>NC_092505.1:65261625-65861625 GCF_047511675.1 Marmota flaviventris
GGTCCTAAGAGGCCTCCCTGAAGGGGCTTGACAGAGCTTCAGTTTAGTAAACATAGAATATCTGGGATTTGGGTACCACATTCCCTCCCATCTGTGTCGGCTTTAGTAGGCTCCTGGCCTTAACCTTGAGCCCGATGTCCCCCTGGCTGCGCTGGCAATGACCCCCACCTGATCCTAGCTAAACAGCTTCCCCAGCATAAGAAATACATGTTGGGGAGGTTTGGGCAGCAGAGAGAGGTATTTGGTGAGACGCTCAGTTAAAGATTTCTTTTACCACCAAGTAGACATTGTGGTTTTGCTGGAATCACATTCAGGTTTATGTGCATTGGGTTTTATGAAAAATGCAGGGCTATTTGCTCAGGAAGTGAGTTGACCTGGCTCAGCCACAGATGATATTTTGGCTAGAGATAAGCTCCTGTCCAATGGGGGAGGCTTTCAAAGACTCAGGATGAGAAGACACAGGAAGGACCCTGGGATCCTGGATTTTATTGTTGCTTTGCCACTAGTGAGCAGTGTGACCAAAGGCAGTGAGCTTCTTTCTTGGTGACTCAGTTTCCTCATCTCTAAGATGCACAGGGGTGAAGTGGATGACCCCTTAAAGCCCTGCCAGATCCAACATGCTGACTATTACTATTGTGTGCATGTCCTTGAAGCTGGAGTTGATTCTGTGTGTCCCCACGACTACCCTTCTGTGATGGTACTTGCTGGAGCATTCACACAATAGAGTGGGAAGAGCAGGGCTTTGCAGCTAGAAAGACTCTGTCTTTAATCTTGGTGCTGCAGACTGGGGTCTAACCTCTCTGCTTCTTGCCTCAGTTTCCCCATGTCTAAGACAAAGGAAATCACCCCAAGTAGCAGAGAGATCATGAGATAGACACAGGACCCATGGTGGGGCTCAGTACAAGCATCACTGGTGTTGCTAGGTACCATGAATTCACATTAAGTTCACCAAATTCCATCTGAAACAGGATTTCATGGAGCTGTGACTTTCAGCAGCAAGGTTATGCTAGAGAGACAGTCAGATTCAAAACAGAATTTATGTTAAAAAAAAAAAATGAGGGTTGTTTTCTTACAGTGAGCGCATCTGTAGTGCTCAGCTCTCTGGGGCACACGCTCCATGATTTAGGAAGTCATTCTGTTCCCAGCTGAAAATGATCTCTTGGGCCTTTTTTTTTTGTTACCCAGCCCTGGTCAGACCTCCTGCTCTTTTCTTCTGCTGGTCAGGATAGCATATGGGTCTTGAGAAAACCATTTGCATTTCACATTCATTTCATGGCCATGATTGTTCTCATGTGCTTTTATATCCACATGTGTGGTTTTTCTCAGATCTTGTGCAGCCAAAGAAGCAGCGCTGCCTCTCCTCAGGACTCTCTGCTCTAGTTAATGGTGCTATCAGCAGAAGTGAGCTTCCACCAGCAGGGGAAATGTCAGTTCACTCCTTTGTTCGCTCACTCATCACTATTTGAGTACCTAATGTGTGTGAGTCATGGCCCCAGGTGCTGGAATCCAGAGATGAATTAGAAGCTTTGAGAAGCTCAGGAGAATAACTGAGTGAACAGAATTTCAAACACAACATGGTAAATATTTTTATAAAAATCTTGGAGGTGAGGAGATAAAATGACTCCCATGGTTCAGTTTCCATCTGGATGTGTCAGAGAAGGGAACACTGAAGTTGGATGTTGAAGGGTGAGTAGGAGTTTTTCTTCTGGCCTTGCAGTCTTTTAAATCAATTCTGGTCAATTCCCTGGAATACCTGTTGTAGGATCATCAGTGTGGAACTCGGATTTCACAAACTCTGCAGGCCTCTATGCACAGTCTACCGTATTGCTCGAGCAGGGTGGGAATGTCTAGCAGTGAGGTTCCTCCACGCTCCTCTTTGTTTTGGTGATGTGACTCATTACTCCTAACCCCTTCTTTACTTTTCTCTAAGGGGAAGATGCCCTTACTCCTTTCAAAGGCAGCCCTTCCTCAAGGAACCAGATCCCATCCCACTTCCTTGCAAGACTTTGCTTATTAAGTTGTCTGTCTTAAAGCTTCAGAATCTTCTACTTCTCTATTCCTTTTGCTCTGTCAACAAACAAGTTCCAGTCATGCACAACCTAAAAACAAACAGAACCTTTCTGAACCCTGCTATCCCCCTGAGCTATTGCAGGGCTGCCTGCCTTCTTCCTACTAACTTTTGCATTGAGGGGTTGGTTTCTTCTAGCTCCACCGTCACAGTCTCCATGGTCCTCTGCTTCTCACAGTTTGGCTTTCAGCTCCTCCTCCCCCCTAGTCTCACCTCTCCCAAGTCAACAGACCCCCTGATCAACAAACCACTGCCCATCGGAAGCTCTCATTCACACCAACTTTTGTCCCACTGAAATCCTTGAAATGTCACAATCTTGAACTGTCATTCGTTCCTGGCTTCCATAGCATGTGGTTCCTGGCTTCCCTCTTGCTCCTGCTTGGCGTCCTTGCCAGCCCTTCTTATCATAGATCCCATCTGCCCTTCCTCAGTCATCTTGTACGGTCCCTTGGTCTCAGTACTAGACTCCCAAAGCCCGTCCCTGGGTGCCTCAGCTCCTCTGGAGCCTCACACTCCCATTTCCAGCCATGTCTGTGACCTTTAGCCCACTGGTATCCCAAATGCTGAGCTCAATCCCTTCATTCCCTAATATTTACATTTCGGTGAGTGGTCAATCAGCATCCCAGCATCCAGACACAAGATTTGATGATATTATTTATTACTTTTATTATTTACTACTTACTCCCCTTCCCTTCTTCCACTTCCAATCCTGGGTCACTCTGACATGGTTCCTGCCACCTTTTGTTAGGAAAGCAATGGCTTCTCCTTGCCTGTCCCGGGGTTGCCTGATCCTGATTTTCATTCATTCCCAGCCCACATGAATTCATGTGGTAAAGCTTCACTTGGATGGTGTCACAACCCATTGCCTTTCTGTATTCACCCACATTTGTCTCTGATATTAACGGAGTATTTTTAAGAAAACCTCCACTGTCTCTATTCAATTCAACTTGTTCTTACCCAGTATCTAGTAGAGGTCTGGAGTGGTGGGGGTCCTAGACAAACTAAAATCAGTTTTCTTGATAAATTCTAAAATTCCTGTATTCCTTTAGAAAATATAGTAAATGACATAGCTTACAACTTTGGCTTATGCCTCAACAAAAACATTTACTTGAGTAGAGTGCTGTGTATATTTGTCAGGACACACACACACACACACACAAACACGCACACACACAGAAACCACGCTGGGCAGTAGGGGTGCACAGAGCTTGCTCTTAAGGAACTCATGGCCTCTTGGGAGAAGGGGGAAGGGGGAACAAGTCACGGCAACATCATATGGTGAACACTTTTTAGTGTTTGGGACTAGGGAAAGAAAATTGAGCTGGCACAGACTGCCAGCTATAAAGAGCGGCACTGGATTTACACCTTAAAGAATAAGCATGAGTTTCTCAGTGGAAAGGGGGAAAAGCAAAGTGTTTCAGGTGAAGGGAACAGGAAGATAGGTGTGTATGTGTATGTGTGCGCATGTGTGTGTGTGTTGGGGGAGGACAGAGGAAAATGCGTTCATAGAAGGGAAGCTGTCTTATGAGTCAGAGTAGTGGTTCTGGGTAGGGGATGGATTTTTCCTCTGGTGGCTCTTTATGGGACACATGCTCCCCATGGGACACACGATAATGTCTCCAGCCATTTTAAGGTTGTTACCACCTTAGAGGGTGAGGGTATATGCTACTAGTATTTAGTGTGCAGAGGTCAGAGATGCTGCTAACTATCCTGTAATGCACAGGAAAAAAGCTAGAAAAAAGAATTCTACCATCCCAAATGTCAATAGTGCCAAGGTTCAGAAATCTTAAGGTAAAGCATGGTAGTTCTAGGAAGAAATAGCGCTTGAATTATCCACCTGAAAGATGGTTTGGTGTTGTTTTGCAAAAGGTCTGAAGGGTCGATCAATATGATGGAAGTTTCTAGAAAGGTAAACATTTTATTTTCATTAAATTAATTGGTCTCATTTGATTCAAGGGTACTCATTCATAGCATAATTCAATAAAAAGTGATAATGCTTACAAGTAACAAAAGAACATTTTCTTTACAAGATTCTTAGGATTTAAGTGTTGAGGTCTTTTGATTGTGGATCTTCTAGTGGAAAGGCATCTGTGTGTACTGGCTGATTCCTAGTGCTATTGGTGCCTGGGTGCAGAGTGCTGAGCCTTCCAGAAGCCTTTTGGGGGGTGGGGGAAGGATGGGGCCTGGAGGTTCAGACTATCCAGGTAGGGCTGTAGAGAGGGGGAGCTGGTAGCCTCCCCAAAGGCTTGTGGAGGTCATGGGAATCTTCTCTTCTTGGAGTTCTTGGTATAATGTCTATCAATAGTGTTGGGGCCACTGCCTCTGCCACTCCTCCACCCCCACTCCTGCAAAGCACTAGGATATCTGTCCATTGAGGCATCAGGCAAGGCAGATCCAGGAAGGACAGGGTTGAGCTCAGGGTGAAGATGGACCTGTGCCTTTTGTAAGGTCACAGCTAGGTATGGGTTCTCAGGAAAGACTGGCTCTGCATGTTTGTGAATAGAAGTCTGGAGATCACATTTTCTAAGTCATTTTTATGTTGGAAAGGTTGAATTTATGTCATCATTGTTTAATCCTGTCCTCTTTTTTCAGTTTCCCATTGTGACGCCCTGACCCACCCCCAGTATTGGGCGTCAGATCCACTCTATCATGAGGAGGTTGATAATTGACTGGAAGTTATGTAGGAAACACAAGGCATTCTAAGCCTATTTTCAATTTTCTAAACACAGATATCTGCCAAGAAATTATTATATTAAGTATGGGGCATACCCTTTGTTTGATCAAAGAATGATTACTGAAGGTTCTTACTTGTGGTTCTCAGAACTTTGAGCTTAGGGCTTGGCACCTGAACTAGAAATGAACCAGAATATCCCTCCCTTCCTTGGAGGAACAGGAGAGGTGGAGATGGGAATACCTTCATGCCCAGAGTTCCCAGGAGCTAGGAGCTGGTGGCCCCAGCACTATTGATAGTACTTGATCCCAGACCTTCAAGACTGGAAACCACCAGTTGCTCTACTTCTGTTTCCTCCTCTGGGAAGCCAGATGCCATGTCCTAGAAATTCCTTACTGAGGCCCACACAGGGCATCCCCAAGCAAGAAGGAATCATGGTGGGTAGGCTAGCCAACCGCAGGATGTGGAAACCATGACTCCAGCCCAATTTGAAGGATCTGTGTCACAGATAGGAGGGGAAGTCATGACCACCCAGTGCTCCTGGACTGGCCATCTCCCTTGTGAGTTTCCCTGCCCATGCTAGCCTGAATGTACTCAAGCAGAGAGAAAAGAGCCAACCCTGACCATCACCAAAAAGCCCAATGCCTCAGTTGACAGGAAGCAGGATGTTCCATGCAGAGGTTGCCCCCTCACCTGGGAGCCTGGGTCCAGCCCACTCTGGAGGGGAGAAACAAGGACTATCCAAAGCATCAGGACTTGACAGTGGCACTAGGTGAGCCTTTGAAGCAAACACAGCAGTTTTTTGTAATGTACACTCTTGAAAAGCAAGAAGCAAACAAAACAAAAACTTTGAGCTTGAGGAACATTTCCAAATACTAGATTTTTTATGACTCATTTAATGGGATTCAGTGGAATCCACTGTCATCATCAACCTACAATAGCATTCAGACACTGAAGTTAAAGGCTACAACCCCTGTGGCCAGGGAGAATGAGAGATCACAATTTCAAAGGTTGGGCAATCTTCTTACCCTTCTACTTAGAAATTGTATACCCCATGGTAGGGTTGCCAGTTAAAATAAAGGATGCCCAGCTGGTTTTGAATATCAGAGACATACTTTTTCTTTTTTAGTATAAGTTTGTCCCATGATAAATTCATTGATCTGAAATTCAAATTTAACTTAACACCCTGTAGTTTTATTTGCTAAATCTGGAAACCCTATTCCTGAGACCATATGAAATGGG
Source organism: Marmota flaviventris (assembly GCF_047511675.1). Lineage (NCBI taxonomy): Eukaryota > Metazoa > Chordata > Mammalia > Rodentia > Sciuridae > Marmota > Marmota flaviventris. The sequence continues at coordinate 65,267,607 of NC_092505.1, forward strand.
AATTTTCCATGTGTTTGGTCAGTATCAGTGCCCATGCCCTTCTCTAGGGTGAGCAACTATCTGGCCCCTCTAACTAAGGTTATTTCTAAAATGCCCACAACATGATTCTTACAGCCCAGCCATCAACTCCATCTCTCTGAAGAGACCATCATCTGTTTTACTGCTGGAAGGAGAAAAATATCATTGAAAATGGATTCACTAAGAGACAGTGTGTCGATCTCTGATGTGGTGGTGCATTTTTAAAATGCTTTCTTCATTTAACAAATATTAACTGAGCATTTGAAATGTTCAAAGCATCTGGAATTGAATAAGGAACTAAATATTCCTGTTCTTAGAGTGCCTGCAAGCTTATAGGGGGAGATTTTGGTTTTCTTTTTTCAATACTGGAGATTGAGCTCAGGGCCTCATACACTTACGGTAGGCAAATGCTTTACCACTGAGTTACATCCCTGGCCCACAGGGAGGGATTTTCAAAGTTAATTTTAATATTTCTAAAAATGTTTTCATTAATGCATTATAGTTATATATAATAGTGGGTTTCATTCTGACATAATCACACATGCATGGAATACAATTTGCTCCATTTCAACCCCCAGTGCTCCCTCTTCCCCTCCCCTCTTCTCCTCCCTGATTCCCCTTCCTCTTCTTTACAGGTCTTCCTTCTATTACTTACTGTTTTTTTTTTTTTTAAGTTGGTGCTTTATAGATATACATAAAGGTAGAATTCACTGTGACATATATGTACATAGTGTAATTTTGTCATTTTCATTCCGAAATTCCTCCCTTTCCTGTCCTTCCCCCCCCTTCCCCTCAACTCCTTTCCTGTACTGTACTGATCTTCTGCCTATTTTCATGGTATTCCCTGATTTTTTCCCCCTTACTTTTCTCTAGCTTCCACATGTGAGAGAAAACATTCAATCTTTAACTTTCTGAGGCTGGCTTATTTCACTTAGCGTGATGTTCTCCAGTTCCATTCATTTACCAGCAAATGCCATAATTTCATTCTTCTTCATGGTTGAGTAAAACTCCATTGTGTGTATATACCACATTAAAAAAAAAAATCCATTCATCTGTTGGTGGAGCATCTGGGCTGGTTCCCTAACTGGGCTATTGTGAACTGTGCTACTATAAACATATATGTGCCCATATCTCTGTGATATACTGATCAGTTCTTTTGGATAAATACCAAGGAGTGGTATAACAGGATCACATGGTGTTTATATTCCTATTCTTTTGAGTAATATCCATACTGCTTTCCAGAGTGATTGTATTAATTTGCAGTCCTGCCAACAAGTAAGATGAAATCTCAGTTTAGTTTTGATTAGTATTTCCCTGGTTGCCAGGGATTTTGAATTGTTTTTCACATATTTGTTGGCCATTTGTATTTCTTCTTTTAAGAAGTGTCTGTTTAGTTCTTTTGCCAATTTATGACTGGGTTATTTGTTTTTATAGTCTTAAGGTTTTGAGTTCTTTATATATTCTGAATATTAATCCTCTGTTGGAGGTAATACCCTTCATTTTAAATTTTAGATGTGACCCTACATACTGGCTTAATTACACTGTAGTTCCTTGTCACTATTTGAATATATCTGCGTACTGCTTTGATCGTGTTTTCTTATGTACTACTGAGGCAAAATTCTTGCTATGCCAGCATCTCCCATGGTATATTTTATGAGAATAGATAGCAATAAATACTGGTTTAAAGAGAAAGCTTCTAGGAACATGACTCTCCTAATTCTGTTTCTTAGCGTGTGTGTGTGTGTGTGTGTGTGTGTGTGTGTGTAATTGTACAGATAAAGGATATCTTAGAAATGTTGGGTGTATACAGACTATCTTTCTTGACCAGCACTCTAAATCCAGCACTTTAAAGATTCCAGTAACAGCTTCTTGGGCAGAAAAGATGGTTCCTCGCTTTAGCAGCAGACACTGAAACGTGGCTTGGCTCTTTCCCTTGGCACAGTTCTAAGGTGTTACGTTCCATTAGAGGCCCTGGTGGGAGGAAGTACTTGTACCTTTTCTGAAACTCACCAAATCAGGCACAGACTTGCTGGCAGCCTTGATGGAGGGACCTCACTGATCCATGCCCAGCTCTCAGGAGGTAACTGGCAAGAGAGAAGAAAGCAAAACAAGCAACCAAATCCCTGTACACCTTATAAATTTGACTTGGAAATTTTGCCTCAAGGCTATAAAAGAGGAGAAATAATGGTTCCATTTTCTCCAAGTCCAATTTTTGGGCTTTAATGTGGAGAAAATACATCCAATTATCTGATTATCAGCTTTTTCCTTTTTTCTTTTTCTTTTCTTTTTAGCCTAGCCATTTCCAGGATCAGGTGATTCTGCTCCTTGAGAATGAATTTAGGTTATGCTACCCCCATCCAAAACTAGGCCTTCAAATCACATGACTTGCCTCCTCTTCAGGGGCCAAGCCTGGAAATCATGTGCTTCTACTTTGCCTGGGAGACATTTCTTTGATTATCTGAATCTCGTCTGCCAAGTATAAATCGATTTGTCTCCATTCTGTTTGGGTTTGTGAAGCTGGGATTATCAGGTTTTTCTTGGTGGCTTCAGTGACCAATTTAAAGGGTAGTATGTGTACAGCTTCCTGCTGCTCCCTGGTGGAAACAATGCGTATTGAACAAGCCATAACAGAACTGATTTAAGCAAAACTTAAGGTGTCAGTGCAAAGGCTCACAGGGAATAAGTTCGCTTCAAGCTATTCGTGTCTACTAAAATGTGAATCTAGATTTATAAATGAAAGATAAATTAAATGAATGGAGCTATGAGAGTCTGTCTTAGCAGTTGAAGCTTCAATCTCACCTTTCTCTGTTTGCTGGCAGCTCATTTCTCCTTTCTCTTTCCCAACCTCTTCCTTTTCTTCAACTCTTATTTCATGTATATTGGGATAATCCCAAGATTCCTGTAGGGTTATCTTTCAAAATTTCTGAAAAGTGAGGATCAGCATTTGGCCCAGGAAATGGGTGTATCCTTATACACTCCACATTTCAAATTACAATTGATACTTATCCATTCAGATCAAATTGCAAATCAAAATTCACTTCAGGAATGCAAATGGAATATGTTAGTCTTATACCTTATGAGAATTTCTCAGTGCAAGTGAGAGTCTGTCTCCTTAAGACTTGGCATGCAAGTTACATTTTGAAAGAGAATATGTTAATTTTTAAGGCCTACAATTGACAAAATTCTCAAAAAGTACACCCAGGTAGAGGCATGTTTTTAATTAAAATATACTCCATGAAAGAAGCCTTTTAGAATTTTAGAATCAAGGAAAATTTTTGAGACTAGTATATAGGAACATTAACATATTATGCATCAGTATTCAGCCATGCACTTTCAAATGTGTTCCAGTGATTTCTAGAGCTATTGTGAGGTTCTTTTTATTTATTTTTTATTAAGAAATTATCAATGCCAGGCTAGTACTTGGTTCATATCAGAAGGCTTTTCTATTATGAGTTCATTCATTCATTCATCATTTTTTTCAGTGAGTATTTGCTGAGTGGTCTTGTGGCAGCACTATGGGAGGCATCCCTCACCTGCATGAAGCTGCTTGTAGAACTGAGCCAAATATCTCAAGAACAAGGCAGACCAGGCAGCATCATGGGAGAGGTGAGAGGGAAGTGAGATGGGGGTTCAGAGATCAGTGAAAACCAGGGACATCTGAGTTAGGGTTTTATTTATTCACTTGGTGCTGGGGATTGAACCCAGAGCCTCATTCATGCTAAGCACATGAGCTACCACTGAACTATATATCCTATGAATCTAGGATTTAGATCAGTGGTAGAATATTTGTCAGGTATTTTGGTCACAGTGATGTCACCTGGAAAACTTGTTCCTCTCCATCCCAAGTCCTCTATCATCCCAGGTATTTCATTATTCTCATCTCCAGTCACCTTCACATCCATTTAACTTCAGCCATGTACCCTCAAGTGAGAGCCCAAAAGGTTCATCAGGATCATTCCATCTCTACCACATAAATTCAGACACTTCCCTGACAATAGCTTCCTACTTTTAAAGTTTCCTACCCAGTTTACTCCTTATAAATCTCGTCTGTGCTCTCCTTATTCTTGGGTGCACATTGGGCAACTTCTTCCAGTCTCTGAGTTAAGTGTGGCCAAATCGCTGAGGAAGCCATTTTCAGACCAGTGCTGTTAAGCAGCAGTTGTACCTCTTCCACACTCTCTTTCCCCTTCAGCAGTGAGGGTGAAGCTGGAGGACAGGGAAAGCCACCAGATGGGATCAGAGCTGGAACAAAGCCACTGCAGACCAGGAACCCCTGCTCAGAACCTTGGGTGATCTAGGAGTATATTTCTGTCAAAAACTGAGGTTCAAAGAGATTAAGCACCTAGCTCGAAGTCACATGGCAAGTATTCATGGGAACCCAGATTTGAATCCAGTCTTCTTTCCACAGTCCAGGTTATAAACCTTTGTGATGTATTGCTTTATCATATTCATATATATATATATATATATATATATATATATATATATATATACACACACACACACACATACATACACACACACACACACATATATATATACATACACACATATGTATGTATATATAAATATATCCATACACATATAAACACTTGTTTTAGTCAGCTTTTCATCACTGTTATCAAAATACCTGATAAAACAACTTAGAAGAGGAAAAAAATTATATGGGTCTTATAATTTCAGAGATCTCAGTCCATAGAAAGCTGGCCCCTTTGCTCTGGTTCCGAGGTGAGGCAGCACACCATGGCTACATTGAGGGTTTTGTTTTGTTTTGATTTTAGTGTGAGGATCAAAGTCAGGACCTTGGGCATGCTAAGCAAATGTTCTACCACTGATCACATCCCTAGCCCCAAGAGTTTTTATTCTTTTGCTTAATGGCCAACATATGTTTTTTTTTTTGTTGTTGTTGTTGTTGTTTGTTTTTAGGGAAAAGGACCATGTGAGTGCTTGCTATATGTTGCCTTCCAGTCCCTAGCAGAGTATCTGATAGATACACAAGAGAAATTTACCAAAGGTTCTTGCCTGAACATTGTATCCTCTAAAATTCATATGTTAAATTCTAATCACCGATTAGAAGGTGGAGCTTTTTGGGGAGGTGATGAGATCATAAGGGTAGGTGTCCTCAAGAATAGTATCAGTGCTCTCTGATTCTCTGTGACTTGAGCTAGGACTTGAGACCCAAGAATGTTATTTTCTGAAGGGTCTCCAGTGCATTCAGAAGCATCACTGTTACAGTGAAGATCATCTGGTCCCCTCACAATCACAATCAATCTTGGATGACTAGGTACAATGACACAGCACACTGTGGATTTCTAATATCCATTTTCCCCTCATGAAGAGATTGTTCTGTGTTCATAACTCCTTAGTCCTTACATTACCGAACTAGTTTCAGATACCAAATTGGGGGGCTGTTTCCTGGCATCTCCTCTGTTTCCAAAAAATGTTATCAGTATTTCACCAGAGAGAATTTAAGAAATGTAAGAATTGATTACATTGGTGTAAATGAAGTGCAAAACCACACCACTGAGGTAACACAGAGGTGTATGAAAATAGCTACAATCCCTGAAACAAAGCAAAGAATTTGGGGTTAGCAGAATTTAGACTTTTAGAGAAAGGGGACCACAAAATTGGCACTCAGATCTTTGGGAACACCTTCTAGGCATAGCTAGTACCTCTAAGGGTAGTTCTAAGAGTATGTTAAAGGGAGCCAGGGCCTGGAACCAACTGCACTTACCTGGGCTGAAGAGTGGTTGTTGGTGGGCAACACCATTAGAAGAAAGTTCTCCTCCTCCTGCCTTCAACCTCCCTCTAGTGGCCTGTATTGGAATAACAACAACTGGCAAAGAAAGTAGTTTGCAGAGTCCCAGTCCCAGCATCACAGAGCAGTTTGAAGCACCAGATTGAAGTTCAAAGGCCATAGGTGAATGGGCCAAAAAGTATATCTGAATATATTGGTGCATATACACATGCTCACACATGCACAAACACACACACCTTAAGACTTTGGCGCACAGTATTTTGGCATTGAAAATAAGGTTGTTTTTTTTTTTCCACTATAACAGCAACATTTCTATTTTTCTTGTAAAATGGAAGATACAAATAAGTTCATAGAAGGAAAGATATACCCTATTGTTGGAAAAGTTATCATGGTTTTGTTAGGATCCCACAGATCCTCTCTTCAATGTGTAGATACATATTTTTTTTTCATGGAATTATCACTGAAGGGGGTGAGGGTGGGGGGTAAGGACGTCCCTCCAAAGAGAAGAAATGGACTTTAACTCAGCCTGGTAAGTTCTTCACTTTCATCACAGAAGAGAATTTCAGGGCACTTTGGAAGCAAGGCACAAGCAAACATTTATTTAAGGGCAGCAAAGGTGTACACACCCGAAGGTAGGGTGCAGGTGCCCCTCACTTCTTAGAGAAGATGAGTGACACACCCATGACTGAGCTCTCTGATTATATATAGAACTTTTCTGGGAAGAAATGTGCAGGTTCTCAGACAAGTTTCTTTGAAAATCAACCCATGATGATCATTCTATATTTCAGAATGTCTTTTTAGTCAAACAGTCTAGCTGCAAATCATTTGTGGGTACATTGTGTAAGTCTTTGAATCTGGTGGCATTTAAATTATATTCTTGTTCCAGTTGATCTGTTGCAAGCATATGCTGGAAATTATGTTCATCTAACTAAAGAGACAAGCATGACTAGTCATGCTCATAAATCCTGGTCTCCAGCTACTAAAGGTCTTTTTTTTTTTTTTTTTAAATCTATCTCCCAGAGCTACCTCACTAAAGTTTCTTGTGATCTGCCTCTAGGGGCTTGGGGCAGGAGGCTTTAATGGGACAACCCTGCATTCTACCATGCTTCTTAACAAGTGCAATTCCAGTTTTATGTATTTATTTTATGCATTTGATTTCCTTGTAAGATTTGTGTTTGTGTGTGTGTGTGTGTGTGTAGGGGGTAATTACACTGCCTAAATTTTAGAACAGATTCACTGTGTGGATACAAAATCATTTTCAATTTTTAGGATTACAACAATGAAGGATAACTTCGAATCTAAATTTTTTGGGAAAGACCTAGTAACAAGACATCCATCACACTTTTTACTTTGTCTATATGATAGTACCTCAAAATTATTTTATTTGTGTTTCTTGGATAATGAGGTGGACAAAGTTTTGATAGTTATTGGTCATTTGCATCTGTGACAGTCTTTCTTCATCGTACAGGAAATTTAAAGCATGGCCTTAAAACCTGACTTCCTTATGTACACAGCCTGCATTCCTTCCATATACCCCAGTTCAAGAAAGTTCTGATTTCCCTCCATTATTCATCCAGAATAACATCCCTATCTTCTACTCTTGGTAATGATCTCAAATCCTCCTCTACTAATACAAAGGCTCTCATTTTTAGGCTCCCTCATCTTTCTATTACTGCATTCAAAACATATCCATATCTATGGCTATCTTTATTTTTCTTCCTGGCTCAGATACTAAAGGTTCTTTGATAGACAAGTCAATCCCTTTACGTAAGCACTTGATACACTCCTGTTGTCACCTCTGGTACTTGATATGGTGCTAGTCAAATACTTTGTTGAATGAGTAATGGAATGGGTCTTGTCCATCAATTATCTTCCTTTTGTCTCTTGAGTATGTCCAGCTTTTCTTACTCTTTTTTGTTTCCTTCTTCTTAGCATGTATACGATCAAGTGATTTTCCATTTGCAATGGCCAGTTTCATGAATCAACTTGGCTAGGTTACACAGTACCTAGTTATTCAACCAAACACTAATCTAAGTGTTGCTGTGAAAGTATTCTGTAGATGTGATTAACATCCACAATTTGTTGACTTTATGCAAAGGAGAGTACCCCAAGTAATTTGAGTGAGCCTGATTCAATTAGTTGAAAGGACTTAAAACAGGTTTCCCTAAAGACAAGAAGGAAGAAGATGAAATTCCACTATGGACTGCTCCTTCAGTTTCTGCCTGAGAGTTTCAAGTCTGCTATACATATTTTGGACTTTCCTATCCAATCCCCACAATCACATAAGCCAATTTCTTTAACAAATACCTTCATATGCTACTATTTTTGCCTGATTCGTGGACCCCTGATGAACACATCATCTTTAAAAATCTGAAAAAAGGAAAACAATACCCTTCTTGATTCTCTCTGTTACCACATAAACTCTGCCTTCCCTTCTCATTTAGGCTTCTAAAACATATTATCTCAAAGTCATTATTTCCATTTTCTCCCTTTGTAATCACATTGCAGCTATTTATTTAATTTGTGAATTGGACATTTTCTTGTGAACAGCCAATGGGCCATCTCAAATTCAGGATATCAATAGTTATCTCATTATTCCTGCCACCTATCTAATTTGGTTCTTCTTCTGAATGCCATATTTCAGATGCAAGGTGAAAATCTAGAAAACACCCTAGACAGGTAAAAATCTAAATATTAGACCTCTACATAAGTTACACTCTCAGTCTCCAGTACCAGTGCTTGAAGGTTCAGGCTTTCATCATTTCTATCCTCAGCATTTGTAATAGACTCTTTAGTCTCCATGTCTCCAGCCTCTTCCCTCACAAATCTGTTCTTCAGAGTGCTCTTCCTCTGATGCAGAGTGACCAAAATTGCCCTGTTGAAGAGTGAACAAGGAAGTCCTTTGTCACATATAGCAAGGACTCTGCAACCCACACTGTGGAGCTCAGGTAAAGGCCGCCTGTCGCTGCGCTCTGGGCCCCGCCCCTCCCCATTTACCCGCCTTGGCCTCTCCCCCCTCCTCTGCCGCTCCACTTGGTCTCGCCCAGCTCCGCCCATCGTAAGCCCGCCCCGTCTCCAAGATGGCTGCTGCCATGCCGCCGGGCCCGGAGCCGTGGAACCGCGTGAGGATCCCTAAGGCGGGGAGCCAGAGCACCGTGACCGTGCGGGACCCTGGCGCCTCCTTGAGTGAGTGAGGGGTCTGCGAGGAGCGCCGACGTTTCCGGAGGAGCCTTCGGGCCGGCCGGCGCCCGTGGAGCGGGGCGGGACTTCCTGAGTCCGGGGAACGCTGGGAAGGGGCGCTGAGCTTCGCAGGGTGTTCCGCTGCACCGGGCAGTGTGCGGAGGGCATCTGTCGCCCCCGGTTCTGGTTGTTGTAGTGAACCCACGTGCAGGGCCTGGCTGGAGGGGGTCAAGGGCCAAAGTGCAGCTCCGCGCCCAGATGACACAGCTGGCGCCGGACTAAAGTGCCGCCTGGGAACGGGTAGAGTTGGCTCAGGCCGCCCAGATCTTGCTCTTGGACAGTTAAACCACTCCGGCCCGAGGAGCTGGGGAGTCACCCAAGCACTCTGGACTTAAGGCACAATCTTGCTGGACCTTTGGCTCCTTATCTGTAAAACAAGAATTTGCCTCCCTTACCCCTAACTAGCATGATGGATCTCCTGATGCAAATTAGGAGAGTGCTCTGTGAACTCAAGGGTTAGTAACATGATATATTGCTGTTTTTGGCAGTAGGATATAGTCGGTAGGAGCCTGGGAAAGTTATTAAACCTTTTTGTGCCTAAGCTCATTTTCTAATGAGAGTAGAAATAGTACCTTCCTCTTCAAGTCTGTCTTGGGGAATGCGAGTCTGTACTATATGGTGATAGACAAATGCTAGCATTTGTTAAAATTACATTAATAGAAAAATTTAATGACGTTTATTAATATTAAATATAGCCTATCAAATAAATCATCACCCCCGCCCCATTCCCTTCCATCCATCCTCTCAGTTTACCAATTAATCTTCCTTCCTCTATTCAAGAACTTTTAAAATAGAATTCCCGTTAGGCACGGGACATTGACCAATTCACTTCTCATCCCCAAGGCAGCCTTTTCTGACTTCAGATATTTGGGACAGTAAGATAATTCTGCATGTTGTATACAAACCTGCCTTTGTGTTACCTCCACCTAGAGTGCTTGCGTTCCCTTAGAGCCATAGAACAGTTGACTTCTTTTACTTGACACCTTTGCAGATAAGGAAACTTCTGGGCACTGGTGTTCAGTCAGATATTCAACTAATATAACTTCTAGTGGACATGGTGGTTTCTCTTTTTAAATATGATCATCCTTCTGTTCACATGAGAGATTGGTTCCAGAAACCCTTTGAGTTCCAAAAATCTGCAGATGCTCAAGTCCTTTATATAAAATGGTACAGTATTTGCATATAACCTACACACATTCTTCTCTATCTTTAAATAATTTCTAGATTACTTATAATACCTAAGTATAATGTAAATAGCTTTTATACTGTATTATTTAGGAAATAGTGACAAGAAAAAAGTCTATACATATTCAGTCAGATGGATTATCCCTCAACCTCAAATATTTTCAATCTGAGATTGGTTGAATCCATAGATTTCACCCATGGATATAAAGGACTGACTACATATTCTTGTCTTCTTATGGTACCAGGGATTGAATTCAGGAATGCTTAACCACTGAGCCACATCCCCAGCCCTTTTTTATTTTTTATTTTGAGACAGAGTCTTGCTGAGTTGTTTAAGGCCTCAATAATTTCCTGAGGCTGACTTTGAACTTGTGATCCTCCTGCCTCAGCCTCCTGAGTCTCTGGGATTACAGGTGTGAGTCACCATGCCCTGCTTTTGTCTTTCTTAAAAGTGATATCCGAATACAGTTTCTTTGACTTTAAAGGCTATGAATCTATCTGTTCTGTTTTGCTTACATGCATAGCAAAATGGGAGATTTAGAGAAGTATGTATGCCCAGCTTCAAAGTATTTAAAGTGTACACCAAATGAGTGACCGTATTCAGATGAGAAAAAAATTACTTAAGTCATGGTAAAATGCAGTGTAAAGATATATGTATTCTTGTAGAACAGATGTTCTCTTAATGATTTCTTGGAGTTTATATCATTGGTCACCATTTTCTAACTTCTCACTTATTTAGAATCCTTCGTTGTTTGTACAGTTGAGGTTGACTGGTATTAATTTCATTTTTGATTGCTTTAAAACAAATAAGGAAAGGTATTTCTTCCAGTGTATTTTTCATATAGTATCCTTAATGTATAAATACATATTAAGTCTTATTAAATGTCTCTTCTTTAGACCTTTGCATTGCAGCTGTAATTAAAGAATGCCATCTTGTCACACGGTTGCTGAGGAGTCAAACCTTAGATGCAGAAGCAGATGTGTTATGTGCAGTCCTTTACAGCAATCACAACAGAATGGGCCGCCACAAACCTCATCTGGCCCTCAAACAGGTGAGGAGGAAGCCCTATGTTCAATGCCCAGATTGTTACTTGAAGAAGATGTAGATCACACTCTCACTATTTTATTATAATGGAAATCTCGGTAAATTACTTGTGATTTATAGGTCTGTAGCCCAGAGTTAAATGTGAGCCTTTCTGAAACCATTTCAAAAAAGTATTTTTTTTTTGTTTGAAAGTAAGTATGTTTAGATTAATTCTTTCCCAGTTTTTTCTAATTAGGAAGTAAAAAAAAAAAACATTTTCGTCTTGTGCAATCTATGTAATAGTGCCTTTGCTTACCTCAAAGATAAAGTGATCAAGGCAAAAGTGTCAAATATTAACAAACAATTATCTGAGCATATTTAAATCCTAAAAAGAACAATATTTTGGTTTATTGTGGGGCACATAATCTAATCAAAAGTAAATGAATATATGGCAAGTTTTAGTATAAAGTGGTTTCCTGTAATTATACAGCTTAAGACAAAATTGGGTCCTGCAGCTTGGACTAAAACATAGAGTAGAGCCTCTTAAGCTACATTCATTATGTGTTCATTCATTTATTCACTTTATTTGTGTAACAGACACCTTGCAAATATTGTTTACAACTTTATTTGTGCCAGGCACTGAGCTCCGTGCTGGGTATATAGGAGTGAAAAAGACAAACATTGTCTCTAATCTTATAGACTCAACTTTCTTGTTAAATTTTTCCTCCCATTATTTAAGGCAAAAGGATGAAAAACTCTTCATTAAAGAAAGATCAGGGATCATGGTCTTTTCCTAAAGATTCCCTAGGATAACTTTTATCTGAGTGGAAGTATTCCAAAAGCAAAATTATTAACTCTCAGATTTAATATATTTTCCTCCTGGCTTCTAGGTGGTATATAATCACCCAGTCAAAAAAATTTGGTGTTTTATTGTCTCAGTTTCTTCTTTTTGTGTAGCTCTCCCAACCAGTTTATAAGTTGGAACTTTCTCTGCATCTCCTCTTCAGTTCTGGCTGCCATTTTCGTGTTTAGACCTTTTCAGCATGTAGTTCTTATTACCCTAACTGATGTTTTTTTTAGTCTGGCTTACATTTTGGTGTATTCAATTTAACAAAACTAGGTTATTAACCATCCTAAAACAACTTTGATTTTTAGTAATTCTCCATTGTGTCCCAAATAAAGTCAAAACTCCTTCGTTTGGCTCCTGGTATACTCTAATGATCTAGCCTCATCAGCCTTTGTTAGCTCAGGCTTCTCTCTGGCCTTCATGTATCTTGTGTTCTGGCCAACCTGAACTTTTTTTTTTTTTTTTTTAAAGCAGTACTGGAGATTGAACCTAAGAGCACTGTGCCACTGAGCTATACTCCAAGTCTTTTCAGTCATCTTAAAAAAAAAAAAATTGAGATAGGGTCCTGCTGAGATGCTGAGAGTGACGTCAAACTTGCAATCCTCCTGTCTCAGCTTCTTGAGTCACTAGTATTACAGGAGTGCACCACCATGTCTGGACAGCCTGAATTCTTAATATATTTACTATATTTGTTCCCTCTTTTGAAAGGCTGTCTCATCTTCTAAGTCCCCTGGCAGTGATAAATTTTTCTTTCTAAGATGTAACATGAGTGTATGTTATGGCAATCCCATTTTGAGTTGCATTTTTATTATTAGTAGTAAAGTTGAGTTATTTTTTGATTATTTACTGTCTCGGCTTCCCTTTCATTTCTCTTATAGCATTTAATACAATCTGTGTTGAGGTACAGTTATTTGTGTATATGTTCCTTATATCCTTTAGCAGGGAACTTGTCTCATAGTGTCTCTCGCTGCTGCAGCTGTTACTGTCACTGCTACTGCTGCCTTATATCTCTTTAACATTTCACAGTTTACAGAGAACTTTCACATACATTGAGATTTAATATTTTCTCTTCAAAAGCCAGATACTGGGATTTGCCTCTTAACACTCCCTCAAATGGAGCACAAAAAATATTTTTGATTCCTCTTTTGTGTGACAGTTCTTCTGAGTGTAGTAAGACTTGTTATGTTCTTCCATGTCCTGTCTCTTCTTTGCTCAAGTTCTCAATTTTTTTTGGTCCTGTCTCTTGAATCACAGTTTATTTAGTTTACCAAGCACCTTACCTTCTTGGTTTGTTGTTACCTCTCTCAAAGAGTGGCGTTCAGATTTAAAAACTGAAAAAGATAGGAGCGGATCCTAAGAATTTAAGGATTGTCACTTTTAAGTATTATTCTGAAAATTGCTGTTAGATAGAATCCTTAACTTTCATTCAATTTCGTAGTATACATGTAACTCCAGCAAGATACTATTGTTGCTGGTACCAGTACACATCCAAATCTATATAGTCTTTAAATTATGGATACAGTCCCATGCATACCCTTTGTGTGGAATTTCTTGATAACTACAGAATTCTTGGACCATTCTGTATAATGAGTAGCTCTTGCCATTTTTAAAAAATGGTATTTAGTGCCTACTTCTAAGAACTGGATTATACCGGTGATCAAAATGGACAAAATACAGTGTGGTGCTTAGAGAACATTTTGGAGAGAAAGGCAATGAATCAGTCAATTAGTTAATAATGATATGTCAGTGGTGGTAAGTGCTGTGAAGAAAAGGAGGGAATTGCAATTTTTAATAAAGTACATCAATTTTTATTTTAGCATTTAAATATTTTATATATCATCTTATTTTTACTACTAGAAATTGGAAAATGCCTTACTATATCTCCTAGCATGCTTCGTTGAGATAACATTTGTTCAGTGACTCAGTCACTTTTCTCATATTTGTGGTACTTTATAGACTGTTGAAATTTAGTAGTTAATAATTTAATATCTTGTTTTAATGGCTTCACTATTATAAAGCATGTTGCTTCATCAAATACTCATTTTGGCTCCTTTTATCACGTTCTGGCATTTAGTAATTTCTTAATCATTATCTTATTTGAGCAGTTTGTTGAGTAGGATAAATTCCATATTTGTAACCAGAAGCAATTGTTTTAGGTTTTGGATTTCTTTACCCTTAAACATTAAACAAAAGGTAGTCTGTAGTATATTTAGCTTGTTTTCACATTTTGAAAGTATGGTTTCTTTGCTTTCCTGGTCATATCAAGTGAACCTTGACTGCATTATACTGACTTGACCTGCTCTTTCTTTTTCAGGTTGAACAATGTTTAAAACGTTTAAAAAACATGAATTTGGAGGACTCAATTGAAGATGTATCTGAGCTGCTTTCTTCCACGTAGGTGGTCTATTGCTTTGTGTTGTGGTGGGCTGGGAACTTGATGTCCTGTCGTGTTTCCCCTTTAGATTTTCTCTGCTTGGTGGTGGGGTATAACCAGTTATACCTCAGCTATACAGTTTTGTTTTATATAAGGGGCATCTGGTGTTTGCGGTTATCTCCTTCTGTTGGTCTGTGGGAAAGAGTGGAGTGACTTTGAAAGCTGGATCATAATAGGCTATATTGAAACATCAGTTGGTTATTATTGAGTATACTTTTTGAGCTTCTCTTGAAAACTGCTATAGAAATGTTTTTTTGTTTAAAAATGAAATAATGCACTTTTCTGTTTTTGTCAAGTGAAAGTCAGCCTGCATCTGCCAAAACGTGTGTCATCCCCAGCCAACCAGTGGTGGAATTGGTGTTGATGAAGGTTTTGGGAGCCTGCAAGTTGTTACTCCGCTTGTTGGACTGCTGTTGCAAGGCATTTCTGTATCCTTTAATGTATTAAAATAACTTCCTGTGAGTGGGCATTGTCTGGATATATTTAACAGTATTTCTGTTTGAAAGCAAGGGCCTGATAAATGTTATAACCTGTGAGAATTTTAAAAATTTTGTTTTTTGGCTTTCTTTTCCTCGTAATTGGTAGATATGGCCATTGGCAGACATTCTTTCTCTAGCACATATTATCTTCAAAGCACTGGCAGCTAGAAAATTCTTAGGCTTAGAAGTTAAATTTAAGAACTTCTAAGTTATGTTGATTACTATATTTTTACATTTTTGTGACATTAAGGGGAACATGCTTTAAGTCTTCAAGATGATTCTTTTTACTTTCAATCTATTTCTTCTTTCATAATTGTAACTTGCAAAGCACAGATTACTTTTGTTTTGTTTTCCCACCTTAAATTGATTCTCCAGCTTAACTGTGAAACATCTAGGATTGCAAGAGTTTATTATTTTAAATCTTGTGATGGTTGGGCTGGTGAGCAGATTCTGGTACGTACATGGCCTTTAACATAAAAATAACAGATTTTTATTTCTTTTTCATTTCTCTACCTCAATCTAGGTTTCTTATTAGTAGTTTTTATATAGTTTCATTTCATATTGTTTTTTCATGGGATGCTGAAGGTGCAGGAGTCCCTTTCTTTATCTGATCAGTTTACTTTTGGTAGATTGGGAAGCTAAGTGCTGATGATTATGTCAAAGGAGTAGGCTTTGAATCTGAAACCAAAAAATTCAGCTTAACATTAAACAACTGAAGAAATGAATTCCTAGGATTTGGAATAAAAAAAATTGGTGGCAGAGATTGCATTGCAATGGGCTTTTTTTTTTTGGAACTAGATATTTAACCAAGGGGCACTTTACCACTGAGCTACACCCCTAGTCCTTTTTTTAGGGGGTGGAGTGGGGAGGGACAGGGTCTTACTAAGGTGCTTAGGGCTTCACTTAGTTGCTAAGGCTGCTCTGGAATTTGTGATCTCCTGTCTCAGCTTCCTGAGCTGCCAGGATTAAAGGTATGTGCCATAACTGGTGGGGCTATTTAAAATAATGATATTCTTATACTGGCTATACCATGATTCTTTTTGCCACTTAGTTTCTAAGTTTTTTAAAAAATATTTTTAGCTGTAAATGGACACTATATCTTTATTTTTATTTGTTTATTTTTATGTGGTGCTGAGGATTGAACCCAGTGACTTACAGGTGCGAGGAAGAACTCTACCACTGAGCTAAACCCCAGCCCCTAGTTTCTAATTTTTAATGAAAGTGAAAAATACAATTTGATATTCCTTATGTGCTACAGATTTTCCTTCCTCCTGAAACAGCACTGTTTTTAGAGGCCTGTTTAGTTGATGTAAAGAAAACTTGGCAATACTTGCAAACTAAAGAGACATTCTCTTGAATTTCCTAACATATATATTGTGAAAATGATTTGATGAATAGTTAGATTCAGAATTGGTTCATTAGCTCTAATTTTTGAATGTAAAACTGAAAAATGTAGAAAATTCTTTCTGCATTCAGTGACTGAAAACCTTGCTTTGTTGTCTTAACTTGGATCTATCATGTACTATTTCTTATCACTTTGCTTTTTATTCTGCTTTTTCTTAATCAGAGGGAATACCATTTGAATTACTGTCATTTATCTTAAAATGTTTAACGTTTATTATTCTTTTCTGTAATGAAAAGAGATTTAACTTTTGCTGATTACAAGCATACATGCTTATCTTATAAAAAACATAAAAATGTGAAGTATTTGAAATTTGCTTAAAATCTCATCAAGATAAAACCACCTATTAAATTTTTATGTGCATTCTTTGACATAGCTCTCTACTCTTTGTTTTTGAGAATTGTTTTGTACTTGAATTTGTCTGTTGTGCTGGATTAAACCAACTACTTGCAACTTGCATAGTGGTGTTGTTTTTAAATCTATACTGATAGAGCTTGATAACCATTTGTTTTCAGTTTTGAATCTTATAGTTTATTATGTAATCTACATTGTAATTACTAGCTAATCTATGAGCTCCTGTTCTTTCTAGGGTTCTCTATAAAGGTGTTTTAAGAAGGTTGATTTCTTTATATGAGCCATTGTTTGGATTACTTCAAGAGGTCACTAGGATTCAACCCATGCCTTACTTTAAAGGTTTTACCTTTCCTTCTGATATTGCTGAATTTCTAGGACAGCCCTATCTTGAAGTCTTTAAGAAAAAAATGCCTACAGCTTTTGCAGCTAAAGGAGTAGCTAAGCTACTAAATAAACTCTTTTTAACAAAAGAACAATCTTCAAGGTCCAGCGAAGACACTTTACTTAGAATTTCCAAAAAAGCTAAACAAATGAAGACCAATATACAGAATAATGTGGATCTTGGACAGCCAGTAAAGAATGTCTTCAAAGGTAATTTGCTTTGATATAGTACATATTCTAATTAAATAAAACTTTTAAAAGCATGATGTAGTCATACATTGTATAGAAAGAAATTCTCTGTCTCACTGCTGAATGTTAACCCACCCTGATTAGAGAGGTATAGTTACACCTATGTTTTCCAAGACTGAGCACTTAAAAGTTCTTTGTTAGAAATATTTTTTTGCTTGTTTTATTCCCTTTATTTCTTTTGTAGTAACTTGGCAAGAAATGTGCACTTAAGAATTTGTTGGAGATTTGAAAATACCATTCCTAAGTTTTTCTATCTGATTTTTCTACCTCCACAGAAAAATCTACAGGATTTGATGTGAGGTCTTTCTGCAAACAGCTGAAACACAAAGCCACTGAGGTTTGTCTGACTTAATTTAATACAGCTTTTGATTTCTGCTAATTTGTAGAGGATGTTACTCACCAAGAACAGGGAATAAATCCTAGTCCTCTGTTTATGCCCAGCTTTAAGGTTGGTGCCTTATTAGTTGTGTGTATGCTTTTGAATGAATAGAGGCAGGGAATTTTTTAATGCTTCCAGTTAATTCAGTTAATAGAATGCTTTCAGAAATGTTTTAGTAGGAGTTTCTTTAGAATTTTAAAGTGACCATAACATCTATTATAAGTATGGACTACACTGCAGTTTAGTAAGAGTATGGGCTTTGCAATCAGACAGATGTTTTGAATCCTAGCCTTGGTTTATACTAGCTGTGTGACCTGTCAGTTCCCTGGTCTCTTCATACCTCTATTTTATAATAATAGTATGAACCTCACAGGGTGTGGATAGTTTTAATACATACAAAGCGTTCAGTGGGGTCTGGAGCGTGGTAAGCATTTAATTGGTGTTAGACATTACTAGCAATTGTCATCACTTTTATCATCCTCCTCATTTGTTATGAGGTTATTTTCTTCTTATTGAGTTCAAACTTTAACATGATTCCTCTCTTTAGTTAGTGCCTGTAAATTCTGTTTGTTCTGTACTTAACAACAGTTAAGTATGTCAGTGTCAACCCTTTTTCACCATGATAACTACTTGATTTTTATTATCCTTTATCTTTGTAAAATGTCTTTCTTCTCGTTTCATTTGTCGTTTTTCTTCTTCCATTCTATTTAATAATTATTAATCATTTCTAATAAGTCACAGTTTTTACAAGGACTTCAGATTGCCAGAGGGAGGGATAAAAAAAATAGCTAATATTTTCTGTGCCTGACATTGCTCTAAATGTTTTATGTGCATTAACTCATGCAATCTTCTGAGAAGTCCTGTGAAGCAGATAATTTTATTACTGATTTCATGTTTCAGATGGGGAAATTGAGCCATAGAAAGACTTAAGAAATTGCCAGGCCACACACTGAATGAGTGGAAGAGCTGGATGCAGGCAGTATATTTTCTTTACTACTATTGCAGCCCCCAAATATTTTTAATTCAATTCTGTCTCAGAGAGCTATGGTACCTTGTGATCCTTGAAACTTTTGCAGCTTGTCCAGCTGCTTGTAGATGAGCTGGTTTTGAAACTGGTTGGTTGATGTCCCTTTCAAGAGTAATAACTACCATATTTTTAGAAGTTGACACTATTGTGCCATTTGCTTTTAAGGGTAAACTTGTTTTATTGATCACCAAACAAAATGTTGATGGGTCTCTACTTTTATATTTTGCATTTCTTTTTTAAGATGAGTGTGAGAAATTTAGAAAGAAGGTAAGCTTTGAAAGGAGAATAGAAGCAGACTTAGTAGGTGGCATGTTTTCATAGGAAATAGTAAAAGTTAGTAAAATCCAAACTTGACTTGATATATAGAAAGAAGGGACTGAAAAAATAAAGGTGCCTTGTAAGAAAATGGTTTAACTGAAATGGAAATGTTGCTCACTTAAGCATTTTTAACATGTTCACTCTTTGTTAATTAAATGATTGGTAGGTCTGCTTTGTTGGATACTTTGCAGGCTCCACGTCCCCCCATCCTCAAGTATTTTCAGTAACATTTATGACTCATTATTGAAGAAGGTTACTTAGCAGATAGACCAGCTTTGAGTTCAATCCAAACTGAAGTGTTTTTCCATTATTAGGCTTTGACTGGTATTTAACCATTTGGAGTTTCATTCTTGTGTGTATCTTGATGTGTGCACTAGAAATATTTATATTGAGTTTCATGGGTCCATCTAATTCAACTGTCTTAGTATAGAAATGGGGAAAAAACAAATTGTGCTAGGAGATGAGAATAAAAAATTAAGATTTTTAGGACAAAAGGATAATACAGCAAAGTTTTCCTTCTTTTAAAAAGACTGATTATTTTAAACTTCTGATTGAGTCAGCTTTCCTTCTTGTCATATATTTACAAATCATTAATGTATTTAATATATTTTCTTCATCTTTTCACATTTCAGGAGACCAGCTTTGAGTTTAAAGGTTCTCAATCTAAACTGAAGCCAACAAAACATTCTCAGAAAGTGATACGAACTACTCCTGCCAGAAATTTTGTGCAACGATTCCGAGAGGCCAAGACTTTCAAACAACTCTCTGAAGCAATTCAAATGGCAATTACATGGTGCAGGAGCACAAAACTCAAGGCTCAGGCTACCTTTCTGGGTAACAAACTTCTTAAAAGTAACAGGCTTAAACATGTGGAAGCTCAAGGTTATAGGTAAGGATATTACAAAAATTATATTTCTTTTTCTGTTGTTGCTTAGGGCAAAAGTATTTATATTCAAGTCTCTTTTCTTTAAAATAGGATGTCTAGCAGCTCTAACTGTGCTGAAAGTGAGATCTACTCAAATTGTAATTTCATTTCTTGCTTTTGTCATATGGGCATAGTTATGTTATTGGGAGAAAGAAAGCAAACTTAGGTTAATTGGACCTACTCACTAGTACTTTTTATCATTCCCATCTATTCATTCAGGAAGCATTAAGAATGTCTGGTGTGCAAAGCTTGAGGACACTGATGCAGGAGGAAGACTGGTCCTTAGGAAGCTTATGCTTTAGTGGGACATGTGGCCTTTCTGCACACAGTGTAGTGAGATGAAGGTGTGAGCGCAGGAATGGGAGCCTGCACCTCAAGGTCCCCCACACCAGGCTGCCAGCATCCAGGGTCAAGCTAGATGTTCAGAGGAGTTACTCCTCATGTATTAATGTCTTTCTTTTCCTGTGATTTTTATACTCATAGAACTGTTTATGATTATAGGCCAGTGTTGCCTGAAGCATTATTTGAAGTTATAGCTACTTCAGGGCTCTTATTTTTACTGAAAATAATAGATGCTGATGGTACCAATTCACACATAGACAGGCATAAAGATCCTTATTCCTTTCACAGAGGCAGTTATCACTCTGACTAGTTTTTTATGTTCAAGAAATATTCTATCACACACCGTAATTTCTTACTGATAGCCATAAACATGTAACTACCCAGGGCTTTATAATGTTTCTTGTGGATGAACCACCGTAACTGTCTGAAATTTAAGGTTTGTTTTAAAAATTATGAAAAAGATATTTCTACTTTAGAAAAAATGTGGTATATAATGGGGATTTTTGTAGCAAATTCTCACAACGATGCTTGGGAGAAGTTGTTGAATATTCCTAGGGATGAACTAGAAGGTTTTTAACATTGGGATCCCCTAGAGGTCTATAGTCATCTTAAAGGGATGTATTCTAGGGTTGGAAACAGCTAGAGATGGTGAGAGGCCCTTTATTCAAGATTGGGTTGGATGAGGCAGAGATGATGATTAAAAGTTAATGAGAAATGGGAAATAACCAGGGAATGAAATTGACCAAATTATGTTATGCAAGTATGAAAGTGTCATGATTCCACTATTATGTATAATTGCAAAGCATAATAAAAATCATTATACAAAGAGGGAAAAAAAAAAGATCTCATCAGCTTACCTGAAGGGGACAGCTCTGAATGTCTGTGGAAGGAAGGAAGGAAGGGAGGGAGGGAGGGAGGGAGGGAAGGAGTTAATGAGAACAATCACAAAGTTGTTTATTGGTTAAGCCACTATAGTCTGTACTTCCCTAAGTGTAGTCCTCTTTCACATTGTCCTATTTAGCTGTTTCATTTTTTTTGTACTACACTTTATATTTAATTTCCACAATAACTCCATGAGGTAGGCAGCATTATTCTCATTTTATAGATGAGGAAATGGAGGATTTTTGCATAAGGTGTAATTACTGGAGGCTTAGAACTCAATTCAGGTTCTCTAATTCCTGTTCCTATTCATTCTCTCTTCATTTCAATATAAGAGTTACACCTACACTTTCTCTGTTAAATGTCACCACTTAGAGTAAGAATAGTTTCAAAACAGAGATCATGGATTACTTCAAATGTTTGTATTTGTTTTAAAAGTAACAAGGGAAGTGGGATAGGGAGTGTAGACCTATGTTAATATTTTAAAATTTGGCCATTACAGTGAGGCAGTTCAGTAAGCATTGATGAACCTATGGTAGTGCACCCTATTTAGAAACAAAAATACCTTTTAGAATCAACTGTTTGAATTCAGAATTTTGAACACTTGAAGATGATGTGCTATAGACTGCATTTCAGGTAGCTCAAGGCTACCTGAAGTTTGTATGGCAGAGGACCTGATTCCTTTTTTCTTGTTCATTTCCTCTGTCAACATGAGTTGCTTGTCCAGATGTGGATAACTGTGTACTGATGGATTTTTTTCACTTGTGATGTTTTGCATTTCCACTTCTGATACACTATGAGGGCAGAGTTGATCATTCAGCAAAACAAAGACACTGAATCTGAATCAGAGGGAGGTTTTGCTCTGAAAATTTGAAACTCCAGTTTCCTTATTTCCTTCTTTTATGATTCTGAGATTATACATAGGGAGAGGACTTGTAAATAAATTGTGTCCTTTTCTGTAGGAAGTTGGTAGAAAGGAAACATGTTTAAAAAGTGCTTGAATTATTTGCATCTCAAAAAGTTCAGACTTTTTTTCTTTTTGTCCTTTAGTTTGCCAAAGAAACTAGAGTGCATAAAAACATCTATTAGCAACTGTCTTCTTCGTGGCTCAGGAATCAAAACTTCAAAGTATCATCTGAGACAAAGGAGATCACAGAATAAATTTTTTCTGAGACAAAGGAAACCACAGAGAAAGTTGCAGTCAATTCATCTGAAGGAAATACAGCAGTTCTCTTCAAAGAGTGCTACAGACACCAGTGCTAAGTGGAGACTCTCATGCCATACAGTTCAGAGAACTGATCCTGGTCCTAACAGTAAGCAGCTCTTGAGTAGCAGACTTTCAAGTCCTGTCAAACAAACTAAGGAGCAACAGATTCATGAGAACCTCCTAGGAAGCAATGGAAGTGAATGTGATTCATGGATAAAAATACAAATAAACAAAGAGAGTATGCCAGAATCTGTTAAGGAGACAGATGACATTGATGACATTTTTGCTTTAATGGGAGTTTAGATGTTCATATGTGAGACTTTTAAGTAGTTAACAATCTGAGTCAGTCTTCTGCTGTTTTAAGAGGAGCTGCTTCTGTGTAACATCACATAGGAGTTCATTTTGGTTCAGTAAACATTTATAGTTGCTTTGTGCCATTTATCAACAAGTGTTTATTTTGTTTTGACTACATGACAGGTATTAAGATGAAAAGTCTGTCAGTCTGCCCTTGAGAAACAAATGTAATTCCTTGACTGGGGCTGATAGGTCCCTAAAAATTTGAATAGTTTTATGATTTACCAGGGAATGAAGACCTGAATAATAAAGTTTGCAAAAACTCCTGTGCCTTAAGGTAAATGGGGAGTAAATTGGAGACTAGCAAGGAAGTACCCTTGAGGGTCACTTAGTCCTTTAAGTCCACCTCTAAATACCAATGTTTATAGCTTCCATCCATTGTGCTGTCTTGTTTATGTATTAGACTGAATTATTACTGTTTTGTCAGTAATTTGTATTTATTACCAGAGACAGGGAACAACCATTATTTCTCTTCATTTGTTCACCTTATCCCACAGGAGGGTACATTAAAATACTTTTGAAGTTTTTCAATAGATTTTTAGTTATTTGTTAATATTGTTGATGTGGTACCAATCAAGGATTTTTTTTCTCCCTAGTAAACCTTTTCCATTAGGGATATAAGATGGCTTGTGGTTACATGTGAAATGCAACAGGATAACAAAGAAGTATTAGGAGATACAAAATACGCCCTGGAATAAAGGTATAATTTGTCGTTGGGTGCTGATGATATTATCTGGTATTTGCATGTGCTTGTACAATTGGCCTGAGAGGCTAAATCTTCATGTATTTCCAAATAATGATATGAAATTTAAGGTATTGCTCAAATGTACAGACTTGACTGGAGTTAAGTTATTATGCTTCTCAGGTAGCCTTAAGTTTTATGTTGTTTCAGAGACAGGAAAAGAATACAGTGCCCTCACATATTCTGCATCCTTCCTTTCCTCAGCCATCCTACCATTTTTTTCCTCTGTATTTCCTTTCCATTTTTTACCCACCTTTGTTCTTTCCATCTGTTTTCTTCATTTTCTCACTTATCTGTATCAGTGGTTCTTGAACTTTTCATTTTTTTGAGTCACCTGGTAAGTTATTTAAAAATAGAATCATAGCCTCTTCTCTTAGATTGATAAACATGGACCAGGGATGAGGCCAGAAGTCTGCATGTTTATTTTAATAAGGAGCTCAGGAGATTTTGATTCAAGTGACCCCAAATCCAGAGCCAATGATATAAATACTGGTTAGCTTCTCTCCTGAAACACTGTTAAACATCCTGTTTTTAATTTGGAATTCTTAATTTCTAGACTAACTATTCCTTCTGGCCTTTTGACAAATGGCAGTAAGTAGCTACTTGGTGCCTTAAAACATGGACAGTGACATACACATACCACTCCATCTTCTGCCATGTGAAGCCTAAGGACTGCTAGCAAGAAAGCTATCACCAGGAAAGAACCCTCAACCTTGTTCCCCCAGGACCATAAACCAACATAAATCTCTTTTCTTGATAACTCTGAAGAAAAATTACCAAAAATTCCAGGACAATATCAAGGATGTTGTATTGATGACAATCTAGAAATGTGATCAGTGTCTAAATGGCTTTGTATCCTGTGTATTTCCTTTACATATTGGGAAATGAAGGTAAATTAGTAAGAGAAGAGCTGGTGTAGAATAGCTTTGTCACCCTAGGTCCCGGTTTATTTTGGGGAATTGTTAATATTCAAACACCTATTTACTATCCCAAGAAACTTCTTGGAAGATTTCATATCCTAATTTCTAATTTAGAAGATAAAATGAAAGGTCCCTACATTTTTAAAAAAATTTTTTAGTTGTAGGTGGACACAATAACTTCATTTTATTTTTATGTGGTGCTGAGGATTGAACCCAATGATGCCTCATGCATGCTAGGCGAGCACTCTACCACTGAGCCATAACTAACTACCCAGTCCTAGATTTAAGGTCAGTCTTGCTGCTGCTTTTACTTTGATGTGATTCCACTGAGCTAGTCAGTTTTCCTATGTGTAAGTTTCAGCATCTGAAGTGGCATTTTTGTTCAAAAATCATAAATTTTTATAGTTGAAAGAAACTTTGGTCATCATCCCTCATAAAAACCAGAGTGGTTCAGTGAGTTTAGGTTGAGTTATAAAGCCTGGGTTGGACTATCAGCTGAGCATTTTTTTCTACTAACCTTTGGGTTAAATCATCTTCATTGCTTCCGTTTTCCTTTACAAATTAATCTTGCTTAAAGCTCATTTTTGTTTTTCACTAGAGAATATGTCAATTCCTTAATGACAATGTTTTATGATAAATACCTATGACTTTTGCTATATTCCTTGGTTAGTTTGAATTTACAAATATGTAGCCATATATCACCTCATGTAATACCATTTCAATCTTAATATATTGTTTATGTCATTATAGTTACAAATGAATTTAAGAGAACTAAGTAATTTTCCCAAGGACCTAGATATTAGATCTGGAACTTAAACTTAAATTCTTGTTTTTTTTTTATTCTAATCTTGGGTTTACCTAAAGGTGAATGATTCCAGGCTGAAATGATTGGTGTTCCAACATGGACTGACAAGTTTTACCAAGAATAATTCTTTTAATACTCAACTAAGGACTTAGGAAAAAATTAATTATAAGCATACAGCAGTATCCTTCAACTTACCTATTAATGCTTAACAGAAAAGCAGCTACTTTTATTTAGTCCATTTTAATATTAAAAAAATATACATGATAGACATTTTCTTTAAAAGATAAGCTCAATAAATAACATGGCAAACCTTTCTCTACATAGTAGTAATACGTTTTCATTTTATGGATTTTTAAAAATATGCTCTTGCTTGTCAGTTTGTTAAAATAGGAAAACCAACTAGCATTTGTTCTACTGAGCAGATAATTATTTATAAACCCTTTGTCCCCCAGGCACCAATTCATTCTTATTTTGAGAAGATGCAAGTTTTAAAGCTTGCATCCCCTGAAGTGATCCTCCTGCAAGTTACAGATATACAACATTTAAAACAATATTGAAATTTTTCTAGATGTTGAACTCTAGTGGCACACAGAATTTTGAAACTTCATCTTTGAAACTAATGGATACCATTAGTTAAGATTTCCTGTTATATTAGCTATAAAACATTTCAGCAGATGGATTCCAGAATAGGTCACAGCACTGTGAAAAGAAAAGAAAAATAAATTTTTTTCTTTACCTCAGAGGTAGTAATAGATCTTAATTATCTCACTTAAAGTTATTTACAAACTTTTGTGATTCCATGTATGAAGCAAAATGTCTTTTAATTTGTTCTGCCTTTACTCTGTTCCCTCAGCTTCTTACAGGATTTATTATCTGATGATCCACAGTATCTGCTCCATGTCCCTCATAATTCTAAAAATTTTACTGTACCTTTTATTTTACTATTTCCCAGAATTAGTTTTGATATTTTTAGTTTGTTGTTTTCATAACAAAAATTCCACCACCTTGATAATTCAGAACTTTCGTTAGGTTTTTTATCTTTTTAAAAAAATCACCCTCCATTATTGTAAGTTTTGTTTACCTGTCTATCTTTCTCTATCCAATCATTAAGCCATTCCTCCCAACCTTCCTGTCCATCCATCCATCTATCCATGGAGCTCAACCACATCAATTCTCAGTTTTTTTAAAAATACATTATGATTTTATATATAGGTAGAATATTTCCTACAGTATCACTAATTCCTTTCATAATTAAGTAAGCATTTCCTGGTCAAAGCTGCTTCCTTGAGAAAAGCCCATAATGATTCTTATAATTGGAGTTACACATACATAAACATTTAAAGAGAGACACAAGTTGGATGGTTCAAACAGTATGAAACCCTGAATTTATGTGTAACAAACATTTCTGTCAGCTCATAATTTTCTCTGTCCTTAAAATCAGTTCTCATTCACTTGGAATTTTACACATAGATAACTACAGAAGCAATTTTATAGTGCCTACTTATATATTTCTTCCATACCATTTATGAAACAGATTGATCCCAGTATTCAATCTTAGGGAAGCCTTTCACCATTGATATTTTCTAGGCTGCTGGGTTAGAGTTCATACATAAAGATTAGCACTTGACCTTTGCCTACAAGCTTGAAAACCAAACCTTGCCAGACTAAATGTCTACCACACAATTCACCGTTCTCCTACCACAAGCAAACGAAGAATACCTGATTTATTTATAATAACCATTTGTGAATAGGCCAAACTCTCTTCTGAAGGCCTCACCATAGGGTTGGTCATGCAAGTAAAAGCAGGAAGTCCATATACCTATTTTCTGCATGGGATTTTGGAAGCTGTGAGTACATTCCTGTAAATGGTCACTGTTACAGTGAATGCTTAAGCTCTTGAAGCTCAGTAGGCTGTCATGTCTCAGTTCTTAAAATGTGAGTGGTGTAAGACTTTAATCATTAATCACCTGTGTTGAGGATGGATGGTAGCAGCAGTGATTCCAAGGTCATGCTGGCAGAGAAAGTTGGCATATCTAAAGAAGAAAATGTCCCTAAAAAGTACCAGAAATCTGATAATCTGGGTCACAGGCCTGACTCTGCCATCCACTATCGACTGGCATTATTAAACTTAACATTATTATATGCCTCATCTGTATGGCAATCACATTCTAGCATCACATTTTTACCGGAGAGAGAAAAGACTCAGAAAATGAAATAAGCTGCTTTAAAAGCCATAACCAAAAAGTACAGGAACTATGCTATGTAAGATCAGAGTGGTCTGACCACTATTTAGCAAATAACTGCAATTCTCAATTTCTCTGATTTGCAACCTTGTCTGTGAAATCGGCATGTTTACTATGAGGATCAATGAAGTATTTTGAATGCTTAATAGCCTCCCTTCAAAACCATCTGTTTTCAGACGTCCTAATTGTTCTTAATGTCAAGTCACAATCTGACAGGAATGGTCTAGTGGCACAGAGCCCACAGAAATATGGGACTATTCCTTGATCACTGCCTTGTTTTGAACATTGTAAGTCCACTGATGTAGCCTAAAAAAAGACCCAAATTTTCTTCCAGTCACATTATGTGGTAGTTCAAACTCAACTTATGGTCAACTAAAACAATATTTTTCAACAAATGATTTTGTTTAGCCATGATGTGCTAATCTTATGTTTGAGTGATCTTTTTAACTGAAGTCTCACTTCCTTCTTATTAAACAGTTAAAAGAAATAGCTGTTTTTATGACAATGCCCAGAGCTCTAAGAATTAAGATTTCTCTCCAATCTCTACAAATTTCCATTATGTATGTGGGACAGACAAAAGAACTGGATAGATAACTGAATGTAAGTCAAAAGAGAACAGCATTTTGTAGGAATGAAGGAAGAAGGGTTCTGATACGCATATTCATAATTATAATTTAAATCGGATCCAGATTGGTAGGACCTAAAAAGCCTGCTTATGGACATCTAGGTTTTATCTGGTTTCATTATTTTCTTGTAGCAACTAGCATAGTGCCTTCCACAAACAAGTCAGAGAAAGGAAACAACAGGAGTGGTGCTCTATCTCTGCCACA
Source organism: Marmota flaviventris (assembly GCF_047511675.1). Taxonomy (NCBI): domain Eukaryota; kingdom Metazoa; phylum Chordata; class Mammalia; order Rodentia; family Sciuridae; genus Marmota; species Marmota flaviventris. The sequence goes on from NC_092505.1 coordinate 65,295,949, forward strand.
GTATGTTACTTATTGTACCCAAGATACACCATGAAAGTACAAACCCATGCTTTGTCATGAAACCACATCATAACATCTCAAAAATTACCAGCTCAGGAAATAACCATTCTGTCTGCTACCACTGTTTAATCTGAACTCATATGAACCATTTTTTTCTTCCTATCTATCCTTTTTAAAGGAAAAATGTAAAAGGAAAAATTTAGTCCCTCTTAGCCTGACTGGGCTTTTTATTATAAACACAATTATTTCTCTTTGAAATTAAGAAAGAGACCTTTATTGTGGCTGTTTTTAAAAAGTCAAATTTTCATTTCTGCCATGGTCTAGAGTTGAGCTAGGCTGAGGCAGAAATAAAATGAAATGCCTTCAAGGAAGATCTGATGAGAAAGAATAAAAGGAAAAAAAAAATATATAAGTACTAAAAGACTGTACCAACAAATCATGGCTAAGTACATAGTCTTTCAAATTTTAAGTGATACCTCAATTTAAGAAACACTTAATATTAAAGGTTTTAAATATATAAAGTTATTAGAACAATTCAACTCTTACCTTACAGGAAACAATTGAGGAAAACATCCTTGTGTTTGAGTGTTGACAAATTTCTGGATCTGAAGTACTTGTTTTAAAAGATGTCCTTTGGAAGATTTGTCAATTTTTGTTAATACCATCTATAGGAAAATAAAATTAGAAATAAAATATTTCTTAATATGCAGTTATACATATTTTAACTACAAATTTTCAGTTACAACTAAGTGACCCATGCATATTTCTAAATCTTTCTAGACCCATTTTCTCATCTACAAAATAAAAACAATAACCCAGAAAGAAGTTGCTCTGAAGATGAAATCTGTTAATATGTATAACATATAAAGTGCACACTATGTGTCTATGATTTAACAGTGTTATTTGTTTTTTAGCATTTTTTTAGTTGTAGATGGACACAATATCTTTGTTTTATTTATTTATTTTTTTATGTGGTACTGAGGATGGAATCCAGTGCCTCATGCATGTGAGGCAAGCTCTCAACCACTGAGCTACAACCCCAGCCCTTAACAGTGTTTTAATTACACAGAGCCACCATACCATGGACTTAAGATTAATAAGAAGGATCCTGGAGCCATATTTGTAATTGCCATCAGCTGTTTCATATGATTATAATATGTCTTGTGATAAAAGATATATAAATGAATATTATTAGGTTGATTTATTAAAACTGCAAACTTAAGATCATTTTGAGTTATAAAATGGTCCAGCCTAATAAGTGATATTCTAAAAGAAAAATTTGAAATTGGGCTATTTGTAGATTTTATCTATTATAGTTACAACCCAGTTAAATGTTAGAATTTTACTTGTCCAAATACAGCTATATACTGGAGAAACATTAAAGCATGGATGCTTAAAAATCAATTAAGATGTAAAACACTGATCCATCAGGTTTTCTTGGAAGCATTTCTATAAAATTAAATTTCGTGATGAATCATTTATGCCTTTTACAAATAAAAATGCTAATGGCAAAAGGAGTGAGAATTCAGAAAAGTGTATGGTTTCTAATGACCTATGAATCAACTCAAATAGGAGTCTTTCCTCACAAAGGCAAATGTGCTGAAATACATACATGCATGGACATGTAAAAATATATATGAATATATGTGTGTGTGTAATATATACATATATTCACATTTCCTCAGTTAAAGCTTAGTAAAATATGATTTTACAAACTGGTACCTATGATACAAAATTATGAAAGCTATTACGTAATAAAATCAATTTGACAATATTTAGGCATTTTTACTATGTAAGACTATCATCCTTTGATGCCTTATGAGTTATTCTGATTTACAGAATTTTCGCAAACCCCAAGATTTTCACAACCTAAAGAAGATAAAAAAAGTGGCTACTAATATGATTTGATTTAAACTCCACTGTTATATTTTAATCGTTTTCTAACACTTGGTGGAAAATAAACTAAGGTCATTAAGTTCTTCACTTTTCTTTATGAAGGAACTTTAAGAATGCTATTTTATCTGGAAATATAAGGAAATAAAATCAATATGGATTCTAGCCTGCTAATCTGTATTTTATTCTAGGTGAGATGACAGAAACAGTGTTAGTAAGATATTCCCAGAAGAAATTCTGTTTCTTTAAGGGTACAAAAATCATACTGTGTGTGCTGGAGTCTGCTATATTCTTGGAATGATTTTTAAATTCCAAAATAAGTTCACAAATTTTTCAGTTTGTACTTCTATTACATTTGGTAAGTATTATCTGCCAAGCTGCTGTTAAAGAGCTATTAACATGTTTTATTTCCATATTTAAAAAAAAAAAAAGGAAAAGCAAAGCACTTAGGAACACTAAATGAACAGCTTAAAACACTTTTACTTTAATTATAATTTTAAAAACTTAAAACTGAGAGAAAGAAAAATGAACAAAAGTGCCACTCTACATAAAGTGCCAACATAAAGTCACTTTCCTTTGTATTTTGAGAGGGAAAGACCTATTCATTCATTTAAATGTTTGCACACATATATAGCCAAACAGAACTGATGTTTCTAACTGCAAACATGAGTCCAAAGAAAGACTTACCACATAAGGTAATGCAAATTCTTCACACATTTCTATGGCAATATTGTCTGTTTTTGTAATTCCAACGGCACTATCCACTAATAAAAATGTTCTCTTCAAACTATAAGAAAGAAGAAAAGATTAATGGCACTATAAGATATATTCATTCATTTCTCTTCCTATCCATCCTTACTATATTAAGAAATTTCCCTTTGAGTATTTTTGATCCAAAATTTAAAAATTTGTTTAGGCAAAAGGAATTCTAAATTAATCAGGAAGTTTATCCTAATAGTTTAATAGGTCTCAAGGCTGCTTACTTTCAATAACTTAATTTGTTAAATATTAATTTATTTCAATAAGCATGTATTGAACATAAGTCTGACTGGGATTTTTGTTCTGATGAGTAAGTCCCTTCTTCTAAGACCTTAAAGTTTGTTTTTTTTTTTTTTTTTTGGGGGGGGGGGAGACACAAATCCAATTTTACTATACATTATAGAAATGTTTAACTTTTTAAATATTAAGACAAACAGATAAATCGAAACCAGATACATGATATATTGCATTTTCTTTTGTAAATATTTCACCTTACTTTCTATGTAAAGCTATAACACCAAGATTGGTACCAAACTTTATTTTTTAAATTGGTGGGCCTAGAGATCAAAACCAGAGCCTCTAGCATGTTCAGCAAGCACTTTACCACTGAGCTACACCCCCAGTTCTAGACAAATTTTTACATTTCAGAAATTTAATAGTTTTCTCTATATTGTGCAATTCCTGAAACAGAACTGTCATTTCACTACCAACAGAGACATGAAAGTAAAGATAACATTTTCAGAGGATAAAGCTGAGGTATTTAAAAAATAATCTGAATTTACTATAGTTTATTTAAATCTGGTAAATAACACATTAACCAATTATTTTCATTTTTAGAAATTAAGAGTTTGGTTTTTAAAAAAATGAACACTACTGAAGTATTCTAGAGTTTCAATTTAGGAAAATACTTGAAGTTAAGATTACAGACACCTACAGGCAGAAGCCAAACAAACATACCTTTTTCCTAAATATTATATCATAGAATATTATGAGAATAAAATGGACCTTCTAAATTAAGTCACTTCATAAAAGTGAAATGTTCATCATGTGCAGAATATTCCACTGATAAAAAATGTATTTGGGGATTAAATGTGTTAACTACTATAAGAAAATAAATTTCCTTACTTCCTTCGTTCTTTTAGATAGGCCTCTACCATGTCAACAAAATCTTCTGGTGCTCTATAGCCATAACCTGGCATGTCCACCACTGTAAAATACTTTCCAACTTTGAAAAAATTCATTTTCTTTGTATGACCCTGATAAATGAAAAAATAAAAGCTGACTTAAAATATGTCTTTTATGTATTTCATGTGTTGGAATGTTTTCTATTCAACTGTGTCAAACATTTATTAAAAGCCCCGTATATGATCCCCAAGGATTCTGACGATGACAGAGGAAAAGAAAACAGAAGGGAAGTGGCTGGATATAAGGTTGGCTTATACTACTTTCTCCTTCCAATTCATTGTCTTAAAATAGAATCCTTATTAAGAGCTTTAGATTCTGTATAAGAAATATGGAAAAATACAGTCAAAATGTTGTTGAGTCTTGCCTATTTCACTCTCCATGGAAAACATCAGTCTGTTCTAAATTGTGTGATTGCCATAGTCATAACAGGTTTTTGTAACATCTAGATCCAAAACCTGATAAGTTTCTTACCCCTAAATTATTGCTCTCCTATAGTTGTTTTTCATGTTTTATTATGTGAGTTTTAGTGCTCTCATTAAATCATGTACTATAATTTTAAAACTAAAATTGATGTAAAGGTAATATGTGGTTTATTTATGATTTTGTGTCCATGAGACATTTATTAATCATGAAAAGAAAAGACAATTTAGTTAACTGTTTTGATCTTAGAAAAAATATTATCAAAGGTTTTTTTTTAATAAATGGTGATTAAACTTCCAATAGGCTTATTTGTCCATCAGAAGACGATTTTAGAATTATGTGACTTGACAAGACTGAGATTGACAATGTCAAGAATAAATTTCATCCATTGTCCTCTTACATACATACACCTCTACCTAGAAGTTATAGTTTAGCTGGTTTATATGGTAAGACAGGGTAGGAGTGAGGATGGGAAGGTTAAGAAAGGAATCTTTAGTGATAAATCCAGAGAATCAACTACTTCAAGAAGTGAGGAACAAAAGATTAGTGAAGCCTCATGGAAAAGCTTAATGAAAGGATCAGGGAGTAGTGAGCATTGGAGTCAGTGGTTTTGCCAAGGACAAATGATATGGTAATGGGAAGTGAGGGTGATTTGAGAATATAATGTCATCTTAGATATCGGTAGAGTCTGCCTCCTTAAAGAACAGAAGGAACTGGAAAATGACAGAAGGGATAAGAAGTACATGGTTTGGTCTTGGGTAAACACAATATGCGGGACAGGTAAATGTGTAAGAATGTGTATGTTTCAGAGAGTGAGAAAATTAGCAAGGTATAAAAGATTACTGGAAGAAAAAAGCAACAAAACATTGAAGCTGTTTCCCCTCAAACATATATGGAACTAGATGATCATTATTTAGAAGGAAATAATACAATTCTAATAAAAGACTTTGTTAATTCTTTGGAAAATAGGGAAAAAGGAAGCTTTTGAAAAACATCTTTTCTCAAGGCACTTACCAATTATTTATCATCCAATATTTATTACTCATCTTAGTCAATTTGTGAGACAGTCTACTGGTATTTAAAAATATCAACATACCGGTTTTTTGGAGACTCTAACTTCAACCTCCGGGGCCAATGAAAATAAAGCCTTTATTAGGGACGATTTTCCAACATTGCTTCTGCCTATAAAACATACCTTACACAAGAAAAAAGAAGAGAACTGAGTACTAGTTTATTTATTAAATGCCACATTCCCCACAGAACCAAATTGTTCAGTTTTGTCAAGGCACATAAAAAAAATGGCTTCTATGTGGTCAAACCTCACATTCTAACACACAGCTAATATTTATGAATAATTTTAAAGTGCTAAGTACTGTAAGCATTCAACATTATTTTCTTATTTATTTTTCATAACAACCCTATGAAATGGGTAATATTATCATCCCCATTTTAGAAATGAGAAAATATAACTGGCCCCAAATTAAACAGTGAGAGTGAAGGAGCTGGGATTTGAAATCGGGGCATTTAGATCCAGAATCTGTGCCTTAAATTACACTACTCAAGAATACCAACATGTTTTTGTTGTTGTTGTTGCTGCTGTTTTTTGGTGCTACTGGGGATCAAATCTAGGGCCTTGTGTAAAAGGCAAGCACTCTACCAACTGAACTATATCCCCAGCCCAAGAATACCTGCATGTTTTATTAAGCATTACATATTTACAAAGCTTTCTGGAGTAACCAAAAAAAAAAAAAAAAAAAAAGTTATTTCAACAGAACTGGCTCAAAAATACAACTACATGCTTGGAAGCACATTTTCTCAAAACTACCACAGTATACTGTAACTCCATGGTATTTCAGAGTTTTTTTTTTTTTTTCCTTGATCTTTTTATTTCCAATTAAGATTTTAAGGCTGGGGCTGTAGCTCAGTGGCAGAGCGCTTGTCTAGCATATGTGAGGCACTGAGTTAGACATAAAAATAAACAACAACAACAAAAGGCATTCTGTTCATCTACAACTACAAATTTTTTAAAAAGATTTTCTCCTCTGTAATGTGAAAAGCAACAAATATTCTTGAGAATCACCATCACTACACGTGGCTTTGCTTAAGAGTAGACACCTCCAAACAGTTCTAAATGAGGTCAGAACTGCTCCTTGGAGGACACTCTGGAAATCTTCAAGGGCATTTTTGGTTATCAGTATGACTGGGAGGCATTCAGTAGACAGAGGTCAGAGATGCCACACAGTCTACAAAACTGTTAGTCCTTCAAAATGAATGATAAGAAAAAACAATAGTACACAAAAGTCCATTAATTATAGCAGTTCTACATAATTTAGAATAAAAATTTCAGGGCAGTGTTCCATTTACATGGCAAAGGCGATCTGAACCGCCTTTCAGCAAACTCAAAACAAAATACATTATTAAATTGTAGAACAAGGAGAAAATGCACACTCCGAAATTTCACTAATGAAAGTTTAAAAGTCTCTCGTTATTGCTATCTACAGATAATAATTATTCCTGCAGATGATGAGAAATTTAGATAGGGTGAAAATTACATATTGATAAGGATCATCTCATTTATGAATCTATATCATGTCTCCTTCCCTAACTTCTAATTTGTCTCAGCAAGCTTTTACGTTTCAATTAAAAAGGAAAAAAAAATAAAAGGACAGAATTTTCTTTTTGAACGCTTAGTTCATGTTTCAAAACCTCTTAAAGTCTTCAGTATCCGTCATCATAATAATTAAAACTATATGTGTGTGTTTTCGTCTTTATTTTTGGTGCTGGGGATTCAATTCAGAGGCCTCAAGTACACCAGGCAAGCATTCTACCACTGAGTCACATCCCCAGCAAAACTATATATACGGTTATCTAAAACATGCGCCCACACAAAACCAGAAAACCTCTCTCCTGGGTGACGAGAAACCAGTGGTGGTAACCCCCCACCCCGCAAGCCTCCTTCAAGACCTGCGGCAGGCGGTGCTCGGGTGGTCTGAGGTTTCATATCTTGGGGACCGTGAACCAGAGCAGCAGCAGCTCTCACCTCAGGTCGGGAGAGGTCCGGAGCGTGATCTAGCCGCACAGCGGAACTGATGTACTCAATACGGTTCCGGGCGGAGGAAGCGAAAACACTCTCCGCTCTCGAGATATCCTCCAGGCTAGGGTCGAAGACCCTCAGGTGAAGGTCGGGCATTGAGTCCGGAACAAGGTGCTGCTCGAGTTCCTGCAGTGGGTACACTAGCTTGGTCAGCTGCTTCTTCGGCAGCCGTAGTACCTCAGCAAAAGTCTGGGACGTGCTGTAAGCTCGGCCTTGGTGCCCCATTGCCGCCGGCATCTTAAAGAGCTGCTTCATTCCAAGCCGTAGGCAGGGCGCAGCCATTTTTCTTTCCCAGAAGCCCCGCGGCGGAGTCCTTTTCCCCGGGTCTGGGCAGCGCGTGCGTGAAGGCCGCTGCCGCGGCGCCTGCTGGGAATTGTAGGCTCCGCTGGCCTTTCCCGCTCCTGCGGGCAGTGAACTGTGGATCAAGCCTGCTGGGTTCCTGAAACACCCTTGCTTTAACGACTGTGCCGCGGACTAGTACCTTACTACAGGAGGGTGCTTAACGGTTTCCAGAGGTCAAAGACCTATTTTGCTACGTGGTCCTGATACGAAGGTCCTTGTCTCCATTGGCAATCCAATAAGGAGAACAATGGTTTTAGAAAAAGGAAAAGAGTTTAACTGATTTGCTAGCAAAGGAAAAACACGGAATTCCTGTCCCAGAGGCTGTGATTCTGTCAGGGGGAACACAGAGCTTTAAAAAGAGGGGTGGGGTCCAAATATTGTCAGTAGATTAGTGCTCATCGGAGTTCTTGAGAGAGCCGTTGCTTCAGTTCCCGGGTTTGGAGTTCTTTAGTATTGCCGGCCTGACACTTGGGGTAGAGAAGAATATGATAGGTTACCCTTGGACAGGAAAAATGTTAGTCTTGTTCCCGCCTGCCACTCTGCTCTTTGGGATGGGGAGGGGCAAGAAGAAAAAGGAAGTAAGAAAAACAAGTCAGTTTTAAGGTAAGCCTTATGAAGTGAAACAGCAACGTTTACTCGGGCATAAACTGGACCCTGGTTACAGTCCTTGGTTCGCAATTGAGGGCGTAATGCGGAGTGAGACTCTGGTGGATTCCAAAGCCCTTTTATTTTCACAGTTTTTTTTTTTATTGTTTAAGGAACAGTTGACCATTGTCATACATTCGCATAACTAAGAAAAACACTTTTTTTTTTTTTTTAAACAACTGGTGAGAAATGTGGTTGGAATAGCACCTCATTTTCAGGAGAGGGAGTGTTATCTCTGCTTTTCTCTAGAGGTGCAGGAAATGTCATTAAAGTTTTAGAGATTTCTTACAAAATAAATGTGAAACAATTGTTGTATGGAAGTTCCATAACAACATTTTATTTCACAAGTTTCTTCTTAAAGCAATTTAAACTGATCAGTGGTGGAATGGGAGATAACAGGTTTCAATTTGATGAACTGACTAACTGAAAGATATTCCTGTGTAAAAACCAAAGATCTTATAAAACACCAGCAGAAAATAGCAGTGGAGTGGTAACTCACATCTCTCAGCCGTTTCCCGAGTTGTTTGGTAACTAAACAGTGCAATTCTTGAATAAACACAATACGAAAATTAATGAACAGAACCAAGGAGTTCCTGATAGCCAGAATAGCAGCTGGACTAATGTTGGCTGGCTAATTTTTTATTGATTTTTGCATTAGGCTCTAGGCCTCCCCTCTATTTCCTAGACTCACTCCCCCATAAAACAAACAAACAACAACAACAACAAAAAACCCACTTTATTGTGTACATCCAGAAACCTGGGATCCATATATTGCTTTAAAATGCCTTCTAAAAAAAAACGTTGGAGCATCAGTTTTGGAAATCAACCAGAGAATAAAGGACGTTTGGCAATTCTCAGAACTGTTTTGGGGGCATTCAGGGATTAATAGATGTCATGGTACTCATTTTGTAATCTTTCATGGGTCTGAATCCTAAGTCATTTTGGAATTCACTTGATAGGACAAATCATTTTGAAATCATTTGGCAGGACAGTTTTTGCAACTTAGGACAATCTTTACAAACTAAATCACCATGCAAAGGTTGGCAAATCAAATAATCCACTGGAAATAAATACGACTAGGAAAATAACTTGAAAATTTATTTAATCATCTTTTCCCCTCTTTCACTCCATTCTTTTAAGGCATATAAAACTTCAGAAAGATAGTTTACATGATATGTTTTGTTGGGCACATGTGATCAAACTCTTCCTTAATTTCCATTGTAGGTGAAAGATGAAACATGGATAGCAGCAAGACCTACTAGTGAGGGGAAAGGCCTAGAATTTGGAGGGATTGCGAGAACTAACTCCATTTTACAGCTGCAATGGAAATCATAGAGAATACAGAGTATTCTCAGAGTCCAGGAAAATCAAGCCAAAATCAGCATCAAAGGGAATCAAGTCTGGTGAATGGGATGTTGCAGTAGGACTCTGAGTTCTGGCGATACTCTGATCCTATTGTTGGAAGCATCCTGGTTCCTGGTGGTCTGTGCTTATAAAGTAGGACTTTAGTCAAGAACTGTAGAGTGGGAGTCAGAATCTAGCCTCCTAGATCAGGGCTTGGTCTTGGGTAAGATTCAGAATAAGGTTTAATCCTGGAGCTGAAGGGAGGAATACAGATTAAAAAACTATGCTGTTTTTAAATATACACACCTCCAACTTATAATATCCCAAACAGGAATCCTGATATTCTCTCATTCTCTCCTGAACTGGTCTTTTTGTAGTCATTCTTATCACAATAATTGGTAATCACAGTCTCCCAAAGGACACAGCCAAACAACTTGGGAACAAAATTTTTGATTTTTTTCCCACTTAAGCTCTACATTCAATCTGTTAGCAATTCTGTTTTTACTTTCAAAATGTATCCTGAATTTGATACTTTTTGATACATCCCATTGCTACCATCCTTTTTTTTAAAATTTTTATTTTTTATTTATAACAGCAGAATGTATTACAATTCTTTTTACATATATAGAGCACAATTTTTCATATCTCTGGTTGTATATATAGTATATTCACACCAATTCATGTCTTCATACATGTACTTTGGATAATAATGATCATCATCCTGATGCAAGCTCCCATTATTTCCTGCCTAGTTTATTGCAAGAGCCTCTGAACTGATCACCCATCTTTGCCCTTTGCCCCCTTCAGTATATTCCCAGTACATCAGTAATCATTATTTTGTCAAAATGTAAGCTAAAATCCCCCATATCTTCTTTTCTCACTCAAAGGAAGGCCAAAGTTCTTACACTAACCTAAAAGGCCTGCATGGTTTTCTTTTCCTGTTCCCACTTTTATTCATCTGACTTCATCTATTATTATTGTCCCTCTTCTCTACTCTATGCAAGGCACACTGTTATCCTTGCTGTTTTCAAACAAGCTATACACACTCCTATTCTTAACTCCTCACACTCCTGCCAAGAATGCTTTCCTAGTTAATCACACGGCTTATTCCTTTCCATTTAGGTTTCATTTATGGTCCTTCTCAGAATAACTGCCTTCTATTTTGAGAACTGAGGAGGCAGTTCACCACAAAGTTACCCCATTTTTAAAAATCTATGATGAGTTGGACAGACCTTACATACCTTAACCCATAGCTCATGAGTCAAGTTTTATCACTAAAATTAATCTTACCTAAATGCCATAGTTAAACTCTTGTCAGATTGAGCTACCAAGAATAGGAGGAAGATAAAACAGTGTTGAGGTCTTACCACTAGATCAGTGCCATCTCAGTTATTCCTTTCATGATGTATACCTCTATAATGAATGGCCATTGGGTCCAGAGTGATCTCATTTTATGTCAAAGTCTCAATGGTGTCAAGCTTAGAGAATCCATCTAAGACAGGAAGAAGGTAATCATTGTAAACCTAGATAGGTGGGCAGAATCTTGGACATGAGAGAGCCATCATGCAAAGTATACACATAGGTTAACTCTCATTCTAGCCTAATCATGCTTGGAATACCCAGACAGAATCAAGAGCAGAAGTAAGGGCAGCGACACTAGGAAAACTTACTGCTAGATATAGAGAGAAGTAATGGATTAAGTCTTGGCATTTGATTTACACAAGACTTTTTCCTACCATCACTTTTTCACATGTTTTAACAATAATTAATATTGAATGCATGCTATATACCAGCTTTGATCTGGGCACTGGGGCTTAAACATGGGATTTACCTGTTCATGTTGAAATTGGGACCTCAAACTCTTGTAGAAAGAAGAAAATATTGGAGAAAGGAAGAAGGAAGAGGCATTATGTAAAGGACACTGACACATGAAAATCTTCCATATATAATTTAAATTGCCTGGTTTGTAATAACTACTGTCTGAAAAAATGATTTAAATTTAAAATGCCTTTAATTACACTTTCCTAAGTTACACATTTCATTTAAAAAATTTATATTAAAGATTACCTACACATTGATACAATTTGTGACATACACATACAACATGATACATGAATTTTCCATCTTATTTGTCAATTTGGTATAGGTTACTATTCTTGGGATTTATTATATAACTATCATTCAAGAAAGAGCACAGTCATATCTACCATAATCTTCTTTGGAAGCTTATTAAATCATTGAATTTCACTCATATGTCATTAAAGTACCTTTAGAGAATGTCTCCAACTTCAGAGAGTTTCTTTTCTTCTTCGGAAAAGCTTTTTGAGCTTTCTCTTGAGGTTGTGTCTGCTGTACCAACAAATTTCTCTAAACAGATCTGAAGATTAAAGTATCAGACAGTACTCGTGTGGGAGGTGAGTTCCTAGAATGATTTGGGTTCGGAAGGAGGAGTACAAATTTACTTACCTCAAAGTTGTTTTTATCAATATAGAGAAAACCGTTGCCCTAAGTAATATTAATTTTTCTCATTGGTAATTGTGTATTTGGCTCTGTCATATTAGTGCTATTAAAATATATTGGAATGTTTTGCTATATTCAATTCATGTTTTTATATTAGTAACAAACTCAGGATTTTGTTGAAAAAAGCATGGATCTTGCTGTTATGACTGATTAATTAACATTTAAGTATATGTTACTTAGTAGGCAAGGCTATTCTGATGGGAGATACTTTGCGTACACCTCTAATTCACATCTCACTGCCTTCTTGCACATGAACAATATGCTCTTTGACACCCTGATAACTGAGACAATGTTCCACAGGCAAATATACTGATATATATTCCAGTTTTTTACTTATTCTCAGGTAGTGGGTCAGGAGTCCCTAGACCTAGCTCCCAAAGGTGAAATACTAGTATTCACAAGATTCAGCATGTAACTGTGCTCTTGGCTATGGTATACTCTCATAGCCAAGGGTACAAAGCAGATGAGGTCTGTAGAGGCCAGGCACCAGCCTCCAGAGTTCTCTCCCAGTGAATCTATACAGAATTCCCTTAATTCTGCTAGCAGTGGTGTAATGGGTGAAATGCTGGCCACCAGGAAAGCTTATCTGAACATAGGAGTTCAGGGTTTTTGGGAAGGGTTGGCCATGTAATCACCTAGTGTCTGTGTGACTGATGGTATTTGCCGCAGTCTGGCTGGGCACAAAATCATGAGCCACCACACAGCTTGTAGATTCAAACAGCAACTCTTTATTCCGGAACTCACACCAGCCGTCTACAATCACGTTCTGGGGAAATCCACATTCTCTGCCCAAATCCACCTCCACTGGGCTTCTGTCTCCCAAAAAATACTGTCTGAATCCCGTGAGAACTCAAGGGGAACTCAGGCAGCAGGATACGCCCTATTCCCAGCAGGAATAATCTTAAACCTTAAACCTGGAACCTAAACCGGGAACGCCCTAAACCTGATTATCCTAAACCGGGAACACCCTAATCCACCCTGGTCCTTGAGCAAGATCACCTACATGCAATGTCACTGCAAAATGTCCTATTTCCATGAGTCCTTCCACTAAGCAACATGGGGTACGCTGGCAAGGAAATTGTCATACCTACTTGGCTAATGGCTCCCAGCATCTCCCCCCTTCTGATTAATTAAACAACAAGCAATGTGGCTTAAGGACCGTGCCTGGTAGGTTGTCCAATTCAACATATGGTTCTTACCCGTCATCGGAAAACTGACCTTTAGGCGTCAGCCTCCTGTCTTAGGTTGATACCACTGCAATTGGATCATACCCGTCACTGACTACCGGTCCAGCATACAGCCATTGGCCCCCAAATTTTAGACCATCACTAGCAGAAGGGAGGAGGATACAGAAATGCCACGACACCAAGCCAATTGACGGCTCCTTGGGAAAAATTGCATCACTGGTGACACCATCAGCAAGGATATGTCAGCACTGCCACAATTAACATGGGGTGCGCTGGCAAGGAAATAAAAATTGCATCACTAGTGACACCATCAGCAAAGATATGCCAGCATTACCACAATTCGCTGCACCAAACGATAGTTACATAGTCCAGGCAAGTTCTGCAAGCAGTTCAAAGCAGAGGAATCTATCAATATGTCCATTTCCTCCCAAAATCCGTTTCCTCCCAAAGTAAGTTGACTCCTTGATTGAGCATTACTTGTTGAGTTATATTCATTGATGCATCAGTTTATACAGTTTACTGTGATAGCTATCATAGAAGCTGTAGTTTGGTTTTATCTTTGTCTTCACCGGCACTGGGATGAAGATAGGAATTCTGGCAATGATGCTAAAAAGACATTATCCTGAAAAGAATTATTAAATATAATGAAAAGGAAAGGTGAAAGTAAACAAATAGATCTGTTAACCTACTTTAAAAACAATCCTTAACAGCTGTTTACCTAATTTAAATTAGTAAACAAACAGATCTGTTAACCACCTTTAAAAACAATCCTTAACAGCTGTTTACCTAATTTAAATTAAACCATTTAAATCACGTGAATAAAAAAAATAATAATAATAATTCGGATCCATTTTTTCATGAGCGCTCCTCATATAAGAAATATGGACATACGCACATACATACAACACAAAATACAAGAGTGTACACAAACGTACAACACATAAGAAAATAGTAAAGGCCTTGTAGCTTTACCTGGGTGAAATCTCCATTGCAATGTTTAAAAACTCCACAGTCAAAAAATAAAACTGATCAGAAAAACATTAACCTAGGTTTGTATGAGCTCAAAAAATAAAATAGAACTTTATGATGTGGGAAAAAGCAATAATAAAATAGATATTGAAAAAAGCATCCTGGTTAATCACTGTCGCAGATGTAAGAATGGCCAAGCTGGAGTTCTGGATATCAGCTGTTATGGATTTGAGTCAAATCATCTTCTTTTCGATCTGTAGAAATTGTTTTAGTTAATCTCTCTGGAATCCAAATCGGCTGCTGTTCTCCCTGTGGAAACACACAAACAGACCCCCGACTCCAGACAATCACTGGGTCAGGACCTTTCCATTGTCCTGTTAGAATATCTTTCCAAAGTACCTTAGGCTTATGTACATTTTTTGGATACATATGTCTTTCCGCAGCACTAAGTCCTGATGAATCCAAATTTAAAAAGTTTATAAAAAGCGTTATTTTAAGTTTATCTTTGGGGGATATATACCCCCTTCCAATTCCCTCTTTTTGCTTTAATAAGTATGTTTTAATAGTTTGATGAGCTCTTTCAACTATGCCTTGTCCCTGTGGATTGTATGGGATACCTGTTATATGAGTAATACCAAATGATGAGCAAAATTGTTTAAAAGAGGTAGAGGTATAGCCAGGACCATTATCGGTTTTTAACTGTTTAGGAACGCCCACAGTGGCAAAATTTTGTAAGCAATGAGATATAACATCTTTAGTTTTTTCTCCGGCATGAAGGGAGCCCATCAAAAATCCAGAAGAAGTATCGACTGTAACATATAAATATTTTAATTTTCCAAATTCTGGCAAGTGTGTGACGTCCATCTGCCAAATATGGTTAGGTATCAGTCCTCTAAGATTGACTCCAAGATTAACTTGTGGTAAAAATGTCACACAATTTTGACATTGTTTTATTATATGTCTGGCTTGTTCCTTAGTTATTTTAAAACGCTTTTGTAAAGTATTAGCATTAACATGAAACCTTTTATAAAAATTTGTAGCTTCTTCAAATGTAGAGAAAATATGTATGTCATGTGTAGTTTTATCTGCTAAATCATTGCCTAAACTAAGGGCTCCAGGCAATCCTGTATGTGCCCTAGTATGTCCTATAAAGAATGGATGTTTTCTGTCCCAGATTAGACTTTGTATAGTGGAAAACAAAGAGAAAACAGTAGAAGAAGGGGAAATCCTACCAGCATCTTCAAGAGATACTATAGCATTAACTACATACTGACTATCAGAAAATAAATTAAATACAGAATCTTTAAACATCACAAAAGCTTGTAAAACTGCATTAAGCTCTACCTTTTGAGCTGATTGTTTGGGTACTAAAAATGTAAAAGTTCGATCTGGGGTAACTACTGCTGCTGTACCATTATTAGACCCATCAGTGAATATATTTGGAGCATTCATGATAGGTGTTTTTCTTGTCATTTTAGGAAAAACTACAGGATGCTTAGACCAAAAAGACAACAAAGGATTAGATGGTAAATGATTATCAAATGTAACATTAGATTTACACATGATTATTGCCCAAGTATTTAACTCATTAGCTAACTCATCAATTTGATCCATAGTATATGGAGTAATAATTTTATTGGGAGAAATTCCAAACACTCCCTTCGCTGCTTTTATTCCTTTGAGTATTAATTGTCCTACAGCCTCAGGATACCTAGTAAGAATAGTGTTAGGAGAATAAGATAAATGTATCCACAATAATGGACCTTCTTGCCAAAATACTCCTGTAGGAATATTTTTTGTTGGTAGTACAATAAATAATAAAGGCAAACTTATATCAATTCTATCCAAATGTATATTTTCCATATATGTTTCAATAATTTTTAATGCCTTTCTTTTTTTTTATTATTTTTTTTATTGTTGGTTGTTCAAAACATTACATAGTTCTTGATATATCATCTTTCACACTTTGCTTCAAGTGGGTTATGAACTCCCATTTTTAGCCCATATACAGATTGCCGAATCACATCAATTACACATCCATTGATTTACATATTGCCATACTAGTGACTGTCGTGTTCTGCTACCTTTCGTATCCTCTACTATCCCCCCTCCCCTCCCCTCCCCTCCCCTCTTCTCTCTCTACCCCCTCTACTGACCTTCATTTCTCCCCCTTGTATTATTTTTCCCTTTCCCCTCATTTCCTCTTGTATGTTCTTTTGTATAACCCTGAGGGTCTCCTTCCATTTCCATGCAATTTCCCTTTTCTCTCCCTTTCCCTCCCACCTCTCATCTCTGTTTAATGTTAATCTTCTTCTCATGCTCTTCGTCCCTACTCTGCTCTTAGTTACTCTCCTTATATCAAAGAAGACATTTGGCATTTGTTTTTTAGGGATTGGCTAGCTTCACTTAGCATAATCTGCTCTAGTGCCATCCATTTCCCTGCAAATTCTATGATTTTGTCATTTTTTAATGCAGAGTAATACTCCATTGTGTATAAATGCCACATTTTTTTTAATCCATTCGTCTATTGAAGGGCATCTGGGTTGGTTCCACAGTCTTGCTATTGTGAATTTTTAATGCCTTTCTTGCTTTAGGAGTTAACATGTGGGGTGAATTTGGATCTGATGGACCTTTTAGAATATCAAATAAAGGTCCCAACTCTCCTGTTGGTATACCTAGATAAGGCCTTATCCAATTTATGTCTCCCAATAACTTTTGAAAGTCGTTAAGTGATTTGAGTTGATCTACTCGTATTTGAATTTTTGGTGGACGGACCATGGTTGAGGATAATAGAACTCTTAAATAATTAATTGGAAAATTTAATTGTACTTTATCTATTGCTATCTCTAGATTATAATTTTTTAATAAGTTTGTAAGTGTGGCATAACATTCCAGCAATATGTTTTTATCTTTATGTGCCAATAATACATCATCCATATAGTGAAATATTTGTAGTTCAGGATTTTGATTTCTAAGTGGCTGGATTGCTTTGTTAACATATATTTGACACATAGTTGGACTGTTAGCCATCCCTTGAGGGAGTACTTTCCATTCATATCTCTGATCAGGACCTTCATGATTTAATGCAGGGATAGTAAATGCAAAACGTGGACTATCCTCGGGATGAATTGGAATTGAAAAAAAAACAATCTTTAATATCTATAGCTAAAACATGCCAGGTTTTTGGCAAAGCAGACAATTGAGGAATCCCTGATTGAGCAGGTCCCATAATAACCATCTCATTATTAATGGCTCTTAAATCTTGCAATAATCTCCATTTACCAGATTTCTTTTTGATGACAAAAATGGGAGTATTATGGGGAGATATGGAAGGTTGTATATGTCCTTCCGCTAATTGTTGTTTGACCAGATCATGGGGTACGCTGGCAAGGAAATTGTCATACCTACTTGGCTAATGGCTCCCAGCAGGTATTCACTGAAATCTTAGGTTTTCAGAAAGGAGTCAGTGTTCACTATTACCATAGTTTGAATCTAAAATGTCCCCCAAGTGCCCATGTGTTAAAGGCTTGGGTGGTCTCCAGAGAGGCATTATTTAGAGGTTGTGTAAACTTTAGAAGGTGGGGCATAGTGGGAAATTTTTAGGTCACTAGGTTGTGCCCTTGAAGAGGATGGTTGGTCCCTGGCTTCTATTCCTCCCCCCTCTGTCTTTTTACTTCCTAGTCACAAGGTAAATGGTTTTGCTTTGCTACATGCTCAGCCCATGATTTACTGCCTTACCATAGGCCTCAAAATCACAGAAACAACTGATCATGGACTGAAACCTCCAAAGTTGTGAGCCCAAATAATCCTTTTTTCTTTATAAGGTGATTATACTAGGTATTTGTTATAGTGATGGAAAACTGACTAACATAAATATAAAAAACATTGTTCATATAGACAGTTTAGGTGCAACAAGATACTCTTCTCATTTAAAGAACATTTTCTATCAATGGAGAGAATGATTTACCAGTCATGTTCTCAGATGTTATCCCAGGGCTAATTATATAAGCAAGTCTTTTTAAAGATACTAGTTATAGGCTCTCTATGTTAACTCTTTCTGCACGTATATTAAAAAGTAAAAAACTTAAAAATAAGAAGTTTCTCATCTACCCTTATTGTGAGGTCATATACCTATAAGAAAGTTCTGTTTTAAATAAAAACTCCAAATTCTGCTTTAATTAAAAATTATCTCTGGAAATTTTTTGAGAAAATTGGACAGACCTGCCATAGTCATTAGTAGAACATGGTAAAACCAGAATTCTTTAGGTTGAGGAAGTTATCAAAGTTTCTCCTTCAGCTACCTATAATGAAGTATTGGGTTTCTATAGAGCAGTGCAATGAATTTTTAAAAAAATATATTTATCTTTTAGTTGTAGTTGGATACAATACCTTAATTTTATTTATTTATTTTCATGTGGTGCTAAGGATCAAACCCAGGGCCTCACACGAGCTGGGTGAGCGGTCTACCACTGAGCCACAACCCTAGCCCAAGTGCAGTGATTTTAGTTGGTATGAACAGCAAGTCCTCAACTGACTAAATGAGCTCTTGGGTATTTAGTTAGAAGTCAGTGTAGCTAGGTCATTGAATATTTTCTCCAACCTCCTTACACATCTTCTTCCATGAGTTGGACAATAAATTACAAAAGTTTTTTTGGTGGTTATTCTCTAGAAAGATATAATGCCTGAAGTAGAGGTAATAGGGGGTTGTCTGATGGACAGAATCTGAAAAATGGAAGGCAAGAGAGTAGTTAAATTTATATGGTCTTCATGCTGTAATGCTCCCTCAACTGCCTAGATTATTTCACAAGAGCCTAGAATAGTACTCTTTACTCTTAATATCTGTTATTTGACAAGGTAGGTGATTTTACATGATAGTAGGACCTCACAAACTCATATTATGAACCCCCAAGTGTTTCAAGTGAAAGACACAACAACAAACTATTCTAGAAGTAATCAGAGAAAATAAACCTGGTGGACAAAGAATTTAAAACAAAACAATAAATATCTTCAAAGAGATAAAGGAATAAATGACAAATGACAAAGACAGGAAGCTTCAAAGAAGCAGCAGATGGACATGTTGGATATAAAATATATTGTTGAAGTAAAGATGGGTTTAATAATTAATCTCAAAGGATGGGTTAGGCCAAGAACAAAATAGTGAGCTAGATGGTTAAGTTGTAGAATATTTCAAGAAAGAATTAGGAAGAGAAAAATATATGAAAAATTCAAGGGTCAAGAACTGTGGTGGTAAAAAAGAAATTTTAATGTAAATATTATAAGAATCAGTTAAAATAAATGAAAGGAGGGAATATTTAAAATAATTACTAAAAATTTCTAGAATTAAAAAAAGACTTTGGTTTGGAAGGATTCATACAAAAGACTATATAATACAAACCCAACATTTAAACATATCAAATTGTAGGGTCAAAGTAAAAAAGCAAATGCTAAAAGTTTTCAGAGGATTCATGCAGTTTAATCTACAAAGCAACAATAAGAGTCCGATTACATTTTCTGTATTTTACCACTGGATACAAGCACGACAAGACCAAATTAATATTTTTAAAGTTGGAAGAAAGTGAATGCAAACTTAGAATTTTAGATTTACGCTATTAAACATGTAAAAATGAAGAGCCACAGCATATAAGGCCAGAGTAAATTTGCTGAACAACAATAATTTTTAATAGCATTTTTGAAAAACATATTCAGGCAAGGAGAGAAATAAATCTAAGAAGGAGAAGTGAAACCTGTGACATATAGGTGAATAAATAATTTAGCAAAGGTCATTGTTTACCTGAGCAATGACACACAAAGTCTATTCTAAGATCCAGAACTGAAACTCCAGTCTGGACTGATGCTACTCAAAGTGCCATCCATGAATGGCTTGTTTGCCATCTATATGAGAAAAGGAGCTCCAGTAGGAGTGCAAATCAACAAACAGATGTCAAGTTGTTTGTGAATCAGTGCCTGTTCACACACCACATTTTGTTAGCATCCTGGGGTGGGTATGGAGTGGAAGTATATAAGACCTGAGAATGTATAAGGAATATATCTTGGTGTTGTGGTGGAGAGAAGACTTAGATATTGATAAACCTTAAAACTTTGTAAGAAAAAGTAAGTATAAGAATGAATCTTTTAAAGTTGAGCTATCCACTGTGGGGAGCCATATTGAGTTACCACGCCTTCCATTCCTGATGTACCACAGGGATCTGAAAGATCACTGTGGTCTGGCTTGGTAGTGCCATGACTCATGACTGGATCTTTTCCTCCACTTGGAAATCAAGGCCAGTCTTCTGAGTAGGCATACCCCTGGGATTGAGCTACACTCACCTATTCCTTTGTAATCCTACCTCTTTGCCCTGTTTGGGATAGAATGTTCCATGGAAATTCCCTTTATATGTCCCCTTCTCTTGCTCTGCCTTTGGGTGTGCCCTTCCTAGAGTCAGTCAATCTGCTGACAGCAGACATCATGAAGCTAGACTCAACCCCTGCCCCAAACCTGACCCCTTGCCTCCTTTGACTCTCTTCTCCCCCAATAAAAGTGTTCAGCACGTGTTCTCTCTCTCTCTCTCTCTCTCTCTCTCTCTCTCTCTCTCTCTCTCTCTCCACGTACCCCTAGGGTCAAAGGAGTCACCACAGGACCCAAAGAAAAAGGTATCTCTGTCTCTGGTGTGATTATTTCATGCAGCCCACTTCACCTGGAGCGACCCTGAGTGTTTTAGTCGTGGGGAACGAGATAACTCACAATAAGGACAAAAACAGTATATTGATGTCTTAAAATATAATAAGAAAATTGAATTCATGTATAGTAGTAGAGAAGGGTAAGTAAATTTTAAAAGTATGGTCAATAGGAAACTGGGAATATGAAGCAAGAGAGCTACTATGAAATGAGACCTATAATAGCAGTAACATAAGAACTGTAAGTAGTTCAAACTGACCAAAAAAGTTATAGGACTCTCACATTATTAAAAGCAAGCAAGCAAACAAACAAACAAACAACAACAAAAAAAACAAATAAAACAATAGAATTGCAAGGTTTAAACTTAACAAACAATAGTTTGATATAAGTATTCCATCAAATAACTCTAGTAGAAATATACCTATAACCCATATTTTAAAACATGTAGCCTTTTATTTTTTCTCTTCCAAAATTATTATAAGCAAAAAGATGGTGTGGGTGTAAGCCAGAAGGCAGCTGAGGGGATACATATCTAAAATATAAGAAACTTAAGTATATTATCAAAAATATACACAGTTAGCCTGTATTAGGATTCTCTAGAGAAACAGAACTAATAGGATTTATCCAGATATACAGAAAGGTATTTATTATGAAGGTTTTGTCTTATGCAGTTTCAGAGACTGAGAAGTCCCATTATCTGCCAAATCCAGGCTGAAGGCCCAGGAAAGCTATTGGTGTAGTTCCAGTCCTGAGAAGGTCTGAAAACCAGGAACACTGGTCCAAACACATCCAAACGTGGGAGAGAATGGATGTCCCTGCTTGAGGAGGGAGGGAAAAGGGAGAGAGACAGACAGACAGATAGACACAGACAGAATATGAATGAATTCACCCTTCCTCAGCCTTTTTGCTCTATTCAGGCCTTCCTTCAATGGACTGGATGATAGCCAGCCACATTGGTGGGAATGTTCTTCTTTACTGAGTTTCTCAATTCAAATGCCAGCCTCTCCTAGAAACACCCTCACAGACACACCCAGAAATAATGCTTTACCAGCCATCTGGGCATCCATTAGCCTAAAGTCAACCATCACATAATCTAAATAAAAAAGAGAAAAGATTAGACAAAATATATAAATAATCAATTCACCAAGAGGAAAATAGAATCATAAAGACCCCCCCCCCCCAATTTGTGGCATAATTTTACAGAGGCTTATGAATTATATGTTTTATGACTCTTCCAAACATAGTTGACCTATCAAGAGAACACCCAGACATGCAATTGTAACTGAATTTGGCCATCTTTGATATTTTTCTTATATAACATTTTGTCTTATACAAATCACAGGTTTTGTGTAAAAAATTGTTTGGAAGTTATATATGATGAAGTAGTAGGATAGAACATATTTTATTTAACATTTGTTATCATGACTTACACTTCAAAATATCTAAAACATGGGATATGTGACCCTTCATCTTTGCTTTCACCTAGGCTTTACAAATTTCAGAAGTGAGCCTAATAAAGAGGGAAGAATAATTAAAGAAAACTGTGGCAGGCTTTTATACATTCTGTGGAAAATAATATAAATGCAGGAGAGACTAAGTGATATACAAATATCCTCTTGCTACTGTAACAAAATATCACAAACTAAATGCCTTGAAACAATACAAATTTATTGTCTCAAAAAAGTTATGGAGGTCAAAAGTCCAAAATGGTTTTTAGTAGGGCAAATCAAGGTGTCAGCAGGGCTGTGCTCCTCCTGAAATATCTTTTTTTTTTTTAAATCTTTATTTTATTTATTTATTTTTTATGTGGTGCTGAGGATCGAACCCAGCGCCTCGCACGTGCTAGGTGAGCTCTCTACTGCTGAGCCACAACCGCAGCCCCGTGAATCAAGATCTTGATGAGAATCTGCTTCCTTGTCTCTTCAGCTTTGAGAGGGCCTGCATACCTTGGTTCACACTCCCATCTTCAATCTTCAAAGCCAAAAGTGTAGCATCTTCTGTCTTTCTCAGCTTCTGCCTCTCCTGCCTCCCTCTTTCCCTTTCAAGGACCCTTATGAGTACATTGAACCCACCAAGATAATCCAGGATTATCTCAATTTCAAGATCCTAAAACTAATCATGTCTTCAAAATTCTTCTTGCCATCTAAGGCAATGTACTTATAGATTCTAGGGATTAGGACATGGGCATCTTGAGGGGAGGTAGCATTTTTTTTTTCCACCACAAGTGGAAAGTGCAAAAGGGAAGGCAGATGGAGATTGGTGTCCTGGAGAGAATGTTTTTACTTTTTCCTTTACATAATTTTATACTGTTTCTATTATGTTTGACAAGCAAATATTACTTTTATAATAATACCCATTTTAATAGACATTTCAATCCCTCAATCATTGTGTCTTTTTGTAGAAAATTAATTTTATATTATACCTCTCTGCTTTGTAGAAGCATTTTCAATGTCTTCTTAAGAGTCATTGTTTAATCCCATTTGATAGAGATACAAATTTGTGTATGCTGAGCAAATTTGAGTTACCTAATATTTATATTTGAATAGAAATACTTTTGGAAGAAGGATGACAGTGGAATTAAAAACTGTAAACAAGGCAAAAAAATGCTCAGGAAGTATTTCAGCATGTCACTTCCTCAGAACTGATTCTTATCTGTGTATTTAGTCTTATTCATTAATTCTCATATCCCAATGCCAATGAGTTTTTTTTCTTCTAAAAGGGCCCAAGGGAAACATAAGGTTAAACACCAAGGGACATATTTCTGGAAAGCTTAACTCTTTCAGCTGTGATAATAGTTTAGCCCTCTTTTCTTGATTAGATCATGTGAGTAAACCAAATTTAAGCAGTCATAAAATGCATTATTTTAAAGGGGATATTTAATACACCTTGCTGTGATTTGGTCATGGTTTGTCCCCCAGAATTTCATGTTCTGCAAGGTGGTGGAATCTTTGAGAGGTGGGGTCTAGTGGGAAGAATCAGGCCCACCCTTGGAAGACATGCATGCCCATTTCACAGAAGTGAGTTAGGTCTGTGGGACTGGATTAGTTAACTTGAAAGTTCAGCTTTTTCAACTCATTCTGTTTCTTCCTCTCTTGTCAAGTGACCTCTCTCTCTCATGCACATGTTCCCTCCACGTGATGCTCTGGGCCTTGAGGCCTCATCAGAAACTAATGCTGGATGGATTTGGATCTTAAGAACCGTGAGCTAAATCCACATCCCTTCTCTCAAAAAGTATCTCCCAAGACATTTCCATGCATGGGTGTCCTCCTTCTGGATGGATGTGTCTGAAGACAGATGTTATGAAGGTGATTTGCTTTTGAAGGCTAGGGCATCACTGCTTTGGTCTCTCTGTCATTGGTTTTGAGATACTTCTTTTGAAGAATCAGGATTTATAGATCAACTTTTGTGCTAGCTCATGCCTAGTTCATTTTTACCAAGGCTGCTAACTCACCAGTGGAAGTTAAGTCATAATAGGTTTATTTACTGTTAGGACAAATTCGTTAGACACAGGACACCACCACTTATCATAGGTTTAGTTGCTTTATTATGTTCAGCCAAGTAAAATATAGAACCCCAAGACAAAAAGAGATCTTATCTACTTCCTTTTCTTGATGCAGAACATTCAACATCTAAACATTTTCAGCGGTCTCATAATCCTTACTTCTTCTTTTCCCAAGCTGAGATAATCATAACAGTATTTTTAATAAAATTCCCCTAGAAACACTTTCAAATCGTATTAAACCACTCCAAAATTACAGGCAGTAGTATATATTAATGCATGAATGAATTAAAGTGCACAACAAAGAAAGATCAATAGCAGGAAAATAATCATAGAAACATGACTTAGATGTTAACGTAGCATAAACAAAACACAATCAATGCCTGACACAAGAGAAGACCAGATTTCACAGAAAGAACCAATAGAGACTTATCCATAGAAAATTTAAAGTATGCATTTTATGTTCTAGGATACCAAAGAAAAAAGTCTGGTAGAGAACTGGAAATTATAAAATGACACGAGATTTTTTTTTTTTACTTAAATAGATTTTGTAGAACTTAAAGAAAATACAATAACCAAAAACTAAGTGGAGGATCTAAAGTTCGAACCCAGGAAGTTCAAACTTAGGAGCCACAGTCTTAAGAACTGCTCTCAAAATTAGAAATTGTGACATCTGTAATTTAACATATTGGAATTCAGCCAATAAACTGCTTTTCAGTTATTCACTGAAAATATTACATTGTTTTATAAAATATAAACAACATGGTCAAACATGTAATTTGGGGACACAAATTTTAAGCCACTGATATAATACCATGACAGTCCAACTGAACACTTGTCATTCACCTGAGAAAGGCCCAAAGAGGTCTGAATGAAATTGCAGGCAAATGCCAGCTTCTATACTGAAATGCATAATTTTTTTGCTTCTTATGATTTCTCTAGAAGTTATTCAGAACTCATTTATTTATTAATTGAATTTTGCCTGAGACATGTAAGGTAATCCCCCTTAGCTCCATCTGGAATACTCCTTTTAAAAATGTTCTGATCTTTCTTAACTTTAGTCATTAGGGTGTTTGGAGATCAGATAATACTGGCATCTTTTCATAATGCCTTGATGGTAATTTTTAGCCAACTATATAACTGGGATTTTTCATTTTTTAAAAAATTATTTCTGTATTTTTCTGGACTTCCCAGTGGCCAGTCATAAAAGCAAATAACATAACTACCTCAAATAGGAAGAATCTTAATGCAGAACTACTTCAAGTTTATATTTTCAACAAGATTTCCCATAAATTTGTTTTTTTGGGTAATGGACAACTGATTGAGTGGAATACCACTGTACTTGAGACCAGAATTAGGGTAGAAGATTTTCCAGTATTTAAATGTTGTAAAGGCCAGTGGCAGACCCTGTGAGGTGTCATCTGATTCCTTGCAAAGAGACACTTTGTTACTCCTGTGTTGATGGTGTCTGCAGTTCAGCCCCCTCATGGATTGCTTCTCCCAACTAAGTCCTTCCAGTGGCTATCTCCAGTGACCCATGGATGTGGCACTCTAAAGGCCTGATCGTTGGAGGCCAATAGAGGACATATTTAGAGGGTAGTTCAAGCTCCAGAGTCTGTATGGGGTATCTGAGTCAGGTGCAGACTTACTTTACAGTTTGACTTCTCTCCCTGCCTACCAGTTTCTGTCCCTTCATTTCCATAAGTGATGAACTGACATTTCTGCCAAATGATCATTCTTCACGTTAGACTCCATCTCAGAGGTTGTTTCTCAGGGTACCCAAATATTCCTCAAGTGAGGATGGAATCTATCATCCATCCACCAATCTGTCTATCCATTTCTTTACACTATTGTTTTTATTAAGCCATCCTCCATGCAATTCAGAAGATTCATTATTATTCTTTTCAATAACATTTCTTCAGGTTATAACACACATCCTATTCACTAGATAGCCATTTGTTATGTTTAACTAATTTCCCAAAGTTTTATATTAAATGTGCAATGTTTAGGCGTATTAGCATATTTTGTGATGAAAATCTAAAAGTGCATCTATTACTAAATTTGATTTCACCAAATTATCTGCAGAGGGCAGCAAAGAATAATCTTAATGTAAATAGATGATAAATGACCAACCATAAGTTTTGTTTATTGGAACAAAAGAGACAACTATGAAGTCAGTGTGTCCAATTTGGAAAAAAAAAGTGAGGGAATAGATGAATAGATCTATTTATGGAAGATGTATCAGAGACAAGACAGAATTAAAAGGCAGGGCGTTAAAGAAAGTATAATTAGCCATATAGTTAAGAAATAGATTTTGCTGTGAGATTTCTTGGGCTTGAGTCCTATCTCCATCATTGATCATCTGTATTTATCATCTGGTAAAATCTACTTAATTTTTAAGGCTTTAATTTCTTAAACTGCAAAATGGGGATAATAATATTTGCTACATAGGGTTGTTGAAAGTACTAAATGAGGCAATATTTTAAATTGTTTAGAACAAGGCCTGTGTGTTCAGTTTAAGGCAAATATTTACTCTGAATATGACCAGTGAAATCTAAAATTCATACTAGGCATCAAACAAAATATGGTTACTAATTTCTCTGTTGGGTGTAGCGAATATCTGCTCCTAAACTTTCCTTTTTGTACAGTCTATAAAATCATAATGAAAAAAATAATCAGTAGATTTCAGGTGGCTATATTTTTTTTCTAAATTTCTAAGGATAATTTTTGTGTAGTGAAAATTTCAAGATAAATATCAGTACAACAGTGGATGTAAAAATAGATATGTGCATTTTGTGAGGTTCTTTTAAGTTACCAATCAATACATTTAATTGTGCATGGAGGAAGATCCAGGACTTCAGACAATTTTTGAGAACTTGGGTTGATAAAAATTGTAGAGAGGTGAATTGGAAAATAGAAAATGGATATGTCTAGGAGTGCAGAGATTTGATTTTACAGTGTTCTGCAGTAATGGTTAGATTTGGATCTCTAATTGTGCCACGGGGGCAGGGAGGAAATAAAGAGTGAAATGTTGTGGAGTTTGGGTTTCTTGAAATTCTTCATACCATTAGGCATTGTTCTTTTACCTTTATGAAATTTCTAAGTTAGACTTGGGTAGTGGTAGCACAGGGTAGATTGAAGGAAATGGGACTAAGTGATTAGCTGGTGTGTTTGTGTATGTGTTTGAAAGGGGACATCAGACCAGATAGCTGAACTAGAGAGCTTGCCGAAAGTAAAGATGCCAAAGAAGCAGGTA
Organism: Marmota flaviventris; assembly: GCF_047511675.1. Classification (NCBI taxonomy): domain Eukaryota; kingdom Metazoa; phylum Chordata; class Mammalia; order Rodentia; family Sciuridae; genus Marmota; species Marmota flaviventris. Next base: position 65,323,738 of record NC_092505.1, read on the forward strand.
CTGGACTATTTTTGCAAGGATGCATATCCAGAAAATTCAGCTATGTGCCTGGGAGCAGGCAGGTAATGAAATTCCAGGTGGTTAATACTCAAATAGAAGGTGAATGATTAGGCAGTGATCCTGCATAATAAAGAGCCCAAGGAACAAGGGGCCAAAGAGACTGCAGTATATATAAAAGCTCCGTGTTCAGTTTCTTCATAATGGGAGGAGTCCCCGGGCAAGACTGCAGTGTCCTACCTTAAATGATGGTGGCTAAGTCTGAATCTGACTTGGAGACAGAGAAGTACACCTGATCAGAAGAAATTTACTTCAATAGCATTTGTAGGCAGATGAACCAATTTTGAGTTAATCAGCAGTGAAAGTTTGGGGACATTGTAACTTAATTGAGCTCTAAAACTTACTAAATCTTTTTTGTTTTAGCTGCCACAACCATTAATTGGCATCACATCATTTTTTTCCCTTTTCACATGCCCTGATTCTTAGTAGGTATTATTGAAGAAAAGACTGGTAGAGTAAAAGGTTGGAGTTTCTGGCTTGACCAAAACTTTTCTCTTGCTCTTCTGCTGTTTTCTGGGTCCCTGTGCTCACGGGGCACAGCCAAGAAGAATTTGGGGTCTTTAGATTTTTTCAGAAAAATGCATTTACCAGACATCCATATATTTCTCTTATTATACTGAGTTTTGGGGGATACTTTAGGTGGATAATTTTGCTAACTAATCCTTGGTCCCTTTATTATTTTGAACACTTGCTCTCTATCCGAAGTAAAGGTAGGGGTTTGAAGGTGGAAGAGATAGGGAATAGAAAGAAAAACAATCTCATTCTGCCAAATCAACTTGGTGAATCTGTCATTTTTGATACCACTCAACTAACTCCTGAACTGCTGATAGCAGGCTGTAGTCTGATCTCAGATGAGCACATGGGAGTGTTCTTCTCGAACTAGCAAACGTGAAATATTTCACTTTCAACTGTGTTACCAAATCACTTTGAAACTTTAGGCAGAAGATCATTTAGCCCTTCTGTGGTGAGTTTTGGTTGTGTCACTGAGCAAACATTAAAATAAATGATCATCAAGAATTTTTGATGACTTACAAAAAAGTTCCTGTCAATTTAATATTAAGTGGAAAAAAAGGCTATAGACTTGATTAAGAAATGTGCCTCATGACATTGGACTATTAATTGCATAGCAGAGACAACTCTAGGTCTGTCTGTTATCCATGGTCTGATCTGCTATATGTGGTGGAAATCAAGAGTGTTTTATTTTAAATGACATTTTCTCACTTATTTTTCTGACACCTGGTTAAACATTGGACAGAGGAGAAGACTGCTATAATCCACTCAAGGTCATAACTCATTCTCTCAGTCTTCCATGCCGTTAGAGACCTTGTTTTACTGTCTGAGCCAAATCAATTCACTGGGAAGAAAGCCAGAGAAGGGGGAGGGGAAAATATATATAGTTTAATGTTTGGAAAGAAGGAAGATGGAATTGCTAACTTAGAAAAAAAAATGCATTGTGTTTAATCTTTTTCCTGTTTGCAATGTTTTCTTCCCCTTCCTGGAGGGTTTTGCCATGGGTTAGGAAATTCTTAACACACAGAAGATTTTTTTTTTCTCTCTCTCAGATGTATCTAAATGCAGACTAACTGGCAACATTAGGCAGAGTTTTCCTGGAAAGTTGGAATTCCAGATGGGTGTCAACTAAAAGATGAGTGTTTATTAATTTTGTTAAAATAACAGTGTAACTCTTCAAAGATGAAAGTAATTGCCAATGAGTACTGAACTGTGACATAAAATGATGCTCCCCCCGCGTCTACTTCATGAAAATATGTCACCTTATAGGGCAAAATGGACTTTGCAGATGTGATCAAGGATTGTGAGACAGAGAGATTATCCTGAATTATCTGATGGATTCAATACAAACACGAAGGGTCTTTATAAGAGGGAGGCAGGGGAGTCGTGATCAGAGAAGGAGATATGACAGTGACAGAAAGGTTAGAATGATGTGGCCACAAGCCAAAGAATGCAGACATCCTTTAGTAGCTGGAAAGGACACAGAAGAGATTCTCTCCATAAGCCTCCAGAAAAGCTGTAGCTCTGCTCACGCCTTGGTTTTAGTCCTATAAGACTCATTCCAAACTTCTGACATCCTGCCTGGTAAGATACTAAGTTTGCATTGTGTTAAGCCACTAAGTTTGTGGTTATTTGTTAGAATAACAATGGAAAACCAACCTATTTATGACACTTCCAGACTTGTATGCAGATTTCCTTCCTAGACAGCAATTTTATCCAGGATTTTTCAAGCAGAAATATTTCTTCCAGATCTGAATACTAAGGCTGTACACTTCAACCTGGAGAAAGCTTCTAAAAGGTATCATGACTGGGAAATGTATAGCCATGAACCCCAAACAGAGAAATATCCTGTCTTACTTTTTAATGTAAGTTTAGACAAATCCGTTTTTCTTGGGCATGTTCAATGTCTTACTGTAAAGTTTATCTGTGAGCAGCAGAAGTGAGAGGGGAACCAATGAGCTGAAAGATAACTCAATCAATCTGCTTCCTCTGTCTTTGCTTCAGCGCCTTGTACAGGAAATCCAATGCTGTGTCAAGTTCCAGAGAAGAGTTTCTTCTCTTCCAAGTTACTAATCAGGCTAAAACACATCCAGTAGGGGAAAGGGCTTGGAGGAAAGAAGTCCCCTGCTGCTGCTGGACTAAGAGGAACCAGCACCAAGAAGTCGACTGGAGGGAGCCTCGCCATGCTCACAGCTGCTCCTCTACCTGTCAGGAGGAAAAGTACTGAGTGAAGGGCAGAAAACAAAACAGAAATGCTCTTCCCTTGCAGAACTCATGACCTAGGGCTACTCTTGATGTTGACCTCCTTCTTCGTGTCGGGTGAGTCTGAGTTCTCTTTGGGAGAATGACTGGTGAGAGACCTGGACTTAGCTCCTCTGGGGTTTTCTTTGCCTTTCTTATGGGACAATGCAAGCCCATTGTAGCCATAGATGTAAGACATTACCCACAAGTTTATTTGATTTTATCATCTTTACTTTCTGTTTTGTCTTGTTTATTTTACTTTATCCTACCACAATATGTATATTTCTATGATTTGCCTTACTGCCCCTTCCTTATCCCTCATTCCCCTTTTTCTGACAGGGCAGGCAAAAATTAAACACATACTAGCAGCAATCGAAGTTGTCTGGGTTCTCTTTATCTTCTTTGCTTCTTTAGGAAAAAAAAATAAATAATTATCTTATCCCATTTAAGTCCACATTGTTGATAGCATAGATTAGGAAAGTTTATTGCTTTCTACTGGTTTTTATGACTAGGTACTTTTGAAATATAATATATGCATGCAGTTTTGCTGGAACACCTGTGATGTGTGTCTGTATTTTTCTTAAAGGTGTGTGGGCTGTAGGAAACACTTTCTGAATTAGAGGACACACTCCTCATCTTAGGTTCCTGTAGGAGTTGAAGAGAACATGGGGGCTACTGCGGGGGTGTCCTGTTTCACTACAGAGGGTTGTTAGGAGTTGATGTGATAGGGAGTTTGCAGGTTTCACTTTTAGTAGATGGAACAGTGGCAAAGGAACAATGTAGTTAGTTTTAAATTTTATAAATTTTATAATTGAAAGAGAAAAGGTATTTTTCCCCTCATTGGAATAACTCTAAAGTCATTTTTATCTATCTTTCAGCAAAAAAAGAAATATCACAGGTTTATCTTACTGGTGGGTACACACAAAATAACCATCCTCCACTACTGTACCTTTCTGAGAATTTTCACATATTTTTTTCTCTTTTGATCTGTACAGTAACCCAGTAAAGTACACATGGAAGACATCTCTTCATTTTACAAAGATAGAAACTGAGGCTTAGAGAGATGACATGATTTGTTCAAGGTTAGAACAACTAGTATGTGTTCATACTCAGTTATAACATATGTCAGTAAACATCAGGAGACATTTGAAAGAGTGATTTTCTTCAATGTTTAACCCTTGTGCTACTCTCTGTTTCTCACTCCACCACTATTTAAATACCACTGAAAAAAGGGAGAGCCAAAAATTTGTTATAAACTCACTATGGACTGTTATTCACTTAAAAAAAAGTGATCTGAATCTTTCCACAGTTGGAATCTTGTTTTAGAAAGCTCTTCTAAAAGGCTGTGCAGTGCCCAATGTGGTCAGGGGAAGCCAGATAGTTGAGGTACTGTTTATGGTGATTCGAACTATTACTCTTGGGAAAGGGAAAAGCATAACAAGATGAAAGTATAATAATTTGAAATTTGAATGTTTAATGGTGTAAAATTTAAAATGATTTCTGTGCACAACAAGGAGATATTGCATACATCAAATCTCTGAAGTCTGTTCTTGTATCATTATAAAGTTGTCAAAATGTTTAGGAATCAAGATATTAAAAAATCCAATTATGTGCAGTGATTTGGTGTGATAAATTCCCCAAGAAATGATTTAGGAGAGTGAGAAGAAAACCACTTGTGGTGATGGCTTTATGTTTCTTACTGATATTGCTTTGTTGTCAATACTGCCTAATAGAAGCAACTCACTGTGCCCACAACACATTCACCAAGGAGCAAGAGAGCTCCTGGCTTCAAGTTAACCATGCTTAACTGTTTACTTTTATCTACTTATTTGCTTATAACTTTAAGCAATGTGGAGGTTAGTAGACAAAATTTAATAACAAAATACCTGAGGATGAAACTAAAGGTAATTTTGATTGTCCATTCCAAAGCCAAGTTCCAAACCTTGTACCAAGTCATCCTCCCCACTGCTCCATATTCTCTGCTGCTCCTATCTTCTGAGTCTTGTATTCTAGATTTTTTGTATGTGTTCAAATTTTATTTTCCAATTTCAATTAAAAGCATTGTACCTTTTACAAAAGTTATTAATTTCACCAAAATGAGTTGCTGAATAGGAACCCTCATCTTTATTTTGGGGGGATAATTTTTACTCATTTATCATCACCTTCCACTAGAGGGCAAGCAGGCAACAGAGGAAGTAGATAAAAATCAAGACTGAGCTATGGGGTAATTTTAGCAGAATTGCAAAAGATGGAGAAAGATTAAAAGCAGTTGTGAAAAAAAAAAAGAAAAGATTTGTCTTTCTTTAATTTTAGCCCTTTCTTTTTTAGTTTGTGATAGTTGTGAATTTACATATTAAAATAATTTATAGGTATATTTTCCTATAATTGTTTAAGCAATTAATAAATATATTGGAAGACCTTATTAAGAGCATGGAGTGTATTCAAAGCTGAGATGAAGTCTTTGGGAAAGATTTAAAATTAGTACATCTTGACATTTTTTTTTTTTGTCTTGGAGCCCAGGAACAATCTGAAGAAAGTTGAAATGATGGTGGGTTGCCTTGCTGAAGTCTTCATGGAGGAGAAGTATCTGGAATTGGGCCTTGACTGATAGGTTTGGGAAAGTCAGTAACTTTGTAAAAGGTGGAATGATTTTAACTGGAGCAGGAATATATAATTCAAACACATACCCCAAACCTAGAAGATGAAAGGGGTAAAAGGAGGAAGAAGTAGTCTAAGAGATGAGGAGTTGAAGGAAGGGAGACCAGTTACAAGGTTGGGAACTTGACTCAGTGGTGGATGATTTAAATTATTTTTAGTTTCCCCCTCAGGTATTTTCTTATTAAATCTTGTCTACTAACCAGAAAGCAGAGAAGGAAATTGGGAGGGGGGGCCATGTAATGTGAGCAAAGTCAAGGGTTTTCGGGGGAGAAAGAAATCTAGTTTGATGGCACAGATATCGTGTGCTGTATGATAATAGGAAATAAGGCTGGGTTTCAGGGGTCTTTGGTAACTGAGTAGAGAAATCTTAGAACTGTGCATTAGACAAGGAGGGGTCATCTATTATTTTGTGAACAGTAAAATAATGTAATAAGGTAATATTTTGGGAGAATAGTATAGCAGCAGAGTCCCATTGAATGTTGGTAGCACTAAGTAAAAAAATTATTTTGAAACAGGAGCCAAAAGATTCTACTCCAGTATTCAATGATCCACATCGTTGGCTGAGAAGGGAGTTTGTAGAGGAAGGTATTCAGCTCAGTTTAGGGAGGGAGAACACTAAGGAGGGAAATTCTTGTATGTACTTGGAAATGTAGCAAAATCCAGGGTTTGTGGACAATTTATGAAGAGGATAATTCCACAAAAAGACTACCCATCAAAATACACATAACAGAATAAGCACTAGAGATTTCTGGATTGGATCCTAAGGAGCCTAATTATCTCATTCCTCTTTATAACAGAGGGCAAGATCTAAGAAGAGATAGGAAGACACATATGATGAGCTATGAATTGTGTAGATAACCTTAAATGGGAGGAAAGATACTTTTGCTGAAATTGAAGAATGAGTTGAGAAGTTGAGTGTGGGAAGACTAATAAGTTAAGAATAGCAATAAGGAGGCCAAGCATGGTGGCCCATGCCTGAAGTCCCAGGAAGGTAGAGGCAGGAGGATTGAGAATTCAAAGCCAGCCTCAGCAAAAGCGAGGCACTAAACAACTCAGTGAGACCATCTCTAAATAAAATACAAAATAGGGCTGGGAATGTGGCTCAGTGATAAAGTGCCTCTAAGTTCAATCTCTGGTGGTAGTGGGGGATGGCAATAAGGAGATGTGAGAATTTTAAAGTGTTTATTGTATAAACTTCTTCCCAATAAGATTATGAGTATTTTAATAAATAGTGCTTGTTAATAAAATCAAACAGAGGTAATATGATTTTATAATGTATCAAAATATTCATCTATACAGTGATTAAAATGTAATAGTCATTAATATATTTTTGCCTTTTCTCCCAAATATTATTCAGGCATCAACACCAAGAAAACAATTTCCAACTTTTCCACAATAGAATTTATAGGCCTTGCATATCTAAAAACCTAGACCCCATTCTGAGAACAAAATCTAATCTGTGTTTAAGGGAAGCACTATAGAAGAGTCCCAGGACTGGAAGTTTTTCCATTTCTAAAAATATAATTTTCTTCAAAAATCTCAAGTACTTTGAGTTAGTGGTGTTGTTGCAGGTTATCTTGGAATCAGACTGATGTAGTTTCATGTGCAGAATATTTACTGGTAGAGGGAAAAGTCTTCCTGGGATCTCAACCAGCTGTTACCCCCTCCTAACCCTATGGGGGGCTTTAGAGATATAATGGCCTTAAAGAGAACCTTTGTTGTCAAATTGGCTGGTCCTTTGTACTTTCAGTCTTCTGGTTATTGGATGAGGACTGTTCTAGGAAAGATCTGACTTTGGGCAGAAAAACTGAGGTAATATTGCTGAAGATGCTGGAGATGGAATGCTGTATTCTACCAGTGCTCCCAGTAACAGCCGTGGAGTCATTGCTTGAGGGAGATCCTGGAGCATGTCCACATCTACCATAGTTGGGGTTTCCAGTACTCTTCAGTCCTTTTTGATTTTCCCAGCCTCTATCTAGTATAGTATTATTTCCCTTTAGGTTGAAAAATTTCTTTTGTCATTTCTAGAAGTGTAAGTTTTCTGGCAAGGAGTTCTTTTAGTTTTCTTTTATATAAAAAAGTATTTGCTTTCATTCTTGAAGCATATTTTGGTTGGATGGAGAATTTGGGGCTGAACTTTTTTTTTCTTTCAGTACCTTAAAAATGTTTTACTATCTTGGATGAGAAGTCAGTTGGCCATATACACCATTGTTTTCCTGAATATAATGTGTTATTTTTTTTTCTGGCTGCTTTCAACCTTTCTCTCTCTATTGTATCCAACAATTATAACATGCCCATTTTGTGTGGTTATTTTCATCTTTAAGGAATTGCTTAGCCTCCTTAGATAGTAATTTACTGATTTGTGAAATGAAGAAGATGTACAACACTATTAAGAAGTGTAGAGGTTTCAGAAAGGAAGAACTTTAGAAATATCCAAATAAAATTATTTCGTTTTATATGTAGGAAAATAAAGCCCAGGCATGTTTGAGAAATTGTTAATGATATCTATCACTTAACTTTATGGTGGATGAGCTGAGTTTGGAACACCTTCTTAGTACCAAAAAATAGAGGGGAAAGAGATGCAGCAAGTGTGTGGGGGGAAATCTAGGACATTTTGATGTGATCACTTGAAATGATTCAGAAGGAATAGCAGCTAGAGCTTTGCGATTCTTGTTTAGGAAAAGTACGTTATAGCTAAAATGTGGGTCATTTATACTGTCAGCCAATAAATAAAGGAGTGTCTGTCATGTGTCAGTCACTATGCTTCATGTTGGGGATACTTGATCAAGAGAGACACAACATCCCACTCTCATGGAGCTTAGAATCTAGTAGGGAAGATAGAGATTAAATATATTGTTGCAAATACCTTAATAATGAAGAGTGTGAAAGGGAAAATATAGGTTGATGAAGAAACACCTCACTTATGAGTTGGAGCTGGTCTAGGGGTTAGAAGGCTTCCCTGAGAAAGATATTTAAGACAAACAGAAAGAGCTAGAGTTGTGAGATGAACATTCCAGGCAGGTCAAACAGCTTGCATGAAGCATAGAGGAAGCTAAGCCATGACCAGAGGGACAGAAACAAGGAGATCAAGTGTGGAGAGGTCAACTTGAAGTTCTGGGGGTTAGAGAGAAGGATGACAGAAGATGTAAAGAGAAAGAGGAGCAGGTGAAACTTTGGGGAGAGGTTGAAAGCATACTTGCATACCTGAGGAAAACACAGCTTGCAGAGAAGATATGGGAGTAATTGGTGAAGACAGGGAAGGAGATAGAGAGAGGCAAACATATTGGTGTCGTGGAGGAGAAGAAAGTGATTTGTTGTTGATGCCTTCTCCAAGCATTCATAAGTGGATTCAAGAGTACATTGCAATAGGGACACATGTGTCATAGTAAATCATGTGTGTATCAAAGAGGTTGAGGCAAGGAGAAGTTTTTAAAGGCAAATTGAGGGGTATTGTAAGGTATTTTGAAACAATAATTCTTGTCTGTGAGGGTCAGTAACAGGGGTGGGGGCAGTCTAAGAAAGACAGTTGTTGGCCAGATGTCCTCGAAGAAGTATTGTTTGTGTACGGTTATAATAGCCTTTATGCCATATTTATAATTGTTCTTATCAGACTTAAATATGGGATTTCCTCCTCTATTTATTTTATTCTGCTTTTAAAAACTAAGCCTTTGGGCTGGGGATATAGCTCAGCTGGTAGAGTGCTTGCCTTACATGCATAAGGCCCCAGGTTCAATCTCCAACACCAAAACATATACACACTAAGCCTTCATACAAACAACCTCATTTTAATTCGAACAACTTTCATGGTTCCAAAATCTGCCAAGCAGAGCACAAGAGTTGCAGAGGGGCCAAAAGTTTGACTCTACAATGCTGGTGACCTTCGAAATTGCATTTTGAGTAGAAAGTGTGGGAGCAGCCAGATTGCTGCTCTTGTTGAGGGAGTGCGTGGGAAGGATATTGAGGCTGTGGGCACAGACCACTCATTCTAGAAGTTAGGTAGCAAAGAAAGGGGAAAGGATCCTAGCTAAAAGGGGAAAGCAACATTTATTTTTTTTTCTGTCAACACAGGGGAAACCTGATTGTGCTTGAAGGAAATTATTTGAGAAAATTTAGTGACTCAGTAAAAGTGTCTTTCCAATCTGTGTGTGTTCATACTGTTTTAAGGTGGTTAGTGATTTTTCTTGTTTTCTTGACATTTTCTTACTTTACCATGGAATGCTCCTTTGCCCCAGAGGTTTATCCATTATATACTAAGGGAATATTTTGATTATACAATTCATTTTGTTGTATTGACAATTTTTTGAAAAAAATGTCCAACTGGTAAATATTTGTGGATTCCAAATAATGGACTCTAGTTATTTTCAGTCTCCAAGAAAAATCATTCTATCTATCCTTAATTGACTCCATCCTAGATGTTCCCAAGTGGTTGTTCTAAGCCAGTAATTTTAAGATAGTTGCTGGACAGAATCTTCTATAAAGCCTAAAATATTAAAGATCCTGGGGTGCTATCTCAAACCTATGTACTCAGATTTTTCTAGGGTCTAAGCAGGTAGACTTCATGAATCTTTGCAGGTGGTTCCGATAGGAGCAAGGATTAGAAGCACTGTTTTTTTTTTAAACTCAAACTATCCCTGCCATCCCTCTTACCCATTAGATGGCTGCTCACCTCCTGATTGACCCATCATTCAATGTAGACTTTTTTTTTTTTTATGTTCCCGGTTGGTAGGGCTCCTCAGAGCTGGGAGCTTGCCTCACGGATTCTGTCATGCCCAGAACTTTACACAGCTACTTGACACTGAGTAGCTACTCCAATAATGTTTGTTAACCTGAACTTCTTCAAAATGTCTCAAGTGTCTGTGATCATTCTTACTCTTTTTGTTCTTCTCAGAGATGAAATATCTGTCTTTTCACAAGCAACCCTTCATGTCTCATGGCCCTCCAGTAGCTCTAGGATTGTTTTCCCAGTTAGCCTCCTCCTTCACCTCTGAAATTCTACCTCTCCCTCTTCCTATCTACAAACAAGCCTCGCTCCCTGGTTCTCAAATGCCTCCCCAGTCCTTACCGCTCTAGGCGTTGGTCTGTCTCTCTTTTAAATCTGACATGAACAGATGAAGCCACTGTCCCATTTCGCCCTCTTTCTAAGTCAGAATTCTTGAAAGCCTGGGTCTATATTTGTTGACTGGATTGCCTCTACTCAGCCCCTTTCCGTCTGGTTTCCACTGCTACCTTTCTACTGAAAATGCTCTCTTACAGATCTTAAAGGTCATCTGTTGACATTCTTAGTACAGAATCATACAACTCCTTAGATCTTACTTTAAGACTTTCCCCACGATTTGATCTTGATTTTTCCTGTCATGAATTCTCTTACCCTGGCTTCATGGCTCTGCATTTACTGTCTACTTTTCTTCGTTGTTTTTGCTAACTGTACTGCTTCCAACAGAACTCTGTGTATAAAAATTTTCAAAACTCTAGGTTTGGTCTTTCCCCTAATTTCCACATCAGAGAAACAATCTGGCAGCCCGTCGGATAGATATGGCTATGGATACTTTTAGTTGGCTCAGGCAATATTTTTAAAAATGTGTAGTAGCTGCCAATTAAAAATAAAATTGGGAATGGTTTTTTATCTAAAATCTCTGATCTACTGTTGCTGTGAGGATTAAGTCAAATGATGTATATGAAGTACTTTGTACTATGTTTGCATTAATAAACATTGCAAAAATGGCAACTTTATTATTTTGCTTTCTTCAAAGCCTTTGTACATACTTCATGTTTAAATAGCTCCCTACAGGTTGACTTTCTGATTAGTTTCAGTTTTTTAAAAACGAAAGACCATGCTGGAATTAATATTTTAGCATACATATCCTTAGATATATGAATGTGCATATATATTCAATATCAATAAATTCACTGAACACGTTATTCTTTGTGATTACGGATACATATTTGTACAACATCTGCCTTAGGTCAGGGAACAAGTCTGTTTCCATTAACAAGTTTTAGGTTAAATGACAGAAAATACTTCAAGAAAAGGAAAAAATATATATATATATATATATAAAGGTACAGCAAGATGGCTCTTGTCAGCACTGTGATCTACCAGTTGATACAGATGTTATGATTATATTATCTTGGAAACTAGGATGAAATTTATTATTTACCAGGATTCTCTTTTGCTTTTGTAATTTTATTCACCCATTGATTATTATTCAGTTCTTGTATTTTAGAACTTATTACTTTCCTTAAACATGTCTCATATTTTCTTTTTATAAACCATGTGGCTATTTTATTTTTATCTCTGTGCTGTATCTGAAGAGTAGAATTATGTTATTAGCTAAGTAACCTTCAACATATTATTTCTTCTTTTATCAGTCTATTCATATCTTTTGTCCAATTTTCTTTCAATTGAATTGTCTATTTCTTTTTTATTGTTTGTGTGTTTTCTGTACCATTCTTTCTTTTTTGGGGGGTGGGGTGGGGAAATAAATGTGAAAAATTCTCCAGATTTTTGCTTGATAGCATTATTTAATTACTCAATTTCATTTTGGTCATACAGAAGGTTTGTTCATACAGAAGTTTTTAACTGAAGTTTGCAAGAAAACAGTTTTGAAATTTGAATGCTAGAACCACTAAATGAAGAAAGAAATAATCTTATTTATTTATTTATTTTCCTCATATAATGTCAGGATGTTTTCATAGATTTCAACATATATTTATTTGCATCCTGTATGTCAGAAGTAGTAAATTTATTAAATATTAAATAATAATAAAGATGACAATTTGTAAAGATCATAATAAGCAATAAGAATGAATTCTACTTAGCTTACTACTAGTTTAGAGGCTCCCAGACCTGTAAAGAAATATTAAAAGAAGTGTAAAAACGAAACTATAATCTCTCTTGGGTTATATAGTTATCTTATGGAATCGTAGCGTTATTATTATTATTTTTTAGTCCACAGTTTCATCAGTTACCTAATTGTGTTGTTTGTATTCCATCAGAAGACCTGCAAATGAATGAAAGCACAGGACTTTTTTTTTTTTGCTTACTATCTCTAAACTTTAGTAATAATAAATAAATGTTAACAATGATATTAACTATTTTAGTTTGGCATAATCCATACTCTATTTGGTTAGTAACAGTTACTGAATCTGGAGTTGTTATTGGGAATGATGAAATTTCAGAAATACTATTTCTAGATTTTTTTTTTTTTAAAGTATAGCACACACAGTACAGCCTTTTACAACAGACGAAAACTGTTGAACATCACAAGAAAGTCACGCGCTGTTTCTGAGAGCCTTTCCTCTCGCTGGAGGAAGCTTCATGGAGTCTGGGTTTGCATAGTCATGGCTATGCAATGTCTGCTGCGTGGGTGGTTATGTGTTTGCTCAGGCGTATGACAGTGATGACATGGAAAAGGAAACTTCTGTTGCTCAAAGTTACTGAGAGTTTTCACTAGTAGTAAAATCACAAAACATTCTTACATCTGCTGATGATTTTTGACTTAAACGGAAAAGGAGTTTTTTCTTTTTTTTAACATTATTTTCAGTGTCAGGAGTTTTTGTTTGTATTTTGTTTTGTGTTTGTGTGGATACACATTCTAATGTTATGTGTGTTAAATCCTCATGTTTCTGATACTACTTTTAATATCCCATGTTTTAAAAATGGAGTATGAATGAAACCTAAGAGTATTATCCTAGAGCACTTTTAAACAACCAAGTCTTAAGGGGTGGGAGTGATTTGCCCCCACACATACCAAGTCTCCCCCATTATTGACATTCCCCCACTTGAATAGTACATTTGTTACAGCTGATAAATCTACACATTTGACACATCATCACTACACAGAGTCCTAGTTTGTTATGTGTTCAATCTTGTGTTTATATTCTATGGATCTGGATTAATGCTTAATTACATTTTTCTACCAGTATAGTATTGCATAGAGTAGTTTCACTATCCTAAAAATCTTTTTTGCTTCATTTATTCATCTTACCTCTTACCCCTAGCAACTCACGATCTTTTACTGTTTTTATAGTTTTGCATTTTTTAGAATGCCATGTTGTTGGAATGATACAGTATGTTCCCTTTTCAGACTGGATTTTTTTTCCATTTAATAATATGCATTTAAATGTCTTCCATGTCTTTTCATGACTTGCTATTTCATTTCTTTTAAGTAATGAGTAATATTCTATTTTCTTTCATTCGATTATCCTTTCACCTACTAAAGAATATCTTGATGCTTCCAAGTTTTGAAAATTAGGAATGAAGCTGCTCTCAAGGGCTGGAGTTGTAGTTCAGTGCCTTGCTTGAGCCATTCCCTGGGTTCATTCCCCAGGACTACCAAAGAAGGAGGGGGAAGGAATAAAGCTGCTATTAATATCTGTGTTTAGGTTTTCATGTGGACATAAACTATGAAAGTAATTTTGTATCTGTGTTCATATCTGTATTTTCTGTAATCCCTTTTCTTATCTAAATTGCATTCGTGAGAACATCCAGTTGAAAAGCAATAATGAAAGTGATTGTCCTTACCTTGTTCCTGATCTTAGTAGGAAAGCTCTGTTTTCTCACCATTAATTATTATTGGCTTATTTATTGGTACCAGGAACTCAGGGGCACTCAACCACTGAGCCGCATCCCCACCTTATTTTGTATTTTATTTAGAGACAGGGTCTCACTTAGTTGCTAAGCACCTCACTGTTGCTGATTATGGGTTTGAACTCGTGATCCTCCTGTCTCAGCCTCAGGAGCCACTGGGATTGCTTTTTTTTTTTTTTAAATCATGAATTAGTGTTGGATTTAATTTAGTCAAGTGATTTTTCTACCTATATTAATATGATTATGTGATTTTTTTCTTTTTTAGTGATGTGATGATTTTTTAAATTGATTTAATTGATATTTGGATGTTGAACTAGCCTTATATATGTGGGACTAATCCCACTTGGTCATGGAGTATAATCCTTTTTACATTCTTGGATTTCATTTTCTAAAATTTGTAGAGCATTTTATATCTTCTAAAAGAGATTGCACAGAACCAGAATAATTTCTTCCTTAACTATTAGGCAGAATTCACCAGTGAACATTTCTTGGCCTGATTTTTTTTTTTTTTTTTTTGGTTTATAAGGTTACTAATTATTGATTCAACTTGTTTAATTTATATAAGCCTATTAAGATTGCCTATTTTTTCTTGTATGAGTTCTACAAAATTGTCTTTCATCCAAGTTATCCAATTTGTGGACATGGAGTTATTCATAATGTTCTTTTATTTTTCTGTTAATGTCCATATAATCTGTAATAATGCCCCCTCTTTCATTCATATATTATACCTTGCATGCTTTCTTTTCGTTAACTAGTATGGCAAGGGGCTTATCAATTTTATTGTTCTTTTCATAGAACAATCTATTAACAAATCTATGGTTTGTTAATTTTTTCTATTAATTGTTTTCCCAATTTCATTGATTTTGCTCTAATTTTATTATGTATTTTCTTCTGCTTCTTTTTTTTGGGGGGGGCGGTTTACCGGGGGTTGAACTCAGGGGCATTCAACCACTGAGCCACATCCCCTGCCCTATTTTGTATTTTATTTAGAGACAGGGTCTCACTGAGTTGCTTAGAGCTTCACTTTTGCTGAAGCTGGCTTTGAACTTATGATCCGCCTGCCTCAGCCTCTGGAGCCGCTGAGATTACAGGCATGCACCACTTTGCCTTGCTGCTGCCTTCTGCTTCTTTGAATTTAATTTCACCTTTTATTTATAGTATCCTAAAGTTGGAGTTTGGCTGATTTTACATCTTTTATCTCTAATATAGGCATTCAATGCTACAAATTCTGTGTAAACACAACTTTTGTTATTTCCCCCAAATTTGGAAAAGTTTATTTTCATTTACTTCAGAATATTTTTAAATTTGTGAGATTTCTGTTTTCATCCATGCATTATTTAGTATGTGTGGTATAATCTCTAAAATTGTGGGATTTTCCAGTTACCTCTCTGTTAATGATTTCTATTTTAATTTCACTGTGCTGAGAGCAGACATTGTATGATTTCTATTCTTTTATATTTGCTACTATATGTCCTATGGCTTCATAATGTGGTTTATTTTTGGGGCATCTGTTAGATGAGCTTGATGTGAATGTGGGCATAGAGTTATTCATAATGTTCTTTAGAGGTCCATTATGTCCAGTTGGTAGACAATTTTGTTAAGTTAAGCTAAATTCTGCCCATTTTATGCCTGCTGAATCTATTTCTCATACAGAGGTGTTGAAGTCTCCAACAATAATAGTGGATCATATATTTCTCTTGAAGTTATATCAATTTTTGTGTCATATGTTTTGATGCTTTTTTCTTAGGCACATACATGTTAAGGATTGTCATGTCATTTTGTAGAATTGACCCATTTATCATTATGTAGTTCTCTTTGTCTTCGATGACATTCCTTGGTCTTATCTCTTTTCTGCCCCAAGTTAATATAGCGATTACTGTTTTCTTCTGATTAGGGCTAGCACATGATATACCTTTCTCTCTTCATTTTAAACTATATGTGTCTTTATATTTATGGGGCATTTCTTATGGACAACATACAGGTTCATCTTGCTTTTTAATCCATCCTGATAAAATGTCCTTTAATTGGTACATTCAGACTATTGATATTCAAAATGATTACTGATATATTTGAATTAATATCTATCATAGCTATTACTATTTTCTATTTGTTGTCCATATTCTTTGTTCCTTATATTTATTTTTATGCCTTTCATGGATTTTAATTATTTTGTATGATTTTTTTTCTTTTTTAGCATATCAGTTGTGCTTTTTTACTTGCAGGGGTTGTAATATATTTACAGTTGGTCCAAGTTCACTTTCAACCAATACAATAGTATTTCATGGGTAATATGAGGACTTAAAAAAATAGTCTTAATTCTTCCAACCTGTCCTCTGTGTAATTGCTTTTAAAATAAAATGCTTTTTTTTTTTTAAAAAAAACACAACAAAGTACATGTATAAAGACATGAATTGGTGTGAACATACTTTATATACAAAGATATGAAAAATTGTGCTCTATATGTGTAATGAGAATTGTAATGCATTCCGCTTTGTGTATTAAAAAAATCAATTAAAAAAACCACTATCATGAAATTGAAAAATGAGGAATGGAATAGAAGATAAACATTTGCAATACATACACACAAAAATAAAATAAAATGCAATTTAGCAATCTTTCAGAAACTGAATTTGAAGTTCATGAGGTCTAAATTGACTTTAAGCAATTCTATAGAACCCAAAGGAAGAAAAGCATGTGGGTCTCAGGAACTATTGAACTAGAAAGCTGAAGGCTATAAGGACTCTAATCTAGGTTCCTCCTTTTGATTCTGCATATTTTTCCTTTATTTTCTTCCAAAGTAGGGAACAATAGGGAAAGAAGAGGGATGGATTGACACTTGTCAATTCTGATTCTAAAATCCTTGAGGAAAGGGGCTCTGCTTTGTCCATTTGGGTGAGGTGCCTGTCATTGGACCAACTTTAAGTACGGAGTGGCACATGGGGAAGAGAGTTTAACCAGATCAGTTCATGTGAAATGCCTACACTGGATCAGTCCCCCAGGGGCTGAGAAGGGGGCTGGGAGTAGAAGAAGGGAGGCAGGGTTATCTTGTATAAAATGGTTGACAAAGTTAGGTATTTCATAAATGGAGACTCTTTAATAACTTATGAGTATCACTGTCAAGATAGTACCATGATTTTACCCCTACGTGGCACACTTCTAATTTCTATTTTGCAATGATTTCTGTGTAATTTTAGTGATGGTTAACTGATTGTCTTTCCTGTAAATGAGACTTTTTTGAGAGATAATAGATCCACATATTTGAGAATATAAAATTCATTTAATTTATGCCTCTCTAAATATTTTCTAGATTCAAGTAGTTCATGCGTGGATGGAAATCGGACATTATCTCCTACAGAAGGTAATGTGCTTCCTTATTGAGGGCCAGCATTGAGGGGTTGAACTTTGTTAGTTACAGTGGCTGATGGCCTGACAGTGGCCAGCCTCATGTCTAACTATAGAATATGGTGATCTCAGTGCTGTGGTGTGAGGTACCCCGATGATCCAACCACTGCTTGCTTCCCCAAACAAGGCTCAGTCTTACTTGCCTCTACAACTTTGTCAAGTTGGAGTGGTGGAAAGAACATGGGTTGAACTTCCTCTCAGCCCTAAGTTCAAGTCCTCTCTCTTTCTTCATCTAGTTATGTGATCTTTAGCTGACCATGAATACCCAGAAGAGACAAGTGACCCTATAATGGAAAGGAGAGATGTTGTTGAGTACAGAGTTTAGCACAACCAAGGTTCATTCACATAAAAAGTTTGTCCCACCATAGCTGCTTCTGCCCATGTTAAAGTGATGATGACACTGACCTCACCTTTGTTAGAGATGAGCTATGGCAGATGCATTGGTTGAGTAACCATCTCTCGGCAAACCACTCTCAGTCATGGACAGCTCATGTTGGTTTATGAGAAGTGTGAGGGTCTGTGTTAAAAATTGCTTGAAGGTCACAGAGCTTAATTTTTTCCTTTAAAAGAGGTACAAAAGAATCTACTTTTGTATTAAATCTGATAACTAGATTGAACATACAGAAACCAAATCTGTGATCAAAATTTACTTAAAAGCAATTGCAGGCAGGCCAGCTGCACTCTCTGGAAGTGTATGTTTAACTGAACTGCAAGAAAGCGAAAATTATCTAAAGGCTGTATTTGACAATATAACACCTTGGCAATCCAAAAACAATTTTTTTCTTTGTTTCTTAATTTATATGCCACACTGTTTTTTCATCAGAAATAAATATTTTTAGACATCTCTTATCACTAGACATCATCATTTTTAATTTTCATGTAATTACTAATTTGATGAAACAGCAGATTATTCTAAATTCTGTTAATTCCCCTGACCTTTTTATTGCCCGAAAACATAAAGTTTCTAGCTAGTTCAACCTGAATTCCATTTGAGTTACTTTTAATGAAACTACCATATACTTTTCACATCTGTGTCAACAGTTAAGGATTGGCATTTAGATTTGAAGTTACTGATATTTTTTACTTATCAAAACTCAAGGGGAGACAACCATATGACCAATTATTCCATCATAAATTATATGATAAATCCAACATTGCTCATCACCAAAACATTAGATTTAGGACACTGCTTTTGTCATTTAATCTATAATTCTCTTTTTTGTCTGTTTCTATATACCAAAATTCTGATCTAATTCCAATATTCTCATAATGAATATTCTTTCTACATTAATGAATAAATTAGAATAAATTGGTCAACATTTGGATTTGGTTTGATACATTATATATTTTTGTGAAAGTTATTGTGTAAATCTGGAATAAGATCACCAGGAAAGCAAGGTTCTAGTACAACTTTATGTAATCTTCCGTGAGGCAGGGTTATCTTGTATAAAATGGTTGACAGTTAGGTGTTTCATAAATGGAGACTCTTTAGTAATTTATGAGTACCATTGTCAAGATAGTACCATGAAAAATCGAAAACACAAAGTTCTTTATCAAGGCTTTCTTTTCTCATTCTCCTTGTGTATGTCCAGATAACACTTGGCTGGCTGTGCAGATGGGTACAAAGGCTGTGCTCTGTTGCCCTCATATTCCACCAACATCAGTGTTGATACTAACATCATGGAAAATACACCTCAGAGACAAGCCTTCGTGCACCATTTCCCTCAACAGAGAAACAAATGAGACCGGGAAAAACAACTGTACTGATGGGAGAATCTCCTGGGCCTCCAGACCTGACCAGAATCCTGAACTTCAGATCCATCCAGTGTCCATCTCACATGAAGGGGATTACACATGTCAGATGGGAACAACTGATGGAAATTTTGAACTTACATATCACCTCCAAGTGTTAGGTAAAGAATGTCGTCTACTGTGATATTTTGGGTTACTGGATTTGTGACTGAAACAGATGTCTCTGTAATCCCATAACCGTATGTTGAGACTGAAGCATGATTTCCCTTCCATCTCTGCAGTGCCCCCTGAAGTGACCCTGTCTCCGGGGAAGAATAGAACTGTGGAGTGCAAAGCAATTGCAGGAAGGCCAGCTGCACAGATTTTTTGGGCCCCAGAGGGGGATTGTGTCACTGGGAAAGAATACCAGGACAATGGCACAGTGACGACCAGGAGTAGGTGCCATTATCCAGATGGCAATGTGTCCACCGTGACCTGCTTGGTCTCCCACCTGACTGGCAACAGGAATCAATCCATAGATCTGCTTCCTGGTTAGTAATTCTAGTCCCCCCCCCATTCTTTTAGAGGCATTATGTCAGAAAGGAAAAAAGAATGTACAGAGAAATTTCATTTATAGATACTCCACTTTAGCCTCCACTTTAATCTCTGGTTTCCAAAATAAAAAGATAGGTCTAGAAGAATATCACATACATTGTTGTAAAAAGCAATATTTTAGAATATAGTTTATTCTACTTTTAAAGCTCACTTCTATGCTGATCATAAATCGGGTTGAGTAGTATATTTTTAAAAGAACACACATGTATTTAATAGAAGTATTTCATTCTCCCTTCCCAGACCACTGACGGTCAGGCTTTCCCTCTGAGGCAGGAGACTGGAGAGTTATTTTCTGAAGGCACTTTTCAGAGCCCAGCCCTCCCTCTAGTATTGCTCTGCAGTCTGGCACCTCATCTCCACCCTCCATGATGTCTGGATCCTTGACTCTAGATCACCTTCTGAGACCAGGTCTCAGAAGGTCTAGATCACCTTCTGAGACCAGACGCCCCTTTTACTGTTGGGGAAGGGTGTGGCAGGGCACTTGGCAGCTTACCTGTTCTTTTTCTTTTTTTTTGAGAGGGGTACTGGGCACTGAACTCAGGGACACTTGGCCCACTGAGCCACATTCCCAGCCCTATTTTGTATTTTATTTAGAGACAGGGTCTCACTGAGTTGCTTAGCGCCTCGCTGTGCGAGGCTGGTTTTGAACTCCTGATCCTCCTGTCTCAGCCTCCTGAGTGTCTGGGATTACAGGTATGCACCGCTGTGCCTGGCTGCAGTTTATCTGCTCTAACACAGACTTTCAGAGATACTCCCAACTTTTAGCCCTACACTTTAGTCCCCTGCCAGGTACTACTTTTTCTATTGCTTTTACACATTTATCTCTTTTTAAAGCTCTATTTTATTTGTAATTGACATAATAATTTTATATATTTATGGGATATAAAGTGATAAATTGATACATCTCTACATTGTGAAATGATCTTTCACAGTAATTAGCATATCTCTCAACTCAAATATTTATCATTTATTCATGGAAAGACCATTTTAAAGTCCTCTAGTGATTTTAGAATATTTGATGCTTTCTATTCTTTCTGGAGGTTTGTGGGCACTAAAATTTTCACTTATTTCACTGTTTAAATCATTTGCAATTCTTCCATTTATTTTCTTTTTACTCAAAAACAGGTTGTAATCTTTCATCTGTTCTTGTCTTCATTCCTGTTCTCTTTGTCTTTGGAAGTCTATATTTTAAACCTTTTCTTACTGATATTTTAGTAAGTTTTAAAAAGGGAGAAGAGCAAAGTCTGTGTTTAAATCACAATTTTTCAATATTCATTCCTGTTTTGTTTTAAAAGAATCTAGCAGTATTTATTGAGAAGAGTAATTGTGTCTTGGTGGTACATGAAATCCACCGTCCAGTGTTATGACAAGATGCCATATTTATAGAATGTAAAATCGAAGGGACCATCTAGTCCAAACTTCCATATAGTGCAAAGATCTAGTCTGCCTTCCTTGCACATCCAGTAAGAGATAGATCATTAGTTTGGAAAAGAGAATTTCAAAAACAATGTTATTGTTTTAACAATAAAAGCCAAGTATTCTTTTTCAAATAAAATACTGAGAAGTTCAACTTTTAAAAACGTGAATTATTGAAGGAAGTTGAAGGGACTGGACCCCAGCCTGCTCAGCCTCTACTTCCTCCTCCTTCTGCTGCCCTCAAGCCACATTCATGAAACACAGGAGCACAGTTTTGCAAATAGTGCTTCGTTTTTTTTTTTTTTGTTGTTGTTGTTTTAATTAGTTATACATGACAGCAGAATGCATTTCAACTAATTGTACACAAATGGAGCACAATTTCTTACACCTCTGGCTGTACATGATGCAGAGTCACACTGTTCGTGCAGTTATACATGTACATAGGCTAATAATATCCATCCCGTTCCACCACCCTCCCCACCCCCAAACCTTCTCCCCTCCCCTCACTTCCCTCTGTTCAATCCAAAGTTCCTCCATTCTTAACCTAGCACCTCCTCCCCCGTCCCCCAGTATGGATCAGCATCCACATATCAGAGAAAATATTTGGCCTTTGGTTTTTTGGGGATTGGCTTATTTCGCTTAGCACGGTATACTCCAACTACATCCATTTACCTGCAAATGCCATAATTTCATTATTCTTTAAGGCTGCATAATATTCCATTGTGTATATATACTACATTTTCTTTATCCATACATCTGTTGAAAAGCACCTAGTTTGGTTCCTTAGTTTAGCCCTTGTGAATTGAGCTGCTATAAACATTGATGTGGCTGCATCACTGTAGTATGCTGATTTTAAGTCCTTTGGGACTAGGATAGCTGAGTCAAATGGTGGTTCCATTTCAAGTTTTCTAAGGAATCTCCAGACTGAAAACAATGCTTCTTGATCTGGCAATTTATTTTTTGACTTGTGCAGTTTGACTGAGTTATACTGTGGCCAGAAGCTAACAGATAATTTAAGGTTGCTGCTTTACCTTCATCTTAGTTTCAATGCCTGAGAAGAAAGGTGACTTTAGAATTAGGGTTCTTTTCCCAATTACCTTCCTGTTTTATAATGAACCATTTTTTCCTGAATGCTGAAGGTGAGAAGCACTCTGCTCTTACTATAACAGTGATATCTACATTTTGTATCTTTCTAGGAATTCATTATTTGTGAACCTTAAGGCAGCAAATCTTCACTAAGATTATGTCTTTCTGGAAGCTCTAAAGTCTAAGCTGATAAAACAATTTAATTATAATAATTATTTGAACTATCAATGGGTCAGAAGTGTTTAAAATAAAATTTAAAAAATGAATTTCATGTACTTTGAGACATCATTGAACGACATACATATTGTATACTTGAATTGATTTTATTTTTTAGAGCACTTTAGGTTCAGAGAAAATTTGGGTGGAAATACATAAAATTTTCATATAACCCCTGGTCCACCCAGGCACAATCCCCCCTACTATAGGCATCCCAAACCACGTATTATATTTATTACCATCCATGAACCTACATTGGCATACTACCCAAAGTCCACAGTTCATATTAGGGTTCACTCTTGATGGTGTACGTTTTATGAGTTTGGACAAATGTATATTTCCATGTATAGTCTGACTGCTATAAAAATCCTCTGTGCTTCCTCTTTGCCTTCTATTCCTGGCAATCACTGATCTTTTTATTGATTCTGTTATAGTTTAGATATGAGGTGTCCCCCAAAAGCTCATGTGTAAGACAATGCAAGAAAGCTTGGAGGTGAGGTATTTGGATTATGAGACCCTGACTTAATCAATACATTAATTCCTAAATAGGTATTAACTGGGTGGTAACTGTAGGCAAGTAGGGTATGGCTGGAGGAGGTGGGTCATTGGGGCATGCCTCTGGGTATATTTGGTCCATGATGAGGGGAATCTCTCGTTCTCCTTCCTGGTTGCAATATTCCCATCTGCTTCCCTCCTCTACACCCTTCCACCATGATGTACTGTCTCTTGTTCAGACCAGAGCAATGCAGTTGTCTGTCTATGGACTGAGACCTCTGAAACCTTGAGCACCCAAATAAACTTTTCCTCTTCTGATTGTTCTTGTAAGGTCTTTTGGTCACAGCAGTGAAAAAAAAGAAAAAAAACTAAATCAGTCTTCTAAGATTTGCCTTTTCTAGAATACCATATAGTTGGAATCATATAATAAGTAGACTTTCAGTTTGGCTTGTTTCACTTAATAGTATGTGTGTTAGTCAGCCTTTTTATCCTTGTGACCAAAATACCTGACAGGACCGACTTAGAGGTGCAAAAGTTTATTTTTGCTCATGGTTTCAGAGACGTAGTCCATGCTTGGGGGTTGCATTCCTCTGGGCCCACAGTCAAGTGAAGCATCATGATGGAAGGGCAGCAAGGAGGAAAGCTGCTGAGTTCATGGCAGCCAGGAAGCCGAGGGTGGGGGGAGGGCAGGGAAGGAGGAGAAAGAGAAGAGAAAAGAGAGGAAGCAAGGGAGGAATCCAGGGGGATAGGATAGAGTCCTCAAGGGCTCACCCCCAGGAATCCACCTTCCCCAGGCATTCCCCACCTGCCTCAGTTATCTCCGAGTTCATCTGTTCAAATTAGAATGCACCGATTAGGTTACAGCTCTCATAATCTGATCATTTCACCTTTGAATATTTTTATATTAACATAGGAGCTTTTGGGGGAATACCTCATATGCAAACCATAACAATATACACTTAAGTTTTCTTCATGTGTTTTCATGGCTTAGTAGCTAATATATTTTTTAATCACTGAATAATACTCCATTATCTGAATTTGCCACATTTGAATCATACATTTTTCTGTCTATGTTGCAGGTGCCAAAGGAACAGAAAAACTGTATTATCTATACATCTTCATCCCTGTTATTTTGGTCATTGGGGGATTCATTTGTTGTTTGAAAATCAGCGGTTACAGGTATTGACTGATGAATGTTTTTCTGGTCTTAGCTTTATTGGACCAGAAAAGAGTCAGACATACAGAATTGACAGACTGGGTAACTTAGAATATTAATAGCCTTTCTCTCATAGTCAAAAAGAGTCTCTTGGAGGTGTTAGATATGTATACTTTGAAGAGTACTCAGGCATGCAAGCATGGGGAATTAGGCTATTTAGGGCAGGATCTTGGGAGACACAGTGCATATTAATTTTTTTTATTTATGAAAATAATCATAATAGTTCCTTTAATGTACCCAAAAATGTGCCACATATATTCTATTGCTTCAAGTTTCTGTTGCATAATTTTACTTCCTTTTCTAAAATTCAGAATTTTCTCGATTGAGTGTATTAAGCACAAGCAGTATTCTTCATTCATTTCTGGTAGTTCATTCCCAATTTATTTTGGTTTCTATCAAAATGAACTTTGGTATACTTTTTGGCTTTTGCATTTTTCAATCTAAACAATGACATTTTCTGCATTCATTTCAGCTTATTTCATCTTTATAGAAAATGTAAATTGAAAAAACCAGAAGCTACTACAGTTGTTGAGGAGGTAAGATAAGACAGAAAAGAATATTTACAAGCTTTTAAGGTGCATACTCTGAAAATTTAGCAACATCATTTGTAATTTACATCTGTTGAGTTTCCATCAAAACTAAAACAACTCTGATTTTACAATGCTTATATTTAGGTGTACTTATTTTTGTTAATTATCTATCAAGCACTATTTATGCATCACCCAAATCCACATTTTCATCTCATAAACTATATCCTAATCATATAATATTTGCCTCCTGTGGACTTTGAAGAAACTGAGTTGTTGTTTCCTTTCCCATGGAACCATCTGTAATTCTTGACTTCCCTTTTTCAAGACAATTATCATTTCCTGTAAAACCTATCTTGCTCCTTAATTTCTTGTATGCAGTAGCTTACTAAGTCTTTAACTCTCTCCTTTGAGAAGTACTTATTATAACTCCAACTACCATGTATAATACTTTAATAAAAAAAGAAAAACACTTCTTATGTCACTCCAGTGTCTATTTCTTCTTCCACACAGCTATCACCTCACACACAGATGTAAGTAATCAACAAATACTTTTTGATAGGGTATTAGAGCAAGACCTTGCTCCAATGTTCATGTAAGCTCAGAGACACAAATATAAGCACTATTGATATGCACTAAAGCTGTGGGCATCTGTTAGAAAAAATGCAGGTAATTTCTATAATGATTTTTGGCCTTTCTGAACTGATTTTGACTTTGACTTCTTTCTTAGGATGAAATGCAGCCCTATGCCAGCTACACAGAGAAGAATAATCCACTTTATGATACTATAAACAAGGTGGAGATACCTCAGGTGTCACAAAGTGAAGTTGATGGCACGGGCCTCCATACTTTATAAATTATTGGACTCTAACACCAGGAAAAACAAATCAAGATACAGTCCAACTACTGTTTGGCTTTTCTTACAGTTCTTGAATAGAAGACCTATTTTAAAATTAGTCTTTCTAAGGTTCTTGGAGGACAGAGGTTTTCTAATGAATTTGCATGTCTATCTTTCTGCAATTGGAATTTTAGACTCAGCTGCTATTTTTTGAAGAACTGACATTATTATCACAAAGAAAGTGCATGCTCATGATAACATTTGAATGGTGCAATACAATGAATAGTGAAATGTTTCCTCAAGAAATAATTTTCCAGAAGGAAGAATCATCAATAGTTTTTTATGTATTCTTCTAGAAATTTCTATGTACATATGACATGTGTATATGCCTGTGGTGGTTGTATGCATTTATATGCCATTTTACATATGTTTTTGTACTATATGTATATACATATATATATATATATATATATTTACACATTTCTTGTCAAGATACAAATGGGAACATACTGTAATGCTGTTATATTCTTATAAAAAGCTAATAATGCAAACTTAGAGATCTTTTCTTATCAGCAGAAGCAAAGCTACCTCATTCTTTTGTAATGACTACATAAATTCCACTATATGATAATTTAATTAGTCCCTGCCCTAGCAGTGAACATTTAGATTGTTTTAAGTTTTGTTTGTGGTATAAACAATATAATGTCAAATGTTTTATCTGGATATATCTCTTTGCATTTGTTTAAGTGTGTCTGTGAAATAATTTTCTTGAATGCAATTGGTGGATCAATTGGTGTTCGTTTTTATGTCAAATTGTATGAACTTACTTTCCTTTCAACAGTGTTTGTGCCATTCCTAATACTCTTATTGTGATAAGAGAAATTCTCAATTCCTCAGTTCCATTTTTTTCTTTTCATTAACCAGTGGTCTAATATGACATAAAATTATAATAATAATCATACCTTTTAATAATAAATTTGTATTTTTTCATGTTTGCAAAGGAGAAAACACACGTGAAAACTTTGTATTCTTTTGAACATATTGTATCTCTAGATAAGTGTTGATACCTAATGCCTAAATTTTGTAGACATTATAAATTGGCATTATGTATTTTTATGCTGTGCATTTTATTCTGATATATTTATCAAATAACAAATGTCTATAGATGATATAATCAGCTAAATATGCTATGGAGGACTTGGGGAATCAGTATGCTAAGAGAATGGTCATAGAATGCATGACCCTTGGGCTGGGGATATAGCTCAGGTTGGTAGAGTGTTTTCCTCACATGCAAAAGGCTCTGGGTTCAATCCCCAACACTACAAAAATAACAACAAAAAAAATTACACAATCCTCCTATTTTTCCGTGGAGCAAAATGTTTGGAATATGTATATTGATTATTTTTAATATCATGAACAATATTTTAGCTATAAAAATTATGAAGAATAAGCCTGTTTGCTCCATAGCAGGACAAACATTAAAAGATTTTTCATCATGATATGATAGAAATTAAAACAAAATCAGTTGTTTCATCTGAGTCATTTAAGACAATTATTTGGTTGTTAATATGTTTTCCTCCCTTCAGACATTTAGTTATTTTAGGCTTTATCATTAAAGGGATTTGTAATCTATTTAAGGACACTGGACACATGATACTTTCATCAAACCATTTTGACTTCACCAAAGAAAACTCTAGTCCATTGTTTTTGCTTAGAAATATTGTCGAGCAGTGTTTTAGTCAGCTTTTTCACTGTTGTGACTAAAGGATCTGACCAAAACAACTATAGAGGAGGGAATGTTTATTAGAGGACTCACGGTTTCAGAGGTCTTAGTCCATAGAGTGCTGATTCCATTTCTGCGAGCTTGAGATGAGGCTGAACATCATGGCGGAGTGTGTGGCAGAAGGGAGCAGCACACATCATGGTGATCAGGAAGCAGAGAGAGACTCCCGCTTGCCAGATACAAATATATACCCCAAGGCCACGCCCCAATTCCCCCCTCCTCAGATGCACACTACCACTTCAGTTACCACTAAATTAATCCCTACCAGGGGATTAAACACTGACTAGGTTAAGGCTCTTACAACCCAATCATTTTTCCTCTGAACCTTCTTGCATTGTCTCACACGTGAGCTTTTGGAGAACATCTTATATCCAAACCATAATAAGCATTATGCACAATAGATAACATTACCCTGATCTTGACATTTATTAATTTTTATCCATCTGTATTTGGGATTAGGCTCATATTTAGGTAGAAGACTGTTTAAATATTGAAAAATAAAACGAAAGTTGACAATGTCAAAACAGGAATAGAAAATGCACCATAGTAAAGATTCCAGGATAGTTTATTAAAGTTCAATTTTATTGTACAGGAACCAACTTATGAAAATTGCTCACTGTGGAGGTGAAGCATGGTTGAATGATAGAATTGTGGAGAATTTTTTAAAAATAGAGATTTATCAAATCCACTCTAAATCTGCTGAACAAGAAAGATAAGGATTAATTAAGGAAGCAGAGGCTGAGATGGAATTAGGAGTAATAAGAATTAATTGGGAGAGGAGGTTTTACCTCTGAAAGATTGAAGGGCAAGGAGGATAGGGATGGCAAGCCTTCAGACCACCATGTGCAGATCTGAATGAAGCCTGTGAAAGGAAAGAGGGGAGGAGCACATTTGAGAAAGAAGAACCTCAGACCACAATATAAGTATTGTCCAAGTCTTGACCAAACCAACCGGCAGCAGTGTTTCATATGAGGAGTTGATCTACTCCTCATAGGCATCAGCTGGGGGCTGTCCAGGAAGAACATAGCCTGGCTCAGAAGCTGAAATGGCTCCTGAAGGTGTCAGCAACTGGGGACTGTCAGTTAACTGCACTCACTGCTTGAAATGGACTGCTAAGATTTTTATTGATGGGAAATCTGAACAGCACATTTACATGACTATAGTATGCTATTTTCAACTCTTCAGTGAATTTTATTGTAGTTGTACTTTTATAAAGAAACTACCACTTTTTTAATAAAAAAGATGCAACCAACTTTTATTAAATACTTTGAGAACTTTATATGGGAGTTTAAACCACACATATTTCTTGTGACTACTTACAAATTTGGTCATATTTTCACAGTCTTATTTTATATGTCTCACTATGCTTTCTCCTGCCCCTTCATTGTACTTTATTTTTTTCTTTTATATGTTTTACTGAATTGTAAATTCTTTTCCCTCCACCCTACCCTCTCTAATGCTTTCAAAGTTATCCATTAGTAACTCATTATAACATACCTCTATTAGTAGTTATGTTTTATTTATGGACATCTATAAACAGCTTTATTAAGGTTGATAGTATATGCATTATTAAGTTTACACATAACTTTTCACTTGAGAACACATCAGTATAGTCAATATACTTTTTCATCACTCCAAAAAGTTTTCTTATGTCTCATTTATAACTATAAGCCCAAACTATTCTTGTTGCCCCCATTCCCTGCTCCCTAGGTAACAAAGATCTGCTTTCTGTAACTATGCATTAATTTGTAGTTTATCCTCAACTTTATTCCAGAAGTTTTATAGTTTTAGGTTATACACTTGTATTTATGATTTACTTTAAAGTATTTTTGTATGTTTTGTGAGATATGGATTAAAGTTCATTTTTTTTTTGCATGCGTATATCCCAGCATCACTAAATTACCTTTCAATTTTTGTGGAAAATCATTCATCACTACCCATATAGGCCTATTTGTAGATGCTCTGCTTTGTTTTATTGAAAGATTTGTCTATTTTGATGTCTGCATCACATTGTTATATAGCTTTATAAGACTTGAAAGTAGTAATATTAGCCCTCCAAGTTCAATATTTTTCAAAGTAGTTTCGGTTATACTAAATAGTTCGAGTTTCGATATGAATTTTGAAATAAATTTGTCAATTTCTGCAAAAAAGTCTGATTGGGCTTTAACTGAATTGTGTTAAAGCATACATCAATTTGAGGAAATGGATTCCTCAGCAACATCGAGTCATCCAGTCCATGAGTATAGCAGACCTCCCATTTATCTAGGCCTTTCACTTTTCCCCTGTAATGTTTTGTACTTTTCTGTGTACAGTCCTTGCACATCTTTTGTCAGCTTTATCCCTAAATATTGCATTTTATACCTTTTGATGCTATTCTACATCTTTATTTTATTTTTATGTGGTACCGAGGATGGAACCCAGCTCCCTGTGCACGCCAGGTGAGTGCGTTACCGATTGAGCCACATCCCTAGCCCCGATGCTATTCTAAATGGCATGTCTTAAAAACATCAGTTTCTAACTTTTCCCTGATATGACATAAAAATAATATTAAATTTTGTATTGACCTTATATCCTGCAACTTTGTTAAATACAATTATTGGTTCTAACAGCTTTTTTGTAGCCACTATCAGATTTTCTACATAAAAGACCCTGACATCTGAGAGTGAAGACTCACTTTTCTATCCAAATGACTTACTTGTTTTATTTACCTAATGCACGGGATAAAACCTCTAGAATTAGGTTGTTTAGAAGTAGCAAAAGTGTACTTATTTGTCTTAATTATGGTTGTAGAGGGAAAGCATTAAGACTTTTACCATTAAATAGTAATTTATCTGAAATTTTTTTTTTAAAATATTTATTTATTTATTTATTTTAGTTCTCGGCGGACACAACATCTTTGTTTGTATGTGGTGCTGAGGATCGAACCAGGGCCGCATGTATGCCAGGCGAGCGCGCTACCGCTTGAGCCACATTTTTTGTACATGCCCTTTATTGGATTGATAAGGTTTCCTTCTATTCTTACTTTTCTGAAAGTTTTTTAAAAAACAGGGATGGATGTTAAAATTCATCAAAGCTTTTTCTTTGTCTATCAAGATGGTCAAAATAATTTTCTTTTTTGGGTTTTTAATGTGCTGACCTCCTCTTTGTTTCTACTGTTATCAAGTTCAGTAACCTTTTCTTCTGCAATATATAAACTGATTTTCATTGCTGTAGTTTTTATTTTTAGAAATTAGATTTGGATCTTACTTTAAGTCTTCTATATCTTGATTTAGCTTTTGGAACATATGGACTAAATTCATAAAGATAGTTTAATGCCCTTGTCTGCTGATTCTTAAACCCTTGCCAGTTTTTGCCTTAGTGTGGATTCTACTTTTTGGTTTCTTTGAATGTCTGGTAATTAAATTTATTGTCATAAATGTACATAACATAAAATTGATTATTTTAACTGCAGGATGTAATGAAATTAAGTATTTTCTCATTGTTGTATAATCATGACCATTATCCATCTAAAATATTTTTCAACTTCCTGAACAGAAATTCTGTACCAATAAACAATTCGTATTGCTTTCTCTTCCCTGCCCTTGGTGACCAACATTCTACTTTTTAACTCTATAGATTTGGCTACTATTGTTACCTCATATAAGTGGAATTGTGCAGTATTTATCCTTATATTTCACTTTTATTTCATAATTATCTTTTAGTTTTATCAGTGTGATAGCATGTGTCAGACTTCCTTTTTTTGGCTCAGGTATGGATGCTGCTATAAACATACATATACCAATATCTGTTCCTATCTCTGCTTTCAAATATTTTGAGTATGAACCCAGAGGTGGAATGACTGGATTACATTATTATTGTATTTTAAATTTTTGGGGGAAACCAATCCATCTCTTTCCATTGTGATTGCACCATTTTTCCTTCCCTCTAACAGTGTATAAGTTTTTCAATTTCTCCATCTTTAAAAACACTTAGGTGTGAAGTGGTAATTTGTTCTTTTGATTTGCATTTCCCTAGTGATTAGTGATGTAAAAACCTTTTGTTTATTGACTCTTTGTATGTCTTCTTTGAGAAATGTCTCTTCAAGTCCTTTGCCCATTTTCCCCTCAAATTTGTTAGTTTGTTTTGTTTTTGGTACTGGGGATTGACCTCAGGGGCACTCAACCACTGAGCCACATCCCCAGTCCTATTTTGTATTTTATTTAGAGACAGAGTCTCACTGAGTTGCTTAGCACCTTGACATTGCTGAGGCTGACTTTGAACTTGCTGTCTCACCTCCTGAGCCCCTGGGATTACAGACATGCACCACTACTCCTGGCTCCCTGGAATTTTTTGGTTGCTTTTTTTGAACAGTAAAAATGTCATAGGCTTCTCCTGTACCTTCATTGCCTCTGATCTAGCCTAATTCATTTCTCTCAGAGCCCTAGTTCCTTTTGGTGGGAAATGGTGTAAGAATCACTGTCTGGATTTTGGGTGTGCTCATTGACTCTGAAGTATGCTCATTATCTCTGGAGTGGCATTGTTTATAGGATGAGCTTTCTCTTGATTACTGTTTGTCTTTTAATCTCTTTTTTACCCTTTTAAGCTCTATCTTTACATGTTCCAAAGATTTAGATGAGTTTTTTGTTAAGCATCACATAACTGAGTTTTAAAAATCAAATATGACAATTTTGATATTGTTATGTTTATATGCTAAAATATTTAAGTATTAATATTCTATATATTTATTCAGAATTTTTTAATATATTTTCTTTGTTCATTTCTTGCTTCCTTTTGGATGTACAGAGCCTATAAAATTCAATTTTTCTTGTGCTCGAAATTACTCATTCATCTTCTGTTCCTTTGATGTTATCACTCAAAACTTAACATTCATACATAAAATCAAAGTTTAATTGATACTATTCTTACTTACACAGTTAAATGACCTGACAACATTTTAACTCCAATTATTCCTTCATTTTTGGAGTTATTGTTATGTAATATTGAAAATTTATCATCAATTAAAACCGTTCTGTAGACCAACTTGACATTACCTAACCAAATATCAGCTTTACCCAATCATTTAAAAAGCTTTACCCAATCATTTGCCATTTTTTTGATACAATATTTCTCCCTCAATGTTAGACTTTCCTTTTGAGTTCATTTTCCATTTTCTCTCTCGTTTTCAAGCATATTGGTCAGAAGTTCATGTAGCAAAGGTCTGAATTAATAAGGTCAAGTTTTTGTTTGTCTACAAAACAGGTTTTCAATTTTTTATTTATAAAAAATACATATATACTTTTTAGATGGATTTCTCTCTTTATCTTCCTTTTTCTCTTTATTTTTTCTTTCTCTTAGTGCTGCGGATGGATCCCAGGGCTTTGAGCATGTTTAGCAAGTACTCTGCCATTAAGCTAGATCCTCTTTATTTTTTTGTTTAAATTTTTTTGTGCAACTGCATCTGAAGATTTATTTTTAGTTTTTTTTTTTTTAGTTAGTACTGGAAAATATGTAGTTATAATCCCTTGTAATATTAAATTTCACCATTTTTACCTGTTTTTCTCTCTCTTTTTGAAATCTGCTAAAGTTTTCACATTCACTGTTCCATGATTAAATATCTTTTAAATAATTTCTATACCTTGTGTTTCTGTGTAGCAGGCTTTTTTTTTTTTTAATTCAGATCTCCCTAGAGACCACCAATGTCTCTTCACCTTTGTCTAATCTACTGTTTGAGTTGTTCATTATTTTTAAATAAGTTTTAAATAAATAAATATTAAATTTGATTCTATAAGTTTTATTTAGTTCCTTTAAAATATTTTTTCATGTTTGAATAGCATTTTGAATTTCTTCAAACATATTAAACTTGGTTATTTTATAAACTTATTAAATATGTATTGTCCAAATTCATTTGCAAGTTATAATACTTAAATCTTTTGACAGGTTTATTTCACTTTCTATCACCTCCCACTATGGATATTTGTCTTTTTTAGTTTTTTAAATAAATTTTGGATTTTAAATAAATATTGTGATCTTATGTTTGGCTCTCTATATCTGTGAGAATCACATGGTAAATGGAGCGAGGGAAGGTTCTTTTAAAAGACTCTTCCTACCAAGTGCTACCAATTTGGGATCACTTAACTTAGAGTTTCTTAGATAACATAGATAGTAAAAATTCAACTCTTAAACCAGTGTTATAGTGATGTATTCATGGTAGAGACCTTTTCCAGAGCTTTTCTCCTCCCCCAGATTTTAATTTATGACAAATAACTTCATCTTCCTTTCCTGATACTTGGATTTATTTAAAGTTTATTCTGGCATGTGTGTGTGTGTGTGTGTGTGTGTGTGTGTGTGTGAGAGAGAGAGAGAGAGAGAGAGAGAGAGAGAGAGAGAGAGAGAGAGAGACATGTATCTTAGATTCAATTCCTTACCCTGTATGGGTCCGAGGCTCTTCTTTTTCCTTTAAGGCTATTAAAATTCACGTTTATAGATTCCATCTACCACTTTCAGGATGTTCTTTGAATTACCTCCATTTTTACTGTCCATATTCTTGTTTCCTTTCAGTTTGGATTCCATAAATTCTCCTTAATTTCATGTGAGCTCAATTAAGCTTTAAAGCCAACATTTTGGTATTCTATCTCTCATTTTGGGGGTTTCTAGTAGACTGTCTTCCAAAATACACAGTTAATATCCAGAAATAGAAGTCCTAAATAGAATAATAATTTTTATCTATTTCCTATACTAGCACTCTCAGGGATCAGTTGCGCTCTCTCTCTCTCTCTCTCTCTCTCTCTCTCTCTGTATGTGAGTCCTTCTTTTCATGGTATTGGTTTCCTTAAGCAGCTGGTGAGAAAGATTGAGGAGTTTAGTAATTAAGAGTACATCCTAGAGTTAGATTGGATTTGATTCTTATCTCTTCCTTTTCCTAGCTATTTAATATGGGGCAGATGATAATTTATAGGTGCTCAATAGTACTCAAATGGTGTATTTGAGGATTAGATAAATTAAAATGTAAACATCTACCAGTGCTTCGTGGATGCTATGGATTTTACTAGCATGTCTTGTATAAATGTCAGCTGAACCCTATACTAGCCACAGGACTTCCTGTGAGTGTGAGTGAAAGCAGTCCAATAACCAGGCTTCCCCAAAGGAGTAAAGACAGGGACTGTGGACCAGTTTCCATTAGTGTGCTGTGATTACTCTAACTACAGAGCAGTTTAGTGGATCTCCTATGTGAGATGGTATATTTGCTAGAACTGATGTAATAAACTACTACAGAACTGAATGGCTTAGACAACAGAAGTTTATTGTCTCATATTTCTAGAGGCTAGGTATAAGCACATGGCTCACAAATGATGGAGACGGAGAGCAGATCTCACATCAATAATCTCCTCCTTATTCAGTGGTGGGGTCAATCAGACAAACACCTGATGTGGCTCATTTTCAGGGATAAAATGGCTGCTGGCCACTAGGTTCTAGGCTTTATATATAACCTTTGTAGAGCCAGGCCCTGGGAGGACTTAGTTACTTTTGGCAGGCCCTTTTGATGGTCAGGGATAGGGGCCAGGAGATGGGAGGAGTTTTGGTGGCAGGATAATTTAAGGCATGTGTGGAGGACAGGGAGGTAACCATATCCTTCACTAGGAGCCCCAAATCAAGGTGTTGGCAGGGTCTCTTCCTTCTGAGAGCTAGGAGAAAAGGATCCATTCCATGTTTCTCTCTGTGTCTTGAAGAAGGTCACCTTTATGTTCACATAATATTCTCCCTGTACGCATGTTTGTTTCTAAATTTCCCATTTTTATTGCCAGCCATATTGGAATAAAGCCCACTTTCATGATCTCATCTTTCTTAACTTGATTATTTCTATAATAATTCTATGTCCAAATAAGGTTACATTTTAAGATATTAGTGGTTAAGATTTTAACCATGAATACTGGGGAGAACACCATCCAACCCATGAGATAATGGTGCCTTTTTATTCCTTCCCATCCATTGTAGCCGCGGATGCTTTTCTTCAATCTGCAAATTTGCCACCATAGATCCCTTGTTTTATTTAAAGAGATGTTCTCTGTGAGTTTTGTTTGGGTGCAAATATGACTCAGAATTTCTGCTTAGAAGGTGGAAGAAGCCTATTGATTTTGTATCCTGTAATTTTACTAGCTTCATTTATTAGTTCTAACAGCTTTTGTCTGTATGTTGAATCTCTAGTGTTTTCTCTTTATAAAATCATGTAATCTGAAAACAGGGACAATTTTACTTCTTCCTTTCTGATTTGGATTCTTTTTATTTATTTTTCATGCTTAATTTCTTTGGCTAGAACTTTCAATACTATGTTGAATAGAAGTTGTGAGTGTGAACATATCTTGTCTTCTTGATCTCAGTGGAAAAGGTTTTAGTTTTTCACCATTAGCTATAATGTTATCTGTGGGCTTTTCATACATGATCTTTATTATGTTGAGGTACATTCCTTCTGTATCTAGCTTGTAGAATGTTTTAAAAAAATTATGGGAGGTTTTCAAGATGGCAGACCAGAGGGAGGTAGCATTCTGTGTTGCTTTGTGATCCAGATCTCACCTAGTTGGAACACTGCATCTCTGAGAGTGTTAGAGGTACCCCTAAACAGCTACTCTCTGCAGAAATCACCAGCACTGTGACCCCGCACAGGGCTCAGGGCCTCAGTGTTCGAGTAGGATCCAAAGCCCAAAGTTCCAGTTCACCCAAGACTTGGCGAGTGCCTTAGCAGAATCACCTACCAACACATCTGCAGACAGCCAAGACTTCGCTCTGCTCCCTTCGCAGGTCCCTCAGCTGCTACCTACCCACAGCACAACGCCATGGCCCAGCTCCCCCAACCTCACCAGACACCCGGTGCTGAAAACAGACCCCTGTCATCTTGGCTCAACATTCCCGCCATATTAGGTGGAGGAAGTTCCCAGATCGGATCTCCAGGGGCCAGTGGATTTTCGCAGAAATTACCAGCGCTGTGACCACCCGCACAGAAATCAAAGCCTCTGGGCTTGCGTAAGTCTCCAGACTCCGGACCCAAAGCCCGCAGTTCTAGCTCAAGAACAGCTCACAAGTGGCTTAGCAGAAACACCTATCAGCACCTCTGCAGAACTCCAGACTATACGCCACTCTCATGCAGGTTACTCGGCTGCTACCTACCCACAGCACAAGGCCATAACCCAACTCCCCCTACATCACCAGTGTAAGACACCGCACCGCACTACGAATGGAAGACACCACACGACACAAATCACTGGAGAGGTTCCGCTTTATTAACAAAAGGCTGTGGGCTTATATAGATCTAAGGAGAGGTGGCAGGGCTTAGGTAAGTGATGGGTCACCCGTTTATTGGCAAGTTCTTCCATATGTCAGTTCCGGAGCCCAAGAAGTTAATTCTTATTGGGACTAAGGTTTCCCGCCCCCGGGATTTGAATATTGGCACTGGCGGGAGAACTGGCGCTGTCGGGAACTTTTCGTGCCAGTGAAAAGAAGGGAAAGTAGGAAGAGAAGGTCATTAGGTGCCATGTTGGGGTTTTTCTCTGGGGTGCGGCTGTCGTTTATGGTTTTCCCAACAACCAGACACCCTGGCACTGGAAGCAGACCAACTCCATCTTGGAAAAATTTCCTCGCCATTTTGTGTTGGGTGTGGCTACCAGATTGGATCTCTTTTTGAGCAGGTACCTGATTTCCAATTCCTCCTCCCTCCCCAACAGCGTTAACTTGGCACAGTGGCCACCAACACAAGAATAGCTCTCAGTTGGACAGGAGTGCAGTGTGAACAGGGCACCACCCACCTGGTGTGAGCCTGAGGATGAGAGGTTCCGCAGTTGGGACCTGATAAATAAGAGAGGGGAGGGGACTAAATCTGGAGCATAATAGAGAGATCAGGATTTGGGAAATCTTCAGGCAAAAGGGGGAGATGATACCAGGGCCACAAGTCAATTGAGTGGTCACAAAAAAAGACCCGTGAGGCACTATTTCCCTGCTGGGACTGGTGGGTGGCACTCCCCGCTTCCATATGCTCCACACCAGGTCCAGTCTTCACATCCTGGTTACCTATACCATCCTGAGGGCAGAGACACCTACTGGATGAGACAACCCACTTACTGGATGCGAAGAGGAAGAAAGAAATCTCTAACAGTATTTTTTTTTCTCTTCTTCTTTCTCTTCTACCCTTCTATCCTCTGGCACTCACATTCCAACATATGTAAAACCAAGAACTTTGCATAAAATAGGACTTTGAGGACTGAATCACCTGAATAATATAATATAGAGGAATTGCATACGCTCCTTTTTTCTTTCTCTTTTCTTTTTTCTCTTCTTTTTTATTTTCATTTTTCCCTTTTTTTCTCTTTCTTCTTCCTTCACCCTCCAAATTATATTTTAACATTTGGTATTTTTCTAAAAACATATGTGTTTGTTTTATGTATTCGACTATCTTCCCACATAATTGCCTATCTCAAATTACCTCCTATCTATTCTCCTGCTACTAACTCTCTTCACTAAATTTCTCCTTCACATTTCCTAAGATATATTAACTATATATCCTCACATCTTCTCCCCTCAACATATTGTCCTATCCTAACACCCAGTTCATTGTCTACCACCAGAAACTGTAAACCTTTTTATGAAACTACTGATTATATTTTAAATAATAATTGAATCCAATATTTCTGGACATTGAGACTAAATAGTAAATGTCTTAATAACAACAATTTGTTCATAGGTGATGTATTGTTGTTATTGGGATCTGTTAACATTGTCCTTACCCACAAAGGAGAGATCTGGGAACCCTACAAGAGCACTACAAATCTATAGGATAAAAACAATAACACACCAGATCCACAGAGCTGGAAAGGAAGACACATGAGCAACATGAAAAGACAAGAGAAGAAAGTACCACAAACAAATCAAGACAACACATCATTAGAAGAATTGGCAGCTACAGCAGAAAAGAGTTACAGAGAAATATTTCAGGATATACATGGTTAAAATGTTATGGGATCTCAAAGAAAACATAAAAGGACAAATACAGGCAGGGAAAGATCACTTCGACAATGAGCTACATAAACAAATCCAAAAAGCAAAAGATCACCTCAACAGAGAGATAGAGGTTATATATATAAAAAAACCAACAACAAACAAACAGAAATCCTTGAAATGAAAGAAATAATAAACCAAATTAAAAACTCAAATGAAAGCATCACCAACAGAGTAGACCACTTAGAAGACTGGATATCAGACAATGAAGATCAAATAAATCATCTTGAAAAGAACATAGACCACACAGCAAAAATGATAAGAAACCATGAGCAGAACATTCAAGAAATATGGAATAGCATAAAAAGATCAAATTTAAGAGTTATTGGGATAGAGAAAGGCATAGAGGTTCAAACCAAAGGAATGAACAATCTATTCAATAAAATAATATCAGAAAACTTCCAAACATGAAGAATGAATTGGAAATACAAATTCAAGAAGCCTACAGGATGCCAAATGTACAAAATCATAACAGACCCACACCAAGGCACATTATAATGAAAATGCCCAACATACAGAATAAGGAGAGAATTTTAAAAGCCACAAGAGAAAGGAATCAGATTACATATAAGGGAAAACCAATTAGGATAACAGTAGATTTTTCAACACAGACCGTGAAAACTAGAAGATCCTGGAACAACATATATCAAGCTCTGAAAGATACTGGGTGCCAACCAAGAATCTTGTATCCTTAGATTTGAAGATGAAATAAAAACCTTCAATGATAAACAAAAGTTAAAAGAATTTATAGCTAGAAAACTGACACTAAAAAACATTCTTGGCAAAATATTTCATGAAAAGGAAATGAAAAATAGCAATAAAAATCAACAGAGGGATTAGGAAAAACTAATCAAAGAGAAAAACCAATTCAAGTAAAATAACTAAAATAAACAAATATAGCTGGAAATACAAACCATATCTCAATAGTAACCCTGAATGTTAATGGCTTAAATTCACCAATCAAAAGACATAGTCTAGCAGATTAGATTAAAAAAAAAAAAGACCCAACAATGTGCTGCCTCCAGGAGACTCATCTGATAGAAAAAGACATACATAGACTAAAGGTGAAATATTGGGAAAAATCATACCACTCATGGACTGAGGAATCAAGCAGGGGTTTCCATACTCATATTAAATAAAGTAGACTTCAAGCCAAGGTTAATCAAACGGAATAAAGATGGACATTACATCCTGCTCAAGGGAACCATATACCAACAAGGGGCGTAAATATTTATGCCCCAAACAATGGTGCAGCTATGTTCATCAAACAAACTCTTCTCAAGTTCAAGAGTCAAATTGACCACAACACAATAATCTTGGGTGACTTTAACACACTTCTCTCACCACTGGATAGATCTTCCAAACAAAAGTTGAATAAAGAAACTATAGAACTCAATAACACAATAACTTAGACTTAACTGACATATATAGAATATTTCAACCTGTATCAAGTGGATACACTTTCTTCTCAGCAGCACATGGATCCTTCTCTAAAATAGACCATGTACTATGACACAAAGCAACTCTTAGCAAATACAAAAAAATAGAGATACTACCATGCATTTTATCAGATCATGATGGAATGAAATTGGAAATCAATGACAAAATAAAACATAAAAATTTCTTCATCATCTGGAGACCAAAGAATATGCTATTGAATGAACAATGGGTTACAGAAGACATCAAGGAGGAGATTAAAAAATTCTTAGAGGTAAATGAGAACTTAGACACAACATATCAAAATATCTGGGACACTATGAAAGCAGTACTAAGAGGAAAATTTATTACATGGAGTTTATTCCTTAAAAGAAGACAAAGTCAACAAATAAATGACCTCACACTATATCTCAAAGCCCTAGAAAAAGAAGAAAAAATCAACAGCAAAAAGCAGTAGAAGGAAAGAAATAATTAAAATTAGAGGTGAAATCAATGAAATCGAAACAAAAGAAACAACTGAAAAAATTGACAGAACAAAAAGTTGGTACTTTGAAAAAATAAATAAAATTGACAGACCCTCAGTCATGCTAATGAAGAGAAAGAGAAAACTCAAATCACTAACATATGGGATGAAAAAGGAAATATCACAATAGACACTACAGAAATACAGAAGATAATTATAAATTATTTTGAAAACTTATACTCTGATAAAATAGAAAATATTGAATGCATTGACAAATTTCTAGAATCTTATAATTTGCCCAAATTGAATCAGGATGATGTACTCAATTTAAACAGATCAATTATAAGTGACGAAATAGTGGACGACATCAAAAGTCTACCAACCAAGAAAAACTCAGGACCGGACGAATACACAGCCAAGTTCTCCAAGACCTTCAAAGAAGAACTTATACCAATACTCTTCAATTTATTTCAAGAAATAGAAAAAAAATGCAGCACTTCCAAACTCATTCTACGAGGCCAACATCATTCTGATTCCAAAACAAGGCAAAGACACATCAAAGAAAGAAAACATAAATGCAAAAAATTCTCAATAAAATTCTGGCAAACTGAATACAAAAACATATCAAAAAGATTGTGCACCATGATCAAGTGGGATTCATCCCAGGGATGCAAGTTGAGTTCAACATAAGGAAATCAATAAGTGTAATTCATCACATTAATAGACTTAAAGATAAGAATCATATAATCATCTCAATAGATGCAGAAAAAGCATTTGACAAAATACAGCACCCCTTTATATTCAAAACATTAGAAAAACTAGGGATAACAGGAACATATCTCAACATCATAAAGGCTATGTATGCTAAGCTTCAGGCCAACATCATTCTAAAT
Organism: Marmota flaviventris; assembly: GCF_047511675.1. Lineage (NCBI taxonomy): Eukaryota > Metazoa > Chordata > Mammalia > Rodentia > Sciuridae > Marmota > Marmota flaviventris. Next base: position 65,364,931 of record NC_092505.1, read on the forward strand.
GGAGAAAAATTGAAGGCATTGCCTCTAAAAACTGGAACAAGACAGGGATGCCCTCTTTCACCACTTCTATTCAACATAGTTCTTTAGACTCTGGCCAGAGCAATTAGACAGAGGAAAGAAATCAAAGGGATACACATAGGAAAAGAAGAACTTAAATGAGCTCAAAGGCATTTTTGTATATCAGTGACAAAGCCTTTAAGAAGGAAATGAGGAAAACTACCCCATTCACAATAACCTCAAAAAAAAAAGAAAGTGATACTTGGGAGTCAACTTAACAAAAGAGGTGAAAGATCTATACAATGAAAACTACAGAACCCTAACGAGAAATCAAAAAGACCTTAGAAGATGGAAAGATATAACTTGCTCTTAGATAGACAGAATTAATATTATAAAAATGAACATACTACCAAAAGCACTACACAGATTTAATGCAATTCCAATTAAAATCCCAAAGGCATTCCTCATAGAAATAGAAAAAGCAATAATGAAATTCATCTGGAAAAATAAGAGTCCCAGAATAGCTAAAGTAATTCTTAGCAGGAAGAGTGAAGCAGGAGGCATCACTATACCAGAACTTAAAATATACTACAGAGCAATAGTAACAAAAACAGCATGGTATTGGCACCAAAACAGACTGGTAGAGCAATGATGCAGAATAGAGGACACAGAGTTAACCCACAAAATTACAATTACCTTCTATTAGACAAAGGTGCCAAGAACATGCATTGGAGAAAAGATAGCCTCTTCAACAAATGGTGCTAGGAAAACTGGAAATCCATATGCAACAAAGTGAAATTAAACCCATATCTCTCACCATGCATAAAATTTAACTCAAAATAGATCAAGGACCTAGGAATTAAACCAGAGACTCTACATCTAATAGAAGAAAAAGTAGGCCCTAATTTCATCATGTGGGATTAGGCCCCAACTGCCTTAATTAGACTCCTATAGCACAAGAATTAAAAACAAGAATCAATAAATGGGATAGAATCAAACTTAATTTTTTTTTCTCAGCAAAAGAAACAATCTGTGAGGTGAATAGACAGTCTACATCTTGGTAGCAAATCTTTACCCCTCACACATCTGATAGAGCACTAATCTCTAGGGTATATAAAGAACTCAGAAAGCTAAGCACCGAAAAAACAAATAACCCAATCAACAAATGGACTAAGGACCTGAACAGACACTTCTCAGAAGAGGATATACAATCAATCAACAAATATATGAAAAAATGCTAATCATCTCTAGCAATTAGAGAAATGCAAATCAAAAATACTCTAAGATATCATTTTACTCCAGTCAGAAAGGCAGCTATTATGCATATAAACAACAATAAGTGTTGCCAAGGATGTGGGGAAAAAGGTGCACTCATACATTGTTGGTGGGACTGAAAATTGGTGCAGCCAATATGGAAAGCAGTAGGGAGATTCCTTGGAAATCTGGAATGGAACCACCATTTGACCCAGCTGTCCCTATCCTCAGACTATACCCAAAGGATTTAAAAACAGCATACTATAGGGACAAAGCCACATCAATGTTTATAGAAGCTCAATCACAATAGCTAAACTGTGGAACCAACCTAGATGCCTTTCAGTGGATGAATGGATAAAAAAAATGTGGCATATATACACAATCATATTTACTCAGCTTTGGCTATTCTGGGTCTCTTATTTTTCCAAATGAATTCAATGATTGCTTTTTCTATATCTATAAGGAAGTAAGTTGAGATTTTAATTGGAATCACATTGAATCTGTATAGAGCTTTGAGTAGTATGGTCATTTTGACAACATTAATTCTGTCTATAAAGGAGCATGGGAGATCTTTCATCTTCAAAGATCTTCTTCAATGTCTTTCTTTAGTGTTCTGTAGTTTTCATTGTAGAGATCTTTCACCTCTTTTGTTAAATTGAATCCCAAGTATTTTATTTTATTTTTTTGAGGCTATTGTAAATGGGGAAGTTTTCCTAATTTCTCTTTCAGAGGATTCATCACTGATGTATAGAAATGCATTTCATTAATTGGTATTGATTTTATGTCCTGTTACTTTTCTGAATTCATCTACTAATTCAGGAAGTTTTTTAGTGGAATTTTTTGGGTCCTCTAAGTATAGAATCATGTCATTGACAAATAATGATAGTTTGAGTTCTTCTTTTCCCATGCATATCTCTTTAATTTCTTTCATCTGTCTAATTGCTCTGTCTGGAGTTTCAAGGACTATGTTGAATAGAATTGGTGAAAGAGGTCATCCCCGTCTTGCTTCAGTTTTTAGAGGGAATGCTTCCAATTTTTCTCCATTTAGAAAGATGTTGGCTTTGGGTTTTGCATAGATGGCTTTTTACAATGTTGAGATATTTTCCTACTATCCCTAGTTTTTCTAGTGTTTTGAATATGAGACAGTGCTGTATTTTGTTAAATGCTTTATCTGAATCAATTGATATATAATCATATGATTTTTATCTTTAAGTCAATTGATGTAACAAATTATGTTTATTGATTTCTGTATGTTGAACCAAACTTGCATCTCTGGAATGAACCCCTCTTGATCATGGTGTACTACTTTTTAAGTATATGTGATTTGCCAGAATTTTATTGAGAATTTTTGCATCTATGTCCATCAGGGATATTGGTCTAAAATTTTCCTTCCTTGATGTGTCTTTGCCTGGTTTTGGTATCAGGATGATGCTAGCTTCATAGAATGAGTTTGGAAGGATCTCCTCCTTTTATATTTCATGGAATAATTTGAGGAGTATTGGTATTAATTCCTCTTTTGGGGTCTTCTAGAACTTATTGTAGAACTTGTCTGAGAATCCATCTGGTCCTGGTCTTTTTGTGGTTGGTAGGCTTTTTTAAAATTTTATTTTATTGGTTGTTCAAAACATTACAAAGCTCTTGACATATCATATTTCATACATTAGATTCAAGTGGGTTAAGAACTCCCATTTTTACCCCAAATACAGATTACGGAATCACATCAGTTACACATCCACATTTTTACATAATGCCATATTAGTAACTGTTTTATTCTGCTACCTTTCCTATCCTCTACTATCCCCCCTCCCCTCCCCTCCCATCTTCTCTCTCTACCCCATCTACTGTAATTCATTTCTCTCCTTGTTTTTTTCCCATTCCCCTCACAACCTCTTATATGTAATTTTGTATAACAATGAGGGTCTCCTTCCATTTCCATGCAATTTCCCTTTTCTCTCCATTTCCCTCCCACCTCATGTCTCTGTTTAATGTTAATCTTTTCCTCCTGCTCTTCCTCCCTGCTCTGTTCTTAGTTGCTCTCATTATATCAAAGAAGACATTTGGCATTTGTTTTTTAGGGATTGGCTAGCTTCACTTAGCATAATCTGCTCTAGTGCCATCCATTTCCCTGCAAATTCCATGATTTTGTCATTTTTTAGTGCTGCGTAATACTCCATTGTGTATAAATGCCACATTTTTTTTTATCCATTCATCTATTGAAGGGCATCTGGGTTGGTTCCACAGTCTAGCTATTGTGAATTGTGCTGCTATGAACATCGATGTGGCAGTATCCCTGTAGTACGCCCTTTTAAGGTCTTCAGGGAATAGTCCGAGAAGGGCAATAGCTGGGTCAAATGGTGGTTCCATTCCCAGCTTTCCCAGGAATCACCATACTGCTTTCCAAATTGGCCGCACCAATTTGCAATCCCACCAGCAATGTACAAGAGTACCCTTTTCCCTAAATCCTCGCCAGCACATGTTGTTGTTTGACTTCATAATGGCTGCCAATCTTACTGGAGTGAGATGGTATCTTAGGGTGGTTTTGATTTGCATTTCTCTGACTGCTAGAGATGGTGAGCATTTTTTCATGTACTTGTTGATTGGTTGTATGTCCTCCTCTGAGAAGTGTCTGTTCAGGTCCTTGGCCCATTTGTTGATTGGGTTATTTGTTATCTTATTGTTTAATTTTTTGAGTTCTCTGTATACTCTGGATATTAGGGCTCTATCTGAAGTGTGAGGAGTAAAAATTTGTTCCCAGGATATAGGCTCCCTATTTACCTCTCTTATTGTTTCTCTTGCTGAGAAAAAACTTTTTAGTTTAAGTAAGTCCCATTTGTTGATTCTTGTTATTAACTCTTGTGCTATGGATGTCCTATTAAGGAATTTGGAACCCGACCCCACAATATGTAGATCGGAGCCAACTTTTTCTTCTATCAGACGCAGAGTCTCTGATTTGATATCAAGCTTCTTGATCCATTTTGAGTTAACTTTTGTGCATAGCGAGAGGAGGGGATTCAGTTTCATTTTGTTGCATATGGATTTCCAGTTTTCCCAGCACCATTTGTTGAAGATGCTATCCTTTCTCCATTGCATGCTTTTAGCCCCTTTATCAAATATAAGATAGTTGTAGTTTTGTGGATTAGTCTCTGTGTCCTCTATTCTGTACCATTGGTCCACCCACCTGTTTTGGTACCAGTACCATGCTGTTTTTGTTACTATTGCTCTGTAATATAGTTTGAAATCTGGTATCGCTATGCCGCCTGATTCACACTTCTTGCTTAGAATTGCTTTTGCTATTCTGGGTCTTTTATTTTTCCATATGAATTTCATGATTGCTTTATCTATTTCTACAAGAAATGCCATTGGGATTTTGATTGGCATTGCATTAAACCCACAGAGAACTTTTGGTAATATCGCCATTTTGATGATGTTAGTTCTGCCTATCCATGAACAGGGTATATTTTTCCATCTTCTAAGATCTTCTTCTATTTCTCTCTTTAGGGTTCTGTAGTTTTCATTGTATAAATCTTTCACCTCTTTTGTTAGGTTGATTCCCAAGTATTTTTTTTTTTTTTGAGGATATTGTGAATGGGGTGTTTTTCCTCATTTCCATTTCAGAAGTCTTGTCACTGATATACAGAAATGTCTTTGATTTATGCGTGTTAATTTTATATCCTGCCACTTTGCTGAATACATTTATTAGCTCTAGTAGTTTTTTTGTAGACCCTTTTGGGTCTTTAGGTATAGAATCATGTCACCTGCAAATAGTGATAATTTAAGTTCTTCTTTTCCTATTTTTATGCCTTTAATTTCTTTTGTCTGTCTAATTGCTCTGGCCAGTGTTTCGAGAACTATATTGAATAGAAGTGGTGATAGAGGGCATCCCTGTCTTGTTCCAGATTTTAGAGGGAATGCCTTCAATTTTTCTCCATTCAGAATGATGCTAGCCTGAGGCTTAGCATAGATAGCTTTTACAATGTTGAGGTAAGTTCCTGTTATCCCTAGTTTTTCTAATGTTTTGAACATAAAGGGATGCTGTACTTTGTCGAATGCTTTTTCTGTGTCTATCGAGATGATCATATGGTTCTTATCTTTAAGTCTATTGATGTGGTGAATAACATTTATTGATTTCTGTATATTGAACCATCCTTGCATCCCAGGGATGAATCCTACTTGATCATGGTGCTCAATTTTTTTGATGTGTTTTTGTATCCGATTCACCAGAATTTTATTGAGGATTTTTGCATCTAGGTTCATTAGAGATATTGGTCTGTAGTTTTCTTTCTTTGAGGTGTCTTTGTCTGGTTTTGGAATCAGGGTGATGTTGGCCTCATAGAATGAATTTGGAAGAGCTCCCTCTTTTTCTATTTCCTGAAATAACTTGAAAAGTATTGGTATTAATTCTTCCTTAAATGTTTTGTAAAACTCTGCTGTATACCCATCCGGTCCTGGGCTTTTCTTGGTTGGTAGTCTTTTGATTGCTTCTTCTATTTCATCCATTGATATTGGTCTGTTCAAATTGTGTGTATCCTCCTGACTCAGTCTGGGCAAATCATATGACTTAAGAAATTTATCGATGTCTTCACTATCTTCTATTTTACTGTAATATAGTTTTCAAAATAATTCCTAATTATCTTCTGTATTTCTGTAGTATCTGTTGTGATGTTGCCTTTTTCATCCCGTATGTTAGTAATTTGAGTTCTCTCTCTTCTTCTCTTCATTAGCATGTCTAAGGGTCTGTCGATCTTATTTATTTTTTCGAAGAACCAACTTTTAGTTTTGTCAATTTTTTCAATAGTTTCTTTTGTTTCCATTTCGTTCATTTCCGCTCTGATTTTAATTATTTCTTGCCTTTTGCTACATTTGCTGTTGTTTTGCTCTTCCTTTTCTAGGGCTTTGAGATGAAGTGTGAGCTCATTTATTTGTTGTTTTTTTCTTTTTTTGAGGAATGACCTCCAGGCGATGAATTTCCCTCTTAAAACTGCTTTCATTGTGTCCCATAGATTCTGATATATTGTGTCTGTATTTTCATTTATCTCTAAGAATTTTTTGATTTCCTTCTTTATGTCTTCTGTAACCCATTGATCATTCAGTAACATATTGTTCATTTTCCATGTGATGTAGGATTTTTCCTTCCTTCTTTTATCATTGATTTCCAGTTTCATTCCATTATGATCAGATAAAATGCATGGTATTATCTCCACCCCTTTATATTTACTGAGGGTTGCCCTATGGCATAATATATGGTCTATTTTTGAGAAGGATCCATGTGCTGCTGAGAAAAAAGTATATCCACTTGATGATGGTTGATATATTCTATATATGTCAGTTAACTCTAGGTTATTGATTGTGATATTGAGTTCTATAGTTTCTTTATTCAGCTTTTGTTTGGAGGATCTGTCCAATGGTGAGAGAGGTGTGTTGAAGTCACCCATAATTATTGTGTTGTGGTCTATTTGATTCTTGAACTTGAGGAGAATTTGTTTTATGAACGTCGCAGCACCATTAATTGTTGCATAAATATTGATAATTGTTATATCTTGTTGGTGAATGGTTCCTTTTAACAGTATGTAATGTCCTTCCTTATCCCTTTTGATTAACTTAGTCTTGAAGTCGATTTTATTTGATATGAGGATGGCCACCCCTGCTTGCTTATGAGGACCATGTGCGTGGTATATTTTTTCCCAACCTTTCACCTTCAGCCTGTGTATGTCTTTTCCAATCAGATGTGTCTCCTGGAGGCAGCATATTGTTGTATTTGTTTTTTTAATCCATGTTACCAGCCTATGTCGCTTTATTGGAGAGTTTAAGCCATTAATGTTTAGAGTTACTATTGATATATGGTTTGTACTTCCAGCCATGTTTGATTATTTATCTTTTTTTTTTAAATTTAGTTTGTTTCTCCATGATTAGATTTCCCCCCGCCCTCTGTCTTTACTGAGGCACTTCCCACTGATGGTTTTGGTTATTGTTTTTCATTTATTACTCGTGTAATGTTTTGCTCAAGATGCTTTGCAATGCTGGTTTTCTGGCTGCAAATTCTTTTAACTTTTGTTTATCATGAAAGATTTTTATTTCATTGTCGTACCTGAAGCTTAATTTTGCTGGATACAGAATTCTTGGTTGGCATCCATTGTCTTTCAATGTTTGAAATACATTGTTCCAGGATCTTCTCGTTTTCAGCGTTTGTGATGAAAAATCCGTTGTTAACCTTATTGGTTTACCCCTGAATGTAATCTGCCTCCTTTCTCTTGTAGCTTTTAATATTTTCTCTTTGTTCTGTATATTGGATATCTTCATAACAATGTGTCTTGGTGTTGGTCTACTGTGATTTTTGTATGCTCGGTGTCCTGTATGCATCTACAATTTGTATATCCGTTTCCTTTTTTATTTCTGGAAAGTTTTCTATAATTATTTCATTCAGCAGGTTGCTCATTCCCTTGGTTTGAACCTCTATAACTTCCTCTATCCCGATGACTCTTAAGTTTGGTTTTTTTATGTTATCCCATATCTCTTGGATGTTTTTCTCGTGATTTTTTACCAGCCTTTCTGAGTTGGCTAGACTCTTTTCAAGATGATATATTTTGTCTTCGTTATCTGACGTTCTGGCTTCTACTGGCTCCACTCTGTTAATGATACTCTCATTTGAGTTTTTAATTTGGTTTATAGTTTCCTTCATTTCTAGAATTATTGTTTGATTTTTTAAATAATCTCTATCTCCTGATAAAGATGCTTAATTTCTTCTTTTATCTGTTTATGTAATTCATTTTCAATGTGTTCTTTCACTGTTTGAATTTGCTGTCTCATATCCTCTTTAAGGTTCCATTCCATCTGTCTAAGGTATTCCTTGAGTTCTTTATTTGACCATTTTTTCTGATGCCTCTAGGTTCTCCTGAATATTTAGGCTGTCCTGCATTGTTTGTACTCCTTTTCTTCCTTGCTTTTTCATGCTGCTCATGTTACTTCTTGTTCTGTTTGACTGCTGAGTTACTGTTTACTCTTATAAATTTATTTGATGCTTGGGAGGAAAGGTATTAGAAGGGAAGGGAAGAAGTCACTAAACAGAATGAGAGTAAGCAGGTAGAATTCAAGGAAGGGGGAATAAGGAAATTGAAAAGAAATAAAAAGACAAAAGAAAAAAAATAGAAAAGAAAAAAAATTTAAAAAATAATAAAAAAATAATAAAAATTAAAATTAAAAAAATAATAAAAAAATTTAAAAACAACAAAAAAATGAAAATGAAAAAAATAACCCAAATAAAAAAAATTAATAAATGCAGTTTTAGAGTTTGATTAAATTCTCTTCCAGTAGGTGGAGCTGTGCCCACCAGGCCAAGCTTCTCCTCTCAATATGCAGGAACCAATCACTGTACAGCAGCTCCTCCTCCCAGACTGGGCGGGTCTCCAATCCTGAGTGCCTAGGGCCTTCTCTTGTGTCTAGTCACTTCCCCACTTTTCCTCAAGCCAGGCCCCGCTCACCGGTGACGCTCACCACAATACTGCTACACGCCAGGTCTGCTGCTCCCGGGAGCCCTATTTTCATGAATGACTGGGCACACTCTCCCTGTTTGCCATTCCCTCAGACCCTAAGTTTGTGGAGCTTGGGGCTGAGAACCCTCAGCAAATTTTGCTTGCCCTCCGGTAGCCATGCCCCCAGTAGCTGGTGCAAGAGACCTCAGTTGTAAGCACTGGTGGGAGCGGTGGCTGGGAGTTCCGCGCCCCGGGTCCCGCGCCACTCCTGATTCCCTCAGTCTGGCTATCGTGCTCACGGGAGAGCTGGGAGGGGCCCTTAAGTTTTCCCCGCTGTGTGGGGAGAGAGGGCTAGGGGATTACACACCTGTCGCCGCTGGTTTCAATGAATTTATCTCCTCTGCCGCATTCTGGTGACATCAGTTCTCTGCCATGGTGGTATCCCATGCAAATGGCGACAGTTCGTTCCCCTTGCCGGGTGACCAATGCAACGGGTGGGTCCTGATTGGCTCTCCCAAGCCCCATTTCAATCCTATGGCCACTGCCTATGAAGGCTTGGTTGGCATTAACCTCCGCAGATTCAGAAGGTCCGACCAGTCGTTTCAGCGGGATCGTTTAGTGCTGCGTCACAGCAGTTTGTCTGCGAGAAGCAGGCGAACGGGAGCTTGAATTCAGCAGATCCGGGCTCGGTGCGTGTTCTGAGAGGCCCAGACTGTTCGCCCCAGATCCACATCAGCTCAGCATTGCCTAGTGATCCTGAGCAAACAGCATTTAGATGGTTTACGACTCCCTATGCCCGCACAGCTGAAGACGTCAGAGACTTGATCTCTCCGCGCCCGGCACCATGTTGGATCTTGGTTGGTAGGCTTTTGATGGCCTCTGCTACTTCCTTGCTTGAAACTGATCTTTAAACTGTGTATGTCCTCCTGATTCAGTTTAGGTAGATGATATGTCTCTAGAAATTCATTGATGACTTCAAGATTTTCTACATTGCTGGAGATATATTTTCAAAATAATTTCAATAGTGTCTGTTGTGATATTTCCTTTTTCATGACAAATTTTAGTAATTTGAGTTTTTGTTCTTCTTTTCATTAGAGTGGCTAAGAGTTTGCCAACTTTATTCATGTTTTAAAAGAACAGGATTTTGTTTTGTCAATTTTTTGAATTGTTTCTTTTGTTTCAATTTCTTTGATGTCAGCTCTGATTTTAATTATTTTCTTTTACTATTTTTGGTGTTGGTTTGTTCTTTTTTTTTAGGGCTTCAAGATGCAATGTCAGGTTGTTTATTTGTTGACTTTTTCTTCTTTTAATGAATGAGCTTAATGCAATACACTTTCCTCTTAGCACTGCCTTCATAGTATCCTAGAGATTTTGGTATGTTGTATCCGAGTCCTCATTTACTCCAAAGATTTTTTTTTTTAATTTCCTAACTGATGTCTTCTGTTATTCATGCATCATGCAGTAGCATATTATCTAGTCTGTAGGTGTTGGAGTAGCTTCTATTTTTTATTTCATCATTGATATCTAATTTCATTGTTACGGTCAGATAGAATGCCGGGTAGTATCTCTGTTTCTTTTGCATTTGCTAACACTTGCTTTTTGGCATAACATATGATCTGTTTTGGAGAAGGATCCCTGTGCTGCATTTGCTTTTTGATGAAATATTCCATATATGTCTGTTAAGTCTAAATTGTTGATTGTTTTATTGAGTTATAATGTTTCTTTGTTTAGTTTTTGTTTGGAAGATCTATCCAGTGGTGAGAGGTGTGTTAAAGGCACCCAGTATTATTGTGTTGTGGTCTGTTTGTTTCTTGAAGTTGAGAAGTGTTTGTTTGACATACATAGATGCCCCATTGTTTGGGGCATAGATATTTAAGATTGTTATATCTTCTTTATCCTTTCTCACTGACTTTGGTTTGAAGTCCACTTTATTTGATACTCTGCTTCTTTTTGTGGTCCATATGAGTGATATGTTTTTTTTTTTTTTTTCTCATCATTTCACCTTCAGTCTGTGGATGTCTTTTCTTGTGAGATGAGTCTAGAAGGCAGCATATTGTTGGGTCTTTTTAAAAAATCCAATCTTCCAGTCTATGTTTTAATTGATGAGTTTAGGCCATTCACGTTCAGGGTTATTATTGAAATATATTTTGTATTCTTAGTCATTTGGGTTTATTTTTGATTTTTAACTTGACTTTGTTTCTCCTTTGGCCTTTCCTTTAGTGTAGTTCCTCTCTTTGCAGATTTTCATTGTTGTTTTCCATTTCCTCCTCATGGAATATTTTGCCAACAATGTTCTGTAGTGCAGGCTTTCTTTCTGTAAATTCTTTTAACTTTTATTTCTTGTGGAAGGTTTTTATTTCAGAATCAACTCTGAAGCTTAATTTTGCTGGATATAAGATTCTTGGTTAGCATTCATTTTCTTTTAGTGCTTGGTATATGTTATTCTAGGATCTCCTGGCCTTGAGGGTCTGGGTTGAAAATTCTGCTGAGATACAAATTGGTCTCCCTTATATGTAATCTGATTCTTCTCTCTTGTGTCCTTTAAGATTCTATCCTTATTCTGTATGCTAGTCATTTTCAGTATAATGTGTCTTGGTGTAGATGTGTTGTAATTTTGTACATTTGGTGTCCTGTAAGCCTTTTGTATTAGATTTTCCAATTCATTTTTCATATTTGGGACATTTTCTGATATTATTTCATTGATGAGATTGTACATTCCTTTGGTTTGAAACTCTGTGCCTTCCTCTATCCCCCAAAATTTTAGATTTGGTCTTTTTATGTTATCCCATAATTCTTGGATTCTCTGTTCATGGTTTCTTACCATCTTCACTGTGTGGTCAAATTTATTTTCCATATTGTATATTTTGACTTCATTGTCTGAGGTTCTGTCTTCCAAGCGATCTAGTCTGTTGGTGATGCTTTCTATTAATTTTTTTTATTTGTTTTATTATTTTCTTCATTTCAAGGATTTCTGTTTGTTTGTTTTTTCTTCAAAATCACTACTCTTTCTTGAAGTAATCTTTTTCTACCTGTATTTGCTTTCTTATTTCTTTGTTGGTGTGATCAATAGCTGCCTGTGTTTCCTCTCTTATCTCTTTATTGGAGTGTTCAATTTTTGCCTGTATCTGCTCTTGTAGGTCATTCTTTAATTCTCAGATCATTTTAATTATGTACATTCTGAACTCCTTCTCTGTCATTTCCTCTACTGTGCTGTCAATGGATTCTATTTTATAGTATATTGGTTTGTTTGGGGCATATTCTCCCTTGTTTTTTTTTATTTTGTCTATGTGTCTTCCTCTCTTACAGTGCAGATCTGAGGTATTGCAGTTTCTACCCTATAATCTTTTAGTGTCCATGCAGGTTATAATCTCCACATTTAAGGGGACGATCAATGTTTACAGCACCCAATGCTACTAATATGCAGCCATAAATCAATTAGCTTCTTTTGGCCATGACCCATGCAGATGAGGCAGACTGGGTTAAATGGGCTGGCTACAACATTAAGCTAAGAAGAAGATGGTGAAAATCCCACAACACAGAAATACTTTTTAAATTGAGGGCAGGACGGCTCTGCAAATTTAAGGGTCCTGCTTCCACACCCAAATGACATAGGGCCTAAGCCCATGTTTGGTTTATTTTATAACAGGGACATCAGAGGCAGAGATAAGTTTTCAAGTCTTGCTTGAAAACTTGCTTGGAGTCTTGCTTCTGTTCTGCAGATTGATATCTTGGCAGGTCGCACCCATCTCAGGTGCTGTGTGGGGTCTGTGCAGAGGTTGAAGGGTAGGCTCATCTGCATTATGCAATCAATACCTGACAGGGAGTTCACAGTGCCAGACCTATCCCCTCATTTGGCTCCTATGCACAAGAGTCCACACACACAGCCCATGGACAGCTGGTGACAAGCTTCTATTTAGAACCTTATGGTTTTGATGCTATAAATAGAAATGAAGTTTATGGTTATCTTCTACCAGGTAGCCAGTAGGTTTGCATAAGGGCTTATAGTTTCTAGTGGAGGACAAAGAGGGAAGGGGTGGGAAGGATGTGATTTTTATGAGGTAGGATGTGAAAATATAGAGGTATTGGATTATAGGATGAATGAAAGTGAAATCAAAAAGAAGTTGGCTGTTAGCAGGAGAAAAATAAGAGAGAAAGAGAGAGAGAGAGAGAGAGAGAGAGAGAGGCGACCCCATGCAAAGCTTCTTGTTGCCTCTGCAACAGGATGGTGACTGTTAGCACACCTGGTAGGGATACCTCTGGTGTAACTGGGCTCACAGGGACCTTGGTGATGGTCTTCCAGATCCTACTTGTTGTCCCTAGATGGAAGTGACCAGGTCACTAGTTGGTGGTGGCAGTAGTGTCAAGCCTGTAGGTACCTTGCTATTGGGCTTCCAGGCCTCAGTTGGTGTCCCAAGATAGAATCTGCCCCAACTAAGGATGGGTGAAGTGGCAGCAGAGGTAACCTAAGATGATGGTGGAGGTGTCCCAAGATGGAGGCAACCGCTTTCAGAGATGAGGCTGAAAGTATGGGCTGTGCGATGGTGCTGGGCACCTCACTGGGGCACTGTGGTGGGAGATGCTGCAACAGGTAGCTGCCTCCTGGTCCAGTCCCTTGTCTGATGGTGGAGCTTACCACTTGGGAATGGGTATGGCAGTGGCTGTAGTGTCCCAAGATGGAGGTGGTTTGGGGTGTTCCTCTCCACATGGCACAGTGGGTCTGGGCTGTGGGTGTGTAAGGACAATTTATGAGCAGAAACTTTAGCTTACTGGTCAGCTCCTTCACTTCACACTCTATTGAAAAACCTTGAGTTGTGGTAGGAGACAGCATAACTCAAATTGATTTAGCCAGAAAAAAAGCCAAAAAAAAAAAGTATAAAGTAGAAGTTAACATTTAAGTAGAGAATTGTTTGCACTATCTTTTAAATACTTACTTTTAAATGCTTTGTGTCTCACTGTTTCATACTCTAGGAGGGAGAGATCATGCTTAACTTCTCTTGTAAATTACCAAACAAACATTCATAGAAGCACACCCACAAAATACAATGAAAGATAAGGGAAACTACCCATGAAAAGATCTTAATTTTTCTCCTACTTCTACTGAACTGTCTTTGATTGACTTCAGATAAGCTGCTTAAACTTTCTCTCTACTTCCTTATTTATAAAAACAAACAAAATGATACATGATTCATGATTCATAATAATTATTTTGACATAGTTAATATCATTGCAGTTGAGTATGAATCATGAGTCAGATGTGCATGTTTCTCTAGAGATAAAGAAATGTAGGAAAATGTTTGATTCTCAGCACTGCATATAAATAAATAAATGAAATAAAAGTCCATCAATAAAGAAAAAGATATATATGTCTTAAAAATAAATAAATGTAAGAAAGTACAGACAAGGAAATTCAGTATTTATTACCTCAACTCTACAAACAGAAAACATTTATTTTTATATTGCTCATGAAGCAAAACTACAAAGGGCTAATAAGGTGAGGGATTTTTCACCAGTGCTAATGATGCAGCAAAGAAAAGTAAAAGACCACAGCCTGCCTAGGATATGGTGGAACAGAATATAGAGGTGACAGAGGTAAGCACAGCTCAAAAATTCCTTTTGGAAGATGGCTTCAGGTTTTGGGATATGAGTCCCAATTTATCTTCATGTCATAGCTGGCAGGTCTGTCAGGGGTAAGAGATCTTATGGTGGATTAGAGAGAAAATCATGATGAGAAAACACACTAGAACATTTCACACTAGAATGTTTTATGTATTTAAAAATGCTCTATTTTCTTCTTCTCGTCTTTAATTTCTTGGCTAAAAATTTTAGAACAGTCATTGAATGTTCTGTGTTTCTGACAAGCTTCCAGGTAATGCTGATGCTGCCCATTTTCGAATAGCAAGGCTTCAAGGAAGTCTTATTATTTGAAAAGACAGTCTTACAATAAATCTTAGGATATTTCATTGCACCATATACTAAAAAAAAAAAAAAGAGTGAAGAAGAAATTCCCACATAAATGCAAATCTCTTTATAAATGGGCATATGTTATTTAATCCACTTTAGCGGGAATTAGTTTGTTTCTTTATTCTTACAGAAGTGTTCAGGAGGCAGTGTGATGTAGAAAAGCCCTGGCCATTCTCTGTGCTCTCTCTTACTGACTGGGTTTGAATATGCTCTGTTCCTTTGGAGGTAGACTGCATATGTAAAATGGGATGACTATTTTGCCCTCATAGAGAATTTATTTTAGTACTGAATACAGAAATGCTTCTCACAGGGTAGGTGCTCAGTAATTATTTTCTTCTCTCTTTCTCATCATATCTTTTGAAGAATTTATTTCTATATTTATAAATAACTAACATTTTTACATTCAAACCAACTTTATGTCTGGTTATCATTTCTTCTTGTATTCTGAACAATACAGTTTAGTAATTTAGTTTTATTACTGTAATGCAAGCTAACAAACTTTCATTTGTTTAAAAAGTATTTTATGTGTGGCTGGGGAGGTGGCTCAAGCCGTAACGCGCTTGCCTGGCATGCGTGGGGCGCTGGGTTCGATCCTCAGCACCACATAAAAATAAAATAAAGATGTTGCGTCTACCGAAAACTAAAAAATAAATATTAAAAAATTCTCTCTCTCTTTCTCTCTCTTTAAAAAAAGTATTTTATGAATACTTTTCTTCTAGGCTACAGTGATCTTCATTTCAGTGACTTTGAACAATCAAGGAAGCTTTGATAGTGAGAATAATACTGGTATTAAATTGGACATTGAGAGTTAGAGCTATCTGCTACTAATAATATTTGTCAAATTATCTCACATCAGTTTCCTCAGATAAAATGAGGACAATGTTTTTTCTCTCAATGAGATGGTGTAAAAGTAAGTGTAAATAAATATAAAAGTACCCCATGCTAGAGAATAATGAATCACCACTATTAACTACTAAGTATCCTTTGCTTAGTTTGCTTACTTCCTCCTGGTTTTCTTCATCATAAATATTCTTGAACAGTTTGGTACAAGTTTGTACACATGCATTTTATTTCCCAGGGGACATATTTATATTTTCCCCCATTTAATAGAGAACAATTCATGTCATTTTAACCAATGAAGAAAACTGAACTATAATGAGATTAATGATCATTGGCCTTAAGTCCACGTGGTGATTACACAGTGATTTAATAACAAAAGTTTTTTTTTTTTTTTTAATCTTAGCATAGTGTTTCATGATACATGGGGAAATGAATTCAAGGAGAAGTGATAAAAATAAAAGCAAAGCAATAAAGTAAACCAAAACTCATTAACTGAAAGAAATCACCTTTATTTTAAAATTGTATAAATCTTAAATTTCTGATTTTTGATGTTAAAATACTGTTTTAAAAAGTAAATAGAGGGTGCGAGTGATTTTCAAGTGCCTTTACTTTAAAACATTTCCATTAATTTTTTAAAAAATAATTCATAACTTCCCAACATCTAAGTACCATTTTCGAGAATAGAAGAATACCACCTTAAACAAGTGGCGGTACTTGGGTTATCTAGAGAATGTGCATACAGGAAGATGATTACTATTCAGTAGAAGATGATATTTAGAGATTTCTCTACTCATCTTTTAGCTTTTCTTTTTATTTTCTTCCTCCCTTCCCCCACCTCCCTCCTTCCCTCTCCCTCTCCTTTCTCTGATATTCATGAGATAAAGATACAGTAGAAAGATTTTGAAGTGACAAGTCTGTGTCCTAGTTTGCAATCTACCCTAACTGTAGACCAAAGGGAAATATAAAACAAAGTGGAGTTTGGGACCAAGAAAACAAACAAAAGCAAATGCCAAAAAGCTAAGGAGGGAAGCCAACATTTACCAGCTTCTGTTCCTCATTCATTTTAACTACTTCCCCTTTATCTCCCATCTCTTTGGGTCTTTATCTTTTGGGTATTTCTTCACTTCTATTACACCAAGGGGTGCAGTATTTAAGTGAGAGATTCTTCTTAATAAAATGCAACGTTCTTTTCAATCATCTGCTGTATAAGAGTCTTTTCTCACCCTTATCCTCCAGGACGCCTCGTTGCATTTGCACCTTAGCGATTCATTCGTGTTCAAAAATCCTGGAGCTAGTTATCCTGTTGTTTTAATCTCCCAGCACTCAGCAATGTGCCTTCAGATACAGCTTGCACTGGTAGCGCCCAGATATACAGGACAGAAGTGTCAGCTGTTCTATCCAGAAAGGTGCCATGTCTCCCATCCCCTTTACAGGACTCACCCTAACTTATTATCCTCCCCCTGGAGTATCTGATCTAACCCATCTCCCTATGCTTAGACTCTTCTTCAGAGACACCTTTCACAATGCAACCAAATCGCTTCATCAAGTAACCCATCTGACAAAACCATCCTCATATTTCCAGACTCTTCAAGAGCTCCCTACTTACTCTGTCCACTTGATAAAATATTTATTTTTTTGCCACTGAATTCTAGACCTCTGTTAACCAACCCATCTTTACACAATTCTCTTCTTACTAGGTGTGCCCTTCTCATTTGGCCCTGCTAAATTGCTTCCAAGGACTTAGTTTATCGTTTATTTCTGTGTGAGCTTGCCCCACACAACTCTTTTTCAATAGCGAGCCCTCAAAGATTCAGCTCTAAAGTCATCTTCTGTTTGACTTGAGATAATCAATACTGAGTTATTCATGTAAATTAAATGCTTATTAAATTTTAGATTTTTAGTTACTCAGTAGAGAAGAGATATGTGACTCATAGCAGTCAAATGCTGTAGTTATATGCATATGGACACTGGTATTTATATCAAGTGGATCTATGAAGGATATTATTTAATATTCATCTTTATACAATAAAAATGTTTTAGGTAAAAGATGTGTGATTAGTGAGACAGATTGAATAGCACCCTTTAAAATGGCAGGTTCACGGAGATCTTTATCAATACTTTCTTTCTATGTCCAGTGTTATGGTCTGAATTGGACCGTCCTCCAAAGACTCAGAAACATAAAGCATTGGTCCCTAATACAGTGATGTCCAGATGTGGGCTTGTAGGAAATGATTGAATCATGAGGGCTTTACCTTACCAGTGGATTGATCCATTTGATGGATTAATTATTTGAATGGATTATTGGGCAGTGGGACCTAGTTGGGGGAAGTAGGTCACTGGAGGCATGCCCTGGAAGGGTTTATCTTGTCTTTGACTCCTTATTCCTTATTTTCTCTCTCTCTCTCTCTCTCTCTCTCTCTCTCTCTCTCTCCTTCCTTGTTGCCATGAGCTGAGAAACTTTCTTCTTCCAGGCCCCTCTGCCATAAAGTTCTGCCTGTTCTTGGGCCCACAGCAATGGAACCAGCTAATAATGGACTAAAACCATAAACCAAAATAAACTTCTCCCCCTTTTAAAATTCTTTTTTCTCAGTTACTTGTCACAGAGACAGAAAGTTGACTGACATATCTAGTTAATATTTACCTGTTCATACTAGTAGCTATAAAGGCTATGCCCTCTTGTCCTTCTTATGCCTCTGACAATTGTGATGCTGACAGCATGGGAAATAGTCTTTAGAGACAAACCTTCCTGAATCAGAGCTTGCAGGTAAGAGAGAAGTGACATGATAGAAATGAACTGTGCTAACAGGAGAATAACTTGGGCCTCTAGATGGACCAGAATCCTGCCCTTCAGAGTAGTCAAATGGCCATCACTCATGGATGTTGAGTTTTTGTGTATTCTTTTAATGCTCAGTTGGGATTTCCAACATGGCCATGACCTTCTTGTGTGGGTAAAGAAGCACATCTATTGGCAGAATGATACACCTGTCTAGGTCTGGAATGGAATGATAACATTTGCCCAAAACTCTTAGAAGTGTGATTTGTCTTTTGACTTTTATTTCTATGATTCATATCACCTATTCCAATGATTCAAATTTGCTAATGTTGGTATTTGTTGAATATTTATTACATTTCAGATACTTATCTAGGTATTCAAGTGCATTGATTCATTTAATCTTCATAATAATAATAATGATTAGCTTTATTTTTACAGAAAAGAAAATGAGGCACAGAGAGGCTAAGCACTCTATTTCATTATATCTAAAATGCAGATTGTTTTTTTACACATTAACGTCTCCAAAATGAGATGTGCATCAGTCAGAGCCACAGCAGGAAGCAAGTTACACACCCTAACTGGGTAATTTGAGGAGTTTAAGAAAGAGGTGTGTATTTTACAAAGATATGGTCAATGTTTAGGAAAAATAATAAGAGATACTGAAGGTCTGTGAAGCTTGCCACCTCTGTGAGACATTCCACTCCTTAGCCTCAAGTTTCAAGATAAAGGAATGTAGAGAAAGTAGGATTTTTGTATGTTTTGTTGTTTTTTTTTTTAAAGAGAGGTCTGGCTATAAGACAGTGGTTAAAGTAGTGAGATATAGAAACCCATGGCATCCCCACAGGAATAACATTCTGACCTTATTATCTGCCTAACCTCTGACCTACACTTAATTCCCTTTTACTGCCAGTGTTTTCACAGGGCACAGAAAAGATTGCACAGCGAGGAAACAGTAGTGGCAGCATATGAAGTCAGATGATCTAATTACAGAGGCATTCCCTTAACTGATATTCACCAACAATCCTCACTAACCATTCATAAACTCTTGGTTTGTAAAAATTAAACTTGAATCAATTTTCTGTCTTATCAATGGTCTTCAGAGGTGTCCCTTCTTTCAAGGGAAAATAAAACTGAAGCCTGCAAAACCAGCGGAATAGATATTCTGGGCCCCAGGAGGAAATTGCATCACTGAGCATGAACCTCAGATTAACAGGATGGTGACTATGAGGAGAACATACCACTGGGTGGATGGCAATTTGTCTCAGGCAACTTGCTCTGTTTTACATTTAGGAACAAGAGTCTGACAGGAGGTAAGTACGCTTATAGTTACTGCTCTGATTTTGAAAACTTCATTCACTCAATTAGCTCCTCAGGAAATTTTAATTGAATTATATTGGATTTTCATATTCTGTCCTTCAATTTATTACCTCTTTCATAGTTTCCTCCTTGCTATATTTTATTGTTGCAGTAAGATTGTTCTCAGATCAATCTTTCACTTTACTATTTCCTTTTAACTATCTACACTTTTTTAAAATCCATCATTGAGATTTAATGTCAGTGACTTTATGTTTTAGTTCTTTGTTCTTTCAGTTTGCTTTCTTTTCTTTTTTAAAATTATCTTAATCATGTTATTTGATGATGGTCTTCATACTGCCCCATTATTTCTAGTTTTTGTGTTGCCAATTCTCCTCTTGATTGCTGTAATAGAATTATGGAATTATAGAGCAGACAGTGACTGTTGTATGGTAAATAGGTTGGGAAGAACCCAAAGAGTACTTTGCAAAAGAGATGAATTTTATACTAGGCCTAAAGGGTAGGTAGATATTTCAAAAGTTAATCAGGGGGCTGGGGCTCAAGTGGTAGCGCGCTCGGCTGGCATGCGCAGGGCGCTGGGTTCTATCCTCAGCACCACATAAAAATAAAAAAGAAAAAAAATAAAGATGTTATGTCCACCGAAAACTAAAAAAAAAAAAAAAAATATTAAAAAAATTCTCTCTCTCTCTCTCTCTCAAAAAAAAAGTTAATCAGGATGATACAGTCAAAAGAGGACATTCTAAGTAAAGATTTTTGCATATACAAACAGAGAATCATGAAATCTCATGTTGGCTAGAGAAGGAACATAATGCAGTGGGTGGGTGGTGAGTAGAGCAGAGGTAACAAGGAGCTTCAGAAGCAGATAGATACCATAGATGAGCCCCAGGGGCCAAATGGGACTGTGGTGAAATGCAGAGCCATACTAGGTAGAAAGGGTGACAGAAGGTACAAGAGTAATTTAATTTTTCAGCTCCAGCTGATGATTTACATTTGACTATGAGAACCTGGCATTACCAGACCTTTGTTTCTCAAGACAACCTGACATCTATATTTTATATAAACCTTTTCTAATTTAAAAAATTATGTTAGCTCAAAACAAATATAAAGATCTATATAGTTCAGATTAGCCCAATCTTTTAAATCTCTGGCCTGGATATAAAACATGACAAATAAAGGTCCAATTGTAAAAAGCCATGTATGGTGTTCTCAGAAGTTTAGATTTTACTCAGTAGGCAACAGAAAGGAATGGAGGATCTCAAGTAAAGGAATGGCATAACCACAAAATATTTTGCTTGTTTTATTATTATTATTTTTTAGTGGACTAGAATTAAAACAAGACAATGTCAAGGAGATCAGGGTGGAACCTATTTTAATAGTCTGAGATGAGTATAATTGTTGGGCTTGGATATAAACAAACAGAAAACAGAATATTCAGAATACTTAGAAGATATTTTAGTTATAGGATCAACAAAAATTTTATATCGATTAAACATGGAAGTTCAGTAGGGGTTGCTGATGACAGGGGTATTTTCCTCAATGTGGGTGACATTGCCATTGATCACCAAAAGAACACAGTTTGGATAAATAGATTTTGAGATGAGTTGGAAATGCAGGTTTGAAGCATAGGAAATAATGAATGAGATTCCGACTTGTAAGTTATTTTTTCCTAAGTTATGGATAAGCCTAGGAGCAGATGAACATTTCCTGGGAAGAAGATTGCATTGGATAGAGAAAGACACAGGATGGAATCTGAAGAATGTCACATTTTTAAGGTGTGGGACAGAGAAGAGAGACTAAAACAAGAGAGGAAGTACAGTTCTACTTCGTGGAGAAATAAAATCAATGCAAACCAATTATAGAGTTTGGAGGAAAAAAGTTGCAAGTATTTCAAGTTCCTTAAAGAGATTAGGTGGAATAGTAATTTAAAATACCCTTCAGATTAACCAGCACAAAGGCAATTTCAATAGAGTGTTGTGAAGAGTAGCAGCACTATGTCGGAATGACAGGGACTAACTCTTCTGCTTTTCTTCTTTGAATTACTGTGAAACATATCTGGAAACATTTTGAAATATGTCAGGTTTCTTTGTGCAATATCATAGTATTAACAAGATGCCAAAAAATGTATGCTAACAGATTCCCCATTTATATATCCATGTATACCTCCAACCCTCCACCCTGCAAAGATCTTCCTTCTTTTTTACATTTTTAAATTTTTTTATTTTTTAAAAAAAATTTATTTATTTTTTATTTATATATGACAGTGGAATGCATCAGCAAATCTTATTACACATATAGAGCACAATTTTTCATATCTCTGGTTGTATACACAGTATATTCATACCAATTTGTGTCTTCATACCTGTAATTTGGATAATAATGATCATCACATTCCACCATCATTAATAACCCCATGCCCTCCCTTCCCCTCCAATCCCTCTGCCCTATCTAGAGTTCATCTATTCCTCCCATGCTCCCCCTCCCTATCTCACTATGAATCAGCCTCCTTATATCAAAGAAAACATTTGGTATTTGGTATTTTGGGATTGGCTAACTTCACTTAGCATTATTTTCTCTAAATCCACCCATTTACCTGAAAATGCCATGAATTTATTCTCTTTTATTGCTGAATAACATTCCATTGTGTATGTATGCCACATTTATTTTATCCATTCATCTATTGAAGGGCATCTAGGTTGGTTCCACAGTTTAGCTATTGTGAATTGTGCTGCTATAAACATTGATGTGGCTGTATCCCTGTAGTATGCTGTTTTTAAGTCTTTTGGGTATAGACCGAGGAGAGGGATAGCTGAGTCAAAAGGTGGTTCCATTCCCAATTTTCCAAGAAATCTCCATACTGCTTTCCAGATTGGCTGCATCAATTTGGAATCCCACCAGCAATATATGAGTGTACCTTTTTCTCCACATCCTCACCAACACTTATTGTTGTTTGTATGCTTAATAGCTGCCATTCTGACTGGAGTAAAATGATAGAGTAGTTTTGATTTGCATTTCTCTAATTGCTAGTGATGATGTACTTTTTTCATGTATTTGTTGATTGATTGTACATTATCTTCTGAGAAGTGTCTGTTCAGGTCCTTGGCCCATTTATTGATTGGGTTATTTGTTTTTTTGGTGTTTAGCTTTTTGAATTCTTTATATACCCTAGAGTTTAATGCTCTATCTGATGTGTGAGAAGTAAAGATTTGCTCTCAAGATGTAGACTCTCGATTCACCTCACTGATTGTTTCTTTTGCTGAGAAAAAAACTTTTTAGTTTGATTCCATCCCATTTATTGATTCTTGATTTTAATCCTTGTGCTACAGGAGTCTTATTAAGGAAGTTGGGGCCTAATCCCACATGATGAAGGTTAGGGCCTACTTTTTCTTCTATTAGACACAGGGTCTCTGGTTTTATCCTAAGTCCTTGATCCGTTTTGAGTTGAGTTTTGTGCATGGTGAAAGAATAGGTTTAATTTCACTTTGTTGCATATGGATTTCCAGTTTTCCCAGCACCATTTGTTGAAGAAGCTATCTTTTCTCCAATGCATGTTCTTGGCACCTTTGTCTAATATAAGATAATTGTAGTTTTGTGGGTTAGACTCTGTGTCTTCTATTCTGTACCATTGGTCTACCAGTCTGTTTTGGTGCCAATTCTGTGCTGTTTTTGTTACTATTGCTCTGTAGTATAGTTTAAGTTCTGGTATAGTGATGCCAACTGCTTCACTCTTCCTGCTAAGGATTTATTTGGCTATTCTGGGTCTCTTATTTTTCCAGACGAATTTCATGACTGCTTTTTCTGTTTCTATGAGGAATGCCATTAGGATTTTGTTCAGAATTGCATTAAATCTGTATAGTGCTCTTGGAAGTATGGTCATTTTGATAATATTAATTCTACCCATCCAAGAGCAAGGTAGATCTTTCCATCTTCCAAGGTTTTCTTTGATTTCTTTCTTTAGGGCTGTGTAATTTCCATTATATAGATCTTTCAGCTCTTTTGTTAAGTTGATTCCCAAATATATATATTTATATTTTGAGGCTACTGTAAATGGGGTAATTTTTCTTGTTTCCCTTTCTGAGGATTTATCACTGATATACAGAAATGCATTTGATTTATGGGTGTTGATTTTATATCCTGCTACTTTGCTGAATTCATTTACTAGTTCTAAAAGTTTTCTGGTGGAACTTTTAGGGTCTTCTAGGTATAGAATCATATCATCAGCAAATAGTGCCAATTCTTCTTTCCCCATGTGTTTCCCTTTAATTTCTTTCGTCTAATTGCTCTGGCCAGTGTTTTAAGAACTATGTTGAATAGAAGTGGTGAAAGAAGGCACCTCTGTCTTGTTCCAGTTTTTAGAGGCAATGCCTTCAATTTTTCTTCATTTAGAATGATGTTGGCCTGGAGCTTAGCATACATAGCCTTTACAATATTGAGATACATTCCTGTTATCTCTACGTTTTCTAGTATTTTAAACATAAAGAGGTGCTGTATTTTGTCAAATGCTTTTTCTGCATCTATTGAGAAGATCATATGATTCATATCTTTAAGTCTATTGATGTGACGAATTACATTTATTGATTTCCTTATGTTGAAACAATCTTGCATCCCTGGGATGAATCCCTCTTGATTGTGGTGCACAATCGTTTTGATATGTTTTTGTTTTTGATTTGCCAGAATTTTATTGAGAATTTTTGCATCTATGTTCATTACAGATATTGGTCTGAAGTTTTCTTTCTTTGATGTGTCTTTGCCTGGTTTTGGAATCAGGGTGATATTGGCCTCATAGAATGAGTTTGGAAATGCTGCCTCTTTTTCTATTTCTTGAAATAAATTGAAGAGTATTGGTATAAGTTCTTCTTTAAAGGTCTTGTAGAACTCGGCTATGTATTCATCTGGTCCTCGGCTTTTCTTGGTTGGTAGACTTCTGATGGTGTCTGCTATTTTGTCACTTAAAATTGATCTGTTTAAATTGTGTACATCATCCTGATTCAATTTGGGCAAATTATAAGACTCTAGAAATTTATCAATACCTTCAATATTTTCTATTTTATTGGAGTTCAAGTTTTCAACATAATTTCAAATTATCTTCTGTTTTTCTGTAGTGTCTGTTGTGATATTTCCTTTTTCATCATGCATGTTAGTGATTTGAGTTTTCTCTCTACTTCTCTTCGTTAGCATGGCTAAGGGTCTGTCAATTTTATTTATTTTTTCAAAGAACCAACTTTTTGTTCTGTCAATTTTTTTTAAAGTTATTTCTTTTGTTTCAATTTCATTGATTTCAGCTCTGATTTTAATTATTTCCTGTCTTCTGCTGCTTGTGGTGTTGATTTGTTCTTCTTTTTCTAGGGCTTTGAGATGTAGTGTTAAATCATTTATTTGTTGACTTTTTCTTCTTTTAAGAAATGAATTCCATGCAATGAACTTTCCTCTTAGAACTGCTTTCATAGCGTCTCAGAGATTTCGATATGTTGTATTTGTGTCCTCATTCATCTCTAAATATTTTTTAATCTCCTTTTTGATGTTTTCTGTAACCCATTGTTCATTCAGTAGCATATTATTTAGTCTCCAGGTATTGGAGTAGATTTTATTTCTAATTTTATCATTGATTTCTAATTTCATTCCATTATGATCTGATAGAATGCAGGGTAGTATCTCTATTTTTTTATTTGCTAAGAGATGCTTTGTGGTATAGTATATGGTCTATTTAGAGAAGGATCAATGTGCTGCTGAGAAGAAAGTATATTCTCTCGTTTAAGGATGGAATATTCTATACATGTCAGTTAAGTCTAAGTTATTGATTGTATTATTGAGTTCTATAGTTTATTTGTTCAGCTTTTGTTTGGAAGATCTACCTAGTGATGAAAGAGGTGTGTTAAAGTCACCCAAAATTATTGTGTTGTGGTCTAATTGACTCTTGACCTTGAGAAGAATTTGTTTGATAAATATAGCTGCTCCATTGTTTGGGACATATATATTTATAATTGTTAAGTCTTGTTGGTATGTGGTTCCCTTGAGCAGTATGTAGAGTCCTTCTTTATCCTTTTTGATTGACTTTACTTTGAAGTCTACTTTATTTGATATGAGGATGGAAACCCCTGCTTGCTTTCACAATCTATGTGAGTGGTATGATTTTTCCCAACCCTTCACCTTCAGTCTGTGAATGTCTTTTTCTATGAGATAAGTCTCTTGGAGGTAGCATATTGTTGGGTATTTTTTTGTTTTGTTTTGTTTTTGATCCAATCTGCTAGTCTATGTCTTTTGATTGGTGAGTCTAGGCCATTAACATTCAGGGTTATTATTGAGGCATAATTTGTATTCCCAGCCATTTTTTATCTATTTTTGGTATTTAATGTGACTTGGTTTAACCACTGATTAGATTTTCCTTTAGTGTAAATTCTTCCTTCTGCTGATTTTCATCATTGTTTTTCATTTTCTCTTCTTGAAATATTTTGCTGAGGATGTTCTGTAGTGCAGGCTTTCTCATTGTAAATTTTTTAAAAAATATTTTTTAATTGTAGATAAACACAACACCTTTATTTTGTTTTTACATGGTGCTGAGAATTGAACCCAGTGTCTCATACAGGCTAGGCAAGTGCTCTACCACTGAGCCATAACTCCAGCCCTCGTTGAAAATTCTCTTAACTTATGTTGTTTATCATTGAAGGTTTTTATTGCATCATCAAATCTAAAGCTTAGTTTTGCTGGATATAAGATTCTTGGTTGGCATCCATTTTTTTCCAGAGCTTGCTATGTGTTGTTCCACGATCTTCTGGCTTTGAAGGTCTGGGTTGAAAAATCTGCTGAGATATGAATTGGTCTCCCCCTATATGTGATCTGATTCCTCTCTCTTGTGGCTTTTAAGATTCTATTCTTAAAATGCTAGGCATTTTCATTATAATGTAACTTGGTGTAGATCCATTGTAATTTTGTACATTTGGTGTCCTGTAAGCCTCTTGTATTTGGTTTTCCAATTCATTCCTCATGCTTGGGAAATTTTCTGATATTTTTGACTAAAAATGTAGTGATTATGTTGTCCAGGAGCTTATGCACAAAAGATTGTGCATTCTTTTAGTTTAAAACTCTGTGCCTTCCTCTATCCCAATGACTGAGATTTAGTCTTTTGAGCGGTCCCATAATTCTTGGATGTTCTGTTAATGGTTTCTGACTTTCTTCACTGTGGGATCAACTGTATTTTCCAGATTGTATACTTTGTCTTCATTATCTGAAGTTTTAAATTATCTAGTCTGTTGGTTATGCTTTCTATTGAGTTTTTTATTTGATTAATTGTATACTTCGTTTCAAGGATTTCTGACTAATTTTTTTAGGCTCTCTATCTCTCTCCTGAAGTCATCTTTTGTTACTGTATTTACTTTCTTGTCTTATTGTTGGAGTGATCAATTTTTTTGCCGGCATTTGCTCACTTAGGTCCTTCTTTAATTCACAGATCATTTTAATTATGAACCTCTGAACTCCTTTTCTGACTTTTCATCAACTTCGCTGTCCATGGGTTCTGTTATTATAGTGTTATGGTTTGTTTGGGGAACTTTCCTCCCTTGTTTTTTTCATATTGTCTATGTGTCTTCCTTTCTTGCAATGTGAATCTGAGATATTACAGTTTCTTCCCTATATTCTTGTGGTACCCATGCAGATTATCTGTACCTCACCTTGATGTTGGGCTTCCAAACCCTGCTGGTGTCCCTCAATAGTGCTACTGCATCTTGGATCTGGGTCCTGTGCAAGTTGGAGTAGGTGGATCTGGGCTGCTGGGCTTGACTTCCTGCAGTAGTCTGCTGGTCAGAAGGGGTGGTCTTGCACCAAAGGCTAGACTCTGGTGGTGTCTGCCCCACTGGGAAAGGGGTGGACCAGGCCTGCTGTGTGCCTGGGCTCTGCAGAGGCTAGTGTGGGTAGATCTGGGTCCCTAGGCTTGACCACCCACCAAGCTCTACTTGGACATCTAACAATTCAAATTTGATATGTCCCAAACAACTCCCCTTATCTTTCCAAACATGCTCCAGTCCCAGATTTTTACTCCTTGTTGATGGCAACTCTGTTCTTTTACTTCTGGGGACTAAATTCCTGAAATCGTCTTTAAATTCTATCTCTTTCTTTTTTTGTGTACTGGGGATTAGTCCTACAGCTCACCACCTGTTAAGTCAAGTGTTCTACCACTGAACTATATCCTCAGTCTGTTTTTTTTTTTTTTGTCCTATCATTTAATTCCTCAAAATATAATTATGTTTTGAAAAATATTCTTGTCTCTTGCAAAAACAATTTCAAAGTAACTTTAAGGAATAAATCAATTTCTCTAGACAAGAAAACAGTATGGTATGACTTTTAAAAAAAGAAAAAAACTCCGTTTCATAATCTGAAACTAAGAAGTTCTGAGTGGGGCTGGGGATGTGGCTTAGTGATAGAAAATGTGCGTAGGAGGCCCTATGTTTGATCCCCAGCATAAAAAACCAAAGTTTTTAGTGTCAAATAAATAATTCATTTGACTAAAAATGTAGTGACTACGTAGTGAAGGACACTGTCCAGGAGCTTATGCACAATATATTAGAGGGATATTTTTATTTTCTGAAAGAGATAAAAGATCATCTTTTTAAAAATGTATATTTTTTGACTTCTCCGGCATATGTCATCCAGTGACTGTCCCTAACCTCCACTTCTCATTAGCTTTCAATTGCATGCATTTTTATGTGTTCTCAGAAAATTACTTTATCTTTTTTATTAGGAAGAATGTGAATTATTTGGTTAGGATGTTACTGAATTTTCCACCATTTAATTCTCAGCATATGTTTTCTTTGACATCTGCTTGACTAATCTTTTTCCCTTAAAAATAAGGAAAAAAAATCAAAAGTAAGTAGGGTTGAGGGAAGAGCATCATTTTTGGAGCCTGTAATGTAATCTTGTAAGCTTCAGCTTTGCCATCTTTAAGATGAGCATACTGACATCTGTGTCACCAGACTGCTATGAGATGCCTCTTACAAATACTTAGTAAAACATCTTGTAAATGGCTGGTGCAAAATAATTGATAGCTCTTATAAAAAATTATTTCCCCCCTTTTTATTATTTTATTTTATTTTTGCTGCATTAAAAAAATTCATTCTAATTTGTTATATACGACAGCAGAATGCCTTACAATTCACATTACATATATAGAGTACAGGCTCTCACTAAACTGCTCAGGTGGCCTCAAATTTGCTATCCTCCTGCCTTAGCTTCTTGAGTAGCTGGGATTACAGCTGTGTGCCACCTCACTGACTTTGTGGCATATTACAGAAGTAATCTATCAGCCACTCCTGCAGTCTCTGTCTTCACAGTATTTCTAGATTCCTACCACTTCTTAATACTTTTACTGCTATCATCCTGATCTAAGCCAAAACCAGACCTGAACTGCTGAGTAACTGGCCCCCACCTCAGCTCAAACATAAACTATTTGTAACACAAAAGCCTGAGGGAAGCTGTTAAAACATATGTAGATGACCTCGCTCCTCTTTCACCATCTAGTGGATCCCCACTTCACCTTGAGCTTCTGGTGTTCCCCCGCAGCATTATGGGATCTGCCTTGGCACCTCTGTCCTCACCTGGCTAATTACTAGGATCCTCATCACCCACTTACCCTGGCCACTCTATTTTTCTCTCCTTCAAACATTCATGGGATTTTGCAACTGCTTATTTCATGGATTTTTGGATTGCTGTGTTTTTCTTTTTCTTTTTTTCTTCTTCCAGATATTCACAGGGTAACTTCTTCATTTTTTTTTTCAAACTTCTGTTCAAAAGTAATCTTAAGGGAGCATGGGAGGAACAGACGAACTCTAGATAGGACAGAGGGGTTAAAGGGGAAGGGAGGAGGCTAGGGGTTATTAATGATGGTGGAATGTGATGATCATTATTATCCAAAGTACATGTATGAAGACACAAATTGGTGTGAATAGACTTTGTATACAACCAGAGATATGTAAAAGTGTGCTCTATATGTGTAATAAGAATTGTAATGCATTCCACTGTATAAATACACAAAAAAGTAATCTTTTAACTGAAGTTTAACCTTGCCATGGGCCTTCCTTGGGCTCTGTGTGTGTGTGAACTATGTGCTTTTGAGTGTATGGGAGGACTGGCCTGGTGTTGCATGCTCTTTAGGCCAAGCAACACATGCGTGCACTTTCCTCTCACTCTGCCTGTGTTCCCACACAGCAAAGATGGGTGTGACTTGCCAAGTTGTCAATTGATCTACTGACCACAATCACCAAGCTAGACTCAACCCACTGCCTTATTTGGAAAGAACATTCCATGAACCTCCTTTTGTGCTCCACCCCCCCCCCCCCATAAAAATAAGGAATCCAGGTGCACACTCTCTTTCCAACAGACCCCTAAGGTCTAGAGCTGTTCCAGATTTTGAAAAAGTATTTCTGTGTGCTTGTGTGCTTTCTTTGCCATTTTCTGTTATTGATATAGCCAGATTTTGTGAACCCAGCATAGGTCACCAGCCCGGCTAGTTGGAGATATAAACTGACTAACAAATTTAAAATTATTACCAATTCCTACCCTAAATTTTCATCCCCACGTTTTCTTTACTAATTTTTTTTTAATAATGTAGTTCCTACAACACTAACATAGTTAGTTCCTTGACTATTCTTCTTTTTTTTAAAAAAAATATTTTTTAGGTTTAGTTGGACACATTGTATTTTATTTATTTAAAATTCATCCATCCATCCATTCATTCATTCATTCTTATGTGGTGCTGAGGATTGAACCCAAGGCCTTGCATATGCTAGGCAAGCACTCTACCACTGAGCCCCAGCCCCAGCCCCAAATATTATTCTTTATTATAGCATTTTCAGATCCATCTATTCCATTGTTGAATAACTTGTCTAAAAATTATTTCAAACTGAACTAGAAATTTGCATCCTACACTCTATTGGTTACCAACTTTAAGAGTACGACACAGGAATGGTTTATGAATTCTTTGCTACTGATTTAATTTTGATCTCTTCATAAGGTTTGTATATTCAAAACTTGGAAACCTACTCCAGATGTCAAATGGTAAATAAGAAAAATTTTTGAATGATTCACATCAAAGATTTAAACAATATATATTGCCATAGTTCATATGTTTGTATTGGTCTCCTCCTCCTCCTCCTCCTCCTCCTCCTCCTCCTCCTTCTTCTTCTTCTTTTTTTTTTTTTTTTGGTAAGGCAAACAGATCATGCATTTATTTCTACATGTGTAGTTTCAGGGTTATCTTTAATCTTCTTTCTGTCAGTTTTCCCCTCAAAGCTTGTGTAAGCAGATTTTATGTGCAACCCCTGTATTGTGTGTGACTGTAAACACACACATTTGCATAGAGAGGGATGAACATAGTGATGAGTAGTCTCATTTTTGTTATAGTTTTTTTTATCCTTGTCTTATTTATCTGGATTAGAAACAAACAGATTTTGGTCAACTAAATGAAGAATAAATCTCATTGAATCACTAAGTACAGATATTCCAGACTATGAGACACCAAACCCAGATGTCCTGCATACTCTCTTGGTTAATTAATTATTTTTGGTACCCAGGGATTGATCTCAGAGGAATTTTACCATTGAGCCACATCCCTAGCCACATCTTCTTTTTATTTATTTACTTTTTTATTTTGAGTCAGGGTCTCACTAAGTTGCTCAGGGCTTCAATTAGTTGCTGAGGCTGGTCTTGAACTTGCAATCCTCCTGCATCAGTCTCTGGAGCTGCCGGGATTACGGGCATGCACCAACATGACTGGCTCTTTTGGTTAGATTTATCAACTATTTGTGGGATCATGAGGGAAAAAGTAGATTTGATGGACCCTCAATCTTGTGTGATGATTTGAATATGAGGTGTCCACCAAAAACTCCTGTGTTGATGCAGAAATATTCAGAGGTGAATTGATTAGATTATGAGAGCTGTGACCTAATCAGTCCAATGTAGTTTGAATGGACTGGGTGGTAACTGTAGACAGGTGGGGACTGGCCGGAGAAGGTGGGTCACTAGGGGTACCCCTAACCCCTTCCCTCTCTCTGCTTCCTGGTTGCCCGGAATGGAGCTGCTCCCCTCCGCCATGCATTTCTGCCTTACCTTGGAATTAAAGCAACAGACTGGGCCAATCGTGGACTAAACTTCTGGAGCCATGAGGCTAAACAAACCTTCCCTCCGCTATGTTGTTCTCTTGGGGTATTTTGGTCACAATAATGCAAAGTTGACTAACATAGCTTAGATTGGCATTGACCTCAGATTTCTTCATAAATGGGTAGCAGAGACCTATTTATATTTTATGTCTGTGCTATTGTTTATCTTTAGGTCATCATTGAGTGGCTTAGTGTATCAATAATGTCTTTTGAACATTAAGGAGGAAAAATGAGAATCATAAGGAGCAGTTTTCATTCCTAAGAAGTTTGTATTCTATTTAACTAATTTGTTTTAGAACCACCAAATTCTGATAGATTTCATCTGTTTTTTTCTCATGATAATGATGAAACTAAAGATTGAGGGGAGTTGATTATTTGTATGAAAGTTTTTATGTCTTATATGCATAATTTTTGAGATATGTTAGGGTCTAGCAGTGATCTTTGTGGGAGAAAATAACAGAGAGAAACATGTTTCCCTTTATAAGTGGAAATTCATTAAATTTACAGTTGTCAGTAATCTTTGTGAGGAACATAATATAAAAAGAAACGAATTTCCTTTTATAAGTGGAAATAAGTTTTTTTTAATTCACAATTCCTTTGCAGAGAATAACTAATTAAAATCAGATTACATGGTCTTTCTTTTCCAACTTTCTAATGTCTTTGACACTCAAGAGGAAAGAATAAACTTTGGTTTTCCAAGCTTGTTTTAGCTTAGCTGTAGTAAAAATGTGATCCAAAGACCAAAGATGGTCCTCTGGGAGAAGTTCTTAAGGTTGTTTCTGTTTTCACAATAATGTTAAGATATTGTTTGTTTTTTAAAAAATATTGATTTTTATTAAATGTCAACTCCTAATAGATGTTTTAAAATATTCCATTTGGTGAAATGTGAAGTATACATAAAACACTTGTGATACCTCTCAAAGTATGATGGTTGTCTTTAACACAAATGCTTGTGTTACTTTTTGAGTTTTGAGTTGAATGAACTGCTTATTTTTTTTTAAAGAGAGAGAGAATTTTAATATTTATTTTTTAGTTTTCGGCGGACACAACATCTTTGTTTGTATGTGGTGCTGAGGATCGAACCCGGGCCGCACGCATGCCAGGCGAGCGCGCTACCGCTTGAGCCACATCCCCAGGCCAAATGAACTGCTTATTATTTTTTCTGGAATACCATCTTACTTGAATGAACAACTGACACACACTATGGTTATTACAGGTTGAGCACCTCTCAGGTGAAATGCTTGTGATTGGAAATGACTGGAAGTGTTTTAGATTTCGGATTTTTTTGGATTATGAAATATTTGCCTATATATAATGATATATCTTGGCAATGGGACCCAATTCTAAGCATGAAATTAATTTCTGTTTCGCATACACTTTATACATATAGACTGCAGTTATTTTTATACAATATTTTTAGTGCACCTGTTTTGACTGTAACTGGTCACATGAGGTCATGTGTGGAATTTTCCACTTGGGGTGTCATGCTGATTCTCAAAAAGTTTTGAATTTTGGTACATTTCAGATCTAAGAGTTTGGTTTGTTTGTTTTTAGCAATTTATTTCTGAATGCACAATCATTTTCTAGATCCTACATGACATGTTCATATTATTGCTTTAATGTCTTATAGAGTACATACTTGTGTAATTTTGTGTTTTCTAGGTGCATTTTTTTGGATCTTCAAGATACTTTAAGAGTACAAAATTCTTTTATTCACTTTTTCAATTTTAAAATTTAATTTTTAAACCTATCGATTGAAAAAATTAATGAGTTTTGTTGTGCAATTTCCATACATGCTAAAGGAATCTGAAATTAAAGGAAAAAAAGGTAAAGAGAATTTCATCAGTTGTTTTAGTTGATAAGAAATGTATATTATGAGGGCTGGGGATGTGGCTCAAGCGGACGCGCTCGCCTGGCATGCGCGTGGCCTGGGTTGGATCCTCAGCGCCACATGCAAATGGGGATGTTGTGTCCGCTGAGAACTAAAAAAATAAATATTAAAAAAATTCTCTCTCTCTCTTTTTTTAAAAAAAATGTATATTATGGCTGGACATGATGGCGCATACCTGTAATCCCAGTGGCTCAGGAGGCTGAGGCAGGAGGATGGAGAGTCCAAAGCCAGCTTTAGCAACTTATTGAGGACCTAAGCAACTCAGGGAGACACTGTCTTTAAATAAAATACAAAAAAAGCGCTGGGTATATGGTTCAGTAGTTGCATGTCCTTGAGTTCAATCCCCAGCACTGTCCCCTCCACCATGTATGTTATGATCACCTAAGATTAAATTAATTTTAACTTTGGAGACATTGCTTTAAACTTATAGAACATTTTCAAGTGTGGAAAAGTCATAAAAATTTATCAACAGCATTAATTGGTTTATGTGAATGGGCCTGTGAGTCTTTTCTTTCTTTCTTCCTTCCTTCCTTCCTTTCTTTTTTGTGGTGCATGGGATTGAACCCAGGGCCTTGTGCATTCGAGGAAAGTACTCTACCAACTGAGCTATATTACCAGCCCTCATTTTTTTCTTGTTATTAATTTGCACATTCTTCAACCTTAATAACCTGCCTTCTGCATACACACATGATGTGCGTAAGCCACTGTGATTGTTTATGCAGTCTAGCACACTGTGGAACAAGTCTAACCTGCCTTAAACAGTGGCCATGATTGATGAAAATAGTTTCCCAATTTTAACCCTAGTAAACATTTGGATTTTTCTACTTATTGCTCTTATTGCTCTTATCTTCCCAAATTGCAAAGCTTACTATATCTTCTTCTGGGGTCTTTCAAGTTTCTTACTGTTTCAAGATAAATTTCTAAGACAATTTTGCCAAATATGTTATAAATCAGCATTAACATTTATTGAGGGAATATTTATCGGGATTGCTTAAGCATTTAAAAAAATGACATTTTATTTTTTTGAAAATGAAATATACCTATATTAAGTTCAACCAATACAGAAAAACCTAAGTTCTTACAATTCCACCAATCATAAACAAACATGTTAATATCAGCTGCATACTTTTCTATTGATGTATATAAAAAGGAGAAAAAAATAATTTCACAAAAATGCTTTTATCTAGAAATCTTATTTTAAATAAGAAGTATTGTTACTTGATCTTAAAGTGTGAAACTGAAACAATTCTAATTTGGAGATACAAATTTCTTCACAATATTTAACAGTGACAGTGAACACCAACATAAACTGTAGACTGAGGAATAATCTAGAATCAACATAGGCTCATCAGTTATAGCAGATATACAACTTTGGTGGGAAATGCTGATGATGGGGGAGGCTGCACCTGTGTGTGGGAAAGGATCACAGAATGCTTTGTACTTTCCACTCAAATTTTTCTGTGAACTAAAACTGTTATAAAAGAGAAAGTCTATAGGGCTGGGGTTGTGGCTCAGTGGTAAAGGGCTCGCCTCATACTTGAGAGGCACTGGGTTTGATCCTCAGCACCACATAAAAGTAAATAAATAAAATAAAGGTATTGTGTCCATCTACAACAAAAAAAATAAAATAAAAAGACAGTCTATATCTGTACAGAAAATTGAGCTTTTCAGCTGTATTTTATGGTTTACCATAACAATGTGGAAAACATTCAGTGAACTAAAAAGAAGAACATGTTGAATAGAAAGAGAAATCTTCATAAATATATACTTCAATGGATTTGGATCATTGCCTCCTCTATTTTGAAAAGAAAATCTTTGCCAATAAGATACTCGTTTTTATTTTTTTGAGATACTCATTTTTAAAGGAGTTCGCTAAAGAAATTATGAACTATATTAGGAGATGTAACTAGAAGTAACTAACCACTCAATTTTTGTTTTGTTTTTTAAATTTAATTTTTATTGGTTCTTTTTAGTTACACATTATAGTAAAGTGTATTTTGACATATTATACATACACAGAATATAACGTATTCTAAATAGGATCCCATTCTTGTGGTTGTACATGATGTGGAGTTTCATTGGTGGTGTATTCATATATGAACATAGCAAATTTATGTCTAATTCATTTTACTGTATTTCCTATTCCCATCCTCTCTCCCTTTCTTTTATTCCCCTTTGTCTAATCCATTGAGCTTCTGTTCTTCCCTTCCCTCACTTATTGTGTGTTAGCACCCACATGTCAGACAGAACATTCAGCCTTTGTTTTTATGAGATTGGCTTATTTCACTTAGTATGATGGATCTCCAGATCCATCCACTTACTGGTAAAAGTCATAAAGCCATTTTTTATGGCTGAGTAATATTCCATTGTGTATAATATAGCATATTTTCTTTGTGCATTCATCTGTTGAAGAGCACCTGGGTTGGTTCCATGGCTTAGCTATTGTGAATTGTGCTGTGATAAACATTGGCGTGTCTGTGTCACATCACTGTAGTATGCTCATTTGAGGTCCTTTTGGTATATACCTAGGAGTGGGATAACTGGGCCAAATGATGGTTCCATTGTAAGTTTTCTGAGGAATCTCCATACTGCTTTCCAGAGCCTGTTTGTTTATTTTTAAAGTTAGGTTTTCACTGTCACACAATGTCCATTGACTCCATGCAAAACTTGCTCTTTTTTCCACTTTCTGATTTTTTATTTATTATTTTACATTTTTGAGGATTTAAAGTATTTGCATTCTGTTGTTTAGACATAGTTCCTTCAAATATTTAGTCTTAACTATATATTTAAATTAATTTTTTGTTTATCATCAGCATGGTTTTTATTTTGATTTGTCTCTTGGTTGATTGGACATCACTATCTGGAACTGTGTTGTTTTAGAGAAATATAAGAGGGAAGAAGAAGGATTAAAAGAAGAAGTGTGGGGCTGGAGTTGTGGCTCAGTGGTAGAGCACTTGCTTATCATGTGTGAGACACTAGGTTCAATTTTTAGCACCACATATAAATAAATGAATAAAAACAAAAGTCCATCAACATCTAAAAAAAGAAGAAGGAGTGTTTTCTCATTCTCTTCTGTTCCCTTTAATACAGATATATAGGCAAGATGAAATAAGACCCATAATTCCTTACTTAGCTCAGCATGTCTATTTTTGTGATGCTGCTCATTTAATATACGGTAGGATCTATTGCCTGATAATATAATCATGAAGTAATTAGCAGGACTAGTTTTTATTCTTAGGGAGAAAAAGAAGAAGAAGAAGAAAAACCAAACCAAACCAAACAAACCCAGACCCTCAGAAACAAAGCCAATTCTGGCTCATTATCAAAATTACTTGAAGACTACTGATTAAACAATGTTTTTCTCAAATGTTAGAGCAGATATAGAAACTGTAGCATTCAAATGAACTTGACTGTGGTTCAGATGAGAAATAAAGGATAGTGTATTCTAAGCTATGATGCTTGTAACAACCACAAGTAACCACACCATGAGAACACAATACCTGCTTTGTGCGTACATATATTTGTGTTTGTACAATTAGTGCTATTATGAAATGCTTGTATTAGTGGTGGAAATATCTGTGATAACATCAACCTGAACAGGAAGTTGATGTGGTAACTATTTCAGGGTTAAATATGCAGTTTAGAAAGGCTGGTGGAAGAAAAGGGGGGTATACTGCCCAACTCAATGGGGGCTGGTGATTGCAGCTGGCTGTGGAGGGTGATGGAGTCCCTGAAGTCCCTGGCATGTTTAAGCAAAAGCAGGTGAAGTCATATTTGGTGAAAGGCTTTAAAATGTCTAAAAGTAACTTTGAAAGTGAGCATATTTTCTGTACAGGATGTAGGTTGTCTCCAATGGGAATCGCAGAATTTAACTTTTGAAGACAGCAAGATTTTAAGGGTTTGTAAAATGCAGGGTGGTTAGGGACTATGGCATAGAAATGATCCAAGGTCATTTAAAAGCCAATATATTGAGTGACATCAACAAAAATGTAGGAAACTCCAAAACTCTGTTCCTCTAGTTCTTTGGAACTCTCAAACTTTATTAAAATACTTTATCAAAACCAAGGGAATGCGTAATACAGAGAAAACTTACTAAACTTCAGTAAGAGAATGATAATGACATTTTAACTTACCTGCCTACCATCTCCACACCACAGCTGGTCAGTGACTGTCAGAAAGGGCAATACAAATATCATTCTCAAACAATAATCGTGGTGGCATGTTTTGGCTTCTCTAGTGACTCTCTGAGGGTTTGGCCCCCAGGTAGGGATCTTGACTTTATTTTTTTCACTTTGAAACTATCTCAGGGCTGGAACCCCTTGAATGTCATCTGCTGAAAACCATTAAAAGGCAAATGTTCTAGGAATGGCTCTCTGGGGTGAGGGATAAAAAAATGGGATAAGCAGGACACAGACTGAAGAGCTTAGGAAGAAGCTAGGAAGGGAGATCTGTGGGAGGCTATGTACTTTGCAAAGCTTCCATATGCATTGGGGAAACTAACATCTGTCCACTTGACCAGGGCTGGACGTATGCTCAGAAAAGGTCTGAAAAGGCCCTAAATTCTTACATCTGGCTAACATTCAGGTAGGAAGACAGTGAAGTTTAAGGTATATTTGTAAACTGCCTGGTGCATGCTGAAGGTTTTCCTAATGTACACAGAACTCATCTGCAAAGACTAGGAGATATTCTCTTTGGGTTGCAGGTGTTTAAGGAAATTATTGTCAAATCAATGAATAATTAATAAGATAATGGAACATAGAAGTTATTAGGCACACACAGCAAAGAATTTATATTTTATTTATTTTTTATTTTTTTTATATTGTCACTCCCAAAGAATTTTTAATATCCAATATGTAATATAAATACATAGCATGGATGTCCTTCTTAAAATATCTCCATAGTCGATAGGAAAGGTAGCAGAATACAGTCACTAATATGCCATTTTGTAAAAATGTGAATGTGTAACCGATGTGATTCTGCAATTTGTATTTGGGGTAAAAATGGGAGTTCATAACCCACTTGAGTCAAATGTATGAAAGATGATATGTCATGAGCTTTGTAATGTTTTGAACAACCAATAAAAAAAAAGAATTTATATTTTAAAAATTAGTCTAAAAAATTCACTAAACAAACAAAAAGAACTATGGCAGGTAGCAACAACAAATCCAAGGAAGAAGGAAGAATCTGATTTCCAGAGGTATTGCATTATAATATTCAAAATGTTTAGTTTCCA
Organism: Marmota flaviventris; assembly: GCF_047511675.1. Lineage (NCBI taxonomy): Eukaryota > Metazoa > Chordata > Mammalia > Rodentia > Sciuridae > Marmota > Marmota flaviventris. The sequence continues at coordinate 65,403,800 of NC_092505.1, forward strand.
AGAATTAAAAAAAAATTCTCAGGAATGCAAAGATACAAGGAATTTTGACCCATACACAGGGGGAAAATAAAGAAAGAAAATAGAAAGTGTCTCTAAAGAAACATGGATATTTTACCTACTAGTCAGAGGGTTCAAATCAAGTATTTTCAGTATGCCCAAAGAATTAAAGAAGACTTTGTAAAAAGAAATAAAAGAAAATCAGAAGAGTCCAATTTCACCGAATAAAAAAATACCAGCAAAGATAGAAATGTAATAAAGGAAAAAAGTAGAAACTTTGGAACCATAAGTATAATCACTGACATGAAAAAATTCATGAAAGACGTTAAATAGCAGATTTGAGAAGGCAGAGGAAAGAGAGAACTTGAAACTGAGAAATTGATAATCCCAATTGAGATTATGTAGTCTGAGAAGCAAGAAAAAATAAATAAAAGGAAGAAAAATGAACAGAATCTAAGAGCCTTGTAAAACATTATCAACTGTACAATGTGTACAAGATGAGCCCTAGAAGGAAAGGAGAGGGGAGAGAGGGAGAGAGGTAAAGGGGGGGGGGAGAGAAAATGAGAGAGAGAAGGAGAGAGAGAAAGAGAGAGAGGAGAGAGACCAAAAGAATATTTGAAGGAATAATGGCTGAAAAATTCCAAAATCTGATGAAAGACATGTGTTGACATATTTAATGAACTCAATGAATGCCAAGTAGGATGAATTCAAAGAAATCCACACTGATCCACATTATAAGCAAACTGTCAAAAGACAAAAACAAAGTGAGAATCTTGAAAACAGTAAAGAGAAGTGATTTATCTGCACAAAAGAACTTTAACAAGATAAATGGTCAGTGACTAAACAGAAGCCATGAAAACCAGAATGTGGATGAATGACATACTTAGAGTGTTGAAAGAAAAATAATTTTAAGGCAACAATTCCATGTCTGGCAAAACTATCTCTCAACATTAATGGAGAAATTAAGATAGTTCTAGAAAAAAAAAGGAGTTCATTCCCCATAAACAATAACTTATAGTCATAAGAGGAAATAAGAAACATTGGTAAAGATATCTACATGTGTGAATACGTCAGTATTATTTTATTTTTAGTTTCTAATTTTTTTCCTACATAATTTAAAAGGCAAATTCAAAAAGTTTATCTATGTTAAATGGGCCCATATGTTTAAAAGATCGAATTTGTGACAATAGAAATATTAAGGGAAAAAGATGAAGTTGAATAGGACCTAAAGTTTCACCTTATTTTCTTTTTGTTCTGTTGAAGCTAAGTTATATTGATTTAAACTAGATGGTTATAAATGTAAGTTTTAATTATAATATCGAGTACAACCACATAAATAAAAAACAAGAAAAAGGAAATGAAAAAGAAAACAAAATATTTCTCTAAAAAAGAATCAGAAAAGAAAGTATTATTGAGGAACTGAGAAACACAAACAATGTATAGGATACAGTGAAAACAAATGGAAAAATGGTAGAATTAGTACTTCCTTATCTGATTATGATAACTGCAGATTAAATTTTACATTTAAAAGTCAGAGATTAGAGAATGGTGGGAAAACAAACATGATCCAATTATGTGCTATCTAAAAGAGATTAATTTTATATCCAAAGACACAAATAAGATGAAAATGAAAAGATGGAAAATATATTTCTGTAAGTAGTAACCAAAAGAAAGCTAAGATGGATATACCTATTATCCAACAGATTTTAAGGCAAAAGTGTTACAAAAAGACAAAAATGCCACTTACTATTGATAAAATGTTGATATGTTAGATACAACAGGTGATACACACTTATAAACATACACACCTAACAAAAAAGCTCCAGAATGCATGAAGTAGAAACTGACAGCAGATAGCAGAAATAGTTTATAATAATTGTTGAAGGTTTCAGTTCCCTCCCTTCAATAATAGATAAAACAACTAGATAGATGGTCAGTATGGAAACAGAAGGCTGAAAGCACTATACACTACAATACAGCTAGACTCAACAGACAGATACACAACACTCCACCCCAAAACAACAGAATACAAATTTTTCTCAAGGGCACATGAAACAGTCCCCAGAATAGGCCATATGTTAGGCCACAAACCAGTCTGAATAAATTTAAGAATGTAATAAAATAAAAAGCATCTTCCCTGGAAACAATGTAATGAAAAGGAAATCAGTCTCAGAAAGGAAACTGGGAAGTTCACGAATATGTGGAAATTAAACAACTAATGGGACAAAGAAAAAATCATGAGGAAATTAGGAAATACATTCAGATGAATAAAATTGATCTCAATTTTAAAATTTTAAAATTGATCTCAATTTTCAATGTAGTGTTTCTATTTCTCAGTGAAAAATTTATGACTGTAAATGCCTATATTAAATAAGAACAGCTCAAATAAATAACCCTAAATATACAACTTAAATAACTAGAAAAGAAAAACAAATTAAATCTAAAGCTAACAGAAAAAGAAAATGATAAAGACTAGAGTGGAGATAAAGATAAATCAATAATAGGAAAATAATAGTCAAGAGAACCAAAAGTTTGCTTTTAAAAGATAAATAAATTTGGCTAGTTGGCTAAAATAGAAAGAAAGAAGGAGGTTCAAATTTTCTGAAATTAGAAATGAAAGCAGGGGCATTACTACTGATTTATGGAAAGAAGAATTATGAGAGAACACTGTGAATAAGAGTATACTGATAAATTAGATAACCTATGTGAAATTAACAACTTCTTAGAAACACACAAAGTACCAAAATTGAATCAAAAAGAATTAGAAAAATCTGCAGAAGGCCAAGGTAGGAGATAACAAGTTCAAGGCCAGCCTGAATAACAGAGTCCTTGACTCAAAAACAAAACAAAACAAAACAAAAGAGCCAGGAATGTTCTCAGAGCATCTCTGGGTTCAACCCCCAGTACTTAAAATTAAAAAGAAAAAAAAAAAGGAAATATGAATAGGCCTGTAACAAGGAAAGAGATTGAGTCAATAATCAAAAACTTCCTCACAGAAAAAAGGAACACGTTTATACTCTTGGTTGGACTGTAAATTAATATAACCAGTATGCAAATCAGTATGGAGATTCCTCACAAGACTAGAAATGGAGCACTAAATGAGTCAGTTATACAGCTCCTCGGTGTTTATCCTCAAGAATTAAAGTCAGCATGTTATAGTGATATATGTATACCCATGTTTATAGCATGTTTATAGTACAATTCACAATTGCCAAACTATGGAACAAGACTAAGGTGTCCATCACTGAATGAATGGTTAAAGGAATTTTGGCATATTCACATGATGGGCCATTAGGAAAAATGAAGTTATGTTGTTTTCAGCAAAATGGATGGAACTTGAGAGCATTATGTTAAGTAAAATAAGCCAGACTCAGAAAGTCAAGGGTCATATATTTTCTCTCATATGAGGACAGAGAAAAAGAAAGGTGTCAGAGGAATCACATGAAAGTTTAAGGGAAATCCGGTAAAGTGATGAGTGGGGTGGGTGGGGGGAGGTAGAGAAATAATCCTGGGGAATGCTATTGACCAAATTTTATTGTTAAAATGTGTTCATGTATGACTATGTAACAGTGAATCTCACTATTATGTATAATTATAATACACCAATAAAAAATATGGAGGGAAAGAACCTCTCTACAAATAAGGGCTCAGGACTAGATGACTTCATTGGTGAATACTACTAAACATTTAAACAGTTAACAAATTAAATTCTTCCAATAAATATAAGTGAAAGGAACACTTCCTAATTAATTCTATGAGAGCAACATTAACTTGATAACAAAGTCAGACAAAGACATCACAAGAAAATATAGAACAATATCTCTTACGTATATTGATAGAAAAATCCTCAACAAAATACTGACAAACATAATGCATTAGCATCGTAAAAGCATTATACAGCATGTTAAGTGGAATTGAACCACAGAATGTAATGGTTCAACATATTAAAATCAATCAATGTAATAAGCCACATTAATGTAATAAAGAAAAAACCCTACACATGATAATCTCAATGATACCAAAAAAAAAAAAAAAGACACTACACAGAATCCAACACCCTTTCATGACAAGAACACTCAGTAAACTCAGAATAGGGAGGAACATCCAAACACGATAGAGGACATTTATTAAAAACCCACAGCTAACAGAATGCTCAGTGATGAAGTTCAGAAGCTTTGCCCCCAAGAACAGAAACAAGGCAAGAGGGCCCACTTTGTCCACTTTATTTGACATTCTACTGGAAGTTCTATTCAGAGTAATTTGGGAAGTAGAAGAAATAAACATTGTCACAAGTGGTGAGAAAGAAGTAAAATTTCCTTACTCACATATGACATATGTCTTAAACATACCACAAAGAAACCCCAAACCCACGAGGACTAATGAAGAAATTCAGCAAGGTTTGGGGATACTAGAACAACATGCCAAAATGAGATGCATTTCTGCTGTATGCAGTGTAAATGCCTGTAATCACAGTGACTCAGGAGGCTGAGGCAAGAGGATCACAAGTTTGAGGCTTGCCTTAGCACCTTCACGAAGCCCTGTGCAATTTTGTCAGATCCTGTCTCAAAATAAAAAATAAAAAGGGCTGGGAATGTAGCTCAGTGGTAAGGCACTCCTGGGTTCAATTTCCCAGTACCAACCAACCAACCAACAAAAAAGAGATGCATTTCTATACATTAGCAATGAACAATCTGAAAAGAATATTAAACAATATTAAACAATTCAGAAGAATCTGAAAAGAATATTAAACAATTCGATTGACAAAAGCATCAAAAACATTGACATAGGAATTAATTTAATCAAGGGGTTACAAGACTTGTACAGTGAAAATTATAAAATATTGTCAAAAGAACTTCAGAAGATTTAAGTAAATGGAAATACATCCTATGTTCATGGATTGGAGACAATGTTGTTAAAAAGACAATACTTCTCAATAAGATCTACATATTCAATGCAATTCCTATCAAAATCCCAATGACTTTTTTCAGAAGTGAAAACCCTCATGTTCACATGGAATCTTAATTTAAACCAAAACAGTTAAAAATAATAATGAAAAAGAATAAAGTTGGAGGACTCACATTCCTAATTTCAAAACTGCCTACAAAGCTACAGAAATCAAAATAGTTTAGTACTAAAAAGATAGACACATAGGTCAATGGAATAGAATTGAGAGTCTAGAAATAAACCCACACTTTATGACTCACTGATTTTCTACAAATGAGCTAAGACCATTCATGGAGGAAGAATAGTCTATTCAATAAATGGTGCTGGAATAAATGGACCACCACATGTGAAGGAATGAAATTCATACCATATACAAAAAATAACCCCAAAGAGACCAAAGCCCAAATAAACCAAAGCTATGGTTTGGTTTCTTTGGGCTTTGGTCTCTTTGGAGTTAATTTTTTTTATATGGTATGAATTATATGGTATTATTCACTACCTTGTATTTACAATAACTTAGTTGTTATGATACCATACGGGCCCAAGAATCTAAAGAAAATATTAAAAAATGAACTTCATCAAAATTATGACTTTTGTAGTACTGGCGGGTAAATATAGGTACTTGCATATGCTAGGAAAGTGCGCTACCTCTGAGGTACATCCCCAGTTCTTTTTAAAATTTTAAATTTTGAGATAAGGTCTCACTAAGTTGCCCAAACTGACCTCAGACTTGTGATTTTCCTGCCTCAGCATTCTGAGTAGCTGGGATTACAAGTGTATTCCACATATGTGACTTCAAAATTACAACTTTTGTGCATCAAAATATATTATCAGGAAAGTGAAAGATAACCTACATAACTTGAAAAAGTATTTGCAAATTATATGTAAGGTTGTAGTATCCAGAAATTTTATAAATAACTTGTACTATTCAGAATAAACAATTTAATTTAAAAATAGCTGAAAGACTTGAACAGACATTTCTCCAAAGGAAATACACTAATAGTCAATGCATGCAATAAGACGGCCACTGTCACTAGTCATCAAAGAAATGCAAATCAAAACCACATGGAGATGCTACTTCATTCTCACTAGGATTGTTATAATGATAATTTTTTAAGTGGAAAATAACAAATGTTGACAGTAATGTGGAGAAGTTTGAAAGCTCATATATTGGTGGTGGGAAATAAAAAAAATTGCAGCCATTATGAACAAAAATTTGGCAAGTTTTTAATAAGTTAAACAGAATTACAATATGGCCTTGAAATTCCACTCTATGGCCCAAAGAATCGAAAAGAGGTATTAAAAAACCTCTACAGTAATGTTCATAGTAGCACTTTCAGGAATCACCAAAATTGGAAACAACTCTCAAATCCATCAGCTAACAAATGTGTAAGCCAAATGTGGTATATCCAGACAACTGGATATTATTCAGTCATGACAAAGAATGTGTTTGTATACACATGACATGGAAGAACCTTTAAAACATTTTTATGAAAACAAGCCAGGTACAAAAGGCCACATATTATATGATCACGTTTATATAAAATACCCATAAGAGTCATATTCATAGACATATGAAGCAGATGAGTGTTTCCAGGGTTTGGGGCAGGGGGAATGGGGAGTGACGGCTAGAGGGATTCCCCTCCAGGTGATAAAAATCTCCTGAAACTTAGTACTGGTGGCCCAAGATACATTTTTTTATTGTTAATTATAATTTCTACCACATATTAATCAGTGTTCTCTAGAGGAACAGAACCCATACTGTGTGTATGTATAAACAAACAAACAAACAAATAATTTTGTTCAGGCTAGCCTTGAACGTGCAATCTTACCTCAGCTCCCAAGTAGCTGGAATTACAGGCAGGTGCCGCTGTACCTGGCTGTAAGTGCAAATCATCTAAAATTATATGGTAAAAATAATTCAGATTGATTTTTTGGCAATATTCTCAAGGTCTGAGAAAGGGTTCAACATATTTGGTTCTGGGAAAAAAACCTTTTAGGAGAATATTTTGGTGCATCAAGATGGTGATAAAAACAAATTTGTTTTAGAGCAGGGGTTTCCCATTCATTAGCCATGACCCATAAAGCCTGCTGAACACTTAAAAATGGGCTTAATGTGAACTGAAATGTGAACTGTGGAGCATTGGGATGGGAGACGTGCAATTGTCCCTTTAGAACATGAATGAAAACGTCTCTACTGGTTTGGGAGTGTGTTGGTTTGCTAGGGCTACTGTAACAAATGACTTCAACCACAGAAACATATTGTTTTATTGTTCTGGAGCCTAGGAGTCTGAGATCAAGGTGTAGGGGGAGGGGGTGTTGGTTTCTTTTGAAATTTATATAATATATATTTATATATTGTTCAAAAACATATTTTATATACATAAATATATAAATTAGTATATGTGTTATTAAAATAAAAATAAATGATGTATTGACTCAGTTTTGAGGCCCTTGTTGGGGCAACAAGTTTCCCTCTTGAGAACTGGTTGAAGCCAAACCTAAACCACTTCCCTTATCTGGGCTCTCATGCTCCTGGCTGCTATGCACCTGTTCTAATTGCCCTATGACCCTATACCAGACAACTAGGAATGGCCCTTATGCTTTGGAATCCACAAAATTATTCAAATTGCTGCACAAGGAGTCCAGGAAAGCTTGCCAGCATCACCTGGTTTGCAATAATACGCTGCCCCCATAATTCTAGCTGTGCCTGGTATGACCCTTCTGTGACCCTTTTGTGATCGTGTGGCAATCCTCTCCTTTTGAAGTTGTCAGTAACAAGGGTTATTTTTACCAGAGCACCGTGTGGTGTCCCACAATCAATAAACTCTGAACTTTATGAAACAATTGGTGAGCAGAACAGCATGCTGATAAACTTGGTTCTGGCATAGCTTCTCAGAGGTCAGCTGTTGGCTTACTAATTGGTTTCAAAACCACCAGAAGAGCAGCTTGGGAAGGAGCTATTGCCTGTGGTGAGTTTCTGCTTTAGATTTGCCTGCCGTCTGCTTCTATGTCTATTACTGGTTTCCACATCTCTCCTTTCCCACACTTCCTTTGTGTTGAAATATTAAAAATGAGCAGTTTGGGGCTGGGGTTGTAGCTCAGCGATAGAGCGCTTGCTTAGCATGTGTGAAGCACTGGGTTCAATTCTCGGCACCACATAAAAATAAATAAAGGTCTACCAACAACTAATATAATATTAAACGAATTATGAGCACTTTTAATTGGCTAAACTTGGTGGGCTAGAGACTAGGCCAGATGGGGCTCTCTGGTAAGGCTATAGGAAGGACGGATCTCTTGAGTCACACTTTCCTGGACCAGGTGTTTCAGCATGTTTCCTGTCAGCCTGTGGTTGGCAGAGGCCTATTCAGGAGGCCCTCACATTTTTGGCATTGGTATTTATTATTATTTGGGGCAGCACCCTGGTTTGTTCCTGTGTTTGTACAGCCCATATGGAGGAAAGCGGATTGGGCTCCCCCACAGAAGAGCAATGGTACCTGGGATACCAACCTATCTCAGGTGGGATAGCAACCTATCTATCTTCTTTATAGTGACCACCTGGCTGCATTCACTGTGAACTTCATGCTCCCCAGACCCTCAAGGGTATTGTTGGTCATACCCTTGAAGACCAGCTCCCGGTTTGATTCTAAAGGAGTCCTCTGGAACAGGGGAACAAATAGTTCATCCTTATACTGCCAACCCCACCGCAGTGCTTGCCAAAGATACCCATTGATTAACCAATGTATAATCAATCCCCTGTTGGTGTGTTTGAGCCTTAACAAGTGCTGCCGCATGTCAACATGCAAGGGGACTGACACATGGGATTGTCTAAGTTAGGCTGCTAGAACAAAAATATCATAGATGGGGTGGCTTAAATAACAAATGTTTATTTCTCACATTTCTTATAGGAGGCTGCAAAGTTGAAGATCAAGACACTGGAAGATCTGTTATCTGGTGAGAGCTTGCTTCCTGGCTTACAGAAAGAATTCTTATATCCTCACACAGGAGGATACTAATATATAACTTTTAGGAAAACACAAGCATTTAGTTCATAGCAGGAGCTTAATATGCTGTCTAAGGAGAGACATGTTTCCAGAGTCTTTATTTTTACTAAACTCACATTATAAAGCCTCACGGAACACTGCTTATCCCCTTAAAAGTTCCAAATATAACTAATTGTAGCACACATTTCACCTTTCAAATACACAATGCTGAACTCTTGGAAAAGGCATTCAGTAGAATTGTCATGTCCCTAATGAGACCCAAACAGCCTATTTAGTGAGACACATTTATATCTTCACCTCCTTTTTTAAGTCCAATCTGGCAAATAAGCCTTTATTTTGCTTCAGATCTTGATCTCTCATAATTCAAGGCCCTTTGGCCAATTCACACCACACATCATTTTTTTAAAACTTTACCAGAATTCTTACATGTCCTTAAAGAGAGATTTATTCCACTTTCTAATATTAAGGACCGATTATATATGAAGACTTTTAATACTGTCTGATACAAGACCCATTTAGGTCTGAATTTCTACCACTCAAAACACCCTCCCTCTATATTCAGATCATAGGGAGAGGGTAATTTATCTGGACTTTCCTTCTGCTACCCTCCAGGAAGTTCAAATTAGTTCTCGAGGGTCATTACTACAGTTTGTATTACCAAGATGGAATATAGTCAATATAGTCTCCACACAGTCATTAAAAATCATATTTACAGATAATAGTAAAACCAATACCATATTAATCATAAACCCCAAACCATATAAAGCCTCCTTGATAACAAGGCCTGCTGAAAAAAAAATCAGTATCAAACAATAAAAACCTTTCAAGTGGGCTGCACATCTTTTTGTTGCTGGATGCTCTTGTTGCTATTTGTTTGTAGATCTGTGATCCAAAAACATAAACTATCCAGATAAGTCCTGTTTCAACCAAACATGATCAGTGCTTAGGCCTGCATGCTATCGAGTGGGGTTAATGCAAACCTTGCAGCCCAGGGGTCTCATTGGCTTGTCTATCATCAACCAAATTGACAACAGAGGCAAAGAGCCTGAGGTAATTGGCTGAACCAGAGAGCCTGCTCTAGTCTTAAGTTCCAGTCTTAGCCCATATCTTAGTCTAATCTTAGACATTTTAATTAGCAAACAACCTGGCACTCTATTTAGCTCAAATACAACTATATGATTTAAAATCTATTTGTAAGGGGCTACAGCTCAGTGATAGAGTGCAGGACTAGCATGTGTTAGGCCCTGGGTTCAATCCCCAGCATTCCCTGCCACCAATAGGATTAAAAATAAAAAATAATTGGCAGAAAAACATATATTATCATTCCAAACCTTAGACTGTTAGGAATTTTAGATTTGGCCATCCTTAACTGAAGTTTTAATTATGCTAGTGCATTCTGTGCTTTGGTGCTTTATAGCAGTATCATGGATGCTTACATCACCTTTGTTTTCTGTGCACCCACAAGCCCCTTAACTTTGAAAGACATTTGCAAGTCAACCTTCCAGGTCCAACATTGCATTTAAATTTTGTAAACTGCTCAACTTTGTATAATAGCATACATTCACAAAATAAAGACCTATATCAACCAGAATGGGTATCCACTTGAAAATAAGGGCCCTGTTCAATGTTGTAGAAGACATCGCTCCATCCCTGAGGGGCTTGGAACATATCATTCCAAGTCCTTTTGGATTTTAAAATTTTTGCTGAAAAATCAGAAGTATTTCTGATTGACTTGCCTTTATATGTGACCTGATATTTTTCTCTTGAGATTTTAAAATTCTATCCTTGTTCTGTATGTTAAGCATTTTAATTATAATATGTTATGAAAAGGTCTTTTTTGATCTTGTGTAGTTGGGGTTCTAAATTGCCTTTTTTAAAAATACTGTTTATTATTGTCAATGGATCTTTATTTTCATTTATTTATATATAGTGCTGAGAATCAAACCCAATGCCTTACACATGCTAGGCAAGCACTCTACCACAGAGCCACAACCCCACCCCCAAACCAATAAAATATTGTTGAAGTTTCAACATGGTTCACTTATGTGTGGAGCAAGGTGTACTCTGTTTGCTGATTTTAGCTCAGCAGCAAAGATTCTACCCTGTGAACTTGTGGTGTCCCAGTAATTTTCTGGCACCTCCCAGAAAAGGGCAAAACAAACAATAGCAATAACAGAAGCAAATTACAGCATTACAATAAATACCTGGTGCCTATTATGACTTACACAACACTAATTACCACAGAAACAGGAATAGAAGGGTCCCCAACTGCCAAAAGCAAAACCAATAATTAGCCACAAAGTAGATCTGGCACTAAAGTAAACTTCAGGTGTCAACTACTCCATACACAGTGTTAGTAAATTCAGCAACATGAATGGAGGGGGCTGGAATTATATGAACCAGAAATTCTAAAAGATGATAATAATAGTTCATTAAGAGAAAATAAAATGTGATAGAAAGGTAAAGGAAAGTTGAACATGTTCAAAATTTTAACAGAAAAAGAAGAGATATAGCAAGTGATGGCTATAAAATGGAAGAGAAAAAATAAATAAAAGAAAAAGTAAAGGGATAGAAAATGAGAGAAGAGAATTTGGCTATTAGAGGAAGAAGAGAGGAAACACTAAAAATAAGCACTAAAAATAAACAAAAATAAAAACAAAATAAACAAAACCCAATCCCTCAAAAGACAAGACACAGAAAAATAGCAGTCATTCAAAAATGCTAAAAGTGAGAGAAAAAGAAAAAAATATGTAAATGTACATATATCCACATGTACATCCATATATTCAGCTCAGCATGAATACACACATCACCACTACCACCACTCCATGGAAAACAGACTCAATGAAAATGAAGATATTTTCTTCACTGAGTTGGTCAAAACTGTCAAGGAGAATCTGGATGATCATTGCCTATTCCTGACTATCCTTTCCATTTCTTCCTGGGTGGTGTATCCCTTAGAGCAAGGGCTGAGTTTTTTCAAATCTTTTCTCTTTTTGTGTGGTTCATTGAACTGCCAGCTGGCATGGCCTCAACGGAGGCTTCCCTTCTCTCCAGTCTAAGGCAGGACAGAATGAGAAGTACGGTTGATAGGGATTTTGTCTGGACAAACTGGATCGAGACACTCTGAGGGTGGGGCTGCTTCAGAGTTCTAAGTAGGCAGTTCTGGTGGCTTGGGTTTTCTGATCAGGCTTTTGGAACTTTGTTGGGTGGTACCTGCTCTAGAAAGATTAGATCGATGCACCTGTAGGGCCAGCCAGATGCCAATCTCTGCTGGATGGATCTCAGGAACCCACCAAGAATTCTACTTCAATTTCACATTCTGCTGCCCACAAAAATGGCCTTCCCAAATTCCATCCCTGAGGATATTTATGCCTGCCTGTTCAGTTTCCTGACCCTCTTCAGCTGGTCATGTGAGCCATCAGATTCAGCCTACCCTCCTTATGGTTAGCACCCCTCCATATCTCTGACTTGAGTCCTCCTGGGTACAATATTCTGTTTGTGCCTGTTTCAATTATGTTCTTGTAGGTACACTCTGGTCTTTATGGTAGATAGATGCTTGCTAGGACAGTATGGCAATGTTTGCTCTGATCTTCTGAGCTCTCCAGCAGCAAGTTGCAATGTGGGCTCCTCATGATGGCTCCCTGTCTCATCTCTCTGTTTGCCAGTTGGGAAACCGAAATTTTCAAAGACAAGTTTGCTATGCAGTTGCTGGATCAGCTAAGTTCAAACTCTTTTCTATCCTACAGGTCTTTCCATTGTCTGTGTCCACTGTGCTTTTCTCTTTGTGCTATCCCTCCTCTCTGTAGTGAACTGGCACTGGTTCTGCAACTGGCCTGGCTCCAATGTACTCTTCCTTGTTCTTTGCACAATGCACCTGAATTTCTGAGTCTCTATGAGACTATCACTGTATGATATTGAATTTCAGTGAATTCCCACTTTGACCCAGAGAAGAAGTACACCTGATGCTTGAATCCCAAGCAGTGGAGCAACTGGAAACTCAGATTTCCTCTCGTACACCATCTAGCTCCATTTGAGAGGCCTTGACTAGAGGCTGTTAGTTTCCCTTCTTGAGCATCTGATTTAATTCCATGTCTCAACCACTTCTCTCATGCAGATTTCACATTCCAGGTCATTGGGCACCCACCCTTAATTGTTCCAGAACCAGCTGTCAGAAAACTAGGAATCACTCATAAACAGCTAACCCAGATCTCATGAGATTATTCAAATTTTTCAATGTACAAGAAGCCATGGAGACCAGTCCCCTCTCCCTAGCTGGCCATATATTGCTTGTCCTCTATAGCCCCAGCTTGTTGTGACCTTATCTTCAGGTATAACTCCTGGGTAGACCTTCATGGGAGCCTTCTCTGATTTGTAGCTATAAGTAACAAGTAGTTATGTCCTTCATTTATCCAAGTGTCTTTGTGTTAAGGCCTTTTGTCAAATTAGTCTTTAAATTCTATAAAAACAAGAAGGAAGAATCCATTCCTTGTCTCTCTTCTACTTTCAAGTGTTCTGCTGACAGTCTTTGGCACTTTTCTTAACTTATAGACAAAGCAATACCCTGGTCTCTGCCTTTATCCTACATGCTTCTTTTCCTGTGTGCATGGTTAGCCTAATTTTCTTCTCTTTATAAGGACATTGGTCATATTGGATTTGGTCCAGGCTTATTTCAGTACATTTCATCTTAACAAATTATATTTGCAATGATGCCATTTCCAAATAAGATCACATTCCAAAGTACTGGGGTTAGAACTTTAATATGAGAATGGGCAATTTGGCTCAGGACAAGAAGTATTTATTAAAACCACATATACAACTTTCCTATGACCCATCAATTTCTTAAATTGTGCTTCATTTTATTTTGTATTTGTTGTCTTTAGTTATACATGACAGTAGAGTGTATTTTGACTATTATACATACATGGAGTACAACCTATTCTAATTAGGATCTCATTCTTGTGGTTGTGGAGTTACACTGGTAGTGTATTTATGAGAAAAGGAAAGTTATGTCAGATTCATTTTACCATCATTCTTATTCCCATCCACCCTCCCTACCCTTCCTATGGTTAGCATCCACATATCAGAGAGAACATTTGGCCTTTGTTTTTTGGGGACTGGCTTATTTCACTCAGCATGATAGTCTCCAGATCCATCCATTTACTGACAAATGCCATAATTTTATTCTTCTTTATGATTGAGTAATATTCCATTGTGTACATATATAATGCATTTTATTTATCCATTCATCTGTTGAAGGGCACCTAGGTTGGTTGCATAGCTTAGCTATTGTGAATTGAACTACTATAAACATCGATGTGGCTGTGTCACTGTAGTATTCTGACTTTAAGTCCTTTGGGTATAAGCTGAGGATTGGGATAACTGGGTCAAATGGGGGATCCATTCCAAGTTTTCTAAGGAATACTTAAACTGTTTTCCAGAATGGTTGCACCAATTTGCAGTTCCACCAGCAATGTATGATTAAACTTTCCCCCCACATCCTCCTCAACATTTATTGTTACTTGTATTCTTAATCATTGCCTTTCTGATTGGAGTGAGATTGGGATCTCAGTGTAGTTTTAATTTTATAAACTTAATTGTTAGAGATGTTGAACATTTTTTCATATTTTTTGACCATTTTTATTTCTTCTTCTATGAAGTGACTTTTCAATTCCTTTGCCTATGATTATTATTTTTGGGGGTTAAGTTTTTTGAGTTATTTGTGTGTCCTGGATATTAATTTTTCTATATGAGGTGCAGGTGGCAAAGATTTTCTCCCATTCTGTAGTCTCTCTCTTCACATTCTTTTTTTCAAGGGGAGGTACTGGGAATTGAACTTAGGAGCACTTGATCACTGAGCCACATCCCCAGCCCTATTTTGTATTTTACTTAGAGACTGGGTCTCACTGAGTTGCTTAGCACCTGCTGGTGCTGAGGCTGGCTTTGAACTTGCAATCCTCATGCCTCAGCCTCCCGAGCTTCTGGGATTACAGGTGTGTACCACCTTGTTGGCTGTCTTCACATTCTTAATTGTTTCCTTTGCTGTGAAGAGCTATTTGGTTTGATACCACCCCCTTATTGATTCTTGATTTTTCTTCCTGTGCTTTAGGAATCTTATTGAGGAAGTCCATTCCTGAACCAACATGATGGAGAGATGGGCCTACTTTTTGTTCTAGAAGGTGCAGGGTCTCTGGTCTAATGCCTAGGTCCTTGACCCACTGTCAGTTGAGTTTTGTGCAGGGTCTTAAACAGGGGTTCAATTTCAATCTATTACGTAAGGATTTCCAGTTTTCCCAGCACCATTTGTTGAAGAGGCTCTCTTTTCTCCAATGTATGTTTATGGAGTCTTTGTCTAGTATGAGATAACTGTATTTATGTTGATATGACTCTGTGTCTTCTGTTCTGTTCCATTGGTCTTCATGTCTGTTTTGGTGCCAATACCATGTCATTTTTGTTACTGTAACTCTGTATTATAACTTAAGGTCTGATATTGTGTTGCCTCCTGCATACTTCTCTCACTATGAATTGTTTTGGCTATTCTGGATCTCTTTTTTTTCTCAAATGAAATTCATGACTGCTTTTTCTATTTCTACTAAGAATGTTATTGGAATTTTAATAGGAATTGCATTAAATCTGTATAGCACTTTTGTAGTAGGGCCATATTGACAATATTAATTCTGCCAATCCAAGAGTATGGGACAATTTTCCATTTTCTAAAGTATTCTTTAATTACTTTCTTTAGTGTTCTGTAGTTTTCATTGAGAGGTCTTTCTCCTCTTTTATTAGATTCACAATTTTTTTGAGGCTATTGTGAACAGAACAGCTGATTTCTCTTGCAGCTGATTTGTTATTGGTGTATAGGAATGCAATCGGTTTATCCATGTTAATTTTATATCCTGCTACTTTGCTGAATTCATTTATGAGTTCAATAAGCTTTCTGGTGGGCCTTTTTGGGTCTTCTAAGTATAGATTCATGTCATTGGCAAATGGGGACTGTCTGAGCTCTTGTTTTCTTGCTTGTATCGCTTTAATTTCTTTCTTTTGTCTAATTGCTCTAGCTAGGGTTTCAAGGACTATGTTGAATAGAAGCAGTGAAAGAGGGCATCACTGTCTTGTTCCAATTTTTAGAGGAAATGCTTTCAATTTTTCTCCATTTAGAATGATGTTGGTCTTGGGTTTAGTATATATAGCTTTTTCAAAGTTGAGTTATATATCCCTAGTTTTTCTAATGTTTTGAGCATGAAGGGGTTCTGTATTTTTTCAAATGCTTTTTCTGCATATATTGAGATAATCATGTGATTCTTGTCTTTTTGTGATGAATTATGTGTATTAATTTCTGTTTGTTAAACCAACCTTGAACCCTTGGAATGAACCCCACTTGATCATGGTACACTATTTTTTTAAAAAAAATTTTGGTACTTGGTATTGAACTTAGGGGCATTCAACCAGTAAGCCACATCCCCAGCCCTATTTTATATTTTTATTTAGAGACAGGGTCTCACTGAATTGCTCAGTGCCTCGCCATTGCTGAGGCTGGCTTTGAACTCACGCTCTCATGACTCAGGCTCCTGAGTCACTGGGATTACAGGTGTGCCCCACCATGCCCAGCATACTATCTTTTTAATTTGTTTTTGTATGCATTTGCCAGTATTTATTAAGAATATTTGTGTCTGTGTTCATCAGGGATATTGTCCTGAAGTTTTCTTTCCTTGATGTGTCTTTGTCTGGTTTTGGTATCAGAGTAACACTAGCTTCATAGAATGAGTTTGGAAGGGTTTCCTCCTTTTCTGGTTCATGAATAATTGGAGAAGTGTTAATGTAAGTTCTCCTTTGAAGATCTGGTGGAACTCAGCTGAGACTCCATCTGGTCTTAGGCTTTTCTTTGTTGGTAGGCTTTTGATGGTGTCTTCAGTTTCATTGCTTGAAATTCATTTGTTTAAATTTTCTATATCCTCCTGATTCAATTTGGGTCATAAGTCTCTAGAAATTTGTTGATGTCTTCATGATTTCATATTTTATTGGAGTATAGACTTTCAAAGTAGTTTCTGATTACCATCTGTATTTCAATAATATCCATGGTGATAGTTCCTTTTTCATCACAAATTTTAGGATTTGCATTTTCTCTCTTTTTTCTTATTTAGCTTGGCATGAACCACCAATTTTACTCATAGGTATATATTCAAGAAAATGAGTGTGTACATAGACCAAACAACATGTGCAAAGCATGAATGTTCATAGAAACTATATTTATGTTAGTCTTAAACTGGGATCATCCAAATCCACAAAGAAATTGATGAATAAATTATAGTACATTCATTAAAAAAACCCTACCACATAGCATTTAAACTTGAACTATGTAAAGAATTTTAAATATGTGATTCTATAAAACAAGCAAAATGAATTAATGATGTGGGGATGGGTATGTAGCTTAGTGGTAGAACACTTGCCTAGCTTCTTTGAGGCTCTGGATTCAATTTCTAGCACCATAAAAAAAAAAGAATCAATGATGATATAAATCAGAGTGGTACTGACCTCCGAGGAAAGAATATTGAATAGAATAAGTTATACTGCATGTATGTATAATATATAAAAATACATTCTACTGTCATGTATATCTAAAAAGAACAAATAAAGAATTAAAAAACAGAATAGTGAGAAAGCATAAAGGAAATTTTGAGTAATGAAAATGAGAGCCACCTTGGTTTTGAAAATGTTTATGTGAGTGTATGTATATATGTACAAGTTCACCAAGGTGTAACCTCTCTGTGCATTTTATCATATATAATTTATACTTTTAATAATGTTACTTTTAAAATAAAATTTGACCAATTATACTATGTGCATATACAAATATAAAGAATCTCAATCTTTGTATAATTATAATGCATCACTAAAAATAAAATAAATTGGTATGTCATTTATTTTTAATAAATAAATTAATAATTTTTTAAAACTAGTGTCTTATGGATGTACATGATGTTGAGATTCAATGTGGTATATTCATATACAAATGTAGGAAAGTCAGGCTAGATTCATTTCACTGACTTTCCCTATCCCATAAATTGCTATGTAATTAATTTTGTTACTTTAGTGCTATGGGAGAATCAATGATTCTTGGCTTTTTTCCTTTATCACTCACCAAAACTAATTGTATTTCCTTCCCATGACTAATCAGCGAAAATCATACAGAAAGAAAATGAAGATAATGATAAACAAAATGATAAGGAGAAATGACACGTAATCCTGTTGAACTGAGAGTAAACAGAAGTGACCAGAAGGGAGAGATTCAATGAGCCCAGAGATTGATTCACAGTGGATTTGTGTTTAAGTAGAATACCATTCCAAATGCATACTTTGAAGAGTACTTTGGCTTTGAGGTTACTGACCTCCATCTTTATCATGGTACCTGGTAAGTGTGACATTCTGACATTTTTAGAAGAAAATAAAACCATCTTTAAATAGGGACAAGGATTCTCTTGATTCAATTGTAAGATGCTTTTTGAATTGTCCTGTAGTGATAAATTTGTGCACTATCTGGCACACAGCTTCTGATGTCTCTTATTCCAGTGATGCACTAACTGTGGTCACCATGCAGTACAATAGACCATTAAAACTTATTCCTCCAGTCTAATTAGAATTTTGTACCCTTGGACCAACACCTTACCTTTTGCTGCTCCTCCCACAAACCTCCAGTGTCTGGTAACCACGTTTTTACTCTTTGTTTCTATGAGATCTACCTTTTCAGATTCTATATAAAAGTGAGATCATGGGCTGGGGATGTGGCTCAAGCGGTAGTGCACTCACCTGGCATGTGGGGCGCTGGGTTCTATCTTCAGCACCACATAAAAAATAAAATAAAGATGAGATGTTGTGTCCACCGAAAACTAAAAAAATAAATATTAAAATTTTTTTTTCTCACTCTTTAAAAAAAGTGAGATAATATAGTATTCATTTTCCTGTATTTGACTTATATCACTTAGCATAATAATTTCACTTAGCACTTCCATCTCTGTTGTCATGAATTACAAAATTTTCCTTCTTTTTAAAAGGCTATTCTGGGGTGTGTGTGTGTGTGTGTGTGTGTGTAAAGTGGAAGATATATATGTATATATACTTGTTTTGTCCATTCACCCAGTGATGGACATTTAAGTATTGCATATCTTGGCTATTTTGAATAATGCTGAAATTAACAGAATAGTGCAGATATACATGACATATGTATTTCAGATCTTTTAGATATATGGCCGGAAGTAGATTGCTAGATGATGTGAAGTGAGGAGCGGTAGGATAAGAAAAGTACAGTAAAATGAATCTGACCTAACTTTCCTATGTACATGTATCAATATACCACTGTGTATCTCACTGTCATGTATATCCACAAGACTAATTTTAAAAACTATTAAAAACCGAATATGTATCCCCTTGTTGTTGAAAGTAGTCTAGAGAGGACAGTTATACCAAGTTGATTGATGGGATTATTGAGTTCAGTTATGGGTGTCCTTCCTGATTTTATGCCTGTTGGTTCTGTCCATTTTGATTTATTCTTAATATTATATCAGTTTTAGCCTCACACATTTTGACACTCCGTTGTTAGGTATATATGTGTTAAGAATTATTAAATCTTCTTGGAGAATTGATCACTTTACACTTACACAATGCCTGTCTTTAACTCTGATACTTTTCCTTGTTCTGAAATCTTTTCTGACCAAATTAATGTAACTATTCACATTTTCTTTTACTAGAATTATCATAGTAACCTTTTTCCTCCCTTGTACATTTAAACTATATTGATCCTTATATTTACGTGAATTTTGTATAGATATAATACAGTTGGGTCTTGCTTTTTGACCTATAGTGAAGAATTTCTCTCTTAATTGGTGTGTTTAGATCATTGATATTCAGACCTGATGTATTTGGATTACCAGCTGCTGTAGTTTCTACTGTTTTCCTTTTGTTGCCCTCTTTCCTTTTTTTCCCCCTCTGTCTGCCTTTTATGGTTTCAGTGGAGCATTTTTAATAATTCTGTTTTGTCTCCTTTCTTAGTATAACAAATATGTTTCTATTTTTACTTTTCATGGTTGCCCTAGAATTTGCAATATGCATTTATGACTAACCTGAATATACTTTCATAAAACAGTATTTTGCTTCATGGTTAATACAAGTACCACATAATAACAAAATAATTTGAATTTCCCATTCCTGCATCTTGTATTTTTTTATAACACAATAAAATAAGTTCTCAGTAATCACATTTGAGAGTGTATAGGACTACTTTGATGAGAAAAAAAATTCATCTCACCCAAGGGTCTTAGGAACCATGAAGTTAGAAAGTTGAAGGAGGTGAGGACTTCCAACTTTGTTCCTCCTTCTGACTTTGCATCACTGCCTCCCCTTTTAAATTAAAAAAAAAAAAAAACTTTGGGACAGAAGAGAGATAAATGAATTCTTCTCAATTCTGATCATAAATAAAAGGCTCTCCTTTTCCATCTAGGTGAGGTTCCCATTCCTGGACCATACAACTTTAGTTAGGTGGTGGCATATACAGTTAGATGCCCATACTGTACCAATCTCCCTAGCTGGAGAAGGAGTTGGGGGTAGAAGAAGGGAGACAGGGTTACCGTGTATAAAATGGATGACAAAATGAGGGGTCCTATAGTAGGAAATCATTTATTAATACCTTCCAAATATAATTTTCAAGTAATTGTCAAGTAACATACTTTATTACTAGATGGCATAATTTCTAATTTCTGTTTTGCAATGATTATATGATAGTGGTGGTTAACCAATTGTCTCTCATGTTGAATGATAATATGGAGAAATAATGGCTTCTAGTCTATTTGAGCACATAAAATTGATTTCATTTACTCTTCTTTAAATACTCTCTAGATTCAAGTAGTTCTTGCTTGGATGGACAGCAGACGGCATTACCCCCTAGGGAAGGTAATATGCTTCCTTATTGAGGGCCAGCACTGAGGGGATGAAGAGTGGAACTTTGTTAGAAACAGTGGCTGATGGCCTGGTTGCAGGCCAGCCCTATGACTAACTTTTCAATATGGTGATCTGAATGTTGTGGTTGGGTGTCCCAAATGACCCTACTACTACTTGCTCCCTAAACAAGGCACAGTCTTATTTGCTGCTACACCTCTGTCAAGCTAGAGTGGTGGGAAGAGTGTGGGTTTAACTTCCTGTCAGGACTGAGTTTAGGTTCCATCTCTTTCTTTATCTAGTTATGTGATGTTTGGTTGACCATGAAATGCAAGCACTTGTATACACAAAAGAGAGAGTGATACTAAAACAGGAAAGGACAGGTATTAATTGTAGATTTTAGTGAAAGAAACCTTCATTCACATAAAAGGTTTGCTCTACTATAACTGCTCTGCCTGTGTTAAAGTGATGACATTAATGACCTCACCTTTGTTAGAGGTGAGTTGTGGCAGGTGCATTGTTGAGTAATCGCCTCTCAGTAAACCATGCTCAGTCTTGGACAGCATATGCTGTTTTATGGGAAGTGTGAGATTCTATGTTTGATGATACTTGTAGGTCAGAGGGCTTTTTTAAATCAAAAAGATAGACACAAGGGGTCAACTGTTATATTTAATTCTGAGAATTGGATTGAACATACTGAAACAAAATACGTAAGCGCAGGTCATAATTCATCTATCTATGGGTATATGTTGGTCTAAACAAGAAGAAAGAAAAAATATCCAAAGTCTATGATAAATATCACACATTTGCAATAAAATCCTTTTTTATGAAAAATTTCCAAAGCAGAACAAATTTTGGGTTTTGTTTCTTAATTTACATAGCACATTTCTTTTTCACCTGAAGTGAATATATGTAGACATCTCTAGGCATTGTCATTTTTCTTTTTTATGTAATCACTAATCTGATGAAATAACAGATTATACTAAAATCTGTTGATTTCACTGAGTTTGTTATTCTCTAAAAATATAAAATGTTTCCAACTGATTCAACCTGAATTCCATCTGAGTTACTTTTAATGAAAGTATCATATACTTTCTAGATGCATGTTTATCTTAAATGTTACCATGAGGGACAGATATTCAATTTTGATGCTACGAGTTTTTTTTTTTGTTTGTTTGTTTTTGGCATTTATTGAATTTCAAGGGGAGACAACCACATAACTAATATTCTGTTTTCTTTTGTTCCCCAAGGAGCATATATTGTGTGACTAATCCAACATTGCTCACCACTAAAACATTAGATTTAGGACATTACTTGTCCTAAATTGTCATTTTATCTAGAACTCTTTTTTCTGTCAGTCTGTTTTCAGATATCAAAACTCTGATTTAATTCCAACATATTTATAATGCATTTTCTTTCCATGATAATGCATAATGCTGAATGAAATTGGTTAACATTTGGATTTGGTATAGTATATTATATATATTTTGGGAATGTTAATTTATTGTATAAGTCTAATATTTCTGGAATAAGATCAACAGGAAAGCAAGGTTCTAGCACAACTTTATGTAGTCTTCTGTAAATAAATTGAAAACACAAAGTTCTTTATCATGGCTTCTTTTCTCATTCTCCTTGTGTGTGTCCAGATAACACTTGGCTGGCTGTGCAGATGGGTACAAAGGCTGTGCTCTGTTGCCCTCATATTCCACCAACATCAGTGTTGATACTAACAACATGGAAAATACACCTCAGAGACAAGCCTTCGTGCACCATTTCCCTCAACAGAGAAACAAATGAGACCGGGAAAAACAACTGTACTGATGGGAGAATCTCCTGGGCCTCCAGACCTGACCAGAATCCTGAACTTCAGATCCATCCAGTGTCCATCTCACATGAAGGGGATTACACATGTCAGATGGGAACAACTGATGGAAATTTTGAACTTACATATCACCTCCAAGTGTTAGGTAAAGAATGTCATCTACTGTGATATTTTGGGTTACTGGATTTGTGACTGAAACAGATGTCTCTGTAATCCCATAACCGTATGTTGAGACTGAAGCATGATTTCCCTTCCATCTCTGCAGTGCCCCCTGAAGTGACCCTGTCTCCGGGGAAGAATAGAACTGTGGAGTGCAAAGCAATTGCAGGAAGGCCAGCTGCACAGATTTTTTGGGCCCCAGAGGGGGATTGTGTCACTGGGAAAGAATACCAGGACAATGGCACAGTGACGACCAGGAGTAGGTGCCATTATCCAGATGGCAATGTGTCCACCGTGACCTGCTTGGTCTCCCACCTGACTGGCAACAGGAGTCAATCCACAGATCTGCTTCCTGGTTAGTAATTCTTCTAGTTGTTAAAATTTGTTTGATTATTTCCCATTATTTTAAAAGAGTTATGTTAAGAAAGAAAATATGGTGAAATTTTATTCATAGTTGTTCTTTTCAGCTTCCATTTTATCACTCTTCTCTTCCTAAAGAGGTGTCTAGGAGAATTTGTTTTAAAAAGCCATATTTTAGAATGCAGTGTATTCTCCTTTTTGAAAATGTTTTTTTAGTGCATCATAGTTATACATAATAATCAGGTTCATTTTTACATAATCATACATGCATGAAATATAATTTTTAAATTTCATTCTCCAGTGCTTCCTCTTTGCCTCCCTTCCTCCCTTCTCCTGTTACTCTACCTCTATTGTTCTTCCTTCTTTTTATATGTTGTTTTTAAATTGGTGATTTAAAGGTGAAAGGTGAAATTCACTGGTATAGTCACATAAGTACACAGCATAATTTGATGGATTTCATTCCTCAGTTTCTCCCTTCTCTCCCCTTCAATCTCTGTCCTTTATTCCACTAATCCTCCCTCTATTTTCATGGAATCCTCTCAGTTACCCTAATTTTGCTCTAGCTTCCACTTTTGAGGAAAAGATTCAACTCTTGACTTTCTGAGTCTGGCCTGTTTCAGTTGGCATAATGTTCTCCAGTTCCATTCATTTACCAGCAAATGCCATAAACTCATTCTGCTTTTTGGCTGAGTAAAACTCTATGGTACATATGTACTGCATATTCTTTATTCATTCATCTGTTTAGAGTCACCTGGGTTGGTTCTAAACTTGGCTATTGTGAATTGCATCATCAATAGATGGGCAAAATAATTAAATAGACATTTCTCAAAAGAAGAAATACAAATGGCCAACAAGTATACAAAAAAAGTTCGACATCACTAACAATTAGGGAAATACAAATCAAAACTATATTGAGAGTTCATCTCACACCAGTTAGAATGGCAAGAAAGGGAAGTCAGAGCTATAATAATAATAAATGCTGGCAAGGATGTTATGGAAAATGTATACTCATGCATTGTTGGTGGTCCTGCAAACTAGTACATCCACTATGGAAAACAGTATCAATATTACTCAAAAGACTAGCAATAGAACCAGAATATGACCCAGCTATCCCACTCTTTGGTATTTATCCAAAAGAACTAAAATCAGCATAGTATATTGATATAGGCTCATCAATGTTTATTGCTTATTATTCTTTTAATGCTCCCTTCTATACTAGTATTGACTTGAATAGTGTATTTTTAAAAGCATATTCATGTTTTTTAAATATTCTTTTAAAAAATATTCTAATTAGATATACATGACAGTAGAATGTTTTGACACATATTTCTCATTCTTCTGGCTCTACATGGTACTGAGTCACTCCAGTAGTGTAATTATACGTGTATATAAGGTAATAATATCTGTCTCATTCTCCCATCCTTCCCATCCCTATAGCCCCATCTCTCCCTTCACACCCATCTATACAAACCAAAGTTTCTTAATTATTCTCTGTCTCACCCATGCAACTATAGATCATCATCCACTTATAAGAAAAAACATTCAGCTTTTAAATTTTGAGGATTGGTTTATTTCACTTAGCATGATATTCTTTAGTTTTACCCATTTACCTGCAAATGCTATAATTTCATCTTGTTTAAGGCTGAGTAATATTCCACATTGTGTGTGTGTGTGTGTGTGTGTGTGTATCTCACAGTTTCTTTATCCATTCATGTGCTGAGGACGTCTAGGTTGGTTCCACAGTTTAGCTATTGTGAATTGAACTGCTATCAACATTGATGTGGCTGTGTCACTGTAGTATGCTGATTTTAAGTCCTTTGGGTATAAACCAAGGAGTGGGACAGCTGGATCAAATGGTGGTTTTTTTCTAAGTTTTCTGAGGTATCTCAAACTGATTTCCATAGTGGTTGCACCAATTTGCAGTCTCACCAGCAAGTATGAGTGTACCTAGTGAGGACATCATCACCAACAATTATTATTGCTTGTATTCTTGATAATTGCCATTTTGACTGGAGTGAGATGAAATCTTAGTGTAGTTTTGATTTGCATTTCTCTAATTGCTAGAGATGTTGAACATTTTTTCATTTATTTATTTTTTTTTATTTTTTATTTTTTAATTTTTTATTGTGGGTTGTTCAAAACATTACAAATTTCTTGACATATCATATTCCACACTTTGATTCAAGTGGGTTATGAACTCCCACCTTCACCCCATACACAGATTGCAGAATCACATCAGTTACACATCCATTGATTTACAAATTGCCATACTAGTGTCTGTTGTGCTCCGCTGCCTTTCCCATCCTCCCCCCTCCCCCCTCCCCACCTCTCCCCTCCCCTCCCCTCCTCTCTCTCTACCTCCTCCACTGTATAACCCTGAGGGTCTCCTTCCATTACCATGCAATTTCTCTTCTCTCTCCCTTTCCCTACCACCTCTCATCCCTGTTAAATGTTAATCTTCTTCTCCTGCTCTTCATCCCTACACTGTTCTTAGTTACTCTCCTTATATCAAAGAAGACATTTGGCATTTGTTTTTTAGGGATTGGCTAGCTTCACTTAGCATAATCTGCTCTAATGCCATCCATTTCCCTGTAAATTCTATGATTTTGTCATTTTTTAATGCAGAGTAATACTCCATTGTGTATAAATGCCACATTTTTTTTATCCATTCGTCTATTGAAGGGCATCTAGGTTGGTTCCACAGTCTTGCTATTGTGAATTGTGCTGCTATGAACATCGATGTAGCAGTGTCCCTGTAGCATGCTCTTTTTAGGTCTTTAGGGAATAGACCAAGAAGGGGAATAGCTGGGTCAAATGGTAGCTCCATTCCCAGCTTTCCAAGAAATCTCCATACTGCTTTCCAAATTGGCTGCACCAATCTGCAGTCCCACCAGCAATGTACAAGTGTACCCTTTTCCCCACATCCTCGCCAGCACTTGTTGTTGTTTGACTTCCTAATGGCTGCCAATCTTACTGGAGTGAGATGGTATCTTAGGGTGGTTTTGATTTGCATTTCTCTGACAGCTAGAGATGTTGAGCATTTTTTCATGTAATTGTTGATTGATTGTATGTCCTCCTCTGAGAAGTGTCTGTTCAGGTCCTTGGCCCATTTGTTGATTGGGTTGTTTGTTCTCTTATTGTCTAATTTTTTGAGTTCTTTGTATACTCTGGATATTAGGGCTCTATCTGAAGTGTGAGGAGTAAAGATTTGTTCCCAGGGTGTAGGCTCCCTATTTACCTCTCTTATTGTTTCTTTTGCTGAGAAAAAACTTTTTAGTTTGAGTAAGTCCCATTTGTTGATTCTAGTTATTAACTTTTGTGCTATGGGTGTCCTATTGAGGAATTTGGAGCCCGACCCCACCGAATGTAGATCGTAGCCAACTTTTTCTTCTATCAGACGGCGCGTCTCTGATTTGATATCAAGCTCCTTGATCCATTTTGAATTCACTTTTGTGCATGGCGAGAGAAAGGGATTCAGTTTCATTTTGTTGCATATGGATTTCCAGTTTTCCCAGCACCATTTGTTGAAGATGCTATCCTTCCTCCATTGCATGCTTTTAGCCCCTTTATCAAATATAAGATAGTTGTAGTTTTGTGGATTGGTTTCTGTGTCCTCTATTCTATACCATTGGTCCGCCCGCCTGTTTTGGTACCAGTACCATGCTGTTTTTGTTACTATTGCTCTGTAGTATAGTTTGAAGTCTGGTATCGCTATACCGCCTGATTCACACTTCCTGCTTAGCATTGTTTTTGCTATTCTGGGTCTTTTATTTTTCCATATGAATTTCATGATTGCTTTCTCTATTTCTACAAGAAATGCCGTTGGGATTTTGATTGGCATTGCATTAAACCTATAGAGAACTTTTGGTAATATCGCCATTTTGATGATGTTACTTCTGCCTATCCATGAACAGGGTATATTTTTCCATCTTCTAAGATCTTCTTCTATTTCTCTCTTTAGGGTTCTGTAGTTCTCATTGTATAAGTCTTTCACCTCTTTTGTTAGGTTGATTCCCAAGTATTTTATTTTTTTTGAAGATATTTTGAATGGAGTGGTTGTCCTCATTTCCATTTCAGAGGATTTGTCGCTGATATACAGGAATGCCCTTGATTTATGCGTGTTGATTTTATATCCTGCCACTTTGCTGAATTCATTTATTAGCTCTAATAGTTTCTTTGTAGAGCCTTTTGGGTCTGCTAGGTATAGAATCATATCATCTGCAAATAGTGATAATTTAAGTTCTTCTTTTCCTATTTTTATGCCTTTAATTTCTTTCGTCTGTCTAATTGCTCTGGCCAGTGTTTCGAGAGCTATGTTGAACAGAAGTGGAGAGAGAGGGCATCCCTGTCTTGTTCCAGATTTTAGAGGGAATGCCTTCAGTTTTTCTCCATTCAGAATGATGCTAGCCTGAGGCTTAGCATAGATTGCTTTTACAATATTGAGGTATGTTCCTGTTATCCCTAGTTTTTCTAGAGTTTTGAACATAAAGGGATGCTGTACTTTGTCGAATGCTTTTTCCGCATCTATCGAGATGATCATATGGTTCTTATTTTTAAGTCTCTTGATGTGGTGAATAACATTTATTGATTTCCTTATATTGAACCAGCCTTGCATCCCAGGGATGAATCCTACTTGATCATGGTGTACAATTTTTTTGATATGTTTTTGTATCCAATTCGCCAGAATTTTATTGAGGATTTTTGCATCTAGGTTCATTAGAGATATTGGTCTGTAGTTTTCTTTCTTTGAAGTGTCTTTGTCTGGTTTAGGTATCAGGGTGATGTTGGCCTCATAGAATGAATTTGGAAGTTCTCCCTCCTTTTCTATTTCCTGAAGTAGCTTGAAAAGTATTGGTATTAGTTCTTCTTTAAAGGTTTTGTAAAATTCTGCTGTATACCCATCCGGACCTGGGCTTTTCTTAGTTGGTAGTCTTTTTATGGTTTCTTCTATTTCCTCAATTGATATTGGTCTGTTTAGGTTTTCTATATCCTCCTGACTCAATCTGGGCAGATCATATGACTTAAGAAATTTATCTATGCCTTCACTATCTTCTAATTTGTTGGAGTATAAGGATTCAAAATAGTTTTTGATTATCTTCTGTATTTCTGAAGTGTCTGTTGTGATATTGCCTTTTTCATCCCGTATGCTAGTAATTTGAGTTCTCTCTCTCTTCTTCTCTTCGCTAGCATGGCTAAGGGTCTGTCGATTTTGTTTATTTTTTCAAAGAACCAACTTTTAGTTTTGTCAATTTTTTCAATTGTTTCTTTTGTTTCGATTTCATTAATTTCAGCTCTGATTTCAATTATTTCTTGCCTTCTACTTCTTTTGCTGTTGTTTTGCTCTTCTTTTTCAAGGAATTTGGGATGAAGTATGAGATCATTTATTTGTTGTTTTTTTCTTTTTTTAAGGAATGAACTCCAAGCAATGAATTTTCCTCTTAGAACTGCTTTCAATGTGTCCCATAGATTCCGATATGTTGTCTCTGTGTTTTCATTTATCTCTAAGAATTTTTTAATTTCCTTCTTGATGTCTTCTATAACCCATTGATCATTCAGTAACCTATTGTTCATTCTCCAAGTGATGTATGCTTTTTCCTTCCTTCTTTTATCGTTGATTTTCAGTTTCATTCCATTATGATCAGATAAGATGCATGGTATTATCTCTACTCCTTTATATTGTCTAAGAGTTGCCCTGTGACATAATATATGATCTATTTTTGAGAAGGATCCATGTGCTGCTGAGAAAAAAGTGTAACTGCTTGATGTTGGGTGGTATACTCTATATATGTCAATTAGGTCTAGGTTGTTAATAGTGTTATTGAGTTCTATAGTTTCCTTATTCAACTTTTGTTTGGAAGATCTGTCCAGTGGCGAGAGAGGTGTGTTGAAGTCTCCCATGATTATGGTATGGTGGTCTATTAGACTCTTGAACTTGAGAAGAGTTTGTTTGACGAACATAGCTGCACCATTGTTTGGGGCATAAATATTTATGATTGTTATGTCTTGTTGGTGTATGTTTCCCTTAAGCAGTATGTAGTGTCCGTCTTTATCTCTTTTGATTAACTTTGGCTTGAAATCTATTTTATTTGATATGAGTATGGACACTCCTGCTTGTTTCCGAAGTCCATATGAGTGATATAATTTTTCCCAACCTTTCACCTTCAGCCTATGTATGTCTTTTCCTATCAAATGCGTCTCCTGTAGGCAGCATATTGTTGGGTCTTGTTTTGTGATCCATTCTACTAGCCTGTGTCTCTTAATTGGTGAGTTTAAGCCATTAACATTTAGGGTTATTATTGAGATATGGGTTGTTCTTCCAGCCATATTTGTTTATTTCTGTTACTAAACATGGTTTGTTTTCATCTTTGATTATTCCCCCCCCCTTTACTGTCCTACCTCCCACTGTTGGTTTTCATTGTTATTTTCCATTTCCTCTTCCTGTAATGCTTTGGTGAGGATGTTTTGAAGAGATGGTTTTCTAGCTGCGAATTCTTTAAACTTTTGTTTATCGTGGAAGGTTTTAATTTCATCCTCCATCCTGAAGCTTAATTTCGCTGGATACACAATTCTTGGTTGGAACCCATTTTCTTTCAGTGTTTGAAATATGTTATTCCAGGATCTTCTAGCTTTCAGAGTCTGTGTTGAAAGATCAGCTGTTATCCTGATTGGCTTACCCCTAAATGTAATCTGCTTCCTTTCTCTTGTAGCTTTTAAAATTCTCTCCTTATTCTGTATGTTGGGCATCTTCATTATAATGTGTCTAGGTGTGGATCTCTTATGATTTTGCACATTCGGCGTCCTGTAGGCTTCTAGGATTTGGGATTCTGTCTCATTCTTCAAGTCTGGGAAGTTTTCTTGTATTATTTCATTGAATAGACTTCTCATTCCTTTGGTTTGGAGCTCTGTACCTTCCTGTATCCCAATGACTCTTAAGTTTGGTCTCTTAATGTTATCCCATATTTCTTGGATGTTCTGCTCATGGTTTCTTAACAGTCTTGCTGAGCTGTCTATGTTCTTTTCCAGTTGAAATACTTTGTCTTCATTGTCTGATGTTCTATCTTCTAAGTGTTCTACTCTGCTGGTAGTATTCTCCATTGAGTTTTTAAGTTGGTTTATTGCTTCCTGCATTTCTAGGATTTCTGTTTGTTTGTTTTTTATAACCTCTATCTCCCTGTATAGTTGATCCTTTGCTTCCTGGATTTGTTTGCATAATTCGTTGTCGAAGTGATCTTTCATTGTCTGATTTTGCTGTTTAATGTCTTCCTTGATACTCCAGATCATCTGAAGCATGTATATCCTGAATTCTTTATCTGACATTGCATCTGCTGCAGCTGTTACCTCTTCTAAAGTTGCGTTGACCTGCATTGCTTGTGGTCCTTTCTTTCCTTGTCTTTTCATACTGCTTGCGTATCTTTCCTGCAGGTGCGGGCGGCGGCTCTGCTCTCTCCTTATTCCAATTGGGGTTTCGTGGCTACCACGCCGGCAGGTCACTGGGCCTGTTCTGGGAGCTGGCGGCGGCTCTGTTCTGCCCCTACTCCAATTGGGGTGACGAGTGTACCACGCCGGCAGGCCACCGGGCCTGATCCGCCGGTCGATTGCAGGTTTGCCTACCCTGCAGGCGCGGGCGGCGGCTCTACTCTGCCCCTACTCCAAATGGGGTGACGTGTCTGTCGTACCCGCAGGCCACTGGGCCTGTCCCTCTGGTCGGTCGCAGATCTGCCCACCTTTCGGGCACGGGTGGAGGCTCTGCTCTGCCCCTACTCCAATTGGGGTGTCGTGACTACCCCGCCTGCAGGACGCTGGGCCTGTTCCTGGCACGGGCGGCGACTCTGCTCTGCCACTACTCCAATTAGGGTGGTGTTTGTACCACGCCGGCAGGCTCCTGGGCCTGATCCGCCGGTCTGTTGTAGGTCTGCCTACCTTGGAGGCGCGGGCGGCGGATCTGCCCTGCCCCTCCTACCACGCCTGCGGACCCCTGGGCCTGATCTGCAGGTTGATCACTGGTCTGCTCACCCTGCGGGCACGGGTGGCGGTTCCGCTTCGCCCCCACTCCAATTGGGGTCACGTGACCACCACACCGGCAGGGCCTGATCCGGGCGTGGGAGAAGGATCTGCTCT
Organism: Marmota flaviventris; assembly: GCF_047511675.1. Lineage (NCBI taxonomy): Eukaryota > Metazoa > Chordata > Mammalia > Rodentia > Sciuridae > Marmota > Marmota flaviventris. The sequence continues at coordinate 65,435,129 of NC_092505.1, forward strand.
GCCCCTACTCCAGTTGGGGTGACGTGTGTACCACACTGGCAGGCCACTGGGCCTGACCCGCCAGGCTGTCACAGGTCTGTTTACCTTGCAAGCGCGAACGGCGGCTCTGCCCTGCCCCTCCTACCACGCCCATGTACCACTGGGTCGCGGGTCTGGCCACCTTGCGGGTGCGGGTGGCGGCTCCGCTCCGCCCCCTCTCCAATTGGGGTCACGCGGTCACCACGCTGGCGAGCCGCTGGCCCTGCTCCGGGCGCTGGCGGCGGCCCGGCTCCTCCCCTCTGGCTCGACGACAAATTGATGAGACTCGGGTGACTGTGCCTCACCCCCCCTACCAGGAGACCAACTGCTTATGTCACCGCTGGTATTGATGAAGTTCTCTCCTCCGCCGCTTTCTGCAGACATCAGATCTCTGCCATGTTGGTATCCTATGCGAATGGCAGCATTTCGTTCCCCTTGCCGGGCAACCAAAGCACCGGGTGAGTCCTGACCGGCCCTCAGCAGGACCCGGACCGAGAAGCAGTTTCCGCGGGCTCCTAGCCCCAGGCCAGGGAAGTTCCGGGAGCCGGAACTCGGCCGCTCCGTGCTCAGTGTAAGCTCCTATAAGTGTAAGCTCCAAGAAGCAGTCCCCGCGGGCTCAGTTCCGGGAGCCGGAATTTGGCTGCTTAGTGCTTGTTGTATGCTCTGATAGGAGCAGGGTCCAAGAAGCAGCCTCCCCAGGCTCAGCAGCCCTGGGCCAGGGCGGTTCCGGGACGGTTCCGGGAGCCGGAACTCGGCCGCCCCGCGCTCGGTGTTCACTCCGATAAGATCAGGTTCTAAGAAGCACCCAGGCGCTGAACCCTAGCAATCTGTCTGCAAGCCGCAGGCGAATTGCAGCCTGAAATTACCTGTTCTATGGCTGAATGAGCTGCGGTCAGTCGAAAACAGGGGTGGTGACGTCAGTTTATCAACATGGTGGCTGCTGGCCTCCTCTGTGGTCTGACTGGTGTGGAGAACCGAGATGGACCGCTTCCTTCCCCCGTCTCGAACCCAGAATTCAGCCCTGAGTACGGTGCTTGCGCGGCTGGCCTCATTTATTTTTTGATCAATAGTATTTTTTTTTCTGTGAAGTTTCTGTTCAGTTCCTTAGTCCATTTATTGATTGGGTTGTTTTTTCGGTGTTACATTTTTTGACTTTTTTATATATCTTGGAGATTAGTGCTCTATCTGAGGTATGTGTGGTAAAGATTTTCTTCCATTCTGTAGGCTCTCTCATCATGTTATTAATTGTTTCCTCTGCTGAGAAGAAGCTTTTTAGTTTGAATCCATGCATTTATTTATTCTTAATTTTACTTCCTGCACTTTAGGGGTCTTGTTAAGGAAATCAGGTCCTAAACCAACATGATGAAGATTTGGGCTTACTTTTTCTTCTATTAGGCTCAAGATCTCTGTTCTAGTGTCTAAGTCTTTGATCTACTTTGAACTGATTTTTGTGCATGGTGAAAGATAGAGGTTTAATTTCATTTTGCTACATGTAGATTTCCAGTTTTCCCAGCACCATTTGTTGAAGAGACTATCTTTTCTCCAATGTATGTTTTTGGCACCTTTGTCTAGTATGAGACAACTGTATTTAGTGAGTTTGTCTCTGTGTCTTCTATTTTGTACCATAATATCAATACCATGTCATCTTGTTACTATAGCTTTATAGTATAGTTTAAGGTCTGGTATTGTGATGCCCCCTGCTTCACTCTTTTTGCTAAGGATTTCTTTGGCTATTCTGGGTCTCTTATTTTTCCAAATGAATTTCGTGATTGCTTTTTCTAGTTCTATGAAGAATGTCATGGGCATTTAATAGGAATTGCATTAAATCTGTGTAACAGTTTTGGCAGTATGGCCATTTTGACTATATTAATTGTGTCTGTGACATTTCATGTACTGTGCTGTCAATGGATTCTATTATTGTAGCATCTTTGTTTGGGGTACTTTCTTCCCTTATTATTCATGGTTTTAATTGAAAGATAAAGTATAATTTTAAAAAAATGCTTATGGTTTTAGTAAAAGGATAAAGTTATTCAAAAAAAGTTGCCTTCATGAACTTTAGTGTGGTAAAATTTCTCCTCTAGGCTCTTCCTGATAAAATTTCTTAAATGCTTTTATAATCACATCTGTAATTTGGTTTCTTGGTTCTCTGCTTCAATCCTACCTTCATTTCCTTTTATTTAAAAATTTAAATATTATTAACATCAATGTAACATACAGAATTAAAAGTCAAATTGTTCTATAAGTCAGTAACTGAAAGATACCAGCCCTACTAGTGCCTTTCCAACCCCACAACTGTGTCCTCATTCAAATCCCCAGAGGCAAGTACTTTGAAATCTTTAAGTGTTTCTTGTGGTAATTAACTCCATTTTCTTAAACCACATTCTCACAGTGCTGTTTCTTAGTGTGTTGAATTTAGACTTTATGTACTCACTTTCTCTTATGGTAGATGAAGATTTAACCTTATCTTACTCCCTTTCCTCATCTTTCATGTTATTAATATATCAGCACTTCATTAACTTAAGTGGCCAATGTTTGCATTAATTTGTTATTAAGTGCTGAATCAAGAAATAAAGTAATTCTTTCTCTTTTGAATAACTTCTTGTTTTTCCTGGACTTCATAATTGCTTTACTTTTTTGGGATTCCTTAATGATATATATACCTTTTGTTACTTATTATTGATCTCACTGACTGAACTAGAGAACACCTAGTAATATTTTTTTCCCTCTGAAGACAAACTTTCTTGAAGTTTTTTTTAATGCTCTGAGACTAATAAGTTTTGCTGGTCACTTGACTTTCTGCAAAGCTATGGGCCTGGACATTCTCCTTGCCTCAATCTTTTGCTTGATCCTATGTTTACTTAATCTGAGCTCCTTTTTTCTCCTGGATATTGGTTTGTTTTTCATCTTTTTTCCCCTCATACAATACTTTTATTAACCCTTTGGTAATCCTTGCTCTCAATAAATTTCAAATTGAGCACTAAAGAACCAATTCAAAGCTGTATTATCTGATGGTGGGATTTACAAACTAATAAGTTTTGATACATGAACAAGAATGTAAATGATTTTTGTCTTAAAAAAATTTGTTCTTCCTTACATTTCTGAAGGTCTTTTTCTCTGGGACTGTTCAGACTCTTTGGAGAATTACTCTTCAGTACTTTGCCCTGGAAGAATAAACCTGACCCTGGTGTTCTGGAAGGGAGAATGCTGTGTGTGTTCACACATTCCACTGTTCATAGCTCAGACTTTCCTTTAATATTGCTCTTTGGTTTGGCACTTCAGCTCCACCCTTCCTAATGTCTGGATCCTTGACTCAGGAATCTCTAGTTTTACTATGAAGGTGCTCAGGATTATTTTCATTATAAAAAATATTATAGCACCCAAGGGAACTATTGCATGTGGGTCTTGGAACTATGAAATTAGAATATTGAAGTAGATAAGGACTCTCACCTCTGTTCCTCCCTCTTATTCTGCATCATTTCCCCTCCATATTTTTTTTTATCTTCCAAAGTAGGAAAAATATGGTAAAAGGGTAGACAAATGAAGTCTTCTCAATTCTGTTTCTAAAATCCTTGAGAAAAGGCTCTGCTTTATCTGTCAGGGTGAGGGTCCCATCATTAGACCAAACAACTTTAATTAGGGAGTGGCATATGGAGAAAGGAGTTGAGTCAGATCAGTTCATGTGAGATGCCCACACTGGACCAATCCCTCTGGCTGGAGAAGGGAGACAGGGTTACCTTGTGTAAATGGTTGACAAGATTAGGTGTCTGAAAAATGTGAAACCTTTGATTAATACCTTCTGAATATAATTTTCAACGTATTAACATAGTTTTATTACTAGATGGCATAACTTCTAATTTGTGTTTTGCAATGGTTATATAATTTTCGTGATGGTTAACCAATTGTCTCTCACGTTGAAGGAGAATATGGAGAAATACTGGCTTCCCCTCCATTTGAGCATATCAAATCGATCTCATTTACTCTTCTCTAAATATTTTCTAGATTCAAGTAGTTCATGCTTGGATGGACAGCAGATGGCATTACCCCCTATGGAAGGTAATATGCTTCCTTATTGAGGGCCAGCACTGAGGGGATGGAGAGTGGAACTTTGTTAGAAACAGTGGCTGATGGGCAGCCTCTTGTCTGGCTTTAGAATATGGCAATCTGAGTGTTTTGGTATGAGGTGTCCCAAGTGACCCTACCACTACTTGCTCCCTGAACAAGGTACAGTCTTACTTTCTGTCAGGACTGTGTTCAAGTCCTATCTCTTTCTTCATCTAGTTACATGATCTTTAGTTGATCACAAAATGCAAAGGCTTGGGTACCCAGAAGAGAGAGTGATACTAAAACAGGAAAGGACAGATGTTGATTGATTGTAGATTTTAGTGTAAGAAGGTTTCATTTACTCAAAAGGTTTGCTCCACCATAGCCGCTCTGCCTGTGTTACAGTGATGACATCACTGACCTTACCTTTGTTACAGGTGAGTTGTGGCAGGTACATTGGTTGAGTAACCACCTCTCAGTAAACTATGCTCAGTCATGGACAGTTTATGCTGGTTTATGGGAAATGTGAGATTCTATATTAGAAGATGTTTATAGGTTACAGGTCTCAAGTTTTGCTTTAAAAGATGGACACAAGGGGACAATTTGTATATTTAATTTTGAGAACTGGATTGAACACGCTGCAGTAAAATATGTAAGCACACGTCATAATTCATTTATCTGTGGATATATGTTGCTCTATAACAAGAAGGAAGGGAAACTTCTCCAGATACTATGTTTGATAATATCACACATTTACAGTAAAAACTGGAAGTTTTTCATTTTTTTATACACCAAACTACTTTTTTACCATAAATAAATATTTTGAAGGTCTCTTTTCACTAGGCATTTTTCATTTTCATGGAATGGCTGAACCCGTGAAACTGCATATTATTTCAAAATATATTGGTTTTACTGACTTGTGATTTGTAAATAATAAAAAATTAAAAATTTCCATCACACTCAATCTAAATGCTATATTATTTAACTTTAGTAAAAGTGCCACATACTTCCCACATTTATGTTGTCTGGAATTGCACCCTTAGTAACAGGCATTTAGATTTGATGTTACTGATAGTTTTGTACTCATCAAACCTCGGGGGGTGATCACCGCCTGATAATTATTCTATTTTATTTTATCTCCCTAGGAGCATGAATTGTATGATAAAATCAGTATTGCTCACTGCCAAAATATTAGAATTAGAACATTGTCTTTGTCATTTAATTTAGAATTCTGTCTTCTTGTCTGTTTCTAGACATTGAAACTCCTGATTTAATTTCAACATATTTTATAATGCATAGTTTCCCTAATAATTCATACTGCAGGAGAAAAATTGTTAATGTCTGAATTTCCTTTAATACATTATGTATATTTTGTGAATGTTAATTTCTTATGTAAATCTAATATTTCTGGAGTAAGATCACCAGCAAAGCAATGTTGTACTAGGACTTCAGTAATGTGCGGTGGATAAATCACACACACAGGTCCTTTATCAAGGCTTCCTTTTCTCATTCTCCTTGTGTATGTATGCATGTGTGTCCAGTTACCACTTCATTGTCTGTGCAGATGGGTACCAAGGTGGTGCTCTATTGCCCTTGTATTCCATTGACAAGAGTACTGATAACAACATGGCGAATACGCTTCAGAAACAAGCCTTCATGCAAAATTGCTCACGACAGGGAAACAAATCAAACCATCGAAACCATCTGTGTTGACAGGAGAATAACCTGGGCCTCCAGACCTGACCAGAGTCCTCACCTTCAGATTTATGCAACAGCCATCACTCATGATGGATATTTTAGGTGTCAAATGGCAACATATCATGGGAATTTCCGTCGTGGATATCACCTCCAAGTCTTAGGTAAAGAATGTCATATATTGTTGGGCTGGGGATGTGGCTCAAGCTGTAGTGTACTCGCCTGGCATGCATGGGGCACTGGGTTCAATCCTCAGCACCACATAAAAATAAAATAAAGATGTTGTGTCCACCGAAAACTAAAAAATAAATATTAAAAAATAAAAAAGAAAGGAGTGTCATATGTTGTGAATATGATATTTCAGATCATCAGATTTGTGACTGAATTAAGTGTCTCTAAATTTCATATTTCTTATGTTAAGATTGAAGCATGATTTCCCTTACATCTCTTCAGTGTCCCCTGAAGTCCCTGCTTTCAGTGCAGAATAGAACTGGGGTGTTAAAGGCAGTTGCAGACAAGTCAGCTGCACAGACTATTTGGACACCAGAGGGGGATTTTATCACACAGACAATTCTATGACAGTGACACAGTGGCAGCCGGGAGTATGTGCCACTCTTCAGATAGACACGTATCTATTATGACCTGCTTAGTCTCCCATTTGACTGGCAATAGGAGTCTATCCATAGATCTGCTTCCTGGTTTGTGATTTTTCTAGTTTGTTTTGTGTTTAAGAACTTGATGCTCTTACTTCTTCACTCTAGCTCTTGCCTTCTACTCATGTCCAAGATTCTTTACAAAACGAAACCTACATTTATTGTCTCTTTTATGTTACCTCACATCTATCCCTTGACATTTATTCCTTTGTGTCTACCTTCCCAGAAAGTAGTTGGACAAAAAGCATCAAATATTCCCCAGATGTCAAATAAAATATAAATTTTTCTTTGTTTGTTAGCTTAATTAGCTTTATTGTAAGTTTTCACAAATATTAATGTTAAATATTTACCATTCAGTGATATTGAATAATTGGTAACTTTAAATAATATTTATCAATTCTTAATAGTTGATTTATTTTTTGTTAATATTCAGTATGGTCACTCCTCCTTTCTCATGTGTTTCCCTCCCATTCTCACTTGATTCTCTTCCTTTTTCTTCTGTATATTTTTTGATGAATGATAATTATGCATAATAGTGAGATTAATTTTTACATATTTGTAAATGCACATGACATAGCATTATAATTAGGTTAATATCATTTCCCTGTATTTCTCTTTTCTATGCCCTCTGGTTCCCTTCCTCTATTCTACTGGTGTCCCTTCTATTTTCATGAGACATGAGACCCTCCCTGCAACCTTTTTCCCTTTTTCCTCTACAGTTTTCACATATGAGGAAAAAAAAAAACAGGACCCTTGATGTTCCGAGTTTGGTTTACTTTGCTTAACATAATGCTCTCAGGTTCTATCCATTTTCCTGAAAATGACATAATTTCATTCCTTATGACTAAATAAAACTCTATTGTGTATACATACCACATTTTCTTATCTATTCATCCATTGATATCCCCAGGCTCATTCCAAAATATGACTATTGTGAATTGTCCTATTATGAACATGGGTATGCATGTACTATAGTATGCTGACTTTATTTCTTTGGGATAAATACCAAGGTGTGGCATAGCTGGGTCACATGGTGATTCCATTTCTAGTCTCTTGAGGAATATCCATTCTGATCTCTGTAGTAGTGTACTAATTTATAATTCTAACAACAGTGTAAAAGTGTTTCATTTTCCCCCCCACATCATCACCAACATATATTATTGTTTGTATTGTTGATTACTGCTATTCTAAGTGAAGATAAAATCTCAATGTAGTTTTGATTTGCCTTTCCCTAATTGCTAAAGACATTGGACACTTTTTAAATATATATGTTTGTTGTAATTTGTATTTCTTCTTTTGAGAAATGTCTGTTTAGTTCATTTTCTCATTTATTGATTGGGTTGTTTTTGGTGTTAAGTTTTTTGAGTTTTTAACATATGCTGGATAGTAATTATCTGTCCAAAGAGTAGCTAGCAAAGATATTTTCCCATTCTGTAGGTTCTCCCTTCACCTTCTTAATTATTTTCTTGGCTGTGCAGAAGTTTTTTTAATTTGATGCCATTCATTCATTAATTCTTGATATTATTTCCTGAACTTTAGGAGTCTTATTGAGAAAGCCATTGCCTATGCCTATATGTTAGAGTGTTGACCCTACATTTTCTTTAATGAGTTACCAAATTTGTTGTCTAATTCCTAGGTCTTTGATCCACTTTGAGTTGATGTTTGGGCAAAGTAAAGAAATAAGGATTTAGTGTCATTCTTCTATATTAGTATAACCAGTTTTCCCAGCACCATTTGTTAAAAAGCCTGTATTTTCTCTAATGTCTGTTTTTGGCACCCCTGTCAAGGATCACATGACTGTAGGTGTGTGTGAATCTGTTTCTGTGTCTTCTGTCTGGTACCATTGGTCTATGAGTCTGTCTTTTTTATTTAAGAGAGAGAGAGAGAGAGGAGAGAGAATTTTTAATATTTATTTTTTAGTTTTTGGCAGACACAACATCTTTGTATGTGGTGCTGAGGATCGAACCCGGGCCGCACGCATGCCAGGCGAGCGCGCTACAGCTTGAGCCATATCCCCAGCCCTATGTGTCTGTTTTTATGCTAGTTCCATGCAGTTTTGGTTACTATAGGTCTGTAGTACAAGTTCAGATCAGGTATTGTGATGTCTCCAGCATTGCTTTTTTTTTTTGGTTTAGGATTACTTTTGCTATAGAGCATTTTTTTATTCTTCCAAATGAAATTTACGACTGCTGTTTCTAGTTCTATGAAGATTGCCATTGGTATTTTAATAGGGATTGCACTGAATCTGTACATTATTTTTGGTTATTTGGCTATTTTAACAATATTAATTTTGCCTATCCATGAAAATGGGAAGTCTTTCTATATTGTGTCTTATTTAATTTCTTCTTTCAATATTCTAAAATTTTCATTGTAGACATCTTTCATTTCCTTGGTTAGTTTCATTCCTAAGTACTTTATTTTTGTTGAAATTATTGTGAATGGGATTATTTTCCTGATTTCTTAGCAAATTCATTGTTGGCATATAGGAAAGCTACTGATTTTTGTATGTTGATTTTGTTTTCCATCCCTTGGTTCTCTTCTTAACATTCATTTGACTTATTTGTTTTCATGTATTCATTCTATGAATGAAAGTATTTCTATGGGTTGCATCCTTGACCTGATTCTCACTTATCTATGTTCCTTGAATAACCTCAAAATCATACCCATTGCTTCATCTATCAGCTAATTCTTAACTCTCAAATCTGTGTTTTCTTTTTGCCCAGATTTTGCTTCTTAGCTCTCTCAACTTGAAACTGAACAGGTTCACTTAGATGCATCAAGGGCAACTCAAATATTTTTACCCCTTCATGAGTTCTGCATGTTTGTTTTATAACTTTAAATTTTTGTACATTCTTTTGTACAAATCTTTCTGCACATTCTCTTCAATTATTTTCTTTTCTTCATATTTTTATTTGTGCATCATAATTATGCACAATAGTGGGATTCATTGTTACATATTCATACATGCACTTTATAACTTGATAAATTTCTTAAGCTAGAAACTTAAACAGATTCTACAACATCCTTCTTTCTTATTCCTCATATTCAAAACCAGTCACTCTGTTTTATTGATTTGACCTTAGAAATCATTCTTAAATATGGAAGCTTCTCTTTCTATCTTAGTTATTTGTATGATCATCTCTCACCAAGATTATTGAAATGGCTCTAGAGCAAGACTACTGGCCCTTAGCTTACTTAATTTCAATTTATTCCCTGGATTATTTCACAAGGACCATTCTAAAATGAAAAATGTTCCACTCCTCTACTTACATGACCCCCAAGGCTCCTTTGGCTTCATGGAAAGCTAAACCCCTTTGACAGCTTGCACTACAGCAGCTCTTTTCTGCCTCATGTCTCACTCTTCTCCAGTCTGCACCCCAGGTATGTGGGTCCTTTTCGGCTTTTCAAAAGTATTCTGCTCTGTTTCTCTGTTGCCTTTTACACTCAGCTTCAACATCCCCACAATGTACTTCTTTCTCTGTGCTCATTTCTTTCATTGCATTTGATCAATTCTTATTGAGTTTTGAGCCATTGCTCCTCTGGGATGATTTTTTTCTTTAATTTGAAGCTTAGTCAACTATTTATTCTCTGTATTGACGTAATGCTTCATGCGTGCCTCTGTCAGGGTACTTCCATATGTCTGTCATTGATGGCTCTGAACTATTTTCACTCACAATATGACACCAAATGAGCATGGTTCTTTTCTTTGCACACCAACCAATTCTCTAAATCTCCAGGTATTAACCAGGTGTCTTGAAATTCAATTTAACTCTGATGCTAACTCCTGGGATTAGCACAGATCCCACAGCTTAGGGAGTCAGTCTCACATACTGCCCCCACTTGAGACACCAGTAACAGGTCTTAGTTGCCACCTGTACTTATAGCTAATTGACTATAAATTCAAGGAGTTCCCACATTCCTCCGATCAGATTCAATAATCTGCCAGAATGGCTCACAAAACTCAGGAAGGCATTTTATTTACTGTTATTCATTATTATAAAGGAAACAACACAGGAACAGCCAAATGGAAGAGATACATAGGGCAAAGTACAGGGGAAGGGGCCTGGAGCTTCCATACCATCTTAGAGAAAGCCATTCTCCCAGCTCCTGGATATGTCTTCTAATGCAGAAGCTATCCAAACCCCATTGTTCATTGTCTTTATGGAGACTTCATTACATAGGCTTGATTGACTAAATCATTGGTGTTTGGTGATTAACTCAATCTCTAGCCTCCTTAGAGCTCAGTGATGGTGGTTGTGGTGGTGATAGAGGCTGAATGTTACAACTCTAATCATGCCTTACTTTTTCTGATAACTAATCCTCATTCTGAAGATATATAAGGTCTTCCAGACACCAGTCATCTTGCTAGCATACAAAAGACACTCTTACTATGGTGATATTTCCAAGGTTTTAAAAGCTATGTGCCAGGAGCCTGGTAACAAAGACATTATATTTCTCTTTGTATCACAACTACAGATGTCTTTGATTTCCAGTACGTTGTTGTAAGTTCCTTGAAAATAGGAACCACTTTTTTTTTTCCAATTCTACATCACTAAGATCTGTCACAATACCTGACACAAATAATTGCACAATTAGGTTCTGATTATCACAAAACCCAGTCTCTACATTTTTCACTCTATGCCCCAAATCTTCAAAGCTTTAAGTTGTTCCTTTCCCTTGAAACATCCTTCCTTCTTCTCTTAACCTATTTAATACTGCAGACCAGCAAAGCTCAGTTTAAATCCCACTTCTCTCTGACCCTCGGAGTTGATGAACCATTCTTATTCCTCAGATGGCTTATAATCTAATGCTCACCAGCACCATTTGCTCTCTCATGACTTCTCTTTCATTTGTGTGTGTTTGACTTCTCCAGTTAGACTTTGAGCTTTTGGGGGACTGCATTCATATTGTCCTTTCTTTTTTTAAAATTTATTTTTAAAATTTTTTTTAAATTTTATTTATTTTAATTTGTTATATATGACACTAGAATGCATTTCAATTATAGTGCACATTCGTATCTCTGGTTGAACACAAAGTAGAGTCACACCATTCATGTCTTCATACATGTACTTAGGGTAACGATGTCATTCTCATTTCACTGTCTTTCCTACCCTTGTGCCCCCTCCCTTTCCCTCCCTCCCTTTTGCCCTGACTAAAGTTCATCTATTCCTTCCATGATCCCCCACTCATCCCCGGTATGAATCAGCATCCTTATTATATTGTCTTCTTATCCCCTCACTGTGCCTTTTCATAGAAGAAAAGATTGCAGAATAATGATCCGATTAGTCTGCTTTCATCTTTTAAACAAATCCCAGGGGACATTTTACAGATGAGTAAAACGAAAGTAGGAAGACATAAAACACTTTATTAAAGTGGTTCTATCTACTCAGTGACAAAATCATTTCACTGTGTGTTGAAAGTGTTATCAGATCATGCCCAAAATATTCAGAATAAGATTAAACTTTGCAAGGGAAATTTTCTTTTTCTTTTTCTTTTTTTTAATATTTAGAACAACTAAAAATGCTTAGAATATTCTTATTCTTTCAGAAAATATGTGTTAAAATATGTGTTAAACCAAGTACAAAACAAAGATATGGTTCCTGAACTCAGTCATGAAATAATGATACATTAGTAATATTTGAAATATAATTTAGATTTTTTAAAAAAATTTTTGACAATCTATGAACTTTTAGGAATATTTTTAAAGTATTCTTTTAAACCATTGACTCTAATTTGTTAATTATAAGAATCTTCAAACAGACTTTTAACTCTTACCTACATTTAAAGGTCTCGGAACACCAGAATCTCCAGGTTCAACTCTGCTGATCATTCTCTATGCGAAACTCTCTCTTCTTGTGGTCATTCTGGTCATGGTGGGATTTGCTTTCTTCCAGAGGATAAATGATTGCAGGTAAGAACTGGTAAGACTCAGTAGGAAGCAAACATCACTGGGAGACTTTTGAGTTCCTTCTGTGCTGGAATGAGCTTGACACATTTCATGATACATTGTGTTCGCTGCCTCAGCTGCTTCTTTAACATTAGGCTTTGTGAACAACCAGAAGACCTGGCAGAAGTGTCCACAGAACTGGGGCCAGAGGTTGGTTGTGATTTTGAACCAAGAGAGTCCTAGCCTAGCACACTCCTTGAGATTCCAGCAGGAGGTTAAGAGGCTGCTGGTACTTCTCAAGAGTTTACTTCCATGTTTCCATGATTCGGATGACTTGTTTCTTGCATTATTATTATTATTATTATTATTATCATTATTAATATTATTGTTATTATTATGTTTCTTCCTAGAGAATAAAAATCAGAAGAGCTGGAAGTCAGTTGATGAGACATCACAAGAAAACAGCCATTTGTAATCAGCCTCATGTTCAACATCTAGCTGAAGTGCACTTTCGTACCTAAGCGTTTATGAGAATGGACATAAGTTGCAGGCAGTTTCAGTCTCTTAACATACAGTATATACACATATGCAAAAGCTTGGTGTTTGCTGTCATAAATGTCAAGGATGCTTTGTCTATTCTTCCCTTTCCTTCAGTGAATGCTTATTAGACAAAGTAAAACAATCCTGCTTCCCAGCCTAAAGAAGAAGATGGCTCAGCAATTCAAACAGCAATGCTGAGCAGTTTTTCTACACCCCTTGAGTCCTTTGGATGGTGCTTTCATCCAGCTTCTTGGTTCCTTTGTCCACTTGAGATGCTATCAAAGTTGCAATGGCTAGAGCCACTATAAACACTGCCTGCAAGTTGGCCAGTAGCGAACCTTCTGTCCTTTTTTTTTTTTTTCTTCCTAGCAAGTACCAGGGCAGTCACATTGCATATTTGGACTGAATCCTAAGTGAATGGCTTAAAGTCTTTTTTAGCAATAGTTGCATTTTAGTAGAAGTTATAAATTGTTCCCAACTAAGGAACTGCCAGTGTCCTTGGATACAATGCTGAAGGTCCCCTGACCTTTCAGAGCTCTAAGTGTCTCAGTACTGTTTGTTGTTTATATTATAAGTTACAGATTGGAATGGATTAATGAGGGTAAAGGGTGGGATACTGGTGAAGCCCTAATATCTTGAAAGGCTGCTGATTCAGATGGTAATCCTGTAGTAAAAAGTGTTGTTTTACCTAAATGTATCTTTCCGCCCCCCCCCCCCCCATACTGTAGATTGAACTCAGGGATGTTTCACCACTGAGCCATGTCCCCAACCCTTTTTATTTTTTATTTTGAGATAGAGTCTCACTAAAGTTTCTTAGGGCCTTGCTAAATTGCTGAGACTACCCTCAAACTTGTGATCCTCCTCCCTCAGCCTCCCAAGTTACTGGGATTACCAGCACGCACCACCATGCCCAGCTAAAGGAATCTTTTCTTATGTAAAGTTGTGAGTGATTTGGGCTGCTAGTTTTGTTTTCAATAAAACTGTAGGGGAGAAAATGAATGCTTAATATTGGAAGATGCTACACTAGTCCAGTACTCTAATTAGGTGGTGCTTTCATCCTAGATTCTTGGTTGCCCACCAAAAAAGTTTAATTCTTACTCAAATCACACTCCAATGTAGTTGGTGGGTCTGGGACAGTGGTTTGACAGGTATTGCTCCAAGCTAGCATTTTATCCTCTTTATGCTATGACTCTGATTTCCTCAGAGTACTCTGTAGTCACCTGGTGAAAAGGCAGCAGGATTTTATGTGGGAGGATTTTACAGGCCAGACTTGGAGTAGCAGTTACTTCTACTGGCATTCCATTGTCTAGTGTTCAGTCTGAAGGTCATGGTAACTTGTACAGAGCTTGGAAAATGGTCTGACTGCTTTGGAAGAAAAGGAATCAAGCTTGTTATACATCTAGCCAATAGTAAATAATAGGACTAGTGCTAAGATTAATGCCTACTCTATTTGTCATCTAACATGAATTAATAAATATTTTCATTAGTAAATATCATAGATATTTATTAGATTTTGTATTAGATTTTTTTCATGTTTATGATAGCATATTGAAAGTGAAGGAGTCTTGTAATTCAATTCTGTAATAGACTGAAAAAGACAGCAGAGATTGCAAGTTGCCTGGTCCATTGTGGTCCTACCCTTTCTCTTTGTGGCCATTGATTATGCTCACACCCCCTTTTACCCATGCAAGCTTTCAGCGGATTTCAAAGTCCTTTCCGTAAGGAGAGTACATGCTTATCCACCATATGTAATTTGCTTTGGCCAATAAAATGAGGCAGCAGTGGCAGTGTACCATCTGAGCATGGGTCTCATGAGGTCCTTCATGTTTCTGCCTGCTACTCCAATGAGAACATGTCTGGCCTAGCCTGCTGGGGAGTGAGAACCACATAGAGTATAGCTGAATCACCTCACTCCAATCTGCCCACCTCCCTGTTGAGTTTTGGCAAATGAAATATAAGCATATCTTCTGTGATATTTTCTGGAAAACTTTTTGAAAGAGAAAGGAAGGGTGCTTTTCTGCTTTTCCTCCTTATTTCTTGGACTGCAACATTGGTGTGATGACTGGAGGTCCAGCAGCCAACTTGAGCTATGAGTGACCCTTGAGGAAGAAGACTATTCACTGAGATGGATTTAAAAAAAATGGAAAAAGAAAGATGGAAGCATCCTGGGCCTGATGACCATGGAGCTTCCCTACCAACCCTAGTCCATCTACCTATTGACTTTGTATAAGAGAATAAACTATTTTATTCATGGCACTGCTATTTTGGGTTTTACTGTACACAAAGCCGAACTTCATCCTCATTGTCATAAACACCTAGTTGGTCAATCTGAAGGTTTGTTGTCAATCTTGCAAAAACAGGTTATGTTCTACTTATGTGCATATAGTGATCTATTTTTGTTCTTGACTTAGAGGTAATAAAACAGGCATAACATCAGAGGTTAGGAATCACAGAGCCATTTCTATGAAGATTTTGCAAGAACGGTTGGTTATGTAAAGTTAAGTGATGCTGTGGCTTGTGGTGGGTGGGAAAGGACTTGGGAATCTGGGGCTGTGAGAAGATCATCTAGTTGTCACTAGACATGAGAGGACATATCTGCTTTGTAGGATTGGAAAGACCAACATACCATTGTGAGTAAGAGAAACAGAGGAATTGAGATCTATTGGACTTTATTGTGTTAATTCTTTTTCACCAAAGGGACTCAGTCATTTGTGGGAGAGACTTACGTGAATTCAGGCCACCTTTCTATCCCATTCTCACTGGCAGGACGTTATTGATGGCACTTGACTGGAAGAGTAGAAAACTATAGCCCCTCCTTCCAACCTCCATCTTCCTATCTCTACATAAAAAGAATAAAAGGTGGTGGTGGGGGGAGACCCATATTATTTTTCTTTCTTGAACACCCATATGTATTATATATGCACCTACAGAAAAATTAATCACAGTCTCAAACTAAAGAAAATCTGGAGCTACTTGTGGCAAGACACAATTGAGGGCCACTAGATGGTGCTTCAACTTAATTCTTTTAACATTTTGAAGCAAGTTAAAAAAGCTACTTAACCTAAGGCAAAATAATCCTGTATTTTTTTTTCTTTAATTTTTCCATACAACTGCCCTACCATTTACTAATTCTTCAGGTCTTCTTGGGTGGTTTTGAGACAATTACATCAGCAGTGGGTGGGGAATGTTCTAACTTAAAATTAAGGAGAAAAAAAAGTTTTTTTCACTTCCTAAACTTGTACTACTCTTTTCACTAATTTAGTAGAAACATTATCTTTACTGAATGAGGTAGGAGTGGATTTTAACAGCCTGGCTGCAGGGAAAAAGTAGTGTGAGTCTTCATGGTAAACCAAGATTACTACTCATTTCTTCAGATGAAGAGTTGAGATCACCCAATTCTTAAAACTCAAACTGCTTGTTAAGTGTTAATGACTCCAGATTGTTAGAGCTATGGATAAAATTAGTTGGCCTTCTGCACTTCCTAGGCCCTCCCCAGCATCTTTGAGAAGCATATTTGGTATTCTAAAACTGGAAGGAAGCTACAGATAAATTAGGTCAACTTCCTCATTTTTCAAAAGAGGAAACTGAGACTCTCAGAATTCAGTGGCTACTGGGTCTTAGAAAGAGGCCTATTTTTCTTAGTGCCCCAAGGGAGGCAGGCAGCCATCATATGGCAACAGACAGACAATGGCACTTCAGAGGAAGAGGAATGTCCCTCTCTTTCTTGGATTCTGTCTTCCTAGTGAAAACCAAGAACCCCCATGTGCTTCTTCTCTCCTTTGATGGTCAAGGCCACAGGACAGTTAAGAAACAGATACTATGCTTATGTTGATTGATCTTTTGTGGAGCTAGGGCTAAGATCAACAATTTTCACCAGACACATATCTTGGTGGGAGAGATGTGAGTGGAGACCTGAATAAATTTGGGGCATTGCTAAGAAGGTAGAAGTGGAGAGTGGGTGTGAAGCCTCAGTGAAGGAGATGGTAATAGTCAAATTGAGTTTTATACGATGCCTTGGTGGATCAGGACAGGCAAGAAAGACTGCCAGAAGAGAAAACCTCATGGGCAGCAGAGACATACGTCAGGGTGCTTATCTCTCCAGGCGATGGGGAAACTATCATCTCATAAAAATCTTACATTTCATGAAGTCATGTGGGGACAGAGGACAGTTATTCTACTAAGAATGCCAGGAGAGTTTTGCAGATCCAGCAAATCTTGATGAATTTATAATGTTCCCTGAACAGAATGTCCAAATCTTCTGACTGATTCACCCAACACTGACTTTAAGATCAAATGAGGAGCCAAGAACATTGGTCTGTACACAGAGGAGAGCCGGAGAGGCTGGGAGAGGCTTGGGTCTGATGGATAATGTCGCTGAGTCTCAGAAGGGTGGGACTCGCTTTCTGATCTGGGTGAAGCTGGCAGAGCTGAGTCGTTTCTCCTAATTCTGGTTTTGCCTCATGAAATAGGAAAATAATACTAGCTCTTAGTGTAGCTGAAGAGAGCATTTTGAAGATAATCTTTATATATTTATAAACGTCCTTGTGGAAAGTGGTCTAGGAAGACAAGATCTTATTATTTAGCCTACCTGCTGCCAAATGTACCTCCTGTACACATGAGTGTGTGTGTGTGTATGTGTGTGTGTGTGTGTGTGTGTGTGTGTATGTATTCTTTTCTCCTATGTAAGAAACAGAGAGCCCATGGGTACCATAGACACTGGATTCCATTTCTAGTGTGCCTTCTCTATTCCAAAGCTCCCTCATATTGAAGAGAGCTCTTCAGAGACACAATCATCACCAGGGAGAAAAGAAATGAGCTTCTTTGCACAGTAGAGGGAGGCTATAGAGCAAAGCAAGATAATTTGCAACTTTTTAACTAGAGGAAGAGAAAAAATATTCACAGGTTCATATTAAAAACAAACAAATAAACAAAAAACAAATGTAACCAGATATGCTAAAACAATAGGACTTAATGAAATTCAATTCAGTGTTCTGACTTTTAGGAAAAAGAAAAAAAAATCACTTTCTAAATTGCTGTTTCGATTCACCTGTTGGTAAGAATGGGATCCCCCTGGGAAAACAAGGATGTACATGAGAAGCCAATCATTTACTGCTACCCTGTAACCTGATGAAAACACTTGAGGACATCATGACTTTGCAGTTTCTCTTTCATGCTATCTTTCTGAAAACAGAGCAAGAAACCTACTGAGGAGGGTGGTCTGTGACTAAGACGAGTTTTACTCTGATTCTGAGGGGCATCTAGTCTGCCATGCAGCAGGCGGGCATTCAGTGGGGACCACAGAACCTAGAAAGGAAGTGGGTTTCCTCCTTTGTGGGTACCATGTGGCAGGCCACGCTATTGGGAAGACTAACCTGGTGTGTGGCTGTGAAGCCTTTCAGTTGACATGAATGCTTCTGCAGTTCTGAGGGAGGCTGGGTGGGAGTCAGGAGGAGATGAGGTTATATATTTTGTGTCCCCCTTCAAGAACTTACAGTTTATTTACCAAAAATTCCTGCATTCCCAGTTTTAAGGCTTTTGGCCCCAGACAACACCATCCACAACATGACACCTTTGAAAAAACTCTGCCACAGACTTTCCCCATATTCCTTGTAATGGAAAATTGCAACATAATTTACAAGACATTGAAAACCAAGGAGCAGCCCAAGATGTCAGCTCCAAGAAGCTACAGTAAATGTCTTGGGACTAGAAAGAATGATTAAACAACTATCATTCCAGCAAGAAGCATCTGTCTTTTGTCATTCTCCCCACAGCTACATAAAATGTGCAGAGGAAGGCCGCCATTTCGGTGGAGGCGAAGGAGATCAGCTGTATGTAACATTTTCCACTAAAGCACACATCCCAGTACTCTCCAGCTGCCTATCAAATGTAGCTCAAGACGGCCTGTTGCTGTCCACAGTAACCCATGACAGCCATTGCATCCTGCAGGTGGAACTTAGGGAGGATCGGATAGGAAAACTTATTCTTAAAAAAATTGGGCCTGGGTTTTAAAATTTATTTCAATTTTGCTTTTTTTACCCCCTCTCTGATTTCTACCCCAAACATGCTTTCTTTGGCAGTCTCCCCAGAAAACTGTGAAGTCATAGAGCATAAATTATTTAATTCACACCTCTACAGGATGGTAAAACTTGCAAACCACAGCTGTTCTTGGGCAAGAGCTCTGGAGAGGCAAAAATCAGCTGATCCCCGAGCAATGCACACGTAGACGCTGGATGGACTGTGGGACAATCCATCTTCAGCTGTCATCACATGTCAGGGTGAGGCTATCTAGGTTTACATGATCTCTCCAAATTTTTACTTAATTCCTCATAGTCAGTAGTGTTCTTTTCTTTAATGACTGCTTCTCAAGGAGACTAGGAAGTGAATTTATTCCCATGTTTCTTATTTATGGGTAAAAGATTGAGACAGCTATACCCTACTTTTGTGTTCTGTCTTCCTCTATGATCCTCTTATTTCGATCCACACACCTATTATCCAAGTTTCCTGGAAATTTATCTCTAGTCCTTTCTTGTTTAATTTTCTGCTTTGGTTTGTGGTATTCCTGCCTTTGTTGCTACCCCTGCCTTCTCTTCAGTGTAACAGTATCCATAAAATCTTTCCAGATGCCTTGTTCTAAGTGAGGCATGGCCCCACCATAGAACTTCTTAAAATAGTATTTTGTGGAAATATCCTTGATTTTTATAGGTATTTGTGAATATTTGTCTCCAACACTAAATTGTAAAATCCATGAGAACAGATGCCACAGGGCATTTATTTTTATATTTTCTTGCTTAGCACAATATATATGTATATTATATGTATTATATATATATATCTTTTTTGCTTAGCATAGTGTGTGTGTATGTGTGTGTGTGTGTGTGTGTGTGTATATATATATATATATATATATATGCACTGAATTTTTGAAATTGAACTTAAACTTTCCTCCAAAAAAAATATTGAAAAATATATGACCCACAAAGGGATATGTGGATACTTTTGACTATGTGAATAGATGGAATTCTACCCATGAAAGACAGAAAGGGAGGAAATATTTGCAATATATATAAGACAAAATATTATTACCTTGACTCTGTTAACTCCAACAAATCAAAAGAAAAATACAAAATAAAAATCCCTTGGAAACATTGGCAAAAGATATGAATAGCCATTTCATAAGATAGAAAATAAAAATATCCAATAAATAGGAGGGAACAGTGGCACATGTCTGTAATCCCAGTGACTCAGGAGACTCAGTCAGAAGGGAGCCAAGTTTGAGGCCAGCCTCAGCAAGTTGGCCAGACCTTCAGTAACTTGTCTCAAAATTAATAAACAAACAAACAAATAAATAAAAAGGGGATATAGCTCAGTGGTAAAACACCCTGGGTTCTATCCCCAGTACTCCTCATCTATCTATCAAATAAACTTGAAATGATATTCAAACTAGTAATCAGGAAAAGGCCAATTAAAAAGAAAACCAAATATATATATATATATATATATATATATATATATATATATATATATATATATATATATTTTACATATCACAGTGGTAAAAATAATAATTTTGTAGTATCAACTGTTAAAAGAGACCTGGGGGACAAGTGGTTTCTAAAGGGAGTGTAAGATAATGCAGCCATTTCAGAGAGCTGTTGGCAAGTAAGACCTCATGATTCCTCCTTTCAGTATCTACTCAAAGTACCATTGCTCATGTGCACAAGAAAGTACATTTTACCACACGGTTTATAGTAGCAAAAAATGGGCCCACACCTCACCATCCATTTTCGGGGGGGTGCAACGTTGCACAGCACTGACACTGTCTTAGCAGAGAGGCACTCCTGACATCTAATGTACCACCCTGCCTGCATCCCTTCACCCACTTTCTTTCTTCTTAGCACCCATTCCTTCATGTTCTGGCGTTAGTCATTCTCATGCTTATTTGACTATTATCTTTCACCATCTCTAAAATTTAAGACAGATGGAGGCAGACTCAACCTGTTTTTCCTGTGCCATGGGTGCAGCCCTTGGTGTGTATTTTCTAGCACACAATAGAGGCACAATAAATTTTTATGGACTATACAATGTGGAGCTATATGTAACAACACGGAAAGATTTTCAAGGCACAAACAAGAAAAAAAAGTAACTTATAAAATAATATCTAATGATTCCATTGTCTCCTGACACCCTCCTATTTCTAACATGGCCATACCCAGCAGAAAGATGTAAATGGACAGGAGGTAGGGAGGTCACCTATAAATCTCTTCCTAATATTGGTTTTTAAAGGAACAGAGAGAATTTTGAGCTTCTTTCCTATCTTAATACCAATGCACCCTAATAAACAAAGCAAAACTACCTTGAACTGAGAGGATTTGGGCATGTGGAACAAGTGATGAGAGTCTGGACTCCTTTGGGGATGGGGGACTATTTCTTCCAGGCAGAACCCACAAAGTAAAAGGCCCCAGAGGGAGCATTGTCAAAAGAACCCGGATGGCACTGGGGCATTCTCTTTAGCGAACACTAAAGTAGAAGACTGATTCTTACTTCTTTCAATGATGATGTGGCAAGAGCAGTCTCTAGATCCAAAGAGGTGGGCAAAGGGGAACAAGGGTTTCCTCCCTAATGCCTATGGCATAGATGGCACACAGGACCAACCAGGTACTTCTCTGATGACCACCAAATTTAGATACACAGGGTGAAAACAAGGAGAGAAGGAGCTGACAACTGGGAATACTTTTTTTTTTTTTCATGTTGCTCAAACAAGTCCTCGAAATGCCATGATTTTTCTTGCATACAAGAGTAAGAAGCTGAGCTTTTCACCTGTACTATCATTCAATGTGTACCTGGAAAATCATCTGGAAGATTGCAAGCTTGATGATGGGTGATGGTGAAGAGAGGCTTGAGCTTCAATATTTGAGTTTTGCACCGAGAATATATCCATGTAATTAAAAAATGCATTTTCCCAAAAAGTAGAAAGTAAAACAACCTAATGTACTTTCTTGGCAGAAGGTAAGGCAAAAGTTCTAGGGTTCGCTAAGACTGACTAAGGGCAGATCCAAATAAGGCTGCAGGGTAGCCGACCAGATATGACCTACAGGAAGCTGTGATTCTGTACTTTTGTTTTTTATTCATGAAGATCATTTTTTTCTGTCCTGCTTACAGATTTGTTTAGCAGTTTAAAAATACTAGAATTTATGAGAGTTTGTAACTCAAGAATTAATGAAAGACACATGGTAGGAAAGATGAACCATTAAATCCAAGTACTGTCATGCATATGCCTTTTTAATTACTTGAGAAAACAGCATAAAATCTGAAATTTATGACTATCTCATACATTTTAGCTGGTTTCAACTTCAAACATGTTAAATTGTATACATATTAAGTTTCATGTTCTTGGTGTTTTTGCTTTAACTAGAATGGCTTTGGAATTAATTTTATTTTGCATTTCTTGATACCTCTGTTTCTTGTTGTTCATGACAGGTTAGAAGTTATTTTAGTAAGTTAATGAACATTTAAATACAAGTCTAGAGAAGAAGAACTTAGACTGAAAGCTTTTTTTTTTTTTTTTAAAACAAACCACTAGTGTTTGAGAATCCCAAACCCCTGGTGCACTGATGTATACCTATAATCATTTATTTTAGAAATTGTGTCCTTTTACTTTATCCTTCCCTAAGGTGACTCAGTTTCTCCCTGTCCATTACATTGTACTTTTGAAGACAGAGTCAATCAACCAGAATGAGATAATCTTCTCTCCTAAGTAGTTCCTGTTGACAGCAGATATTTTACATATCTGATTCTTCCTTCATGTCTTCCATTATAACTACCACGATGTAGTGTGTATATATCAGATACATATTTAAGCAAAAAATAAATTTACTAGGTAGCTCATAGAATCTCTGACCCTGGAAAGCTAGTACTGGGAAATGGGCAGGAACAAAGCCATCTAGTAAAGAAGGGCACCAATGTCATAACCTCTAGACCACAAGATGCCATAGCTTACAATGTTGCCATTTGGCCAACAGATGTCAGACACTTCACCAGCTCTCATTGCCTGCATATTTGCATCTGCTAGCTCGTGATATAAGATCTTAAGTGGACAAGTGCACCTGATGAGTCATGCCTGGGTCCCTTGTTCAAACCCCAGCTACCAGAGGTCTGCATGGGAAGGAACAGAAGCTTCTTGCTGACATTGCCAAAGTAAGTAAGTGTCTGGCACCTTGCATTTGCTAGGTCTAATGCATTATCTAGGAAATGCATTATCTCTTACCAGAATCCAGGAGGTACAGAATTCACAGAGGAAGGGTGCTCAAAGGCCAAGGAGTCACCAAAACCCAATAATGTCTATCACAGGGATTAAAATGCAGCCTTTTAGGGCTGGGGCCGTAGCTCAGTGGCAGAGTGCTTGCCTAGCATGAGCAAAGCACTGGATTCGATCCTTAACACCATATACAAATAAAATAAAGGCATTTTGTCCATCTACAGCTTTAAAAATTTTAAGAAAAAATGCAGCCTTTTAACTCTTACTGACCACGAGAGGTTTTTAAACACTGGTTCTCGGAATATTAGCTTTTAAATCTCTAACTGATTATATTAGTTTTGTATTGCTGCATAGCAATTTACCCCCCAAAAGTAGCAGTTTAAAACAAAAATAAACACTTATTCTTTCACACAGTTTATATGGGTCAAGAATTTCAGGAAGCTAAAATAGAGGGTTCTTGGAACTCTCATGAGGTTGAGTGGAGGTGTCAGCTGGGGCTGCAGTTCTCTGCAGGCTTGATATGGGTTTGGGCATCCAGTTTGAAGATGGCTCACTCACTTGCTGACAGTCCATCTGGTGTTGGCAGGAAGCTTCTGTGCCTTGCCACGTAGACCTCTTTGTAGGGCTGAGTGTTCTCATGATGTGGAAGCTGTTAGTAATCCAAGAGTGAACAAAGCAGAAGCTGCAATATCTTTTATGACTTTTCTACACCACAGTCTGTTGGTCACACAGTCAATTCCTAGTCAGTGTAGGAAAGGATGATGGTGGGACATGGGCACCAGGTTGCAAGGCAAATAGAAACTTGTGAATTATCTATTTAATTTCTTAATCAGAATGGAAAGTCAAAAAGATCCATTCTCCATCTGACTCTGAGATATTTAGACATATTTGGTTTTTTTTTTTTGCAATGAGGATATCATTATTACTCGATTTGAAGGCCAAAAGTTTTGCTGACTCCATTAAGTTAGAATGATTAAACAAAATCCAGAAACAATTCAAAGCCTATCAAACAGATTCAAGAATTTTTTTCAATTGAAGCCAATTTGGAATTTCTTTATTGAAATATACTTCCCATTTCTCTTTCAAACTTGTCAGAATAAAATAAAATTGAAAATCTAGAAAATTAAGGGGATTTGCTCTTCTTGAAGCTTTTTATTTGGCTGATCAGAAAGTTTTAAATTATTTTAAAATATTAGTTTCTTTTTGCTTAGAATTATGAGCAGTCATGAGGTTTTGGACCCAGATTGGGAACGATAAAGACCATTGTTTTTGTCAAGCTTTAGGACAAGTCTTAGCCTTTTTTTGTTCAACTCTCATGAGTTTGGCTCTGTCTTTCTAATCCTATTGCTCTCATGAGATCAGAAGAAATTACAATTTAGACAAAATTTTCCTTCTTGGGTCCCAAGTGAAAATTTTTTGTATATATGTTTATCTTAGTCCATGTAGGCAGCCATAACAGAGTACCAGAAACTAGGTATTATTAGCAAAGGAAATGTATTTCTAACTTGAGGACAAGGGAGTTTTCGGTAATCTCTTTAAGAAGGGCCTAAGTACATGTATGGAGATGCAAATGGTGTGATGCTACTTTGTGTACGACCAGAGAAATGAAAAATTGTGCTCTATATGTGTACTATGAATTGAAATGCATTCTGCTATCATGTATCACAAATTAGAATAAAAAAATAATTTTTTTTTAAAGAAGGGACTTTGAACTGAGCATGGTGGCACATGCCTATAATCCCAATGACTCAGAAGGATGAAGCAGGAGGATCACAAGTTCAAGGTAACTTTCTGCAGTTTAGCAATACACTGTCTCAAAAAAATATGGGTATGGGACTATGGATGTGGCTCTGGGTTCAATCCCTGGTGCCAGGAATAAGGAGCTCTTCCCTTGTGACCTGATCACCTAACCAAAGATCACCTCCTAATACTATCATATCAGGGGTTAGGATTTCAATATGAATTTGTAGGGGACAAATAGTCTATAGTATGTCTCTTTGGTTTTAAATAAGTAACACAGCATTTAAGAGAGTAATAAAGAAAGGAGAGAAGAAAGACAGAAAATACTTACCAATCATCAACTTCTCAGGGGCAGAGAAAATGAGTTTTGATCTAAGGAGGAAAGTGGACTTAATATCTAGTCCAGAAAGTGCTCAGAAATTTATTGAGTTTAAGGGCATGCCAATCATTTCATCACTATGAACAGGTTCTAAACTAGAGGTGTCCCTAATGCTGGAAGCAGGGCATAGTAGAAGTTCCTATGAAACTTCATGGTGGTTGCAGAGTCTGAGAAGATCTCTTGAACAAAGAGAAAGAGTATTCAACTGGAATGACATCAGTCATGTGCTGGAGCCTGCTCTTGGTAGCTTGTGAGATTTGTTACTCATTATTCAGATAATTTGTGAATTGATTATTAGACTGTTGGTAGCTTGAAGTAGGCCATTGTGGCAATATTCACACCACAGTGCCATCAGGGCTCCCCCTGTGCCCACCTAGAAAGCATCAATTAATCAACATATTGCAATGAGGATACCCTGAGAAGACAGGCTATGATATGGAATTTACAGCAACACCGTGGTGGGGGAACCAGTGGGGAAACCTGAGGAGCCTTGGGAGACAAAACTGGGTGAACCAGCCAAAGACAGTGTTCACAGGACAGAGAGAGCTAGTTCAGGGAGATGTACAGGGATTAGAGCCAAGGAAGCTTTTTAAAAAATAATAAAGGTGGGGCTGGGGTTGTGGCTTAGTGGTAGAGTGCTAGCCTGGCATGCTTGAGGCACTGAGTTCGATCCTCCACACCACATAAATGTAAAATAAAGATATTGTGTCCACTTGAAAAACTAAAAAATAAATGTTTAAAATAATAATAATAATAGTGACCTCAGACCAGAGTGGTATAGTCTACAACCTAAAGGGGGAATTTAGAGTTTAATTAGGTAAAGGAGACAGGAGCCAACACTTATAAAGAGGCACTTGCTTCACAAACTTAATTGTTTCATTAGTCTTTTGAGGTAGATAGTTAGTACTGTTTTTTTAAATATATTTTACAATTAAGAAAACTGAAGCTCTATTCATCTGTTGAAAGGTACCTAGTTTGTTTCCATAGCTTAGCTATTGTGAATTGAGCTGCTATAAACATTGATGTGGCTATGTCACTGTAGTATGCTGATATTAAGTCCTTCGGGTATAAAACCAAGGAGTGGGATAACTGGGTCAAATGGTGGTTCCATTCCAAGTTTTCTAAGGAATCTCTATACTGCTTTCCATAGTAGTTACAACAATTTGTATTCCTACCAGCAATTTATGAGTGAAACTTTTCCTCACATCCTTGCCAACATTTATTGTTATCTGTATTCTTAATAATTGCCAATGAATTGGAAAAAGAAAGTGTGGTATATATACACAATGGAATATTACTCAGCCATAAAGCAATACACTGAATAAAAATATGGCATTTGCTGGTAAATGGATGGAACTGGAGACGGTCATGCTAAGTGAAATAAGTCAATTCCCCAAAACTAAAGGCCAAATGTTCTCTCTGCTATGTGGATGCTAACACATAATAAGGGAGGTGGAGAGAAGAACAGAAGTTCTTTGGATTAAACAAGGGGGAATGATGGGAAGGGAGGGGAAATAAGAATAGAAAGACAGTAGAATGAATTGGACATAACTTTCCTATTTTCATATATGAATATATGATCAGGGAAACTCCCCATCATGTACAACTGCCAGAATAAGATCCTAATTAGACTGTTATACTCCATGTATGTATAGTATGTCAAAATATACTCTATTGTCACACATATCTAAAATGAACAAATTTAAAAGAAAAAATTTTAAAAAGATAAAAAACACAGAGAAAGAAAGTTGAAGCTCCAAAGGCCAACAAGTAGAGTTGAGCTCCTAACTCAGAGTTTTCCCACAGTCCTGTAACCTCCTAGATCTTCTTCTAAGAAGTTGGAAAGGGGAAAAGGAAGACAAAGTGGAATTGTTCTGGGACCAGAAATCTCCAGAAGGAGCAGAGAAGTAAATGCAAAATCAGTGAAGAAAGAAGTGAAGTTCAAAGGAAGAATGTCTGAGTGGATTCCTCACCAAGAGAGGAAGGTAGGCTGGCTTGAAAAAAATGGGTTTTGTATCTAAGTTTCTGCTCTAGAGCCAGGAAAGGGTACACAGAACTCGAGTATCATGGAAACAAAGGAGCAGCTTTATAAATTAGACCAGGGTTGCCACCATGTGCAGCAACCCTATAGCTATTCTGCAGTCCCTACCCAAAGAGTCCAAAGGAAATTGGTGAAGACTTCTCTTTAGCTGGAGATGGACTGATAGTGAGCTTCTCTTCGTCTCCACTCGACTTCTGTTACCTTGTTTGAACCTCAGGTTCTATAAACTGGCACTCTTTCTGCGTGAACAAGGAATGAGATTCCATGCTCCTGGAGGGCAGGAACTTGGCCTTCTTCATGGGTATGTCTCTTGACAACATGACATATTGGATGAACAATAATTACTTTTCAGATAAATGTGTTGAGCAGACATTTAAAGCCTCTGCTAAAAATAAAATTGGCTGCAGGTTTTGTTGCTCTACCTCTGTGGTCTCACTGCACACACATATGTTTTAGATCTGAGGCTATTAAGGACATGTGTTCTGACCTATTATTTATAACAAACTGAAATGGAAAATGCAACCAGAAGCTTAAAGAATTTGCCTGTGGACTATAAATGCAGGCTGTGAGGTGGCCAAATCAGGGATCCAGGAATAATCAGAAAGCATTCAGTAAAACTATGTGGCTCATGACCCTTCGGTGGACTCTTTCTGTCCTGCTGTGTAACTTACCCTACCGAGATCTGAGATCATGCACCCAAAGTTTCTTAGAACTTCAAGCGCTGGTTTATTTTCATTCTTGCTCAAAATCCAGAAGATTTTGAGTTTTTAATCTGGGCAAGGACAGCCTCCTATCTCTGCCTTTCCAGGGATAGCTACAACTCTTCTGAAGTTAGTGATGCAGGTTAAACCATTCTTATCCTTTTGTCTTGGCAAATAAAAGTACTAGCAATGGGAAAAAGATGATTGCTGAAATCCGGTGTTCATGTGTTTCCTAGTTTTGACTGTAGAAAATGAGGGAATGAAAGATCACAATTAAAGGGAAAGCTTGAATCCCCTCCTGTTGCTGAGGAAGCCTCAGGATAGTTATGACTGCTGATTCCAAACATGTGTGCCCATCCTTGCTTTTAGACATAACAGCATTTGTGCTGATCAGTTTTATGTTGCTGTGACAAAATACCTAGAATCAACTTAAAAGGAACAAAGGTTTATTTTGGCTCACGATCTCAAGAGGTTTTGGTCCATCGTCCCTTGTCCTATTGCTTTGGGCCTGTGGTGGCACAGTATCTCATGGCAACAGAAAGCAACAAATAAACGAATAATAAGAGAGGAAGGGTTAGGGTCCCAATATCCCCTTCAAGGAAACACCCCCAATGATCTAACTTCCTTCTCCTAGGTCTCACCTCTTAAGTAGTCCATCACCTCCCAAGAACACCACAGAACACCTCTAGCATTTAGGCCTTTGGGGATTATTTAGATCCAAACCATAATACCATCCATGATATTTTTGAGACACTTAGATAGTGGACAGTAGATATACAGAATATATTATTCTAGTCCCAGATGTTTTCATTTCCTTTTTCTTTTGCCATAGATAGAATATAAATATATAAAATACTTCTGAGTTTGAATTTAAATTTAACAGATTTCCTTTCAATGCATTAATAAGAAAATGAAAAAATTGAAGGTTTGACAATGGTTCTAAATTCTTTTCTTCTTTCAGGAGATCGATAGGGGGAAACACCAGAATTTGTTTGTGAAATACTGGCAGTTTAGAAACCCACATTTTTTAATGGAAGACATCCCAGCTGAAAACCTAAAGATCTGAGTTTTAACACCAGGTTTCAGATACTAAGCTTTCCCATGCCTTAGTTTGCTAAACTGTGAAATGAAATTTAGATAATGCTTACCTAAATTGCTTTCCTTCTGAGGTCCTAGGCTTCTGTGGTACCTGGATATAAACTGCAAAATATTAGTTTAGAAGAAGAGTCTGGATCCAAAGATAATGGGTCTTAGATCTGAGTTTGAACATTTTGTGGTTTTATTTCCTCATCTCTGAGAAATGGAGAGTAATATCTGTCATTTGGTTACAAGTGTGATGTCAGATTACACATTTCCTTGAAATAACAGTATTACAATTAATTGCAAAATACTTGTAATACTACAATTTGCAGGTAAAAAACAAATGGAAGTCTTCCCTTTCAAGATATTAAAAATATGAAAAGCAAGATTAATGAGATACAATGTAGCATCTACATAGGAAAAAGCAAAAGATTAAATATGTATCAGCAGGTATTTTATTGAAGAAAAATACAAGTAAATAATACACTAACGAAAAAGTACTAAGTAGAACTACAAGTCAAAGAACTACAAGTCAAAGAAATACAATTAAAAGCATACTTTGTTTAACACATAAGTTGAAATGTTCAACATCAAGTTGGTAAAGATATAGAGAAATGAATACCATGAACACCAACAATACACTGTTGTTGAGAATATGAACTGATACAGGCATCTTTTTAATTAAAAAAATTTCTTAGTTCTAATCAGTTATACATGGCAGCAAAAAGCTCATCAATTCATTGTGCACATATGAAGCCCAATTTTTCACTTCTCTGGTTGTACATGAAGTAGAGTCACATCATTCGTGCAATCATACATGTACCTAGGATAATGATGTCCATCCCATTCCACTATCTTTCCTAACTCCATGACCTCTCCCCCACCTTTGCCCCACCCAAAGTTCCTCCACTCATCCTGTGCTCCCCATGCCCCACTATGGATTAGCATCCACTTATCAGAGAAAATATTTGGCTCCTGGTTTTTTGGGATTGGATAATTTCCCATAGCATGATATTCTCCAACTCCATCCATTTACCTGCAAATGCCATAATTTTATTCTCTTTTAATGCTGAGTAATATTCCATTGTGTATATGTACTACATTTTCTTTATCCATTTATCTGTTGAAGGGCACCTACTCTAGTTACTTAGTCTAGCTATTGTGAATTGAGCTGCTATAAACATTGATGTGGCTGCATCACTGTTGTATGCTGATTTTAAGTCCTTAGGGTATAGACTGAGGAATGGGAGAACTGGGTCAAATGGTGGTTCCATTCTAAGTTTTCTAAGGAGTCTCCATACTGCCTTCCAGATTGGTGGCACCAATTTGCAGTCTCAACAGCAATGTATCAGTGTGCCTTTCCCCCACATCCTCACCAACAATTATTTTTGCTTGTATTCTTGATAACTGCCATTCTCACTGATGTGAGATGAAATCTTATAGTAGTTTTGATTTGCATTTCTCTAATTACTAGAGGTGTTGAACCTTTTTTATATATATATTTGTTGATTGGTTATATATCCTCTTCTGAGAAGTGTCTCTTCACCTCTTTAGCTCATTTATTTATTGGGTTGTTTATTTTTTTGGTGTTAAGCTTTTTGAATTATTTATATATCCTGGAGATTAGTGCTCTATCTAATATGTGTGTGGCAAAAATTTACTCCTAAAACGTACACTCTCTCTTTATCTCATTGATTGTTTCTTTTTCTGAGAAAAAGTTTTTTAGTTTGAATCCATCCCATTTATTGATTCTTGATTTTATTTATTCACTTTAGGAGTCTCGTTAAGGAAATTGGGGCCTAATTCAACATCAGGAATATTTGGGCCTATTTTCTCTTCTTTTAGGAGCAGAGTCTCTGGTCTTATTCCTAGGTCTTTGATCCACTTTGAGTTTGATTCCTGCCACAATGAAGTAAACATTGTCTTCTACTTCACGCTCTTGCTGGCACGATGTATTGTGCCACCACAACAGGGCAAGGGATCATAGACCAAAACCTCTGAGACCAAGAGCCAAAATAAACCCTTTGTCCTTTTAAGTTGATTCTAGGAATTTTATTACAGCAACAGAAAGCTGACTAATGCAGAAGTGGTTCAACACAAGATTGTCTATCCATAGCAAGGAGTACTATGCAATTGTTAAAAAGAAAGAGTTAGCTGTCCCTTAACGGACATGAAACTATCACTAAAGCATACTGTAAAGTAAAAAGATAGTTATAGAATAGTTTAAATTACTTATGCCTGAACACATACAAAATAACAAAAATATATATGTATGTGAAAATGCCAAGAAAAAAGTTCTGGAAGGATACACCATGAGCTGATAATAATAATAACTTTTGCAACTTTGAGAAGGGGAATGGTAATAAAAGGGACTTACACTATCTGGAACATTTACATTTTTTTGTGTGTGTATGTAAGATGGCATTCTTGCATTATTTAGACATTAAAGAAGATTTTTTTTTTTCCAAATTGAAGAGAGTAAGATAAATTGGCTTGAACATTTTCTATTCAATTAAACTAAAATCGGTCTTGAGTTATTTTCTTTCAGGCAAGGTTATATGAACTTCCACATATACTTCATGTGCTAGAATACCACCCAATTTACTTGGTTTGAATCCTTTAAATAAACTCAGGATTTCATAAACTTTATTCTTTGATTTACCTCAAAATACAGCCATTGATGGTAAAATTTGATTTCCCAAGTGTTCAGAAACTATTATCCAGACTCTGTTTAGGTAAAGATAATTCTGGGATTTAAATCATTATGGAATTATTCAATTTTATTGAAGTCAAAAGCATAAGGTCAGAGAATGTGGTGGTATTTCTCCAGAGGTGGATAATTATCTTAATCATTGTTGTTACAAGTACTCTGCTATGGAGATACTGTTTGCCTTTGCAAAAGAGCAGATTGCAGAATTCCAGAACCTAGCTATAATTCTTCCACTGGACTTTTAAAAGTCTATCCTTTTCATCAGAAGTTAGTAATTTGAGAAAACACAAATGCATGCTAAACAATAGTTGTTAATTTTAGAAACATGAAGAATGCAGAACGTGAAGTTGGTGACCCACAGTGACAAACCTTGTCCCCTTCAACAATCTTGAAAGTAGAGAGGGAAGATATTGTTATGTCCCATTTTGTATATTAAGAAAATCAGACTCAAAAAGTTCAGAAATTTGTCCAAAGACACCTGGCAAGTAGTAAGAACAATTTAGTTTTTCTCCTCAACTGCAAGTCTAGCAATCTTTGCACTCCATTTAATCCCTACCATCTTGAAACTAGGAGCTGAAATTTGAAGTTACAAGTCCAAGTTGACCTACTGAGTCAGTTCACATGTCACCTAACATATTTTGAATGCTTACCAGGCATCTGGTTCCATTCCAGATCCTTCCATAATATTCTCTTGAATTTTATCAGAACTATGTAAGTTATTATGATCCCTGGTTTAAAAGTGAAGAAATGAAGCAGTTTACTCATGCCACCTCACCAAGAAGTGGAGGGGTAAAACATTCAAGCCTGTGACTTCCTGTTAGCAACTCACTAGGAGTCATTCTCGGCAGCAGACAATGCAATCCTTGAAGAGTTTATCCCCAAATAGACTTATGCCCTTGAGTCTAGGTTAACTGCCTTTTATAGGACACTCATCAAGCAAAGCAGTGTGGCCAGCGTGGGGTGTTTTTATATATGGCTTGGAGTCATCTGGTCATATTAGCAAAACAAACCATTTCTAAATAATGGCATCTGTGAGCCAACAAGAGATCCTTTCTTTCATTTCTCCTCAAGGGGCCTCTCCACCTCCTCAGCTGGAATGAATGTTAGGGCTCCCCTTATACTGACCCAGAGTAATTTGTTTTAGTAATGTCTGAGCACTCTGAGGTAATAGTCTCATGACCTCAACTAGTGCATTTAAGGAAGAAAGAAATGTGACTAAGTAGAACACTTATTTTTTCCTCTTAATTTCTAAGTTCAGAAATAACTAGAAAATCATCTGAACAGTAAATTTGGGTGCATGTTACCATAAGCCTCAGGAAACCTATTTGAATGAGAATATTTTATTACAGGGCAAATTTGAAAATGGCAGATACGGGGAGAAAGAAAGAATAAGAGAATCAAAAGAGGCTCCCCTAGACTGATGATTTGCCTTGATCATGACCACATTATTTACGAGCACGTACTGCATATCAGGCACTTCGAATGAAGTAACTGATTCATTCTTCTAAAAATTCAATGAGGAAGGTTTGTTTTAGTTCCACTGAATAATGAAGAAACTGAGAATAAATCGTGTCTATGTCAGAATGCAAACCTAAATCTATCTCTGGCTTTAAAAAATATTGTTCCTTCCCCTACTGGCTCCTGGGTTGAGGGCAGAGCATGTAATCTATACTAGTGGTTTGCTGAGTGTTGTTCAAGAAAATCCAGGCAGCACTTATTTGTCTATGATGGACTTCTGAATTATCTTCCTTCTTTTATATGAGATGTAAGCTCATTCACAGCCAAGATCCAAAGAAAGCAATGCATTCCAAGAGTGCTTGGCCCATTTCGACAGATGGCATTGAGCTCTGGGGATATTGTAAAAAAAATTATGATATAGGGTCGGGATTGTGGCTCAGTGGTAAAGCACTCACCTAGCCATGTGTGAAGCCCTGGGTTTGAGTCTCAGCACCACATAAAAATAAATAAATAAAATAAAGGTATTGTTTCCAAATACAACTAAAAAAATAAGTATTTTTTTAAAAATATGATATATTAAAAAAAGTAAAACCAGAAGATGTAAACAGTAGAAGAGAAATTCCTGACTCACTTCTGGGCTTGAGAAACAAAACTTGACAAATCCAGTAAAAGCCTTCTGTGTGCCCCACTCTGATTTCATCTACTCTCTCTGTTCTAGAGATCACCACTATCTTTCATCTAAAGTAAGTCATTGTGTTGAAATTTCTCACAGCTACCACATATGTTCATTTGCATCTTTATAAAATACATTTTATAATTTTACATATTGTAGATTTTAAATTTTATATAAATGGCCTTATATTTATGTATTTTCTGTTCTTAGATTTTTTTTTACCTTTTTTTGATCTGAAGAACTGAAACACTATCTCATGATTTCAAAAATGCTTATTTTAATTATTGGTGATATTGAGTGCCTTTTCATATGTTCATAAACCATCTGTTTTTCTTGTTCTGTCATTTGCCTATTCATTTTAAGTATGTATTGGATTACCAGTTTTCCTTTTGATTTATGGGTATTCTTTATATATTCTAGAGAGGTCTATAAGTAGGTATATAGATATCTAGATAAAGATATATAGATATATGTCTGTATATACTTTCCAAATAACTTCTCCTGGTTTATCTTCTTTGTATCTTGACCTGACTGTTGGTAATGCTAAATAAACAAAAGCAATCATAATTTTACAATTTCTGGTACTACCATTTTCACTTATGAAGAACATTAAAATAGGGCTGGGGTTGTGGCTCAGTGATAGAAAGCTTGCCTACCATGCAGGAGGCATTGGGTTCAATCCCCAGCACCACATCAAAAAACTAAATAAACAAAATTATGTCCTTCTACAACTAAATTTTTTTTAAAAAAAGGACATTAAAATAGGCTTTCTAGAAATTAAAGAAGACCATAGAAGATGGAAAGATCTACCTTGTTCTTAGATAAGCAGAATTAATATTATTAAAATGACCATACTACCAAAAGCACTATACAGATTCAATGCAATCCCAATCAAAATCCCAATGACATTCCTTATAGAAATAGAAAAAGCAATCATGAAATTCATCTGGAAAAATAAGAGACCCAGAATAGCCAAAGCTATCCTTAGCAAGAAGAGTGAAGCTTTCCTATACCAGACCTTAAACTATACTACCGAGCAATAATAACAAAACCAGCAGGATATTGGCATAAAAATAGACTGGTAGACCAATGGAGCAGAATAGAGGACACAGAGTCTAACTCACATAACTACAGTTATCTTATATTAGACAAAAGCACCCCCCAAAAAATACATTGGAGAAAAGAGAGTCTCTTCAACAAATGGTGCTGAGAAAACTGGAAATCCACATGTAACAAAATGAAATTAAACCTCTATCTCTCACCATGCACAAAACTCAACTCAAAGTAGATCAAGGAATTAGACCAGAGACCTTGTGCCTAATGGAAAAAAAAGTAGGCCCAAATCTCCATCATGTGGGATTAGGCCCCAACTTCCTTAATAAAATTCCTTTGGCACAAGAATTAAAACCAAGAGTCAATAAATGGGATGAATTCAAACTAAAAAGCTTCTTCTCAGCAAAAGAAACAATCAGTGAGGTGAATAGAGAGTTTACAGAATGGGAGCAAATCTTTACCACAAGCACATCAGATAAAGCACGAATCTCTAGGATATAAAAAGAACTAAAAAAAACTTAACACCAAAAAAAAAAAAGAAATGACCCAATCAATAAATGGACCAAGGAACTGAACAGACATTTCTCAGAAGAGGATATACAATCAATCAACAAATATATGAACAAATGTTCAACATCTCTAATAATTAGAGAAATGCAAATCAAAACAACTCTAAGATTTCATCTCACTCCAGTCAGAATGGGCAGTTATCAAGAATACAAACAATAATTGTTGGCGAGGATGTGGGGGAAAAGGCAATGAGTATACATTGCTAGTGGTACTGTAAGTTGAAGCAGTCAATCTGGAAAGCAATATGGAGATTCCTTGGAAAACTTGGAATGGAACCACCATTTGACCCAACTATCCTACTCCTTGGTGTTGAACATCTACACAAAGAAAAGACCACCGACTCCAATTTTAAATCAAGTTAAAGCATGCTCATATTTGTGTACACAAGGCTGGCCATCAACAGTCTCACCTGAAATTCCGGGCTAGAGATAAGTACCCCAGCTTTCGAGGGACACGGTTTTATATCACAAAAAGTTGCAAAGGGGTGTATCTTGAGAACTTACAGATAACAGGATTTTGACAAGCATAATACAAAGGCAGATAGCAGGTTAATGATCTAAATGGCATGATATTTCAAGGTAGGGAGTAAATTCAAATCCCAACATCAGAATTTATGAGGTGCCACTAACGTTTCAGAGAGGATTATTATCTGGTCAGGGAAAGCAAGGCATGGGTGAGTTCAAAGCATGGGCAGGAATTCCAAACAAGTTTAGAAATCGCAGTAATTTATAGTAAAACAGAAATGAACTTTTCATGACTTTGTAATGAGATGGCTCCCAACCTTAAAATGGAATCAGGCTGGGTTCATCACTCAGTTTATACCCAAAGGACTTAAAAACAGCATTCTACAGGGACACAGCCACATCAATGTTTATAGCAGCACAATTCACAATAGCTAAATTGTGGAACCAACCCAGGTACATTTTAGTAGATGAATGGATAGGGAAATTTTGGTGTATATACACAATGGAATATTACTCAGCATTAAAAGAGAATAAAATCATAGTATTTGCAAGTAAATGGATGGAGTTGGAGAATATAATGCTAAGTGAAGCAAGCCAATCCCTCAAAACCAAATGCTGAATGTTTTCTTTGATATGAGGATGCTGACTCATAATGGTGGTGGTGGTGGTGGGGGGAGCATGGGAGGAATGGAGGAACTTCAGATAGGGCAAAGAGGAGGGAGGGAAAGGGAGGGGGCAAGGGAGTAGGAATGATAGTGGAATGAGTTAGACATCATTACCCTAAGTACATGTATAATGACATGAATGGTGTGAAAATATTTTGTGTATAATCAGTGACTTGAAAAATTGTGCTCTATATGTGTAATATGAAATAAATTGCATTCTGCCATCTTGTATAACAAATTAGAATAAATAAATAATTTTAAAAATAGGCTTTCT
The DNA here is from genome assembly GCF_047511675.1 of Marmota flaviventris. Lineage (NCBI taxonomy): Eukaryota > Metazoa > Chordata > Mammalia > Rodentia > Sciuridae > Marmota > Marmota flaviventris. The sequence goes on from NC_092505.1 coordinate 65,472,026, forward strand.
ATGAAGACTACTGTGGCTTAAACCATTAATATTACTGGTACTTGCAGTAAGTTTCTGTAGAGGTCTCTGTTTTAGATATATTTGAATTTCCATGTGATTTTCCTATAAAATGAAATGATCTTCATGTGATCAGCTCTTTAGAAGTTTTTGCATGTGAATAATTTGGAAATAAATTTATATTTGGGTGCAGTGGTACATGTCTGTAATTCCAGCAATGATTATCGAAGAAAGGCTGAGGCAGGAGGATCACAAGTTCAAGGCCAGCCTCAGCAACTTAGCAAAAGTCTCATCAATTTAGTGAGACCCTGTTTCAAAATAGAAAATAAAAATGACTGGGGATGTAACTGGTTTTCATCCTCACCACCAAGTGATGATGATGATGATGATGATGATGATGATAATTTATGTGACTTTTTCCCTTGCTCTAGGAGATGAAAAAAATAATGTCTTCTGCAAGGTAATTAACTTTATCATTTTTTTCCAGTACTGGAGGTTGAACCCAGAGCCTGTGCATGCTAAGCAAGTGTTCAATCACTGAGTTACAACCCCAGCCCCAAATTTTATTATCTTTTTAAAAACTGTTCCCCGTTGTAACTCGAAAACTTACTGACTATGCTTATGAGGGGGGGATTCTCTTCAAAGTGAAGATCAAGATTAAAGTTATCCTCCAATTCATGAGGGTGGCCACTCAGAGCTGTTTTTGGTGACCTGTTGCCAACTTCCATCTATCCTATGTGGATAATTTATCCTACCTCATCCCATCTCCTTAGGAAGAAGTAAGATACAGTCGTTAAGACTTTGGGGTCAAAAGCTCCATCACTTTCCAGGGGAACTTTTTAGGCAAATTATTTACAATATATGAACCCTAATGTCTGCATTCAAAATGTGAAAATGCTTCGTTTGTCACAGCCTTCCTTAGAGGTTAAATGAGATCACATCTATCTGGTACCTTTGCATTAATGGTTGTTACTAATACACAGTCTCTGTGAAATCCTCACCCAGTTGAAAAATAGGCTTTAAAAATTCTCCAACTTCTCAAAGAAAACATGCCCTCTTTTTTTTTAAATGGAGGCACATGCTGGGGACAAAAGATTTTTCTGGAAAAGACATAGCTTTATGAAAGGAACTGAAAATTCTCTCCTTCTTTCTCAGCTCCCCAAATTGAACTATTGGTCTTGTTTGGCAACTCAGCTACACAGGAACGCAGTGTATTAGGCTGGACCATAAAGGCCAATAGAACCTGAAAATATAACCTGTTCCTACAGAGATGATAGAGGACTAACCCATGTTGCCCCTGGCAGAACATTTTGTTTAGCCACAATGTTTTTCAAAGCTACAGAACACTCTAGTTGTTCTGTTGTATACAATGTGCTTATTCTTTGGCCTTACTAGCTCTATATTAAAGCTTATTTGTCTACCCCATGGACACATCTAACACTTGCACACACACACACACACACACCCAATATACACACTAATGCTTAAATTGAACAAGGAGACTATAAATAGAAAACAACTCTTCTCAAGATAATAAATAAAGGATCAGCTTAGATTTCCCTAGCCAACTGTGATTCTATTGGAGTTCCTCAGAGACACCAATTTACTTAGAATTTTATAAATATATGCCTAGTTTTCCTAACAGGGACTCAGTCCATCTTGCTGTTAGGAAGTTTTGGTATTCTTGAAGCATTTATCTTAAACTAACAAACAAATCTAGTAACTTTTTGTTGAAATAAATATCGGAATAGGTTACAAAATGGGTGAAAAGAAATAGAAATATTATCTTAGAATCTTGGACTATATAATTTACTCTCTGTGGGACCTGAAATAGTCATTTATTTAATCCCCCCTGCACCTTATCTAGTCTGTAAAGTGGACCTACTAAGAGATATAAACCAGAGTAAGAACTCGGGCTGCTGGTGCCTGGACCAAAGTGAAACGTTACAAATACTTGTGAAACATAACTGGTCCTTTTTTAGACTCTCTGTCTTAGGTTATGCAAATCTATATCCTTCTACACTTTCAGGTATGTCATTTTTCAGGAGAATAGTAGGGGGTTTCCACAGAACCCCTCTGATATCTTATGTCAGAGTTCAGGTGTCAAAGGGACCCAGATAGCACCAAAAGCTTCTGGTTCTGAAGGTCATCTCACAGGTCACGGAGTTCAGGAAAGAGGGGAACAGCAGCCATGCCCTAACTCCTTTTCTCCTCTCAAGTCTGTCCGTGCTGGCCTGGGGGAAGTGTGATGTCCACTCAGTGCCAGGGCTTGGGCTGCTTCCACCCAATGGGGAAAGCTACAATTTCTGTTTTTAAGGCAGCGGCATCTGGCAGGAGTCAGGTAGGACAGGGCCTGCCTTTGGCTCACAACCCAGAATTATTGCTGTCATCTCCTAGAGGGCAGGGGTGGGGCAGGAAAACATCCTCCTCAATGTTTACTTCTCAGAGTCCATTCAACACCACATCCTGGCAGGCAGGTCTCACAGGGTGGGCAGGGAAACTGAACTCAAGGGAAGGTGGGCTACTCCACCCTTAGCAAGAAGCAAGCACACTGTGTTCAGAGATCCCAAGGTCATTGCAGGTGAGTAATTTTTATGGTGAGAATCTCAGTTGTGAATTTTCTGCTTGGAGGAAATAAAAGTCTCACAAGCATTGGGATAGCATGAGAAATGTTTCTCCAAGAACAACATGTGCAAATTCAAGATTGTCTCCAATGCACTTAACCTCAGACTCTGCCTAGTCTTTCTGTAGAGGGCCCATTGTATGACCTGAAAGGAGCCAATTTAAAAGGCCCATTTCTTGCTACTTCTAGCAATAGCTGATATAACTGTAGTTGCTGAGTATTTTTTATTGAGATAGTCGTATTTTCTTCTTGCAATATGTTTTCCTCTTTTTTTCCCCCAGAAAGCCAGCTTGCCCTTTGAGCCCCTCCCTTGTCTCAGGGGAGGTTTGCGTTATGGGTACATGAAACAAAAATTATCTAATGTAGATGAGAAAGGCAATGTCTTTTTCTGACTCGGGGGCTGTGCTTCTTGGGAGTATTATGCCAGAGAGATGGGAGAAAAGTGAGTACTCTTTGAGAAGGTGCCTCCCGAGACAGGAGCAAATGGAAATCTGCATAGGAGAGGTAGGATTCACTCCATGGACCAAGGAGACAGGAAGGAAGGAGACAGGACTGAGGAGTTTGGACCCTCACAAAGAGTTCTGCCTTGGCTATGATTTCTCTGCCGTCACACAGCAGGTAAAATAGTGGGGATACCAGATCAATGCTATTTGGACAATGGATGTATCTCAGCAAACCCAGTGTGGAGCTGAAGTTCTCTGAAGAAGTCACATCTCCATTAAAGATTCTGAAGACCAATGTTGACGGAGTACAACATCGTGATTGAGGAGAGATGAAATGCTGCAGGTCAAGAGCCAAAATTATCTTGGGCTATCTTAGGCCTTTCAATAGCTACTTTCGACCTTTGTATTTGACCTAACATTCTTATGACTCTTAACGTAAGACTACTGGAAGTTATGCCTAAGCTCAGCAGACCTCTGACTTCCACAAACCCTAAAGCTAAGACTTCTATGAGATAATATCTGAAACCCACAGGAAAGGTATCCCCACATTACTGGAATCCACCTAAATAATGTCCTGACCCATGTATTCGGTAATTGCATTGATTTATGATTTCCTCTTTTCCTGTGACCTTAAATGTTCACTTAACCTCTTTCATGGTGGAGTATGTTATTCAGGGCCATCTGAATCAGTGTTCCCAGACCTTGGTCACTGATATTTGGCTCAGAATTCTCTCTCTCTTATTTCCTTTGAAACAAGATCTGTATTTTGTATTGATGCCAGAATGATCTGATGTTTGATTTTTCTATGATCTCAGGAAGGAAGACTCTTATCAGACAGAAAAAAAAAAATTCTACCCACTGAAGTTTGGTCTTGGAGGCCTGCTAATTAAACTGGCAAAAAGATACCTTCAGAGGCTGGCGCTGTAGCTCAGTGCAGAGCCCTTGCCTAACATGCGTGAGGCACTGGGTTCAATAGTCAGCACCACATAAAAATAAACAAATAAATAAATTTTTAAAAAGATATGTTCAATACATGACTGATTTTTACTTTGTCTGTATATAGGAGTTCAAAGAAAAATGTGACACAAGGTGTTTAGAATCTGAGGTTTATATACCATCTTAGGGGAAGGGGAGGGAAAGAAACCAAAGAAATGAAATAGTTTTCTCATCTCTTGAGTTCATGGAATAAAACTTGTACAGGCTACAAATGCAACTGCCCCTAAGATATATAAAATATATTCACTTATTACCAATTATTAACACTCTACTGCATATTATTCATCAATAGGATCAAATTAGAACTAGTTCTCTGAAAACAGGAAAAAATGGCAGGAAAAAATTGAAAAGAGATAGCAAGAAATGAAGGCTCACTGGTGGAGTTGGAAAATCATCAGGCCATTTAATTGGGTATATGACCTTTTCTTTCCATCCACAGCTGAAACCTCCCCTTGAGTTTCTTTCCCTCCAAAACTAAACAATTATTAGCATCTGGGGAAAAATACTGATTGGTGCCTAGGTGTTCCTGTATGTGAACTTGATTCCTCTCTCTACCTTCAGAGGATGGTGTGTGCAAAATTCTTTTAAAACAGGCATTCTGCAATAAATGCAACCATGAGAACACAGGAAAGAAATCAAACTAGAAGAGTAGATAAGAAAATGAGAATTAGAAAAGAAAGAAACATTAGAAAGGCAACAAAACGACAGACAGGATTTAGTACATACCGTTCAACAATACTCTTAAATATAAATGGTATTAATTTTCCAATTAAAAGACATGCACTGGCAGATTGGATTAAAAAACAATACCCTACTCTTTGTCACCTGTAAGAAACTTACTTCTTTGACAAAGACATACACAGACTGAAAATGAAAGGATTGAAAATAATATTCCATACAAATGGAGTCCTAAAGCAATAGGAGTAGCTACACTCATATCTGATAAAGCAGACTTCAAGCTGTTTGGTTGAATTATAGTTTGGATCTAGAATATTCCCCAAAGTCTCCTGATAAAGACTTAGTCCCTAATGCAACAATGTGGGATTCATAATTTGGTGGCATTGTCGGAAGTGGCAGAAACTGTAGGAAGTGAGGATTAATTGTAGGAAGTATACCAAAAAGCACATCTCTGGCCCTTTTAATTCTCTTTTTTGCTTCATATCTGCCATGAAGTGAGTAGCTTTGGTCTGCTACATCCTCCTCACCATGTTCTGCCTCACCACAAGCGTACTGGAGCCAAGTAATGACAGTCTGAAACTGTCAAAATAAATCTGCCTTCCTTCAAGTTGTTTTCCTCATTTATTTTATCACAGAGAGGGGAAAACACACAGGCCAAAATTAGAAGAGACAAAGAAAATCACTGCATATTGGTAAAGGGAAAAATACACCAAGAAGATATAAATGTATACTAGAACATCAGTCTGCCCAATTTCATAAAACAAACACTACTTTACATAAAGAGATAGATAGATTCTAATTTAATAATAGCGGATGACTTCAATACCCTACTTTCACAAATAGATAGGTCATCTAGACAAAAAAATCAACAGAGAAACATCAGAGTTAAACTACACTATAGATCAAATGAACTTATATCTACAAAATACTCTGTACAATAGCAGAATATACATTCTTTTTAGAAACTCATGAAACTTTCTCCAAATAGATCATATTTCAAGCCATAAAGCATGTTCTAACATATAAAAAACTGAAATAACATCTTGCATGATATCAGATCAAAATGGAATGTAATTAGAAATCAACAAGAGAAACTATACAAACAATTCAATTTTAGATTGAAGAATAAATTTTTGAATGATCAATGGATCATTGAAGAAATCATGGGAGAAATATTAAATATCCTAGAAACAAATGAAAATAGAAACATGGCATACGTGGGATAGAGTAAAGGCAGTTCTACGAGGGAAGTTTATAGATATGAGTGCCTATATTGAAAAATCAGAGAGGTCTCAAATAAATGCCTCTCAAGGTCCTAGAAAAACAAGAACAAATCAAATCTAAAACAGGAGAAAAAAAGAGCTAATATGGAGCAGAATCAAAATTGACAAAATAGAGACTAAAAGAGCAAACAAAGGATCAGTAAAACAAAGAGTTAGTTTTTTGAAAATATGAGATTGATAAATCCCTATCCAAACTAACCCAAAGGAAAGCAAGAGAAGACCAAAAGTAATAAAACTATATGTGAAAAGAGAAAATTACAACAGATACCACTGAAGTTCAGAGGATCATTAGTGACTATTTTGAAAATTTATGTTCCAGTAAATCTAGAAAAAAAATGGATAAATTTGTGGACACATAAAGCCAGCCATAAATGAATCACAAGGATATAAAAACCCAAACAAATTAATAACAAATAGAACTAAGGCAGTAATAAAATGTCTCCCACCAAAGAAAAAATCAGGACCAAATGATTCCCTGCTGAATTTTACCAAATCTTTGGAGAATTAAATCCAATGATCTTCACACTGCTCCATGAACAAAAAGGGAGAGAATGATTCCAAAGTCATTTTATAAAGCCATTATTACCCTGATATCAAAACTGGATGAGAACACACAACAGCAAATATAGACCAATATCCTTGATTAATATGGATGTAAAAATCTTCAATAAAATACTTGCAAACTTATTTCAACAACACCTTAGAAAGATCATAAGCCATGATCAAGTTGCTTTCACTCCAGGGATGCAAGAATGGCTCAATGTATACACATATTGATTATAAGCATAATACACTACAGAAATGGAAAAATTAACATGATCAGCTCAAAAGCTGCATAAAAATCTTTGGTAAAATTTAACATCCCTTCATCATAAAAGCCCCAAAGAAACTAGGTATACAAGGATCTTGCCTCCACATGACGAAGGCTATGTATAACAAGCCCATAGCTAACATCAATAATACTGAATGGGGAAAAACTGAAATAATTTCTTTAAAATCCAAAATAAGACAAAGAAGTCCACTCTCACCACTCTCACTCAACGTAGAAATTTTAGTCAGATAAATTAAATTAGAGAAAGAAATATAAGTTATACAAATAAAAAAAGAAGTAAAACTTTTCCTATTTGCTGAAGATAAGATCCTATACAGAGAAAATCCTAAGGATTTCATCAGAAGTCTTTTAGATCTGATTTAAAAATTCAGCAAAGTAGCGAGGTACAAAACCAACATACAAAAGTCAACATTTTTTTTTATAAACTAATGATGAACCTGCAGAGAAAGAAATCAGAAAACAATTCCATTCACAACAGCTTAAAACACACACACACACACACACACACACACACACACACACCTAGGAATAAATCTAACCAAGGAAGTGAAAGACCTCTACAATGAAAACTATAGAACACTGAAGAAAGAAATTGAAAAAGACAGTAGAAGATAGAAAGATCTTCTATGATCATGGATCTGCAGAATAAATAATGTTCAAATGGTATATTGTTAAAAGTGATCTATAGATTCTATGCAATCCCCATTTAAAAAAACACAATGTATTCCTTACAGAACTAGAAAAATCAATCCTAAAATTCATATGGAAGCATAAAAGATCCAGAATAGCCAAAGCAATCCTGATCAAAAAGAGCAATGCTGGGGACATCACAATACCTGATTTCAAAAGTAACAAAAACAGCATGATTCTGGCATAAAAACAAAAAAGAAGACCAATGGAATAGAATAGAGAACACAGAGAGAAACTCACATAGCTACAGCCATCTGATTCTTGTCAAAGGTGTAAAAACATATGTTTGAGGAAAGACGGCCTTTTTAACAAAAAGCACCAGGAAACTGAATATCCACATGTAAAAGATTGAAACTAGATTCCTGTCTCTCACCCTGTACAAAAATCAACTCAAAAATATCAGAGACCTAATACAAGGCCTGAAACTTTGAAACTGCTGAAAGAAAACACAGAGAGAACACTTCAGGATATAGGCACAGGAAACAACTCCCCGAATAGGGCTCTTATAGTTCAGGAAATAATAGAGTCAACAAGTGGGGTTGCATCAATTGTAAAACCTTCTGCACAGCAAAGGAAATAAAATGAATGAAGAGAAGGCCTACAGAATGGGAGAAAATCTTGACCATTATTCTTCCTACAAAAGATTAACATGCAGAATAGGTGAAAAACTAAAAAGCTCAACACACACACACACACACACACACACACACACACACACACACAAATAAACCAATAGATAAATGAACAAATAAACTGAACAGACACTTCTCAAAAGAAGCACAAATGGCCAGTAGAACCAGTTGAACACTAAAAAAGTTCAACATCTTTAGTCATCATGGAAATGCAAATTAAAATTACTTTGAGATTCCATCTCACCCCACTCAGAATGGCTATTATCAAGAATACAAAAACCAATAAGTACTGATGAGGATGTGGGGAAAAGGAAAGGTTTATGCACTAGTGGTGGGAATGTAAGTTACTACAGCCACTCTAAAAATCATTATGGAGTTTCCTCAAAAAATACTCAAAGTAGAACTATCACATGTTCCAGCTATACCACTTCTTGATATGTACCTGGAGGAGGAGTTAAGGTCGGCATGTTACAGAGATACCTGTATACCCTTGTTTATAATGGCATGATTCACAACGGGCAAGTTATGAAATCAGTCTAAGTGCTTTTCAACAGATGAATGGATTAAAAATGTGGCATATATACACATTAGGGTATTTTTTTTAGCCACAAAAGATAATGAAAATACGTCGTTTGCAGGAAAATGGATGGAACTAGAGGTTATCACATTAAGTGAAATAAGCCAGACTGAGAAAGACACTTATCATAAGTTTTCTCTTACATGTGAAATCTAGAAAATAAATGATGTGAAAAAGTAGAAGGGGCTGGGCACAGTGGTGCATGCCTATAATCCCAGTGGCTCAGGAGGCTGAGGCAGGAGGATTGTAGATTTCAAAGCCAGCCTCAGCAAAAATGAGGCACTTAGCAACTCAGTGATACCCTGTCTCTGAGTAAAATACAATATAGGGCTGGGGATGTGGCTCAGTGGCTGAGTGCCCCTGAGTTCAATCCCCAGTACAAAAAAAAAAAAAAATAGTGGAGGGGATACCATTAGAGAACAGGAAGGGAAATTGGGAGAGGGGAGAGTGAAGGAAGACAATGGGGGGATGGATATGATCAAAGTAAGTTATATGCCATAATGAAGCCAATTTTCTTTATAATTAATATGCACTAATAAAAAACAGGTCTTCTATGATTAGGTGATACCTTGAGGTAAATCATTATTTGGAGTTTCCTTTTTCTTTTCAGTAGTTTGGCCCTGCTATGTCTTTATCAGTGTGTGGTAAAAATTTCAGATGGTCTCTGAATGTAGTCTTTCCTACCCTTTCTAATGTCAACACCTCTGCATTTCCCTGAACCACTAAGAAAAGAGAATTATTAAGCAATATATTATTTATTGAAACTCTGGTAAGGATGACAGAAAATAAAGTTATCTTATAATGCACAGTGAACTCTTTAAAAACATTGTTTAAAATCTCTGTTCCCCAAAATTTTCATTTTAGCTACTCAGCAACTGTATGTTCTGCTTTTTATTTTTTCCAAACATGGTCAAGCTTCTACTCTTCTGCTGAGCAATTCAATTCTTCTCCTAAACTTGCAATCCCTAGGTGCTCAATAAAAAAAATCAAAGTCTACAGTGTATAGGACTTCCCTCTCCTATTAGGAAAATGTTGAGCAACTGTTTATTACTACTTAAAAATGAACTTGAATATCTCACTCTACCCTCACCATGTAGTTGATTGAAACGTATTTCCCCAAATATGTAAAATTATTTTTTGTAGAAGAATGATGGTAAATATACATTTCTCTTCCTGATTGCATAATAATGTGGCTGCTTATCAGGGTCATTAACTGTTAGCAAATTCTAGGAATGTCAGGATGTTGAAAAGTTCAAGAGTCTCAGAAAAGATGTTCATTCCCTGAGAGTGACCAGAAACTTTTTATTTTCTTAGATTCTGAAACAGCCTGAAAATTTAAAAGTAATTCTGAAATAATTCTATTTTGGCTTTGTTGTTACATAAAAAAAAAAACTACCATTAAGGTGTGGGGTTGTGGCTTAGTGGTATAGCACTTGCCTAGCAGGTGTGAGGCACTGGGTTTGAGCCTCAGCACTGCATGAAAGTAAATAACAAATAGGTTTCCATCTACAACAAACAAAGAATTTAGTGACTTAAAAATGATTTTATTTTTGCTCAGGACTTTTTGGTTCAGAAATTTGGTAAGAGCTCAATTAGATGGTTCTGGTTTGGGATCACTGAAGAAGTTGAAATTAGACATCGCTGGGGCTGTCATCACCTGAAGGCTTGACTAGTCTGGATGGTCAAGAATAACTCACAGTGCTTGTGGTTGATACCTTCTGGAAGCAACACCGGGAGTGTCAAATGCAGTACCTACATGTGGTCTTTCCACAGAGTTTGGCTTACTGTTGGCAGAGTGATCTTCGGGTTTCTTATGTGGAGCTCTGTACTCCATGGAACCATTCTGGTGAACAAGGCAAAAATCACATTGCCTTTTATGGACCAATCCTGGAAATCACAAAGCATTGCTTTTGCTATACTCAGCTATTAGAAGCAGTCACATGTCCTGCACAGATTCAAACCAAGGGGAATTAGACTCACTTCTTGATAGGGGAGTAGCAAAGTCACATAGAAAAATAGAGATATTGTTGGTAAAAACAATCTCTCCGATAATGCAAAGAGGATCAACTGTGCTGCTTGTACGTGAACAAAAATGAAGTGTGAAATAGGTTTATAAAAGTCTTTTCACAAAACCTTCTTCCATTGCCATTGTCTCCAACCAAATCATTTATCATTGCTCATAGGAATTTCACCTGAAAAGATGTGGCTTAGATTTCTAGGGCTCTCAGTAGAAAGAGAGTGTGTAGTGGTCTGAAGGTATATGATAGATTTCTTTCTTGAGATTTAAGTTCACAATTTTATATAGAAATAGGAATGATTTTGTTGTGGTTGATTGGACTTAATCACATCAGAGCATGGACCATATGTTTCACTGGTGAGGCCTACAGATGTCCAAGGAAATACTAGATCTTCAGTGTATGAAAACCTACATTGTATGTAGGACTTTATCTAATAGTATGTTTCTCCTGACACCTGTTACAAAGTCCACAAAATACCATATGCACAGGTTAGGCTGAACTATTATTGGAACAAGGTTTTAGACTTGATTTTACAAAGCTTCTTGCTGGGTTTGTTTCATGCTACAGAGAGGAATAGAATGTCCTAATTAGGTCACCCAACTCTGTATCAAGTAGAGTCCAGAGCTAAGCTACATTAAATGGAATTAAATTGCAAAAAGTGTGTGTGTGTGTGTGTGTGTGTTTTGAATCTATAGTGCCTTTTCTTCTGATGAAGAAATTTTAGAATTTCCTCTTCTATCATATTCAGATTCCTGCATTACAGAGAGGGACACTGTTTAGTATGGGAACTTTGTTCTCTCCTAAAAGAAAATATAATTGCAAATCACACTGAGCAAACTGTTTACATTTCTGCATAACTGAGGAGTTCAACTTTATTTAATGGGATCTTTGGGCTCAGCATAGTGGGAAAAAACAAAACAAAACAGGATACCATATCTGACAGAGAAATGTGACAGTCTTGCAAAAATAAACTTCTGATAAAGCCGTAATCCCTTTGTTGGTTTAACCATGATTAGATTTGAGACTCTGGAAAAGTCCACAAAGGACTTTCACATAGCATGGACAATAAATTTGTTAAGCACATATTCACAAGGGAAATAGGGGAAGAGTTATTAGGCCCTTTGCTAAATGCATCATTTCAGCAATGCTTTAAAGTTGGACATACCCCTAATTCTGAGAGATTTGAAGCTCTTGTCTTATTCCCACTCCCCTGAGAACCAGGTGGGTTTAGTTGGCATGGCAATAAGGGAGGCAGAAATGAATCCATGTCAATCTAGATTATGAGAAAGAAGATGATCTTAAATGATTTTATTGTAGGTTTGAATTCAGCTTGACTCAACATCTTGTTCAAGAAGCAAACTGTGTTCCAACAGGAAGTCTTCTTGTCCTACGGCTGCCACCTAGTTTAGGGGTATAGTCAGGCTCTGATTAGTCTAGTAGTTTGGACCTCTTACTAGTAAGGTTTTATATTTTATTAAAAAGGGAAATTGGAAAATCTAGCAGTCTACAAGATAAAGAAGCTTTAATTACTTCTTAAGATTTGAATCCATTTGGAAGGTGATCTATGCAAGTTACCGGGAAACTCAGTTAAAATGCCACAGCAATCAGGATCCAGTCAGTAAAACCTAGTCCATGCCAGATATTCTAATAGAAATAATTTAGTGCAGGGCAGTAGCTACCAAGGGGCTGGAATTGCTGAGAGAGCACATAGGGTTTCTTAAAGATTGGTGGTTTAGAGATTAGTAACTGCAGGAAGCCACTACCATCCACAATACTTCAGGGACAAAGGAAGGAGATAATGTTTACCAGAGCTCTCAGGATCTAAAAGATGGATGATGAGTGGAAGCTGGACCATGGAAGAGGGCCTGTTGGCAGTGTCTGGGATTATGGAGAGGACAAAGCCAATAATGGAGACACTACATGAATTAGAGGAAAAGGGGAAGAAATACCTTGGCTTCTCCTTTCCTGACTCAGATTTCCTGCTAGGGCTGCTGATGACTAGATCTGGATGAAATCAACTGGCCATGGAGTTTGGAAATATCATTTTCAGGGAAGAGTGCAACTGTTATGGTTTGGATCCAAAGCGTCCCCCAAACACTCATGTGTTGAAGAGTTGGTCCCCGTTACAGCAGTGTTCAGAGGTGGGACTTTTGGAAAATGATTGGAGAATGAGGACTCTGACTTCATCAATGGAATAATCATTAAGGATTCTTGCTTACTGGGTTTTGGGAGGAGAGCTTTGTTGGAAAAGTAAATTCTCTCTCTTGCTTCTTGGCCACCATGAGGTGAACAGGTTTACTCCATCATGTATTCCTTACCATGATTTTCTGCCTCACCACAGGCCCAGAAACAGCAAAGCCAAATGACCATGGACTGAAACCATGAGCCCAAATCAATCTTTTCTTCTTTAAGTTGACTTTCATGGGTATTTTATCATAGCGATGGAAAGCTGACCAACAAAGCAACATAAATCTATAAGCAGGTAAATTACCAGTACAATAGATTAAATAAAGAGGATTTATTTTCCTATTTAATAAGAGATCCTGAGGTAGAAGCTTATTCATACTGGTTTAGTGTCTATGATAGCAAATTATCTCAGGTAACAAAATACCTGAGATAATGAACTTAAAAAATGAAATTGGCCCAAAGTTTTGGAGACTTCAGTTCATGGTCAGTTGACCCATTTCTTTGGGGTCTGTTGTGAGGCAGTGTGTCATGTGGGAATGAATGGCAAAGGAAGCTGCTTACTACATGGTGCTTGGGAAGTGATAAAAATAGAGGAAGATACTGGTGTCCACAGTCTCCTCTGAAGACATGCACTCAAAACCATAACTTCTTTTGAATAGGCCCACCTCCAAAAGGTTCTGCTACTTCTTGATAATGCCATGGGCTAAGATCCAAGCCTTTAACACACAAGTCCTTTGGGGGACATTCAAGATCCAAACTACAGCAGTTTCTAATGAGGTAAAGATGGAGGAAACTGAAACTCTCTTGGCTATTCCCTCAGGCACCTGAGTTGTCCAATGTAGCTCCCATTCTTATGTCCACATTCTACAGAGGAAGAGGAGGGAAGGGCCATATGAATTATTTATGTCTCCTTTTATCAGGAAAAAATGTTTGTTTCCCATATATGCCTGAAAATATATATGCATTTAATTTAACCTACTAGCACCAGGTGCTATTATAGGAAGCTGGGAGAAACCAGTAGACAAAACTGTCAAAAGTTCTTAACACTTCTAGGGCTTATATTCTGGTGAGGAGAACAGACAATAAAATGAAATAATAGTCTGTTAGAAGGGGATAAGGGCTATGGGAAAAAAACAGCAATTTGAAGGTGATAAAACTCTCCATAAAGAACAAAGGTATTTACAATTTTACATAAGATGTTCAGGGTAGGAATCCTTGATTCTAATGCCACGTATGAAAAAGTAAGGTTGGAGTTTCTCATAGTTGGGGACCACATCACTTCTTCTTGATCTTTTCAAAGCCATGGGGTCCTTTTTGACTCCAAGTTTCTCTATCTTTCAAAGACTAATAATTCTCTGCTCTTTAAAGCCAATATTTGTATGCTTGTTTTTTTCCTGGGTTGCCACAGAGAGCATATTAAACAGCTAAATAATTTAGAATTTAAAAAATAACATTCCACTTATATCAGTAATTCTAAAGTTTGATTAATTACCATCAACATATCCTTTAAACATTTCTGAATTAGTTTTGAAATAGATATACTAGTGCACATTGGAAATACAAATGAAGAATTTTCAGCCACAACTTCACATTTAACTTCATGCTTGACCAAACAATTCTTCTAATTTAAAATTTTGATCTTCTGACTATTGTACAGATTTTTCTTCCAGGAAGGTGGTGCTATATAAAGATGATTGTACCTCTCTTCCTGGCTTTCACCAACTCCAACGATGCCAATCCTCATTTCCCATCCCATTTCCATCCTTCCCAGGAGCCATACACATCCAGAACTAGGTCTGCAGACCCACCTACCTGCTCTAACCTGAATAAATAACCAACCAAACCTGCTCAGTTCTCAGTAGAATTGCCTGCAATTGTGGGTGGTTGCAGTTTTCTGAGAAAATCAATAGCAATTCTCACTTAAATTCAAAGTTTCAGTGTTATTCCAGTTAACATTGTCCTTTTCTTAGAGAACACCTCATTTCTAACAATACTTTTCCCCTTTCCTGGGACTTTGCATTAGGCTTTTCCTTCTTTCCATGACCCTAGAACTAAGCCAGGAATACTTGTAAATTTTGAAGTAATCTGGGATTCATGTTTAAATGTAAAAGTCAAGACGATTCAGTTCTGCTTTGTTATTCTGGTGCTAGATAATTTTTTTTAATTGAGCTGCTTGCCAAAAATCCTTCCATCTTCTTTATGATGATGATAGAAAAAGACATTGTTATTTCCATAGTTCATAGAGAAGACAGCTGAGGAATTCACTGGCAAGCTTGTGAGTATTGCTTTTTACAGTGTTTAATTGTGAAATGTAGATGAGTCATTGTCAGATCATTGCTACAAGACTGCAGTATTCTCAAAGAATTTTTATGTAATTCAAATGGGTTAGAAAATAAAAAGACTTCTGAAGAAAGAGAAAGAGAGAGACACAAATCAGCCATGTCCATGCATGGCACTACATAAAGGAGTCCTTGAATGATTTTAATCCCTCTTGGAATGTGTGGAACTTGATGAAATGTGGAACATTTTTGTTGGAGCTGTGTATTCTTACTGTACCACCATCTGACTGGAACCAGAGTTTGCTGTGATATTTACTATGGGATCATAACACTATGATTGCAATAATCCATCATGTGGAATTATAGGCAGAGTAGATCTGTTAGTCAGTCAATACAAAGATTAAACATTTTAACAAAAGTCTATTACAGACTACCATGTATCCAATAGTTTTCAAGGTGCAGAGATGAATAATCATAGTTCTTACTCTCAAGAAATTTACATTCCAGTCCAGGGCCAATGTGAGTCTTTTTTCCTTTGAAGGCTAGATATTCAGTATACATATTTCCACACAGCTCTTAGGAAACCATCTCTAAAATATTGGTGTTGGTATGAGATAATTCCACTACTTACAAGGTCATGATTTTACTGGTAGCAGCAACTATCAATGATGGGGGGCTGACTCTGTAACTAGAGGGCTATGCCTTTTCTGTGTATTACCTCATACAATTTCCACAACACTTCTATTACTATCTCCATTTTATAGAAAAGAAAACTGAGCTAAGACAGGCTGCCTAACCTGCTAGCATTGACAAGCACAGTAAGCATTAAAACTAGGATTTGAACTCTGGCAATCTGAATCAATCCTGTACTGTTAGGATTATATAATAGTACTTCTTACATTCCATCTCTAATTAAGGTCTTCAACTTTTTAAATTAAAATTTTAACTGTTAAATTCCTCTTAAATTTTCTCTTCTTAACACAGAGGAATCAAAACCTCTTTATTGTATTTATTGGATTTTCCATTTTTCTGAACTTGTAATTCCTTTATTCAATACTAAGTGTTCTGAGCCCTGCACTAGATTTTGGGAAATAGCAGTGAATAAGACAAAGAAGTTTCTGCCTCATGAAACTGACATTCTTAGCCTTTCTGAGTCAATGACCTCATCTTCACTATAGGGCTCTGAGATTGAATTTAGGCGAAGGTTTGGCATAGGGGACACTGTCCTCAGAGACTCAAGAGTCAATGGGATCATTGCCACTCCCACTATCATATACTAGTGTCCCACAACCTGAAAGAGACGGTGGCTTAGTTATCATGGCTTCAGCTTTAGGCCAGTGGGATCAGGGAAGAATGGTGAATCAGCTTGTTCAGGATGTAGCAGAGGTTGGGTATTGAAACTCCGAGAAGAGGCCCTGGGGGAGTGTTAGAAGGATACACCTACAAGTTCTTGAGTCTGAAGTAAATTAGTCCACAACCATATTCATTGCCTCCACCTGATTCTAAGTTCCAGAGAGTCACTGTGAGCCTCATTGAGACAGGAAGGGAGTTTTCTGGGTAGGCAGGAGCAGATAGAGAGTAGGGCATCAGATGCAATGAATTTAGCCGTGCAACAAATGGTTTTTAGGTAGACAACCAAGGCCTCTAAGTACTAATGGATTATATTTCTGGAGAACTATGTAAAAATCCAGGTAACTTTTAAGATTTAGGTCCCTGGGAATAAGTGCATTGTAAAAGATCAATTGAATGCATTGTGCAAAATGAATTTGCACGTAAGCTTATATGTCCCTTGATTCATATGTACAAAAATTAAAGGTATGAAAGATAGCTATCATGGATGATCAAAAAGACCAGTGGGGTTTGAGAACCAGAAAAAAACATTCCTCTGAGACAGGCTTATCAGTTTCCTGATAGTCTAAAGGTGACCAAAGATGACTAACATAGAAATGAGCACAGCATATCTGGCTCTCAGAGATAAGATCAGCATCAGATGACTGGTCTCCTGTAAGTGAAAGGCCTGCTGATAGTCTGCAAAGACAGAGACCAAGGTGGTAGTCTAAAGGACTGCTGAGGACTCCTGTGGTTCTTCCTTTTTTCAGTGTGGTGGACACCAATGCCCATGATAGGCAAACAAGGGACGGTACAGAAGGCCTTGTGTGGGGATAAGTGATTTGTCAGCACCATTCACAGTTTAGGCCCACCTGTCATTTTTTGTTTGTTTTATTTATTTTTTTGAACTCTCCCTCCAAGAATCATTTCTCCTAATGTAATCCTAGGACTCCCAAGATAAGAACAGGACCATTGAAAAGATGGATCAGATATTTAGTTAAGTCTTATTATAAACCATATTCATCACCACCATCATATTGCTTAAGGACAAATTTGACTCTAAAATATGGACCTATGCCTTATAGACTCAGATTCAAAGATCAGGGTGCAGGGGACGGGAATAAACATCATTGTAATATGGACTGTTTTGTATTATGATGGGTATTAAAGGGACTAAGATTCTACAGAAATAAAAATCCCCTCAGTGCACTTTTAAATTAATAATGAAGACAATTAGCCATGGTTTGAGGTGCTATGGCAAAGATCAAAGATCTTGGAATCAGCACCAAAGGAGCTGCCAAAGCAATATTGCAATGCCCACTGGGCTCAGGCAACCTGTCACTGGACATGATAGGGATGGGGATTAAAGTAAGAAGTAAAGGTATCTGAGTAAAAGCAATAGAATATCAGCCAATAGATATGAGGGGGACCAGGCTACTAGCAATATGCTCTTCACCTCCATGTTCCTGCTTTCCATAGGAAACCAGCATTCTAGGATCCATCCTTGGTTAATGGTCTTTGGGCATGAAACCTAAGAAGCAATCAAGTTGAAGAGATGAGCTATGAACTCACCATGGCCCACCTAATGGAAGCACCCACAATTGGTACCTATAAAGGAATACAAAGTGAGGTCCCTACCTGCAACTGTGAGGAACAGGGTTAGGGTAAGCATGGTTGGGTCTGAAGAATGCAAATAATTGCTATGGTGACTTTGAATCTAGGAAATATAGTTAATCTTTTTAAGCTGTTCCCTTCTGTAGAGTATGTTCATTCTTGCTGCTAAGTTCCAGTTATTTGAGAAAATAAAGTAAAGCTATGTTTAGCAACTATTATAAGCCAGATACCAAGTAGGTTCTATCACTATGCAGGGGAAGGGAATCAGGTCATTGTAACATGGACTGTTTTGTATTGTTGTTATAAACCATATTCATCACCTCTACCCTGTCATTTAAGGACAAATTTGACTCCAAAACATGGAGTTGTGACTTATAGACTCAGATTCAAAGGTTATTAGGGTGCAGGGGAAGGGAATCAAGGTCATTATTTACCCTCCATAACTCCGTTGAATAAATACTGTTTTCTTATTTTGCAAATGGGAGAATTGTCTTAATGAAGACAAGTAGCTTGTTCAAGTGACATAGAGCTAGTAAGCAGGGTAGCCTCTATGACTTTAAAGCCATAGTAAGTTCAAATCCTGAGCCTGTCCGACTTTCTTTAATCTCTGGGCCATTGAACTTCCTCCTACATCCTTCTCCCACCCACACCCACAGACCTCTTCTCTGTTTGGTTTAGTAATTGTCCTTTGCATCAGGGTATAGCTCTCACTTCCTCTGAAAATCTTTCCTGCCCCACCCTCCCTCCTCCAGTTTGGGTTAGCTAGCCTCCTACGCACTTCCATTTCCCCATCCCAGTATTTACCACATTTTATTGAAACTGCCTATTTACTGAACCCTGTCTCTCCGTACGCTGTAGTCTCCCTGAAGATAAGGCTAATGTTTTTATTTATAACTGTATCTCCAGTAGGGACCAGAATTCAAGGTAGGGGGTTTCATAATGTGTTTGAGTTAAGACTGAAGTTCAGTGTTTAGAATTGGGGGGGGGTGTCAAAGTCAGGGTCAAAGTCTACAGTAATTGAGACCAGGACCTAGATGGCTGGGTAAGATTAGTTCACATTTCTCCCCTTGGACCTGTCTCTTCAGGATCATAGAGAGACTTGGGATGGGGGTGGGGAACAGTCTCCCTCAGAGGGCCACAGAGGCTAGGTATCTAGCAGAGCCTGGTTCTAGAAGGCAGAGACAAAGGACATTCACTGATATGAATTTGGCACCAAACCAGGGAGGCAAAACCTCAGAAGATGCCCCCTCCTGGATGTTTTGGGTTACACCTTGAGCCCTGCTGTCCATATGTGGGAGTGTGGGTGATATGGGTGGAATATGCTATAGCCTTAGCATCTTTATTTCTCACTCTTTGACTCATTACAACCTCTTCTGCCCTTGTACACCTGATCCCTGCCCCCAATCCCCAGTATGACCTTCCAACCTGGCTCTTCCATCAGATGCTCTCTGTTTAATTCATCCTTGCTCTGCAGCATCAGTCCTTGCCTTCTAAGCGTTCATAGCAATCATCATTGTCCCTCAGGCTGGCACACTTCCTAACACTGGTTCACAGGAACTTCACTTCCCTTTCCCTTGAGCCTGCTGTTGGCCTGACTTAGACCCCCCAGACCTCATCCTGCCACAACTCAGACTTGTTCTTCAGCGAGACTTCACCAGCCTCCAGCTTGGATTTTTTTTTTTTTATTTTTATTTTTTTTAGATGTTGATAGACCTTTATTTTATTTATTTATTTATTTATTTATATGTGGTGCTGAGAAATCAAACCTAGTGCCTCACACATGCCAGGCAAGTGTGCTACCATTGAGCCATAGCCCCAGCCCCCAGCTTGGATTTTTATATGATGTTTCACCATATGTTTCTGTTTTAACTAATATGTGTCTTATAGCATCAAGAGATTCTGTGGAAGGTGAGGGTGGGTTCTGTTCTCACCTAAAATCTGAGACCAGAGTAAGCAGCCCTGTCTTTCACTGACTAATCAGTCATCAGAAAACATTTATTGAGAACCTATTGCACATCATCTGATTGATCCACAGAAAAAAAATTACTTGGAATACAAAGTAATAAGAAAGAATAATATTTAAAAATTAGTGATACATTTCTATGCCAATTTTATTTTTTCCCCAGTATCTTCTCTAATGTGTATAAAATCGAACAAATAGCAGATATCACTCAGACCAGAGTGAGAAAGCCTCGAGCCAAATTGTATCAGAATTATTACCTCACCAGGGGGGCATTAGTTTGCCCATTACCTGATTCAGGGCTTCCTTCTCTGCTTCTCTCATCCCTGAGTGCTACACATCTTCATACATCCAAGGGCTAATTTTACTTTTGAACACCTTCAGCACAATCAATTGCCTGAAGTTTCTTTTTCGAAGGAGAAACCAACTCTGTCCTAGAAACAGCTCACCAGTAGTTAAGGCAATGGCTGAATAATCTAGTTTCTGCTTTTGAAGTTTAATGAAATCTTGTGAGGCAGACACAGAGGAAACAGAATTTTGCTGACTCAATTGCTCATAAAAATAGATATTTTTGGAAGTTACTGAATTCCAGACCTAGATCAGGTATTACTATCAGCTATTCAGTTTAGTATCTTTATGAAGATGTGGGTGTCAGGCTAGGTGTAAATGATACCCTGAAGTGAGCCTCATAATCTCCCCTGGAGCTGAACTCACTATCCATGGGGATTACAAAATGAACATCTCCCAACCCCATGAGACATTTATCATACTACTTCATCTACCAAACACTTATTAAATGTCCAAATACCTCGGAGACTACTGCTTGAATGCTTACACTCTTTGGTAGTAATAGGTTTTGTTACTAGAGCCCTCTCAGGGAATGTGCTAATAAAGCACAGGCTTCCAGAGATAATGTGGGCTTAATCCACAAGACTGAATTAAACAGTGGCATTTCTGGTATTCTCTAGGCCATGAAGAGAACTTTGACAACTGGAGAGTTTTATGGACATGGGGATGGTCAGTGCCTTCTGCTCCATCAGTCCACACCAGCAGCCTCCAACTCCTTCAGGTTCCTCACCCACTGCGGGCCTATTCTTCCCTCACTGGTTCTCTGAGGAGGACATCATTCATCAGTGATAGTGGCTCCCAGAGCCAAGGATTCTTACTTGAGAGTAGGAAACCGAGGGTTCTGTCCACTGAGAATGTGCAAATCCTGGGGAAGTACTTTGAACTCCACCCCAGGGTGATTCTGATTCTCCCGTTTGATCATTGTCAAGAACCTAGGGTGCAGAAGAGCACAGACTGCTGAACTGTCATAGAGAAGTCTCTCAGACAGATGATATCAGAGCAACTGGAAGGGAGACTTTAAAATCTGTGCCTTCACTGCTGAGAAAACCTTTCCTGGAACCCTCAGAAATTGACGGTGGGAATGCAGACTGGAGCATTCTTTCTGGAGAAAAATTTGGCAGTATGTGCTATACTTAGGTGAGCCTATGCCATATGACCAAGCCACCTCTCTCTGGAGTCTACACCCCCGAAAAACCCAGGCACTAGCTTATAAAGGGATGTGTATCAGGGTGTTCATGGTGGCACTGGTATGGGGATAATAGTGATGGTGATGATGGTGATACTGATGTTTTCTAACTCCCACTGGATGCTTGTGGGTGCTAAGGAATTGACACATTCCTAGTATGCCATGAAGTAGATACTTCTACTATTCCATGTTTTAAAAATGAGAAAACTAAGGTTAGAAGTTGTTTAGTAGATGTGTTTAGTTGATGCAGATTGTTTTCACAGGTTATGACGCCCGGCAGTCTGACTCCTGAGTACTCCTAACCACTGTGCATTATGATCTACTTCTGTAACTGCCACCTGAGTAGGGTGCATCAAGCTCATGGACAAATCTTAAAAGCATAGTGCTGAGTGAAACAATAAGTGAAAAAAAGAATGAGTTCCATAATCGAATCTTCTATCCATCTATCTATCCATCCATCCACACACACACACATCTTTACAATGTACACAGAGATAATCATAAAATTTCAAATGTATTACTATGTGCACACACCCAAGTACATATTAGTGAGCATCTATGAAGGTGGCAAATAGAAGCCAGGAATGAAGAATACACGTATAATATGAAGTATAACAAACAATAGCAACAGTAAACAAGGAAGAGCCTTGCCTGGAATGGTGATGATTGGGTGCCATGAATTGAGGTTGTACTTAATCCTGCCCTCTCCTCCTTCCCACCCTATAATTCCTTTCATGAAACTGAATCCAAAGCTACAACCCACCTATACGCAGAATCAGAGGAGTCACATTCATCCTCACTCTCTTCTTCAGGGCTCCATCTAGTGAGCACAGACTCCTGCAATATGTGTGCCTTCTAGCTGATGTTTTATTCCCCCTTACTCTGTATGTGCACTTCCTCCCGTTTCACAGATTCAAAGAGAAGCAGTTCAGAGAGGAAGCGACTTGCAAATTATCTGCACATCAGAGATTCAGCCTTGTGGTTTACAGCATACCACTGCAATGGTCCTGATGGCCACCAGTTTCATCTATAGAAATAGCCACGTGTTTCCCAGAAACTGAGATATTGCTCTAGTTACTGCTTGAGAAAGACCACAAATTAAGGACGAGATATGCAGCAATGATGAGTAGTTTCCTAAGGTTATACAGAAACAGTGCATAATTGCAAAGTTTTGAGAACATTAGTTATTTACATATCTCTGATGGACCTTAACACTTGGCATCGCTTATGACATGCCAACATCTGCATGGCGTGCTTGTCTGTAGATGAACCTCTCTCAGTCTGTTCTTGCCTGAGCATCTAGAAATGTGAATGCCAGCACTTCTAAACGAGATCACTTGACTGCATACGATTTGTTTCTATACAGATGCAGAATTAATTCATAGTTAAAGTTGTGATCAGACAGACTTCAATAAATGATTCAATAGGACAATATTTGGCAAATGCACAATAAACCACAGCTACTTCAACTGCCCTCTTTTAATAGATCTGGTGGCATAAGAACTCTGTTTCTTTAAACCCTTGTAGGTTTTATTCCCACAACACTTATAAGTTGTTATTATCTATCTGACACTGTGCCCCCCATAGAAAATAAAACTCTGGTTGGGGGACAAGTTGGCTGTGAAACCATGTTGGATGGTGCAGCTCACCTGGTAGGTCATGTGAAGAATCTGGATCAAAATCCTAAAGAAATAGTGGAGGAGGTTTGGAGAGGCTAGGGGAGGAGGGAAGAAGGCAGAGTAACATCCCTGAAAGTGTGAGGTCAGGGACGAGGAGGAGGGTGGAGGTGGATGGGAGGAAGGAGGACAGTGACAAATGAGCCTGAGAAGAGAGTGCATGGTGGGGAGAAGAGGCACAGGGCTGAGGAGGCGAGGTTGTGCTGGTAGAGAAGCAGGGTCTTGGTACCAGGCTTGGCCGTGGACTTACAGGGGTGTGCCTCAAAGCAGGTTCTCCCTCACACTGACTCATGGGTGTGAAAGCCCACGGGACTCAGGAACAGGCTCATTTGTATGTGGACTTTCAGTTCTCTCTAATCACCAGATGCAGAAAGGAATACCAAGGCGTAGAGTGAACATCCCCCGAAGCAGCTTTTCAGGCCTGCAGATTCAGACAGTTCATAAAAGATGCCCCAAATGCTAGAGGACTTCAACCCAGAGCTTTGGCACAGGCTGTTCCTCGCACTGGATAGTGTTTCTCTTTCCTCTCCACCTCTCTAGACCTGTGCTGTCCAATACAATGGTCACATGAACACTGGAAGTGTGGTTAGTCCAAATAGATTAGAACTGTAAAGAAAATATTCACAGGATTCTGAGGACTCATTATTTAAAAATAGTGAACTACCTCATGGAGAAATTAATTTAAAAAAATATTTATCTCATGTGGAAGTGATAATATTTGGTTAAATGAAATAATAACATTAAAATTAATTTTACCATGTCGTATTTTTTTATATGTGACTACTAGAAATTTCCGAATCGTTTATGTAGCCTATATTACATGGCTACCGAGCAGTCCTTCCTTATATTTTATTCATCTTCAGGAAGGTGCACAGCATAGGAGTCGAGTCCCCAAGCTCTGGAGCCAGGCTGCCAAAAAATTTAAGTGTTGGGTACAGATCTTGCATATTTATACCATGTACTGTGTACCTGGGTCCCTAAACTTCATGCCTGCCACCAGGAAGAGCAAGGCCTAGATGCAGGCTCTGCTGTCCCTCAGAAGCTCCCCCTGGCTCCTGTTGCTTGAGGCCTCCCTCTAACTGTGGCTGTGCTTTGGCACTGAGTACTTGGGCTCATGGTGTATAAGTTGTTTCATCAATTTCCTGAATTGCACTTTGATAACTCATTGTTGCCTCTCAGATCTTTTTGCCCGTGTATAGGTGTTGTGGATGGGATGTGGCATCTCCTCCCAGAAAGGCTGCAGAGTTCCAGGTCCTCTGCAAAAATCAGGCTCACACAGGTTCCACATTCCACGGGTCACAGTGATGCAGTTCTCTATGGGTGGGGGAGGGGAGGGCAAGTTTGACTTCATTTACGAGTAACCTTATTTTTTATTTGTGTGTAACACATCCAGAAAAATACAAAATTCATTAACAATGAGTTTTTAAGAAAGTAAAATTTATTGTGACCTTCATATATTCAAGAAATACAAGGAAAACCATTCCAGAATCATCCATGTACACAAGAGCCGAGCCACTTATAGTCCCTCTTCCTTCCCAGAAGATAACCACTTTTTCAGTGTGCTTACTGGAGATTTTTTTTTTTTTTTTGGTCATTTTGATTTGTTGTGAGTGAAATCATCCTCTTATGTTGGAGTTCTTTAATGCAGCGTTAGGTTTATGAGACTCATCCACATTGCTGTGTTGCTGGTAGGAGTTTGTTCATTTTTAATGCTAAAAATGGTATACCATTTTAATAAATTTAACACACTTAGCTAATTCATTCCATTGCTAATGGATATTTGACCCATTTTCAGAAGATGTTATTGTGAACAATGCTGCTTTGAATAATCCTGAGTACCAAGGAGTGGAACTTTGGACTTTAGGATAGGCATATATACCGCAAGAGTAGATAATTATGTTAAGTAAAATGCATAGAAGCCATTGGTTTGGATGGAACTCCTGCACTAGGCCCAACAGACCTAATAAAAAGGGAGTCACTCATGCCAAAGTTCCAGGTCACCAAGCCCAATCTAAGCTCTTCATCTAAATTTCTGAGTAATCAAGAGGGAGATAAAAGCCAAAATCTCAAATTTAGCTGGAATGATAAAGTTGCTTTAACTCACAAAAGAAAAGTTAACTTTGTTATACTCCTGTCTTTTTCTTTTTCATTTTTTTCCATGTTGGAGATTGAATCCAGGGGTGCTTTATCCCTACACCCCAACACCACAACCCCTTCCCCTTTAAAAAAAATTGTAGTTGTAAATGGACAGAATGCCTTTATTTTATTTGATTATTTTTATGTGGTGCTGAGGATCAAACCTACTGCCTCCGCATGCTAGGCAAGTACTCTACCTATAAAATCAAACTCTTCTGTGGAACTCACAGACATGATCAGTCTATTTTATTGAATGATGTTTTGCCAAATTTTAGGATCGAAAATAAAACTAAGATCTTAACACGGAATTTGTTGTAATTTTTGTCTTTTCACACTTCTAAACTCACTTTTAAACTGTTGGGACCAATTTCCACTCCTGATAACAATGTATGAAAGTTCCAGATGTCCCATGTATTTGCCAACACATTTCCTTCATTCTGAGGGCAGGGAATAGTTTTAATTTGTGTTTCCTTAAAAGATAGGCACCTTTTCATATCCTTATTAGCCATTTGTGTATCCTCTTTTGTGAAATTCAAGTCTTTTTCCATTGACCCCCACGCTCCCCACCCCCCACATTTTATTTATTTGGGTTGATTGCTTTTTTCTATTGACATATGTGATTTCTTCAAATACTTTCACCTAAATCTATTTTGGATGCATGTATTGCAAATATCTTTTCCCAGTCTGTGGCTTGTCTTTTCACTCTCTGAATGGTATCCTTTTATGGACAGTTATTGAATTTAGTGACATTAATTTTTCCTATATGCGTTAGTTATTTCTGTAATCTGTTTAGGAGATCTTTGCCTTTATGATACAGCCAATTTAACATTAGTAAATTTTATCAACCTTGCCACAGTATTGGGCCTAAAAAATAAGTGGAACTCTCCATGTTAACAACTCTGGTAACCATTTGACAATGGTTTATGCCGTGATTCTAAATGGTGTAAGAGCTTCTCCTTCAGCTCCACTCCTCCAAACCTGACATCCATCCCCAACAAACTTTCTCTTTGATCTTTCCTGTTTTCCTTTCCTATCCTTGGCACCCATAGTGCTGCTACTTGGGTTACCTTCTATGTCAAATATTCAGGAGGCTCTTTCATACTTAATAGTGTCAATAAACAAAACTTCAGGAAATTTACTTTAATGATCTACTTGGCTTTCATTAGTGATTCAAGAATTGAATGGCATTCCATCAATGAAATAGAAAGGCATTCTGGCAAAACAGTCAGTTTTTATAAAGTACGAAGAAACAGGATTGGTTAACATCAGGTTGCTCCAGGTTGCTTTCTTTGTAAGGAGAGGAGACTTCCTATTCATGCTGGTTAAAACTGACCTGTTTGGGGATTTAGCTGTCATCTCCCTTCTGATTTCTCAGAAGGTCAGTGGAACCGTAGCATGAGTGATTCAGTTTAGGATTGATCTGTTGGGGACTTAGTGCAGGAGCTCAGTCCAAATCAATGGTTGTTGTCTTGATCTGTTGCTATAACTGAATGCCACAGACTAAGTGATAAAGAACAAAGGTTTTTTCAGATCATAATTCTGGAGACTGGAAGATCCAAGATTGAAGGACTATATCTGAAAAGGGCTTTCTTGCTGGTAAGGAATCTATGCAGAGTACTGAGGTGGTGCAGGACATTTACAAAAGACTGAGCCGAACTGGCTTTTATAATGACTCAGTCTCAAGATAACCCATCAATCCATTAATCCATAACCCAGTCATCTTGTAAAGATGCTCCTTCCTCTTAATACCTGAAAACGGGATTAAATTTCAGAATAAATCTCACTGGGGACATTCTAACCCTAGCAACCTCCATAAATTTTATTTAACAAGAGTAGTAATGATTATTAATATTTAATGAGCACTCACTATGTATCAGGAACCGTGCTAAGTGTTTTCCATGCATTCTATCATTAATTTCATGGACCATTCATGGGTTACCTATTGGCACATTTTCAGATTAACAAACCTGAGGTCTAGAGAGATCAAGGGCATGCATCTAGAAAACTGTGGAGCTAAGATTCAAACTGAGGTTGCCTGGCCCATTATATCACACAACATATTCTAGCCCTTAGGTTATCTTTTTAGCCCTGGTTCACTCTCCAGGACAGGAAGGCCATTTAGCATTGCTTTTTGATTGATCAATCAACTTCTGAGCAAGAAGTTCAAAAGCCTCAGTTCAAGGGGTGCTCATTCCTTACATGTTAGATCTTGGCAAGAGTGGTCAGCCCTTCCGTTTGTGCAATCCTTGTTGTCTCTACTGACATCAGTTTTACCTTCTCCTCTCTTGCCATCTTCCTAAGAGGTCCATTGCAGCTGTTTCCTGCCAGTGATGCCCCTGCATATTTCAGGGTGGGCAGTGAGCGAGTCCAGTGTGTGGCCCTGGAGGACAGAAGGGGTCCTCAGTCCTCATGAGTTAAACCTGATAGACTCAGAGAGCATAAGGAAGGTTCTCAGAAGCAATGCGAGGAGGCAGATTGGGGGAGGAGAATACATTCTTTTAAAATAATCCTTCATAATATAGACGTTTTTCTATTTCTACTGTACAAAGAGTGAAACCAAAGTCCCATCCTTGGCTTCCAGAAATACAACCCAGACCACATGACGTGAATATAAGTAGGAGTGCCCTGATAAAACCCACATAAGTGTGCCTTGCACTTTACACTTTCCTGTAACTTTCATATAGAATATGTCATCTGAATCCTGGCAGAATCCTTGTGAGGTCAAGAAAGAAAATGCAGAGAAGCCTATTTTATAGTATAACAAGCTGAGTTCAGAGGGGTCAAAGAAAATGCCTGCATTATTTCAGGTAAATGATAAGATGTCCAGACCAGAATTTAAGTCCCTTTATTCTAGCTCAGTGTTGTTGTTGTATTTTTTTTTTAAACTAGATTTCACTACTTCTATAACAAGGCTCAATAACATTTAGATCCATACTCTCTGATCAGTTTTTAAGTGTCAGGCATTTTGGTTGCAAGAGAAAATAGTCCTCAGGGAAGATACTAGTGGAGACGATGGGATATTTAAAACCTTCTTATTGAAATACAACATATGAACAGAAAAGTTCATAGCTCCTCAGTGTTCAGCTGACTGCATTCTCACAAAGTGAACACACTGTGAGGTCACCGCCTAGGTGAAGAAATGGACCAATATCATCATCCCAGCAGAACTCTCTATGCTAATAATTAAATATACTAGTCAGACTAAAATAGAGGTTAACAGTTGTAGAATTGAGGTCTTAATGGTATTGGAAGAAGAATAGTTCCTGGAGGTAGGCGTCCCAGGTGGGGGGGGGGGGGATCCAAACATCTGCCTCGCACAGAGGAATGGTATAGGGAGGCCTCAAGGGATGGCGGGAGAAGAAGTGGAGCAGGAAAGAAGCTCAAACACCAGGTTTGAGTCCTCTGTTACCCCCATGGGAGGAAGCAGGGAGAGGCTAGGGAGGGTCTGAGCACTCCTAGCAGCTGAAAGGACCCTGCAGCTGCTGCCACTTCTCACCAAACCTGCCTCTGGGCTGGTGGTGGTGCCTTATGGGTGAGTCCTCAGTTCCTCTCTCCCTAGCACAATCAACCTCACGCTCACACTCTCTCTGTGAGGTTCTTATGGTGGCAAGAAACGTGAGAAAATGTCAAATGTACCCAAACGAGAGTTAGAAGAGACCCTTGTGGCTTTTGCTTAGCTGCCTCCTGAGGTCCTACCTGAGATCAAGACAGAGGGCAAAGGAAGCTCACATACATAGACTCCCCGCTCAATGCAGAGAAAACTGAGAAGTGGATGTGGTTTAACCAAGCCTTTCTTTAGGAAAGACTGTTGCAATATTTGTAGAATATGTGCTGTGGTGGTTAAGAATATAAAGTTTCAAGTGTTCTCATGTTTGAATTGTAACAGCTCATCATCTAATTTAAAATTGGAGGCTCTGTCTATGCTTCACAGTCTTATTAATCTAAGTTTTAGAAACTCTAAAACAGAAAACTATATGATCAGATGGTGGCTTGATCATCTTTTCATTAATTATTTATACCCAGCCTAAGAAAGAAGCAGAGATCTCTGGTTGTTCTTGGTCTTTTTCCTGTGCATGTCTCTATCTGGACTAATATTTTTCAGGATGCTTTAAGATTAAAGGTCTATGGCCATTTTGCCAGAGGAAGCAATTAGAGAATATTTAGGGATTTAGGAGTATTTGAGTAAACTATTTTTATACAAAAAAGATAGTACACTCTAACGTAATGATAAAAAGCATAGTATAGTAAAATATAATCCAGTCTAATAAGTTCATTATCGAGTATTAAGTACTTACATAACTGTATGTGCTACACTTTTATACCAATGGCAAAAGAGTAGGTTTGTTCACAATGGCATTACCAAAATCATGTGAGGAATACGCTGTGCTACAATGTTCTGACTCTAACAGAGTCACTAAGCAATAGGAATTTTTTAGCTTCATTATAATCTCATGGGACTACAATTATATATGTGGTCTGCCATTGTTACGAAACACATGACTGTGAGTAAATAGGCAGACAGAGGTGATTTATTAGGGGAGTTGGCTCATGGGGTTGCAGAGACTAAGAAGTCCCATGACAGGCTGTCTGCAAACTGGAGACTCTAGGATGACTTTAGCTTGGCTCAGTCCAGGTCTAGCTTCAGAAGAAGCCAGAGGGGCCATGGGAGTAAGTCATGCAGCCCAAAGGCCTGAAGGCCTGGAGGACAGGGTAAGAAGAAGATCCCAGCTGCAAGAGAGAGAAGAAATTATCTTTTTTTTTTGGTTGTTGTTCTGCAAAGGCTTCTAATCTCTCGCCCACCCACACAGAAGGCAGATCTTCCCCTCAGTCCACCAACGCACACACCAGTGTCCTCTGAAAACACCCTCACAGCCACATCCAGAAGAAATGCTTTACCAGTTGTCTGGGTATTCCTTTAAGCCATCAAGTTTACACCCAAAATTGCCCATCACAACAGCGAACTTTCTGGCTCACTTTTTGGAGGGGATCAACATAAATTCCCCAGTGAAGGAAATGACTGGAGTGAAGGATTCTTAATGACTAAAGTTAAAAAATGGTCAATAAAACGGTGACCGGAAGGCTCTGAATTTTGAAAGCCTACATCCAAAGGGCAGCTTTTGCTGTAATAAAAGGGCACTGTAGAGGGGACCCAAAAGAGTTCAGGAGGAGTGCTACAAAAATGGAAGCTGGGCTCAACCTCAAAATTTACCTTCATCACAATTTTTTTTTAAACTGGCCTTAATTCTGGACCATTCTTCTCATTGCTACTATCTTTATATGTGATTCAGGAAATCGTGACATGAAAGTTGGATCCAGAGTTTATCTAGGCAGACTTTTCTCTGGACCATGAAGCAACTTGTACCACGAAGCGAATTCACTAATTTGAAAACACAGAGGGGAAAAAACAGCAAATACAAACAAACTCACACACACGAACACAAAAATTTTGTCAAATGTGACTATCATCTTCTATCCCTCCTTACCTCACCTTCAATGTCGTATTTTATAGCTTACGTTAAAAAAAAAAAAATTATTCTGCCTGTGCTACTTGTCCCTGAGTGTATAATAGGGATAGAAGTAGAGAAAACCTTATTCCAATCTTTTCCTGGAAGATTCTAGGTATCAAAAAGAACTGTGTAAAGTAGAAAAGTTCTTATGACTGGGTTCCCCACATATGAAAGAGATTGAATGCAAAGGCCCCGGACAGGTCTAAAGGTCCATTGTGAACTGAATTAAAAAGTCAGAAGACACAAACATCTGGGAAGTGTCCCAAGAATATTAAACATTTGGAGACATGTGCTGCTAGATTTTGTTAAGCAAGTGTCAGAGCTATGGTGTCATGTGCACAAGAAATACTGCTGTAACTGCGGGTATGATGGAGAAGTCTGTAGTGGGCCTTTCAAGGGGAAAGTGGTCAGGTCTGGGTAAGTGTTTCATGTTCTTGTGACCTTGGGGATAAACAAGCTAATGAAATCTCCAGACGACATCTTGGAAGCTTGCAATAGGAGAGAAGGCCAAAGAATTATGAGTAGGACTGAGAAAGGAATAGGATCCTTACTTTGGGGGTAGAAATGCATTGCTATAGAAGAAGTAAATACCACAAGACAGCTTCCCATTTGGTATGAGGCCAGACTGGCGTGCCCTTAGGGAACGATTCTGAAAGGGTATAATCAGCGAGTGGGAGTCATGGCCTTGAGAGCAAATGTGACTGACCAATTAAACAGGGATATGGACCAGAAGAATTTCTATAATAGTAGGGAAAATTAACAAAGAGGGCATCCTTGTCCCTCCCTCATAGTACAATTTTAATTTGGAATTTGATTCAAGGTTTTTCTTGCAGGTACCAGCATTCTAATCCCATCTCTAAGTACTTGGTCTTAACTGCTATAGCAATTTAGGCCTTGAATTAGGCCAGACATTACTAATTTGAAAGGGCCTCTCTCTCTCTCTTCTGTTGCAAAACCCAAACCAAGAAGTCCTGATCTCATCTGTGCCAGCAGCATGGTGTGGTGGTGGAACACACTGCTTTGCTCAAACCTTGCCCTTGAGCTTTATTCTTTTGGATTTATGGGGAATTAAACCTTTTCTAGTTCTTGCAAAATTGAAGAATATGAACCTAGAAGGTATACACTCTTCTTTTTTTTTTGTTCTTGCACTGCTTTTCAGAGACTTTTCCATTAAAAAAGCAATGAATAGCATCTGCTCATGAAATGGCACAGACTTGCTGAGCTGAATGCCACACCTGGGGAATGGAATGGAGGAGGAAGTGGAATTCAAAGCATTTGACATTCCCTTGTTTTTGACACAATTCATTCAGTGACCTTGATTCTTGTAAATTCAGGTGGCTTAGAGGTTTTTAGCTATGAAATCCACTTGGACAGAAAAAGTGCAGCAGAGTGGCTTTTTAATTAGGAGAGGTGAGGCTCCGTGGGAGCTTGTTGTTTCTAGGGTCTCCTTAACTTCATAGGGACAAAGTTTTGAAGCAGTTATTGTTTCTATAGGTCAATACATTTTCTTATACTTTATTGCCTTTTGGGAAGGATTTAGAACATTGCCGATTTGACACACTGAAATGTTTTCTCGAACTTCATATTCTGTTTAACTATGTCTGACCCTAGAAATCAAAGAGAGGCAAAGCTGGCCAAAGTTCTATTACATGCCACATAAAAAAGGGTCAGGTTTGGCATATCATAACCATGTCAACTTCCTGTCATCTCCCCCATGGTGGCTCACACCAAAGACAAAGGAAATGATGGCATTTCCTTTAGCTGTGAGTGGGATTTTAGGAGAGATGCCTTGCTGTTGTTAAAATTAATATGCTAAGCAAACCTCCCCCAGGCTGATGGCCTACCATCTGCTGCTGTGTGTGTACCTCACCAGTGTTTTGGGTCAGTTGCTTGTGAGCTTGTTATTAGATTACAGTTAGGTGGGTAGAGATATATCTTATCAGCTTTTATGTCACGAGACGGTAGCTGCTTCATAGTAGAAACGCAGAGAACATTTTCATACTTACCTCTAGCATATAGCAAGTCTGAGATGATGCAAATAAATCCAAAAAACCAGGATATCAGGGGTCCATGGTATGGTGAATTGTGTCCCCCCAAAAATGATTATGTGATTTTATTTGGAAAAAGGATTTTTGCAGATGTAATTAAGTTAAGGGCTTCGAGATAGGATAATCTCATATTATCCAGATGGGGCCCAAATTCTATAACAGGTGTCCTTCCTGGAGACACAGAGGACAGACACACACAGAACTGAGAGAGGCAAGGATTGGGATGATATATCTACACTAATAACTGCTGGCAGCCACCAGATGCTGGAAGAGAAGCATGGAACTGATTGTTTCTTGGAACTCCAGAAGTAATCAACACCACAAATACTTTAATTTTAGACTTCTAGGTTTCAGAAAGGTGAGAGAATGAATTTATATTGCTGTAAACTATCAGGTTTTTGGTCATTAGTTACGGCAGCCATGAGAAACTGATATAGGATCTACAGGAAATTCAGAGAAAGCAGAGCACAACGTTTATTTTTCAAATATCTCTGTGGAAACTGACAGTTCCCACCCCATGGTATGTATAGGAAGACAGGCCAAATGAGGGTCACAGTGTCTAACCCAGGGTGTTGCCTTCTCCTGTAAAGCTCACTGAGTAAGGACTTCCTGTTTCCGAATTCTGGTCCAGTTTCACTTTGGGTAAGTCACTCTTTCTCCCTGGACTTCAGTTTCCCGGTTACAAAAGGGAGGTGCTCTCCAGCTGCACCTCACAGTACCTCCAGAACTGTTTGAGGTGGGGGAGGGGAGTGAGCGGGCGGTAGGGGTGTGATGTGAGAGAGAATCACATGACTGGCACAAGTTAAGGGCTGGCTAGTAGAGCATTAAATAGTAGAAGATATTTAGATTTCCCGGTAGCCTCCCACCAAGGAGTTTGTGGCTCCTCTGTAATTCTGGAGTGGGGACACTTACTCATTTATTTTCCAGACAGACCCAGACCAAAGCTTATATATCACTGCCTTTTTATGAGGAATTAACAGTCTTTTGGTGACAACACAGCTATGCCAGCTGAATCAATATAAATTTTAACCAAGAACACTGTAGGCTAGAAAAATGGCCTATGCTGAAAGAACATCAGTCCCAAGAGAGGCCACCTGGAGCCTTACACTCTGTCCTCTTTGGCCCCATGAACTGAGCTGTCCTTGCTGTTCCATAATTGGCTTGGTTCCAAGAAGCCACTGCATGAAGTGACATAAAAGCAAATGAGATATATCACTACCCACCAAACTATAATCTAATAACAGGCTCACAAGCAATGGACTCAAAACACTGATTCCTCCTCCCTTTACCTCATGATGAAGCTCATTTGAAGGACCACCCTACCCTGTGTGCTTAGGGCTGAGGCTCAGCTGAGGGTGGGGTGTGGGGTGGGGTTCCCCAGATAGGCACAGAAAGTCATGGGGTCTGAGGCCCACAGCAGATGATTCTAAGTCCACAAGAGGGCTCTGCACCCATCCTTGTCTGGGTGCCAGGGTGTTGTTTATATAAACTGAGCAATGCTTTCTTGGTCACCAGCTATGAAGAATCTGCCAGTGGATTTAACCTTCTGAAGGATGCATGCCACAAAGCCCACATAGAAAATTCTGGGATGAAGGCAGAGTTATCGCACATGGCTCTTCCTACCACAATGTCTAGAGTCAGAGAGTCTGGATTGGAATCCCAGGCTCTGTCCTTACCAACCATGGTACTTCTTCTCTAAGTCTCAGTTTTATAATTTGTAAAATAATACTAGCACATGATGTCATTGTAAATATAGAGGTACTTTGGATTAGACAGCGGGGAATGAAGGGAGGGGAGGTGGTATGGGGGTAGAAATAATAGTAGAATGAATTGGACATTATTACCCTGTGTGTATATATGATTACATGACTGGTATGATTCTACATCATGTACAACCAGAAGAATGAGAAGTTATACTCCCTTTATGTATGATGTTATATCTGCTTTCAACTGTCAGGTATAACTAATTAGAACAAATTTTTTTTTAAAAAGGGGTCCTGGGGATGTATCTCACTGAACCCCTCAGATCAATTCTCAGTACCAAAAGAGAAAAGAAAAAAATATAACAATTATAAATATGCAGGCTCTAATAGCAGACTCAAACATTAATGAATAAGCAGAAGAAATGGGCAAGTCAACACAGTAGAAAATTCCAACTCTCATTCATCAGCAATGGCTGGACCCTAGACCAATAAATAAATAAATAAACAAAAACACAGAAGATAGGAACAACACAATAATTCAACTCTACCTATGTGACATTTATAAAGCACTACACATAAGTGTAGTATATACATTATCTTCTAAGTCTACATGCTAAAAATCATGCATAATTTATTCTTTGACCATAACACATTTCTATATCATGAGCCATTGATGAAAACAGAAGGGAAATTAGAAAATATGTGATCTAAATGAAAATCAGAATATAAAGGGAAACTATAGCTTCAAATGCTTATTACAGAAATGATGCAGGTTCTAAAAATGCTGTTTACAGCTGAAGAATTAAGAAAAACAAGAACAAAGTAAACACAAAGTAAACAGAAGTTTAAAAACATGAGACAATGATTATATTTTTAAACAAACTTAACGAAACAAAAAGATTAGCAAGTAGAATCCAGCGACAGTAAAAGGATAATACATAAAACATGACCAAGTAAGTGTTATACCAGGAATCCAAGTTTGGTTACCATTCAAAAATCAATCAATGCCATTTATCATATTAACAGCATAAAGGGGAAGGGTCACATTGTTTCAATGTGTGAAGGAAAGCATTTGAAAATTTCCACCCCCTTTCATGATAGAAAGTTAGAAATAGTAGTAAGTTTTCTCAAACTGAGAAGAGTATTTTTTAAAAACTTTTAAGTATTTTCCTTAAAAAAGAAAAGCAAAATTATTACTCCTTAAGTCAGGGCTAAGGTCCCTGCTTACTCTAACCACTTGTATTTGACACTGTTTTTCAGTTTTTAACCAGTATGGTAAAAGAAGGAAGAGGAAAGACAAAAACTGGCAAAAAACAAATATTTGCAGATGATATGATTGCTTAGCTAAAAGAAAACTAAGGATTCTGCAAAAGAACTACTAGAATGAAATTATCAAAGTCATGGGGTACAAGGATAATATGCAATAATCAATTGAATTCTTATAGACTACTTGTAAGTAATTGGAAAATTAAATTAAAAAATACAGTCCCATTTACAGTAGCAAACAAACATATACAATACTTAGGGATAACTCCACAAAAGATATCTAAGACCTTCACACTAAATTTAAAAAATATTGTTTAGAGAAATTTGAGAAGTCCTAAAGAAGTCAAGAAGTATGTCATGATTACAGATAAGAAGACTATAACATCGAGATTCAAAATATTCCCAAATTTGTCACTACAATACCAATAAAACTTGTACCAGCTTTTATTAATAGATACTGAAAAACTGATTTGAAATTATAGAAATGCAAAAGACTTAAAGTAGCCACGGAAATTTTTTAAAAAAGAAAGAACAAATTAGAGGATTTACTGTATTTGATTTCAAGATTTACTCTAAAGTAGTAGAGTAAAGACATTTTGGTATGGTTAAAAGATTATCTATGCATCAATGAAACAGAGTAGAGTCCAGAAAGAGACCCACATATGTATGGTCAGTTGATTTATTACAAAGGTATGAAGTTTATTTAATGAGGAAAAAGGTCTTCAAAAGTTGGTGCTGGAAAGATTAATACAAGGAAGGAAGCCGGGGCAGGGGGGTGGTGTAAGGAGAGATTCTGGGGCTTAATTAGAATAAGATATTCCATGCTTGTATATTTAGGTCAAAATGGATTCTACTGTTATGTAAAACTAAAAGAACCAGTAAAAAAAAAAAAAGTTGATTTTGGATATCAATATGAAAAAAAAAATCAACCTTACCTTATTTCATACGTAAAATTATGCTAAAATAAATCAAATGCCCAAATGTAAAATCCAACATTATAAAAAATCAAGAAGAAAGAAGAAAATCTTTGCTATCTTGGGGTAGGCAAAGTTGTCTTAGACAAACTGTAAAGAACAAAAACCGTAATAAAATGATAAAATTGGACTTCATCAAAATTAAAAACATTTGTTTTTCACAAGAAAGCAAAAAGGCAAACCACGAACTTGGATGAGATGTTTGCAACACATATATCTGCCAAAAAGACTTGATTTGAAAATATAAAAACTCTTGAGAAGAAGAAGACAAACAACTCAGCTAAAATATGAACAAAAGATTTAGACACTATCAATACACTTATTAGAATGACTAAAATTAAAATAACTAAGTTTTGGTGAGGATATGGAGCAACTGGAACTCTCTTGAACTATTGGTAAAATGGTAAAACCATTTTGAAAACAAGTTTGTAGTTCCTTGAAAATTTAAAACTATACCTATAGCCCCACCATTCCACTCCTAGAAAATAGAATTGCTCATAGCTGCTTTATCTTTAATAAATAAAACCTGGGAACAACCCAAATGTATATCAACAGTTTAAATGGTAAATTTAGGTTTACCTATATGGAGGGATACTATACTCAGCATTAAAAAAAATGAAATATTGATATATGTAACAATGTAAATAAATCTCAAAATACTTAAGTTGAATGAAAAAATACAAGCAAAACAAACAAACAAAAGGAGTGCCTATTATATGATTTCACTTGTTAAAAGATAAACTGAGGAGCATTAACTATTAAATATTTTACCTGAACAGACAGTGATTCATGAATCAGACAGCTCCAGACCACATGTGTGGGCTCCCCAGCAAAAGGTACAAGGGGAAGATTTTTTTAGATGAATGAAGAAGCAATGTAAAAAAATAATTGGGGTTGGTCAAAGTGGAGCAGTACATTTATTTAGGTCATTCTAGTGAAAAGTCCCTAATTGGAGGTTAGTTGGTGGTTTCTAATTTGTTAAGTTCAAATTTTATGTTACTATTTACAATTTGAGTTTCGGTTCGATTACACAGAGACCCAGAGTGCAGGAGTTGCCTCAGCCTAATTGTCTCCCAATTAATCATTTTAAACACATTTTTATAAAATTATAGCAAATGAAAATAATGAATAGTGACAAAGCAGATCAGTGGTTGTCCAGGGACTGAGATGGAGGGTGAGATCACAAACAAGCATGAAGAAAATTTTGGGTGGTAGAAATATTTGTTACCTTGATTTTGTAAGTGTATATTAAAACTGAATAAATTACAGGCTCTTAATGTGTGGGATATACTTCACTTACACCCTAACAAAATTATAAAAGATTTTAAAAATATGTAAGCACAGCAAAAATGGAAAAATGAAAGTAAGAGATAAAGCATATGTTACAAATTTTGATAACTATTGAATATGGATGATGGATACAGAGAGGTTCATTGTACTCTACAATCTTCTTTTGCATATATTAGAAAATGTTCCTAACATAATTTGTTTTAAGTACAACTAAGTTGCCACTTTGGAAATAGTATTCTGCAGAGCTAAGGTGATATGAATCTGTAACAATTATATGGTTTTGTGTTCTGTGTCTTGAAATTTATAATATGTGGGTAAAGAAATCAAGTGGTGGAATGAGTGGTTCCTGCCACCAGTACTACCAATGTCTTTCTGGGGAATTTGTACTTTCCATCTCAGCACTTTTAGTCTTTGCTTGAGTGAAGGTTCTGGTTCATTGGGAATGGTCACAAATCTCAGGGAATAAGGTAAACGTCCCATTAAACCTAAAGAGGTCCCCAATGATTTGGTCTCAGGACCATTTTAAATTCTTTGTAGACCCCCATAAATTTTATTTTTTTTGAGTTTTTCTCTACCACTAATTATTCTATTATTTGTAATTAAAGTTGAGGACTTTCAAAATGTTTATTAATTAATTTTAAAATATTAGTAAACCACTACATATTAAAGTAAATAACATGTTTTAATAAAAAAAAAGTTTTCAGAACAAAAAATTTAATAAGAGAATGCCATTGTTTTACATTTTTGTCAATTTTCTTAATATCTGACTTAATAGAAGACACAAGGATTCTCATACTGCTTCAGTCTTCAATCTGCTATGGTATGTTCTTTTAGTATATGAAGAAAATCTGGTCTCTTGAAGATATGTAGTTGAAAATGTGGACCCCAGGAGCACCATGAAATAGTCTTGGGAACTCCCAGTCTCTTCAGACTTCTCTTTGAGATCCTCTTACTGCAAGTTATGACTTCTGCTTAGTCATTTTGGACTCCTCATGATAGTAGGTCAACAGGAAACAAAAAAATAAAAATAAGTTACTATAGTGGGAAGTATAGGTCCTGATTATCATAAGGAGATAGGAGACAGGATTGCTAATGCATGATATTAGCAGGCAAAAGGTCTGAATTCAGGAAATTCACTGTAACACTTTTTATTGATTTCAAACATGGTAACCATCATGACCAGGGAAGTCAAACAATTCTCCTTTGACAAACTCATGATAAATCCGGGACTCAGATCCTCAGACATGAAAGTGAGGTCATCACATCAACATAGCAACCTAGACCAGCAAGATTGCCAAAAAGGTGATACAGGAGGAAGATGGTAATTATTAGTTATAACTTTGGGAACACTTGCAGCTGTGGAAACTATATCTTGCCCTAGTAACTTTACTGACTCTTTATTTTTCTGTTTTGAAAATTTGACCAATCATTTTCTAAAGAATCAGGAACAAAACAGCTCAATGCAGTGTCCAAGGGGATCTGAGTGATACAAAGCATCCTTCTTCCACAGCAGAGCTGTTGGTGCTCAACCCATATCTTTTCAACAGTCTCCAGCCCCTTATATGCTGGTGAATGTCTGCTTCAAGCTCCTGAGACTCTAAGGCTGTTCAACACCACACAAATGGAACACTGGGCATGCTGGGGGGACCTAGGTTTCCGAAAACATCCTTGAACCAATGCTGAAAAGCAGTTAGTGGATGAAATGACTTGGCTGAGATTTGTGTTATGCAGCGTCCTATAGGTTTCTCGTCATCTAAATCCCAATTGCCATTGTAGTAAATTGCTTATCATCACACCCTGCATTGCATCTGTGTTTACTTCCCCTCTCCCCTACCAGTGATTCCTTAGATCTGATCTCAAATAAATTTATATCACTGTCTTAACTGCTGTTTCTGGGAGAACCCAAAGTAAGCAACCTTTTTTTCCACTAAAACTCAACCTCCCATCCACCAGAGTGTCAGTACACCAGAGTCATTGTCTCAGAAATCATCACATTCAAGCAAATTGTTTCAATGAAGGTATATGCTATTCCTCTCATGTAATGACTTGAGGTTATAGTAACCTCAAACACAATTAAGAAATGTGATATGAAAACAGAAGATAGTGGGCGTTGTGTTGGAGTATTAGTTGGTTGAGGGGATATTTCTTGTTCTGTCATGAATAGAAATGAGTTTGGTACATGGAACTACTCTTTTTTTTGTTTTTAATTAACCATGAGTTCTAATGTGTTAGCATCCTTCTTCCAAAGTATGTTTAGTAATTTTTAGAGTTTATTTTTTAAAAAAGCAAATTAGTTACATTAAAAATTTATATTCGACTTCAGAGACATCTTTCCATATGCTGTTTCTTGTGAAATTTTCATTTTACAAAGAAATGTATCTGAACTTCAGTTAAAATGTTTTGAAGGCAAAAACAAACCAAAACAAAAATGCCAAATGTTCTGTCCTGTTGTACCTGTTTTTCAAAGTAAAAGAAAAGCATGTGTTTGTATTGGTTATGGAAAAAAAAAAAGGCAAATAACCACTGCGTATATATTTGGAATATAGTGTATTTACATGATTTTTGTCTATTTAGCATGATATACCCGAAATCTTAAGTTTTAGAAAAAATTAAAGCTATTCCTAGAACAGTGTTTTCTATTTTTATTTTGATTATTATAACCTGGGGAACTGGTGAAAATTCAGATTTCTGGGTGCCACTTCAGAGTTACTGACTTACAGTCCCTTAGAGTGGGGTCCAGGAATTTTCTTTCTAGGTGTTAATCCCTAATGATCCTAATGTGAATGGTTCTTGGTCACACTTTGAGAAACACAGCAGAAATTGGACTATTTTGACTACAGCTTGGATGAAATGCATACACTGAATTTATCCAAAGGCTAAGAGGAAACCCCAGAGGGACAGTTTTTAAGATGGTACCATCCCTACTGAGGCAAAGTAGGAGGAAGTTAGAAACCCGAGCAGGGTCACATGTGAAGTTCAGACACTAGGATAAAAAATAGGACATGATTTGTAAAATCTAGGTTATGGAAAAATTATGTATTTTGAAAGTCAAATTTTATTCATCAGCATACTCTTTGCTCCTGTTCTTGTTGTTCTTCTGTGGTTTATAAAAAAGTCTTCTTAGAAGCTGTGCCTGTGTCTGGCCTAAAAAGGGAATTTACACACCTTTGTGGTCAAGTATGGTGGTGGCTACCACAGTCTGACTTCAGAGAACTCCATGCAGAAGAATGAGATCCTTGGAGATAGAATTAGGGCTACTTAACTAGCTGCCTACGTCTCCTACACTGAATGGTTTTTCTTTTTGGCTGATCACAGAGAATTGGGGTTTTACTTTAATAACAAATAGGTTTCATTATTAGCTTTCTGGGTGCCTCTAATAAGGATTGTAAGTCAGTTTTCAGCTACAAGTAGTAGGTCTTCAAAAATGGTTGGTTTGGGGGGCTCAACAATGTCTTCAAACATGATGATATTTTGAACCAACCTAAGATTGCTTCTCCTTGGGGTAATGTGCCATTAGGAATCAAGGTGATACACTTTTTTTTTTGTCCAATAAGAACAATGATAAAACCTCTCCCAACCTTAAAATAAAAGTCCTTTCTTTCTAACTGGGCCAAAACCACAGATAGTTCACATGTCCTAGCCCTGGACCAGTATAGTCACAAGGGAGAATATCAAGAGCTAGTTGGCTCAGGCATGTGTTCTGAATCAGTCATTGAAAATGGGGATGAGGTCATCATGGGCTGCGGTCACCATGATAATATTAATAAGAACCCACCCCAAAATAAAAGGCAGGGTCGGATTTCCCTAAGTATGGACTTCAAAGAAAAGGGATGGTGGACACCTAAAAAGTATGTGAGATCTATTGGTAAAAGACGGTAAATGGAACAGATATAGGAGAGACAATCAATGGTCTACTATGCTATGTCACAGAGGTATCCATTAGAAGATCTGTGTCCCATCTTGAACATAAGCTTACTCCATTTAGTTGGAGAGGTTTTTCCCTGTGACCCAGTGAAGAGTCCAGGAAGCCCTTTGGGCTAAGATGTCCTGATATGTTGCCCAAAGAGGACATAGCCCAAAGGGGCCCACTACAATATA
The DNA here is from genome assembly GCF_047511675.1 of Marmota flaviventris. Taxonomy (NCBI): domain Eukaryota; kingdom Metazoa; phylum Chordata; class Mammalia; order Rodentia; family Sciuridae; genus Marmota; species Marmota flaviventris. The sequence goes on from NC_092505.1 coordinate 65,514,396, forward strand.
GGACAATGCTCTGTGGCAAGAATACTTACCGTGTCCATTGGGTAGTCAATTCAGTGAGGGGTTGGTACAGATGAAAAAGAACCCTCTGAAGTGCCAGTCAGAAACTGTGGGGTGAGCGCCTCACTTGTTGTGAACACTAAGGTAAATGGAGTGAACTGAGTCTTCATATTCAAGAGTACTTTCCAGTTTCTTTCCCTGTTTCCTGTTCAGTGCTCCTTTTAACTATTCCCTTCATTAAATCTCTTTTCCCAGACAATTCTTTCTCTCTAGTAACTCTCCCTTTTTCTTGCTCACTACCTCCAGGTTTTAGTACTTTTCAGAGCCCTAGCCCTAATCCCTCTATCCAGCAAGTCCAAAGCTCTATTTGATTTACTTTTCCTAGTGCAATAATCTTCAACAGCTTTAAAAGCCAGGGCTCAAATCCCTAGCAACTGAACTCTAATTTCCCTTTTCAGGGCAAGCAGATTCATTTATCAGATACTTCCTGGGGAAAAAGGAGAGGTGTTTGTTTTCTCTCCTGGGGGTAGGGGGTGATGGGAATGGAGAGAGGGTAGAGGAAGTTTCCTCCCTCTAAAATGGGTGGAATGGCTCATTGCAGAAAAAGCAAAGAAAACCAGAAAAGAGAAGACAGATATTCTTCCATGTCTTCGATATTTAAATTTATTTAAAACTGTCCTGTTATCTTTATATTGCTATGTAAATATCTTGTATGTCTAGAATAATTCCTTATGATTAAAAAGAGAAATTTATGGTGACCCGAGTGTTCTATGATCTTGGCTTCTCTTTGCCCTGTGTTTGATGGTATGGGCTGGTGAAATGGAGCTGATATCAGTGATTCTAGTAAAGACTTCTCTTTTTTATTAAGTCATCTTGATCCTGGCCACCAAACCTCCCCAATATCTTCAGATTAAGAGCAGAGTCAGTGGTGGGATTTGTCAGCTTGGATATGGTTATAGAGTGGAAATGTAAAATGAATATGAAAAAGCAGGTGTGCTCTCACTAGAAAAATTCTTAGTAACTCCAGCCTGTGAGTCAGAAGATTGGAATTAGTGATGGAGTAGAGAGTATGTTTTTCCATCCGTTGAGTTGATTCCTTGACTCTTTAGTGGGTAAAACCCCACCGCCACCCCAGTGTGCATGGACAAAGAAGTGAGGTTTCAGGTTTGCTTGTCCTTTATTAAGAGGAAAGAGTAATAGTTCTCTCCCTCCTACATACATACAACCATTTCATTTCAGATCACAGAGATCATTAATATTTAGTAATATTTGCACAGATAAAAGTAACCAGGCCATTTCATTGAGAAACCAGCTTGCATAGGCACAAGCTTCTTTTCTTCACTGCTCCATATGTAACTGGCTTTCTCTGTCTGCAGATGACAATACATTTCCTACTAATGACCAGCATATGGAACTGTAGTCACTGTCACTTGTTTTGTGACGGCTGTACCCTTTTGATCTCTACCCATGATCAACTTTGACTGCTTCTTTTTCTGCTGCATTTTAATCTGCACTCCCATTAAATATTAAAAACAGGTGAAATATTTAATAAATACCCCTGTACCTGTTAAGGAGAAAGATTCTTTTCAAGGATGAGGTGATCTCTGGTCATCTCCAGTACTACAATCTGCACACTATTGAGCTCTGCTGTGCCTTATGGCACCTGGTAGCCACATATGGATATTTAAATTTAAATGCCTAAAATAAAACAATTTACTTCTTAAGTTGCACTAGATACATTTTAAGGGCTCAATAGTTGCATGTGGCTAGTGCCTACAATGTTGAATGGAGTGGACTGAGAATTTTCCTCGCAGAAAGTTCTATTGGACAACACTGCTATAGAAGCCTAATGAAGTAATGATGTCACACAAAAGGACATTTAAAATTCTAGTTGGCCATAACTATAATTTTTATACCCATTCAGGAATTCTAATTGAGTATAACTAAAAGTTTTGTGGATTTTTCCCCTTTTGTTTTTTTATAAGTAGTTCATTTATTTCAGTGAAATTGGATGCACAGTTAGGAGTGATGATCTGCAAATTAGACAGCCCTGGATGTATTTCATGTGACACCAATACTAGAAAATCATCTCTTTTAATCTTCTAGTGTAGACTCTGTCCAATAAGATGGAGACAATTATGTACCTGCTTTATTATGTCCTCTTGAGTAGGGAAGGATTGCATCTCGTGCCTTATTTATCTTTGTACCCATGAAGCTTAGAACAGTGAGTGGTACATAGCTGGTGCTCAGTAAATGTTCACTGAGCTCAACAACAAAATAATTTACATGAATTTCTTTGGTAACTTTAACTTTTTCTGTAATATATAAATGTATAACTAGATGAAGTACTTTATTTCAACATTTGAAGGAATGTGCCTCTGGCATTATGAAACTTGGGGGAAAAGAAAAGATGGCTACAGAGAACTTTTAGAAAGTTTTATGGGAATTACAACAAAGATCTAGTAAATTCTTGAAAGCTTTCTGAGTCACAGTAGTATGGTTTAACTATTACCCTTGACTGCATTTGGCTTTAAAATAAGTGTAACCAGACCTCATTTTATGTGTGTTACAATCATATAAGAGATTAAATATTGTAAATTTGCTTTTTAGAATCCTTTAAATGATAATTTTCTTCTGTTTTACCCCTTGTTCTCCACAACCCTCACTAGCTCAAAGTTAGTATATAGTTTTGGGAGAGTTTCAAGAGAGCACAGTAACTTCCTGAACTGTAGAAGCTGGCTTTCTTTGCTGCAATCATACACAAAGTCACATTTTTTTCAAGAACACTAACTTGGCAATGCCCTGTAGAACACATATGCCAATCAACACTTAGAGTTTTGTCAAGTGGCTTCTGAATTAATAGGGAAACAAACTTGCCAGCCAGATGTGTGCAGGAGAATTCCAGCTGAGAGGTGCAGAGTCAGGCTGTGCTGGTGGCTTGGAGAAAGGGTTGGGTTACTTCAGGAAGACTCTGGAAAGAAGGACTAAATGTTCAAAACAGGTAAGCACCCTGACAGATTGGGAATAGGTTTGAGAGTTCTGGGGGCCAAAGGACTATGAGGATTACATTGTTCCTTGCTTTTCTTTGCAAAGCCAGAGCCCAGATGTGCTATGTTCCAGGGGTGAGCTGGCCAGGCACATAGCCCAGTCTCAACTCTGTTTTTATTTCACAGGGGTATGAAATTCAGCTCTCTTCTTTCCTGCAGCATAGAAAAACCTGGTTTTGTGCTTTATTATTCATTATATGCTACTTTTATTTAGATGGCTTCATGTATTCTCATCTTTATTAGTGTTTGGTGAGTCTACATTCATTTGCATGTTTTAAGAGAGTTCCCTTATATAATTGAAGTGGCAAGATGGTCCTATTTTCCAACTGATTTCTATATCTTCTTTCCTTTTTTTAATTTAATGAAGGTGGTGCAAAAGAAAGGAGGTATAGAAAGGTCTTCCTTTTTTTTTTTTTTTTGTATCTACTACTACTTTAGCTGCTGTGGCTGACATTTTCAAAATATTCTAAGGATGATAAAAAAAAATACAACCTCCAAATGTTGATTTCTATGCAGACTATATTCTGTAAATTCAGTTTAAATAACAAATTAAAATTCCAACATCCTTTGTGCCACTTTGTTTTTCTTTTTAGGATGTGATTCCAGACCTGAGTTTTTTCAAGATGTCAGAACTCTTTTGCAGGCAGCCGGCATCATCTCAAGGCTAGCGCACTGTATGTCTTTGGGCTTCTTCAGGTGCACTGAAGTCTGGGTTCATTGGTCTAATGGTGGCTACAGTCACAAAGTGATGGTTAATCTTGAATCCTGAGCATTGCCTCACTCTCCTTTCCCAAAAGATGTATAAACATAGTTCATCCTGAGAGAGAACACTGGAAGAACAAGGCATTCCAAAGGCCTGGGTCCTTGTGCAAGTAACCAGCATAGGCAAATCTTCCTCCCCTCCTCAGTTTTCCTCAACTGCAAAGGATGGAGCTAGAGTAGGTAATCGCTAAGGCTCTGGCAAAACTTCAGCCTATAAAGTCTGGAGAATACTAAGGCAGATAATTTGGGTAGGGATGACAGAAGCACCCCCTCATTGCAAATGTAAGAAAATTCTAAGCAGCAGACCATAGACTTCTCAATTGTTCCTGTTCATCTGGTTTGAAAAGAAACCAGAAAATAAGAGATAGTATAACAAAATACTTGCTCAAAACTACTCCTTTAAATGAATTCATTTTTTAAAAATGTACTAAGTGTTTCTCCAGAAAAAAGAGATTTCTTCTTTTTCATATCTCCCAATTCCAGGAACTTTCTAAGATCTCTATGTTGCTCAACATTTGGTAAAATATTTGACTTATTGTATGAGATTATGAATATGATAGAGTTATTTTTGGATACTTTATTTAAATCTCTATGTACTTTAAAAATATGATTTATAAATGTGAAAGTGAGTTTTTTGGTGGGCATTCATGTCTGGAAATTTATAGTGTGCATCAATAGATTTCTTATTGGGGGATCAATTCCTCCAAAAAGTGAAATTTCAGAAAGTTATCTATTGTATAAAATAGATCTACCAGCACAATGTTTAGTCTCTTCCCCAAGGTCCCACATTGAAAAGCTGATTACTTTATCATAATTATAATATTGCTACATAAGGGAAGTCAAGGGACCTCAGGAGTGTAGAAGGGGAACCTAGAGTGCATGTGTGGGAGGAAGGTTTGGGAAGACATCCCAGAGAAAATATTTTTTTAGACTAAAAGAGGATGAGAATTTGTCGGATTGAAGTAGGGTGATAGTGAGAATGGAAAGGAGAACGAATCTCACCAGTTCTCATAGGTCTGTCACTGCAACAAAATGCCTGAGATATCAATTTACAAAGAGGAACTTTTGGCTCACAGTTTTGAGGTTTTAGTTCATGACCAATTGATTCCCTTGCTTTTGGGCCTGTGACAAAGTGACACATCATGGTGGAGAAGATGTGGCAGAGCAAAGCTGTCCATCTCATGGCTAAGAATTGAAAAAGAGGAAGAAGGAGGACTGACATCCAATTATTCCTAACAAGGGCAAGCCACCAATGGCACTGAGTTTGGAATTGAGCCTTTTACAAACAGGCCTTGGGGGGACATTTCAAATCCAAACTATTGCGCAAAGAATATTTAAGGTTAAGCCTTCAGTTTCTAATCCCCTTCATCAGCTCTGCCAAAACAAACAAACCCTTAAGACACACTAGTTTTTTAAGCACAACAATTCATAATGAAGAAAATATTCCCAAGTTAATAGTAATTATCCCTAGGAGTTTCTATTATGAATATTAATTTATTTTTTGTACCTTCCTATATTTTTCATATTCTTTACTATGATCACATATTTTTACAACATATATTTCAAAACATAGTGAATTTTATTTTTAAAGAAAAAAAAAAACCCAAGAGAACAATGATATACACATTATATAATTGCCTAGAATGAAAAGACCTCTCTCATGTAGATTGATTGGCACATGGTACATTGGTTGGCAAAATGCCCAGGAGAGACTGGACCCTCAAATGTTTGTTCCATTCTCCCTTATTCATCTCTAAATGCCTATTACTGGGACCAGTGCCTAGCATATTGCTTAATAAATATTTGTTAAGTGAATCCATAAGCAAGACTTCCAGCTAGAATGGTAGGTATTAATTTTGAGGCTTCTGACCATAGGAATTACTACCTGTAAGAAAGAGGCAAAAACTACACATTTTAGGAACAGCCAGTGAACTGCAAATTAGGCCATCAGACCTTACGAGACCATACTTTTGATCACATTAATTACTGAACAGATAATTCTGTTATCTGAATATATTTAAAGGATCCAATTGGAAAAATAATGAATCCATTAAAAAAGAAGAAGAAGATTCCTGATCACAATGCTGTATCTAAATTGAAATCTAACAGAATAAACCCTAGTTGGCCCACATGGTAAAACATTTATATTTTTAATAATGACCATAAAAAGCCACTATAAAATCACAATTTTGGTGTTTCATATCCACCATTGTTCAATTTTTTTTTTTTTTTTTTTTTTTTTTTTTTTTTTTTTTTGGCAAAAGGCATCTTCTGGGCTTTACAGACTGTCATCCATCTTCAAGGCATCAAAAGCAGGAAGCATAAAGTTGATTGGAATCCCAAAACTTTTACCTCCCTTTGATTCCAATCCTATCCTAGACTTTCACCAAAAGTACATAAATTCCTTTATATGATGGTAATCAAGGGTTTGAAATGTAAATTGCTTCACTCTAGTGGAGAAAACTTTGGCTTGCTGCTTCCCTCCCTGGATTCTTTCCCTTGGCCTGTGTGAATGGAAATAAATCTCCAATTTACCTGGATGTGCTTCCTGCAGGGCTTCAAACTGTCCAACAGACACTGCTTCTGTGCAAGGGGTTTCATGAAGCAACTTACCATTTCCTCCCACTCTCAATCTTATGGTCATGCATGTGGGTATGACCTTTTATCATAATCCTATGACCTACACATCTCTCTCTTTCTCACCCTATGTCATCTGTCCCACGGAAGTAATCAAAATCAAATGATTTTAAAATACCAGCACTCCCAACTCTAGGGCTAATAGCATCTGGAGTCTTTATTAAGTCTACACACAGTTTTTAGGTTTTCTAGAGAAAGAAAAGTAATACAAAAAGGACAATTCATGTTTAAAAACCAGTTTCCCCTAAAATTTAATACAATGGGTGACAGAAAATTTATAGACTGCATAGACTTGGCTTGGAAATCCCCAAAACACTTAAAGGTGTTTCAACTTTCATACTCTTAGAATATGTAGTTTTACCTGTTTTCTTGATTCTCTGATGGCCACAGAAAATGTAGTACTTATGAAGAAGAAAAAATCTTACCTCTGCAAAAAATTCCACTGGAATAAAGGCTCAATTTAATGAATAGGTCAAGGGTCAATAGTATAGAAAATGGGGTTTAATCATAGAATTTACAACAACTTTTAACATTTTCAGGCCTAAATTTTGCCTATATGTAAAATGGGAAGAAAAAAATCACCCTATTTCATCCAGAGTTTTAATGAAATATTCTGTAGCTTCAAATTAAGGACAAATTTGCTTAAATCCTTTACCAACATCAGAGTTGTGGTTCCAGTATGTGTGTGTGTGTGTGTGTGTGTGTGTGTACATTTTCTATGTTAAATACTGAGACTGTTTTTAAGTTCAATTATAAAAGAATGAATTTGTAAGATGGCTAGAAGATGACAGAGATCTTGCAAATTGCAGATATCATTCTAGATGAAAATTAAGTGATGATCCTGTACTTCTGCATTATCTGTCACTATCTCATAAATCATTTGTATATTATTGCTCTGAGACATGAAATTTTACATGATTTGAGGAGAAAAGATGAGTTGGAATCATGGAAAAGTGATATTGAACACAAATATCACCTCAGATTGAAAAGATGACCTCCCAGATTCTTTAAGGTATTTTCTGTCATTCTACCTACATCCTCCATTTTCCTTAGGACCCACAAGTGATGTGTTTACAATGAAATAAAAAGCCTCCAGATTAAATTCTTCTGTTAAAAAGAAAAAAAAGGGCTAGGGATGTACCTGAGTGATGGAGTGTTTGCTCATGATGCACAGGCTCTGGGTTCAATTCCCAGCAGAAAGGAGAGAGAGAGAGAGAGAGAGAGAGAGAGAGAGAGAGAGAGAGAGAGAGAATCCTCTGAAGAAGAACAAATGGAATGACAGTATCCAATATCTTCGAGTAGCATTTGCTAATTCAAACCACACTGAGGTTGCCAGCATAGGGGGTAACCCATGAGCATAAAGAATAGTGAACAAATTCTATAATCTTTTTAATCCTTTGGCACTTTTGTGAATTGCATGTCCCCCTTTCTCCATGAACTCAACAAGGCTAAAAATGAGATCCTCATCTTCAAGGTCCTCATCTTCAATACACAAGGGGTCTGTGTCCACTTTGAATCACAGATGGGCCCTTGGGACTCTGCTTTTTCAGGTTCCTCATTTGCCCAAGCTCCCTTTGCAATACCAACTGCTGTACCCAGAGCAAATTTCTGGAGGTTCCAATGCTTTGCCCAGTACCTGATGTCAAGCTGCAGTGTGTTCTTTCAAATATCATTGCTAATGTGGGCCATTTTACTTCCTCCAACAGATCCAGTCAGTGTTTTTAGATGACTGATTCTTGTAAATCAGGGTAATTAGATTAACAGGTCTGTAACTTCTTCATTGGTTTCTTTTGTTTTCCTGTCTTTGAACTTGAGGAAAGTTGACCCTGGATAATCACCATATCAACTACCCAACTAAAACCACAGTACCCAACAGGAAATTCTGCGCTTCTCTCAAAAAAAAAAAAAAAAAATGTAAAAATCATCATTGGGTAGAACAATAGAAGGTTTGGATAACTTATTGCAGGTTGGAATTTCAGACTGATTTATAACCAACACTTTGGGGAGATTTTCAGGAGAGATAGTTACATTGCAAGTCTGTGTGCTGGCCTTTATTCTTTCTAATTTACTAAGTTCTTGTCAACTCTGATCACTTTAGTTAAGGCTGTTTCTAGTGCCAGTGTGCACACTCTCTACTAATAGAAAAAGACAGGGGTTTTCACCTTGAACTACATGAAAGGTTGTCTGAGAAACTGCCTCAGGGATTATTGTGGGATAGGGAAGGTTGATTGAGTCAGGAATCAGATCACACTGTTTCTACTACCCAGATATTTTTTTTATTCTGTTTTGAACAATGAAATTCTGTATTTAACTTTGTTCAGAGAAAAGAGTTCTAGAACTCTTAAAATGAGTTCAAAAAACCTTTGAATTGAATATCCAAAAATGTACGTGTTGTTGGATATAGCCCATAAACTCTAACTAATATAGGGAACAGAAATTGACAAGATCATACTGCTCTTGGTTAAGCTGTGCGTTCATTCAAAAGAACTCAGGGCCTGTGTACGAGCACAGGCCATTTAGTCATGTATGTTACTTTCATTGACAATTTGTGTATGAAAGGAAAGCCAGGAACTTTGAGATGGACGAGTGAGAAATGAAAGACAGAGACCAGGCAGAGATACACATGAGAGTTTATTTGTCAGAGCTGAAGAATAAAGGCACATCTTTCCATAGACAGAGAGAAGCAACACAAGCTTGGGGTTCAAGACTTTTATGGAGAGAGGCTTAGCGATAAGAGCCAGGTGGGTCCTAATGGGGGCAGTTCAGGGTAGGGTTGGTAGGTCCTTGGGCAGAAAAGAATGTATGGTTAAAGGTGGGGCTGGTATGAGGGAGTGGTGAGCCTTTCTCAGAAAGGCCCTTGGGTGAGAAAGCCTTAAAATGGCGGCTGTCACTTAAGATGGCCATCCAGATGCTAAGCAAGGACCTTACTCTGTGTGTGTGTGTGCGTGTGTGTGTGTGTGTGTGTGTGTGTGTATCCCTGGAAACAATATTTTTCTCTTGGGAAATACCAATGTTTTACCTATATTTCTAGTGACCAGATCCTTAATGAGAACAAAGCACTCTTAATTTAATTGAGTGCTTACCATATTTTCTCATGTATTCCTTTGACCTAACCTTTAACATGAAAAGTACATACTATTATCTGCCTGCTTCAGATGAACAAAGTAAATCTCAGAAACACTAAACAATTTCTGCACAGTAATTTACCAAGTAAATAGTCTTTGCACTCTCAGCCTGGGGCTCTCCAGTCTATCAGCTCAACTGTAGGATTGGATAAGGCACACCATCTTTGAACTCAGCTGAATCATGTACAAAATGGAGATGATATCTTCCCTCAGCGAAATTAAAATGAGCTGAGAGGTGATAGAGAATTTGAAGGCAAAACCAACCCTATACTAGTAATAAGTGGTGTATTATTTTTTGAGACTTTGTTTGATTTTACCTTCTGGCTATGCTAGTCAGAAGGTCAGAATCGATGATCACATAATAATGGCACAAGAGTAAGTCAGTAGTTATTGGAAAGACAGATCAGGACAGGGCTTCTCAAACTAGTTCTAAGTTTAAAATCCAGCTAGTTCTAAGTTTTTAGCTCCTTGTGGATGAATATACCAAATATAAAACCCTCTTTTCATGATTAGCTTCAAGGAATTTAAAACTGTTGTGACAAATGGCTGAAAAATTCTAAACCTGTATGAGTGTTGTCAGGGACTATAAGAGACAGTTGGAAGTGGTCTGTGAACATTTTCAATGGTGCTGGGTTAAGAGATCTGCAACTGATTGGAATTGAAGTTTTTCAAAACTGTTATACAGAACCGTATTTGACCCTACAAATATGAGTCCCAAATGAGCTTATAAAGAAAAGAGAGATGGGTGAAAAGAAAACATTCTTCATACTCCATATCAGGGTTTCCAGATTAGACAAATATAAAGGGGAAATTTTATCCAAAATCGGTCATCCCATGGTTTATGCAACAGAAATTTCCCAGTGAAAGAGAGCATAAAATCAGCTTGTGTGAAGGAGGCTACATGCATATCCATTAGAAAACTCCTCCACATACTGGAACTGAGATTGAGATGAAGTTGAAAGATTTTCTTTTCTCCTGTATAGAGCAGGAAGCTATATTAATGTTCCTTTGATGTTAATATTTTGTGCTTTTGAACTGGAGTCTGCCTCAGTGCCGGGCTATTATAACGAACCAGCAAAATCTCTCTGATGGGAGCTTTTGGCTGTACAGGTTTTGGCCAGAGGCCTCTCCTCCAATGCTGTTGCCTTGCTCTTATTCACAATTCCTTGTAAGAGTGCCCCTGTTGTAGTTCTCTTCTTTTCCCTGAATTTATAGTGTCTATTTGAGCCACATGTGGCATACCCTAAATTATCAGGAGTTGTCATTGTCTAATGTATGCAGGAAACACCCCTGAATTAGATAATACTTTAGGTCATATACAATGAACAGACCAACAGTTAATGTTTCAGAAAGCTCAAACCTATTTAAAAGAAAGTATATTTTTGGTTCCTGGTAGTCTGCTCTATAGCGGAAGGTGATAGTCAGCTGATTTAGGAAATATATTTTGGGTGCTTTCTAGAGCGAATAATTTGAATGGTGCCAGCAGCAATTCTCTGTGAGTTGAAGGGTTGATGCAGTCTGGTGGTGTTTGTCCTTTCAGAAGTAAGAACAGGTTCTCAGAGGCCACATCCTGCTTTTCAGAGAGAGATATCAGCTTCCACCAGAGATAGTTTATTTCACACTACACATAAATAGGTAGTGAGAATAATCAATGCCAGCATAGGTTTTCTGTTTGTTTCTTCCAACTGCGGTGTGCATTATGAGGTTTTTATGGTGATAGAAATTTTCTCTGACTATTGGTCCTCAGTTTGTGAAGACACATTTCAGAGTCTTAAATTAGATTATTATTTTTTTAAAGGCACAGACAGAAGTATATTTGGTAAGGTAGATTCATATCCAAGGGAGAATGCAGGCTGTCTCAAGAGTAAGAAGCCTAAGGCTAGATGCTTACAGGTATACCACCAGCCAGACTGAGGCTCTGCCAGTATGCACCAGCACAGTCCTATTGTTTGCAGCTGATATCTAATCCTGATTGGCTAGTGCCTGTGTCATTCTAGTTGCTCCGGGTTGTGAATACCCAGCCTGTGTGCAAAGATACCCTCTGAGAGCTAAACTGATGAAATACAACACATAAATGCATGCAGTGAGCTATCTTTAGAAACCACCCAAAAGAAATCCCATGAGTGTGATCCTGAGAAAGTATAAAAGTACCTGAATTCAAGGTGAAAACTGAAGGAAGCAGGCCTGAAATGTGACAAAACTAAGAAAACCACACGTAGACAATCGTTATAAACTCTGTCCAAATGGTAACAAGACAGTGTTTGTCTACAGACCTAGGACATGGCCTTGCAATAACCTCCTCTCTCTGAAGTTCATGTAGGAAACAGTCATTAAGGACAAGACCAGAAAATGCAAACTTACTTTTGTGAACTTTAAAACTAAATTTCAATGTGGTCTCCTGAGAAGCCAAGCTAAGAATCTTACATTTCCCCATTTTTCTTTTGGGTTCAAATCAAAGTCTCTGACTTCTCTATGGTACCATATGGATGACAAGAAAAGTGTGATTCCAAAGCCGCCAGGGAAAAGAGAGGGCAGGCCTTCATCTTTTAAAGGTATGGAACGCTGTCCCTCCCACCCCCCACCATCTGAACTGCCCATTCCAGGCTTGCTTAGGGTGGGATGGAGCAGTTCCTGGTCATCCATTTATTTTACCAAACCTCAGAATATATTCTACCCTGACTGAAGAAAACGGAGTTGGAAGGCTGGTGGCTCTAATCTAGTGGACACGGCTGTGTACTTGAAAGGAAGTGAAGGTCCAGGATCCTTTATGACAGCACACAGCTCAAAAAACTTCAAAAATAGAGGATGTTTTGAAATTCATTTGGCAACGAGCCTGAGCCTGAATTGATAACGAGGCAATTTATTTTTATCCTTATAACAGATATATTGATGTGTTTGATCACAAGATGTTGCCCCAATTCCCACTAGAGGTGTTATATACAATGTAAAAGAGTTATAATACACAGTCATGTAGGGGCATTATAATGTGCAGCAATGTAGGAGTGTTGTAAAGTATAACAATGTAGGTGTGTTATAATGTACTAGTAATTAAGGATGTTATAATGTATATTTCCAACATGAGTGTCAAAATGTACAGCAATGTAGGTGTATTATAATGTAATTATAATAATAATTAGGCATGTTGTATTATTTCCAATAGTAGCATTGTAGTGTAGTTTCCACTAGGAGTGTTAAAAGGTATACTACATCAACTGTTGTCATCTCCAAAATCTTAAGACTTCTGAAATCTGAACTGCAGCTGGCCCCAGGCAGGTAATGGAGGGTCAGTCTGTGTATCTTTAAGCTTAATACCAAGTGGCCTCAATTGCAGCTCAGTCACTCCTGTGGCCATGTGAGCTAGAACAAGTGACTTACAGATTCTGAGGTTTGGTTTCATCTCTAGTAACATGAGACTATTGCAAGTTTAGGTATTAAATGTGATCATGTATAGTGTTTAGCTGAGGGCCTGGAAAATGATGGTTTGTGATTTTTATCATACTTTCTTATTATTTTATTATTATTTGACCTGAAAGAGTGCATATCTTGCTTTCTTGCTTTACTTTGATTTATAGTCACCCAGGAGTCTTCTGACTACCAGCTACCAGGCCCTCTGACCAGGAAGGTGGAACCTTGGGTAATAGAGGTTTTTCTGTTTGGGGTTTATGTTGTTGTTGTTTTATTTTTCTGGTGATAAAGGAGATTGCTAGAGCCTGCTGGGTCTCTGGAATTATAGACATGTACCACCACACCCAGCAAATTGATCGATTTCTTTTTTCCAAAGGGCAACCATTCAGAGTTAACCCTATGACTTCAAGGCCTGTAGTAGCTCTGAATAGCCACCTTGAAATAATGCAAAAATGGGGGTTCCATATAATGGGGTTCCTCAGTAACCACAAAGGCCTTTTAAAGTAGAAAAGGGAGGAAGTAGAGGTCTCAGTCAGAGAAAGACTGCTGGCTTTGAAGATGGAGGAAGGGCCCACAGCCAAAGAAGGACAGGGGCCTTTAAAATCTGGAAAAGGCAGGAAAATGAAGTCTCTGTAACCTTGATTTTAGCCTAAGGAGACCCATTTCAGACTCCCATTCTCCAGAAGTATAAGATAATAATTTGTGTTATTAGTTGGGCATCGTGGTACTGCTTGTAATCCCAGCAACTTGGGAGGCCAAAGCAGGAGAATTGCAAGTTCAAAGCCAGCCTCAGCAATGTAGTGAGGCCCTAAGCAACTTGATGAGATGAGACCCTGCCTCTAAATAAAAAAAAATAAAAAGTGGCTGGGGATGTAGCTCAATGATTAAACACCCCTGGGTTCAATCCCTGGTACCAAAATAATAACAATAATGATAATTTGTGTTGTTTTATTCTACTAAGGTTTGTGGTGTTGGAATTCAGAAAGTGCTACCTCCAAGTACTTTGAACTGAAGAAGAATGGAAGGGTCTTAAAAGGACACTGTGACCCGCCCCCCCCCCCCCAACTCCCTTTACTGCCTTTCTATGTGAGAGTTAGCCATAAATAAATTCTCTGACGTGAAAATTACCATAAGACCTTAATTCCAGAGAGTTCCTGTTCCCTACCTGGGGGGAAAGAAATGTTACCATAGAGGAGGGAAAAACGGCTTTGCTCTACCCTGCTACGTTCTTATGCTGGGCTACATATTAAATTGACATTAAACAGATTAATAGAAGAAAAAGCATTTCAACTGACTACATATGGACCAGAGTCCCATAAAATATGAGACGTGAAAAAGGTTCAGACAATGGAAATGAAAACAGAGACTTGGAGCTTCTGGGGCTGATAGTAAAAAGTTATGGGAAGGTAGGAGGAGGGGATGTCTGGTGAGTAAAATTAGTTTTCAGGGGGAAAAAGTGTCTCAGTTAATAAAAGTTGTCTTGAAGCAGCCTATTGAAGAGCAGACACTTGTCAGGCGTGGTGTCAACCTCCAGCTATCTCTCCTGTGATCGAGCTCATCTTGCCTGATAAGTAAGATTCCGGAGAGTGGATTCTCAATAATGGAGTTGTTGGAGGATCCAACTCTAGGCAGGCAAAAAGGGGCTCAGAGAAAGCATCTGCCTGCATCCACTGTTTCCCCAGGTGCCATCAGTTCAGAGTAATCGTGTTCCCAAAACTCAAATTTTGAAGTGGCATTTCTTGAACTCCTTCACCACATGGAGAGGTCAAGAAGCATTTGATCAGGCAGGTCTAAGTTTCCCTTGATGTAATACCATTAGCTCTTATTCTTTTGTCCAGTTACATTTCTACACCACTATCCAATTTTCACTGAAGGAGTCTACATGGAAAGTTTTCTCCAGGTCTTTGGATCTTTATTTCTGAAGGTTTACCATGTCACATAAAACTCTGATTAAACAAATTTGTCATGTTCTTCTCTCATTACCCTGCCTTTTGTTATAAGAATGTCAACTATGACCCTTATGGAGAAGGGTATCACACTTGCCCACTCCCACAGTGGCAATTAGTCACTGGGTTACCTTGCCCTGGTTACCATAATGTTACCACTGCCTGGATGGCCTAGCTGAAATTCTACCTCTCCTCAACTTGCTAATCTCAGAATCTGACGCCTGGGATCCAACATTTCCTCTGGCTGAAGCCGGTTGGATCACGATGGCTGTCAGGGTGAGGCAGACAACCTCTACCTCGTTGTAAGAAAACGTTTCTTCTGTTTATTAGCCTATCTCTCCCTCCCATTTCTTTTACCCTGTATCTATAACCTCCTGAATCCTACAGAGTGAGAAGCTGATTTTAAAGTTTACCTCCTACCCATTTTTAGCCAAGAATAGAAGTCTCCCTGGCTACTCCATCTGCACTCAGTGTTGTCACAGTTCCAAAAGAAAAAAAGGACTTGGCCTCGGGTTTCAAAAACCAGGAACAACAAAACTAAGAGAAAACAGATAAATACATCAAGTTATCTCTTTGCCCATTTCAAAGTCTTTTTCAAACTTTCCTAATATGAAGAAGTCCCCAAATTGTGAAAAGTAAATTTAAAAAAGCCATACATGCTTCTTTCAAAGCTTACAATTCATTATGTATAATAGTGTATGATAGTATAGACAAAGATACTGAAAATATTTATCAGATAAGAAAATGACAAGTATAGTAAAGTCATTAAAATATTTGTGTAGGATTATGAAAAATCTAGATGTCTCTTCAGACTTTTAACAACAATGAAGTTTTATTGCTTTTATGTGGAATAAGGAAACATTGTGATACTACTACAAATGTCTGTTAAAGAACATTCCCTAGTGGCCTGATCCAGAGATGGAGACTGTGTTGGAAGATTTTTGCTTAGACCAGGTACCCAGGTAGATCTCACTCTGAATTCAGTGGCCTCTGTCTACAACTAGATAGAGATTTTGTTGTGCAAAATCACCAAATTTCAGAAGCCTGCAAGTTTTCACTAAAGAGTATTTCAAAAGATGTGAACTCTTTAAGGGATTCCTTTGAAAACATGTGAAAATTTTCCCCCTTCACTGTTTGAGAAGGGTTTTCTCCCACAGGCTCATAGAGAGGGAGGTTTCCACATAGTGGAAAGAGGTGGTGTGTCAAGTAGAAATGGAATGAATGATCCCTTACTTTTTCCCTTCCCTTGGGAACTTTAATTGGAAATAATCATTCATCCCTTGTTCTGCAGGTGAAACCAACAAGTTTTAGAAGGCTGAAGTAAGAGGGTTTTACAGTAGAAAATAGAAAAAAGTTGTTGGTGGCACAGTGGTGGTGTATGTGTGTATAAATTTGAGGAGAGAAGGTTACTGAGTAGGTCTCCCTGAAAAATTTGGGAAGTCATAGAGCACAGGATCAAGCAATGCCATACCTTGGATGAATGGATGAGCACGACTCTAGAACTGTAGCCAGCACCCTAAAGCTATGTGGAAACGGGGCAACTAGGCTCAAAGGCAGCAAAGATTCCTCCACTTGCCGCCTGAATTTCCCTCTAGGATTGGCAATTTGTGGGACCTTGTGATTTCCTCATGGCTCCAGAGAACTTTTGATATTAGTTATTAGTGTACCTTTATTTTCTAACTCTAAGAAGCCATACGACCAACCAATGGGTTACAGAGACATCAAAGGATGCTTAGTGACTTCTACCTGGGGTAAAAGGCACAAGTGACTACAGTTTCCTAGAATCAATTAAAGCCGCAATTTTTAAGGAGAAAGCAGTTGTTACATTGCAGCCAATTTTCACTCATATCTTTCAATGTCAGGTGCTGAACTTGGAACCCAATTGAAATCTATACAATTCAGACAGTGCAGGAAGATGTTGAGAAAGGGCTGCTGCCCTTCGGTCTCTCCAGAGCTATGGATCCGAAACTGACTTTGGGAGAAAAAGAAAGAAACATTTGTGTGACCTGGATTTTGGTGTGATCATTATGAACTTGACTGGATGAAAATGAGTATCATAAATTTAAATTGTCTGTATTGATTTTCTGCCATCATCACAAATAGGGACTTGGAATCACAAGATTTATACGAAGTTACAAAATAACCTTTTTTTATATATTTCTGAATTTGGTAGACAATTGTAACAATGAAACTTTATACAAGTTTCAGCAGCATAGAGAAAATAATCCAGGGGAGAATTCAGGAGGGAAAACATCCCAAGAGATCAAACAAAATTGAACCGAACATCAAGAAGTCAGTGTGGAGAGAAAGTGACTCAGAGGAAGGGGTGGTAGAATCTTCTGAGAAAGCAGCAGCAATTGACTCTCTCCTCAAACCCACTAATTACTGGCTGTTTTTCTGTTCTCTTTGGGAATTAATAATTTAGCAGCCAAAGAAATCTGGAATGTATTGCTGGTGACTTTGAAGTCTAGGCTTCAAATTGAAGCATTTGGAAAAGAAAAAGTCATTGGGAAAGTGAACCATTGGCCACAGAAATTGTTTGAAAGTATTTTAGACCATGATTTTTCATGCCAAAACTCCTGAGTCTTGGCAAGGGATAAAGTGCAGTTCATAAGTAGAGGAAAACTGTGTTTGACAGAATTCCTAACCTGTTCAAAAGGATGTAATCTGAAATATAAAAAAGAATGGGAAAAAACATAGATAATGCTCAAAAATAAATTTGGTGATTAGCTGATACAATGTTGGAAAAACCATTATGAGGATGAAGATAGTGCTTGGTTATTCTAACAATACCAGAGAAAAGAATCAATAAGTCAATTTATGGCCCTGCCTTGTTTTACATCACATTGCCTAGATAGTGGGTACACACTAATAGAACTGGACACTTAACACAGGTGGTCAACATGATGTCATAAACCTCTTCATGAAGACAGAGGGAAGGAATTTGTGATTCTGATGTATGATTTGGAGGGTGATAACTAAGACCTCTCCATCCTGTGCAATCATGTTAGAGTGAGGTGACAGCTCTAGGTTTAGATTTACTCTATCTATGTTGACAACCAGCAATTTGGCTTTGGGTATATATCACAGAGAGAGCCTTAACATGGATCCATAATTTATTGCAGAAATTTTAATGGTAATAGGGAGTTATAGACAATCAGGGTGTCCAACATAAGAGAAGCAGAGAGTCAAACGTGGTAGATGAATACCATGGAGCATCATGCAGCAGTTAGAACCAGCAATTTGGGAGTAGACATAGCCTTGTGTGTGGAACTATAACAGATGGGTCTTTGAAGATAGCATATTGTTAGGTGTTGTTTTTTAAATTCAACCTGTAGTCTGTCTTTTGATGAGTTTAGACCATTTACATTCAACATTATTATTAAAAGGTGCTTTTTATTTCCTGTCATTTTGATTTATTTCTATTTTTAAGTTGAATTAGATTCTCCTTTTGAGTATTCTTGTAGTATAGTTTATCTGCTGGTTTTCATTTTTTATTCTCTACTTCTTCATTAATATTTTAGTTAGTATATTTTGTAAAGCCAGCTTTCTAGTTGTGAATTCTTTTAACTTTTTTTTTATTGTAGAAGTTTTTATTTCATCTCCAAATCTGAAACTTAATTTTGCTGGTCATAGTATTCTTGGTTAGCACCCATTTTCTTTCAGAGCTTGTTGTATTTTATTCCAAGACCTCCTAGCTTTTAGAGTCTGGAATGAAAAATCGGCTGAGATCTAAATGGTTTACCTCTAAATGTGAACAGTCATTTTTCTTTTTTTAATATTTATTTTTTAGTTTTATGTGGACACAATATCTTTATTTTACATCTATGTGGTGCTGAGGAGCGAACCCAGTGCCTCATGCATGCTAGGTGAGCACTCTACCACTGAGCCACAATCCCAGCCCCGTGACCAGTCATTTTTCTGTAGCTGCTTTTAAAATTCTATCCTTTTCCTTCATGTTAGGAATTTTCATAATAATGTGTCTTGGAGTGGTTCTGTTGTAATTTTGAACATTTTGGAATTCTGTATGCCTCCTGTATTTGATTTTCCATTTTATTCTTAAGGTTTGGGAAATATTCTAATATTATTTTATTGAAAAGATTGTGCATTCCTTTAGTTTGTATTTCAGAGCCTTTATCTGAAGTTTGATAAATCTTAACTTTGGCCTTTTCGAGTTATACCATATTTCTTGAATGTTCTGCTCATGGTCTCTTAACAATATTTTTCTTTGGTCAACTTAATTTTCAAGATTATATACTTTATCTTCGAGGCCTGAAAAAATTTATCTTCCAAGTGGTCTAGTCTGTTGGTGACACTGTCCATTGAATTTTTAACTTGGTTAATTGATTCCTTCCTTTTGAGGATTTTCAATTGATTCTTCTTCAGAATCTCTATCTCCTTACAATATTCTGTCTCCAAGAAACTCACCTCATAGACAAAAGGGATCCACAGACCAAAGGTGAAAGAAGAGGAAAAATACATTATTTACATGGACTTCGTAAACAAGGAGGGGTTTCAATTCTAATATAAGATAAAGTGGACTTCAAACCAAAGTTAATGAGAAGAAACAAAGAAGCCCATTTCATATTGCTTAAGGAAGTCATAAAATAAGAAGAAAATGAGTCATAAATAATTTATACCCCAAATAATGGAGCAGTTACATACATCACACAAATCCTTCTCAATATCAGGAGTCAACTAGATCACAACACAATAATACTGGGTGACTAACACACCTCTCTCAACACTAGATAGATCTTTCAAACAAAAACTAGACAACGAAGTTACAGAACTAAAAAATACAGCCAATAATCTAGACTTAACAGACATTTATAGAATATTTCATCCATCAATGGCTGAATACATCTTTTTCTCAGCAGCCCATGGAAAATATTCTAAAATATACCATATTTTAGGCCACAAAGCTACTCTTAGCGAATACAAAAAATTAAGATAATATCCTGCATCTGATCATAATAAAATGAAGTTGGAAATCAAAAATAAGACAAAAAGTAAGAACTACTTCAACATCCAGTGACTAAATAAATAATTCACTATTGAATGATGAATGGATAGCAGAAGAAATCAAAGATGGAAAAAAATACTTGGAAATAAATGAGAATAGTGATACAGCATATCAAAATCTCTGGGACATTATGAAGGCAATTCTAAGAGGAAAGTTCATAGCATTGAGCTCGTTCATTAAAAAAAAAAAAACAGATACCAAATAAATGATGCAATATTACATCTCAAGGCCCTCAAAGTAAGAACAAGTAAACATCAAAATCAATAGAAGATAGGAAAAATCAAAATCAAAGCCAAACTCAATGAAATTGAGATTTTTAAAAAATTTCAAAAAAATCAACAAAACAAAAAGTGGTTCTTTAAAAGAATAAACAAAATTGATAAGCCCTTAGCCAAGCTAACTAAAAGAAAAAGATGAAAGATGGTATTGAATGAAAACAGTAAGAAATAGGATGATATATACAAAACACAATATCAATTATATATTCTAAAAATACACTCACATGGAAAATCATGCACATCTTGAAAGTAAATTTTATAAGCACACATATAAATTCATTAAACATGAGAATGATTTAGGGGTTTTGATGTAAGAATTTGGACAGACCTACAGGGTAATAGAAGAAGTATGAAAACTCAAGTCCAAATTGTAGGGTGTACAGAAGGAAAAGGAGAGAAAATGCTTTAGCAGCTCTGGAGAACAAGGAAGATTGAATGACACTTGTAGAGAAACACATGTGTTCTGGTCACAATGATTCACACCTGTAATCCTAGCGACTCACAAATCTGAGGCAGGAGGATCACAAGTTCAAGGTCAGCCTGGGCAACTTAGCAAGACACTGTCTCAAAATAAAATTTAAAAAGCTAGGGATATACCCCAATAGTAGACTGCCCTGGATTGAATCTCCAGTACTGCAAGAAAAAGGGAACTAAAGAGAGAAGGAGGGAGGGAGGGAGGGAGGGAGGGAGGGAGGGAGAGAGAGAGAGAGAGATGCTACTATTTTGGATAATGAAAATCAAGGACACCATCTTGAGAGCAACAAGTGGCACCCAACCCTAGTACCAGTGTCTTCTTCTGATGGTGATGTTTAAGATACTCATGTTGAAGAAGAGGAATCTGGAGACAGGAAGCCAGACTTCTAAAGAAAACAGGGTTGTACCCTTGGATTTATGAACAATCATTGACTCAATGTTTTTCCACTGCAATGGGAGACTCTCTGGAAGAACACCACCCTGCCCTTGGGACCTGAGATGCCTTGATCCCATAATTTTCCCTTATGGGAAACATAAGGAAATAACTATATCATTATTATCTATTTTCTAAAGCAATGCTATTAATAACCAACTTTGCTATGCTTGTACATTGGGCCTAGTATTGTTATAAATCCTTTGCATGCATTATTATTTTTTCCTCAAATAACCCTATGGGATATGTGCCCCCATTAATCCACATTTATAGGTGAGAAAACCAAAGAAAGTTAAATGTCTAAGATTACACAGCAATAGGTTGTGGAACTAATTCTATTTTGGTTCCACCACCTAAATCCATACCCAAACTTTCTGACTCCAAAAGCTATTCTTTTAACTTGCACTCCAGATCTTCTTGATCTGGGCTGTATATTGTACTAAAGGAGGAGAATATGAAATACCCACAAATTCTGCATCAGAAAGCTCCTTTGGCTTGGAAATCGTGTTTGCTTGTTTTATTTTATTTTTCTTTTTTCTTACTTTGTTTTGTTCTCCAGTCACTAAATGATTTATTTAAAATAAATAATTTTATAGTCAGTTTTATAATCAGCTTTATACTTAGTTCTCTTAGGCCATACCTACACAGCTTAAAAGCAGATGAAGACCATGCTTTTCTAAGAAGCATTTGGACACCTGAGGACAGGGCCAGGGCCAGAGCAATCCAGTGCTCTAGTTCATTTCGTGTTCTTCAATACTCGTTTGCTTTTTGCATGTCTGATGTAAGAAAGAGAACCCGGCTCACAGTATTACATATTTGATAGGAAAAAAGTGATTGTATGTCACTGTGCTGCAGAAGATATGTCTTCTTTCCTTCCAGCCTCAGGGAACTGAGGAAGTAATGTCAGACCTGGGGTCCAGAACCTTCAGAGAAAAAAAAAAAGAAACCTTTCAGACAGAGGGCAGACAGACATGGGAGTAATTGCTGGGGATGGCTTGGAACTACATATGATGGTTAATAAAGAACATGTGAAATCTTACGTTTTCACTCAATGCCCTGAAATTCTATTTCCTCATAACCCAAAGGATCACTATATCATGCCCTGAAAGAGGCAATACTTTTAATTTTGATAGTTTTAATGTACTCCTTCTTCCGATCTCTTATTTTCAAAAGCTATGTCCCATTTCTTCACCCAGTCAGGAAATTTCAATCCTTCAAATTATTTCTCTCTACCTCTCTTCTTCCCTCCCCTCTTCTCTTTTCTTTTCTCTTCGCTCTCTCTGTGTATTTTGTTTAGTTGTGTACTTACCTGACATCCCTACTACATTTCAAGTTTGTTGAGAACATCTATAGAGCTTATATTTTCCCCCTTTCTATCTCACATCTGCCAACTTAGCATAGTATTTTGAATATAGCATCTCTCAGTAAATACTTGGTATGTTAATGTACATATGCATGCATCGATTAGCTGTGGTTACTAATTTGTTTCTTACTAGAAACACATAGGTAAAAGTCATTATTTCTAGTTATCCATTGATATTATTTCATGGATTTGTCTGAACTTCTCTTCTACTTTCCTGATAAATGTAACCTAGGAGGTCTATAGTGGAAGCCTGGCAATTAATTCTCCTCTCTCTCATTTAGTAAAGAATCTTATTCCCTTCTTTCTCTCTTTCCACCCTTTACTTTTCTCTTCATTTAATGAAAACTTCAATAGACTTTTCCCCAAAGAAATAGAATAATTAATTTTAGTAAGACTTAGGCTAACAATAACTTTAATAAGATACAGGCCTTTCATATGTATGTATTGATCTATTATGTGTTTGTGTGTTTGTGTGTGTGTGTGTGTGTGCGTGTGTGTGTGTGTGTTTTCCTGGGGATCTAATCCAGGCTTCACAATGCCAGGCAAGTGCTCTAACACTGAGCCACACCTCAGCCTTCACATGTATTTATTGGTAAGACTATTTTTCTTGAACTTAATGACCTAGGCTGAATTTGATGGATTTTTATTGTCACAAAGATGTTCTGTTGTCTTTTATTTAGGACTGGGGTTGGGTGGGGTGGAGCTAAGTGTGGTCAGGAGAGCCAGCCTTGGCTTCAGGAGTTTGATTTGGTGCCAGTTGGTGGAAACTTGAACATTTCTAGTTCTTTTCAATATGATTACATAGTGAGGACAAAAATGTCCAAACTAGGCAGCTGAGAAATTATTTCCCTCAAACCATATAATAGAAAACTCAAGAAGCATTTTTTACTTTATTTGGCTGCCATAAAGCAGGAAAAATTAAGGGATATATAAAGGGGTATTAAAAGCCCATGGCAATTTAGATAATCCTTTAAAAAATGTATGCATTTTTTCCTATATGAAGTGAGCATAACTTAGCCTATTTTGAAATTACAAAAATGTTAGTGCTTCAGGTGGGATTCTAGACGATGTCACTTGTTAATCAACAGGTCTTAACACTACACTAGGATATTTCTCTGAAACTACTAATAGTAAATGAATGACAGTCCCCACTCCACCCCCACCAACCTGTTCCCTTTTTTTGATATATTTGTGACATATCCAAAGATTCTTCATTTCTCCCTCTTCCAAACATGCACTTCTGTCTCCCTTGCACTCCTGGTCATACATATTGCAGATGCTCATGCTTCTGGAATGTGATTGGGATGGCACAACCTCATGGGGACATTCCCATCATCCCAGCTTCATTTCTACTCTATATGTGCTCAACTTATTCATACATCACTGTAACGGGTTGATTGTTTGTGTTATTATCTTACAAATAGATCCACCCATGACCACAGCATCTAGTGCTTAATTGCATTAACTTTTTGTTCTGGGAAACCAATGCAGCATGTCTAGGTCAGTAGTAAAAAAAAAAAAAAAAAAAAAAAAAAGTGATAAAGGTGTGTTTTTGTCTCCAATGTCTAGATTGCCCTGCACATCTCTGCTAATTTCTCTGAAGTTTTATATTTGTGTGGGTGTAGGTGTTTCGAGGGGAGGGAACTATCCCTCTCAAAGAGATTCCACATTGCTAATTCGATTTTCCCAGACCTCCTCTTCTTCCTGGATACATTATTGTATTATGTTTTCCAACCCTCTTAGAGTTAGGTGTGGACATTTGATTGAATTCCTGCCAATAGAATTTGAATGAAAAGAACATGACTCCCTAGCCTAGCCTGTGAGATGTCTGGATTGTTTTTTATATCAGTGGTCTTTACTGAGGCAGGGCAATTTTGAATGCACATATGTTTGTGAACACATGAGTGCATGTGCATGTGTGTGTGTGTGCGCGTGCGTACAAGGCAAGGGCAGAGTGGAAAGTAAAAAGCTTTATTAAAGGATAGCAGAACCACCACCTCACCACCCCCAGGAAGAAGGAGACCTGAAAGGTGGAATCCGTGGGATGGGGAGGTCTCTAAGGTCTTCCTTTGTCCTCCTACATTCCTGTTCCTTATCTTGCTTATTTCCCTGTATCCTGCATGTGATGGGGGATGCAAGTGGAAGGCCTGAAAGCCAAAGGTGGAAAACAGGTTGGGGGTGGGGGATGGATCAGGGCAGGAAGGGCCTAGGATCAATTAATTAGCACCCCCCTATCTGCTGGGAGCTGCTTCATTAACAGTTCTTAGGATGGGCGGGGGTGAGGGGGGCCCTTGGGCACATTAACATTTCAATCTCCCAGGTGTAGTTTCTGATTTCTGGAACTCATATCTGACTCCATTTTCTTTATTAGACTCTACTCCATTTTTCTCTATTAGACTGGATATCAGACCCGATTTACCTAGCTGCACTAACTACCTATCTTTAAATCTGGCTTCACTGGCATTAAGTAGGTAAAGGCCAAGGATGCTGCTAAATATCTTACAACACACAGGACAGCAAGTAAAGAATACTTCAGTCCAATATATCACTAACAATCTTAGAATTCTGCATTGAAACAAAACCAATAGGATATGATTAGATCAATATATATTAGAGGAGATTTATTATGGAGATTGGCTCACAGGAATATGGAGACTGCAAATGGCAGCTGGATACCCAAGAACCAGCGGAGTTGTTGAGGGCCTAAAGATGGGGAGAGCGGGGTGGGGGGGCCAAGGTAGGAGAAGATAGAAGTCCCAGCTCAAAGAAAGAGAATTCACCTTTCTTCCACCATATTTTTCTATTTCAGCTCTCAATGGATTCTATAATGCCCTCCTATATTGGTGAGGGTGTATTTTCATTGCTCAGTTTATCTGTGACCCTGTGTAATGGTTTGGATAGAAGGTGTCCCCCAAAAGCTCATGTGTGTTTATGGACTGAGGTCTCTAAAACTATAAGCCCCAAATAAATTTTCCCTCCTCTAAAATTGTTCTTGTCAAGTCTTTTGGTCACAGCAGTAAAAAATCTGATTAAAACACCCTGTCCTAATCTTTTACAGCTTAGGCAACCTGGCTAAATATCTATGCTGTCCTAATTGTGCTTATCTTTGAAGCCTGGATGCCTGAGGAGGGCCCCAGAAGTTCTTCAGGTGGACTGGCTGAAGCTTTGGATTTTTGCCAGAGTGGTCCAGACAACTTCTAACTTCATTAAAATCCATTTTCATACTAAGTGACACACCCCTGGCCCCTTGACAGTTGACTATTGCCATGACAATGACCAGAGATAAAACAGGTGGTACCTGAATTTCCAAGGAATCTCCACCTATTCCCAGAATAAACATTAATACCCTTCCCTTTCATTAGTCCATCCCTTCCCCTCATTTCTTTTAACCTATATCTATAACCCTCCAATCTGCCAGGTTTTTTGAGTTTATTTTTCATTTCTCCTATTCTTAACCAGAATAAAATTTTCACTGCTCTGTTGGTTGCTTGATTTATTTATTATTTCCACAATTCTAAGAGGGGAAGAAGGATCCAGACTTTGGGGACAAAAAAATGGTAGCATACCAATTCAAATTCTAATCCCTTTGAGAAACATCCTCACAGACACATTCAGAAATAATGTTTTGCCATCTATTTAGGAATCCCCTAGCCAAGTCAAGGTGATGCATAGAATTAATTATCACAAATGCTGAAATTGAGAAGCATTACTTTAAGCACTTCTTTACTCTGTGCTGTTTAGATGCAGAAGATTGGTAAGATTCTGAGAACCTAAAACATTGTCTACGTCACTAGATTGGAAGAGACTGGAGCTCTGGATCCCAACACAATGGTTTTAACTGAACATCTGGTTGGTCTGCAACTTAAGCAAGGAATAAAACTTTTACTGTGCTAAGTTACTAAAATTTGAGAGATGTTTATAAAGCCATTAAAAAATCTTTGACTAATGTAAGCTCAAATCTTGTGAAACCTACCAAATTTCTTCTTTCTCATCTAAGCAATGGCAATAATAATAGAACCTACTGATAGGTAACATGTAGATATTAACAGTGGAACATGATATTAAGGGGATAATTCTATGAATTAGGTCTACTGTCTTTGTCTTTCAAAAAGTGATTTACCTGTGACCCTATTCTGGCTTAAGTCAACAGAATATGCTATAGTCCTCAGCAACAACCTGCTGTCTGTAGGAAAAATGCAAGTTTCAAAATATTCCTCCTTCCCAATAAGAAGAACACAAATTACCCGAAGGGGGCACTTTTGTGACTTACGTAGACTATTAGCGCAAAAAGACCAGGACAAATACAAACTTCACAAATCAGGTCAGCATTTTATTCAGGAATGAAGTTTCACATAGAAGCAGAGGATGCAGGGACAAAATGACTCTGTGGTGGTACTCACTTTCCTGATGGAAAAATGAGCCCCCGAACAAAGAAAGGACCTGGGCTTATATAGGTTCTTCTGAGGGGTGGTCTAGTGAGCATATCAATTTTCTTTGGGGACCCAGGAATTCGGAGTTTGTTCTATCAATCAGTAAAGGAGTCAGTTTTAGTGCTTAGGGATTTAGGGTCTGCTTTATGAGGTGAAATGAAAGGGAATCTAGGGTCAGTGATCAGTTTCTGGAAGATATTGTACTGGACCTGATGGAGGGCCTGAGGTCAGTGGTTGGTATCTGGAAAGGATTTGTTTACAGAAGGATTAACGTTTGGGCCTCTTCCCAGAGACTTCCTTTCCAGGTTTGATGGACACCTCTTCTTCAGGGTTTGGTTTTATCACCAGGAAAGAATGTATTGGGAAAGGATCAATGCTCTCAATGTATGGCTTTTCTTCTCACTCCCCTTTCCCTGGGTATCACTACTTCTGGGGTTTGTCATTTTCCATATCTAATACAGACCAGATTTTAGAACTCAGGGAGAAAGGACAATTAGAAGCAAAGCCCCCCAAACACATAATCTGTAAGAATTAAGTTCCAATTAGAACTGGTCAGTGTTAGTAAAAGTGACTCAAAATTGCTTTTGTTTTTTTTTTAGCATGTCATTTCAATGGTAGATATCTACTCAATGGGTAAGAATATGCACAGTGGGGATTTAGAAGTCTGAGGCAATATGGCTATGAGTAAAAAGTCAAGAGGTGGATCTGTACAGGGCTTTCAGGAAACTTCCTTGGAACCGTCAGTAAAACCAAAGGGGAGTACTGCCCCTCTCCTCTCTGAGTCAACCCACCCTGTCCTTTGAAAGTAACTCCCTTCACCCTTTTCCTATCCCTTTGTAATGGTTTGGATGTGAGGTGTCCCCCAAAATCTCACATGTGAGGTAATGCAAGAAGATTCAGAGAAATGACTGGGTTGTAAAAGTCTCAACCCATTCAGTGAATTAATCCTCTAACTGAATGGTGACAGAAGTGGTAGGGTGTGCCTGGAGGAGGTGGGAATTAGAGGAGTGGCTTTGGGATATATATTTGTATCTGGCAAGTAGAGACCCCTCTCTCTGCTTTCTGATTGTCACGTGAACTACTTCACTCTGCCATACTCTTTTGCTAAGATGTTCAGCCTCACCTTGAGTCTACAAACTGAAACCTCTGAAACCATGAGCCCCTAAATGAACCTTTCCTCCTCTACAGTTGCTCTGGTCAAGTCTTTAGTCACAGAAAAAACTGACTAAAACATCCTTCTAATAAATTCATGTCCACTGCTCTGTGCAATCCATCTGAAATCTTGCTGGCAAAGAGGACATCTGTGGTCACTTCAGCTCTGCAGATGGCCTTACTCTTTAACACCTACCTCATAGGGTTTTGTGAGGATACAATGAATTTACATTTGTAAAATACTTAAAGCAATGCTGAACTAATTGGCTAGTAATTTATCCACAAAAAACTAATATGCCCCGCAACCCATTTCTACAATGGATTATTCTATGACAGACACTTAGTGAGTACCTCTGTTTGTTCAGGCCCCAGAGTTAGCTGCATTACAGATATCATCTGCATTTAATCCTTTTATTAATGCATTTAGTCCCTGTGAAGTACTATCACAATTATATTATTCTTATAAAGAAATTGATTGGCTGAATTTTCTCAGTTGATCCAGTTCAAGTAAGATTCGAATCTATCTTTAACTCAAGAACCAGTGCTTTTCCTACTTCTCCATTTGTGGTGCTATACTTGCCCAAGTAGTATACAATGGTCTCATTCAGAATTTAACCAAAGTGGGAGACTAAAAATGGAGTCTTCTCTGGTGATAAGCCATTGCTGTTCGGTTGAACTTTCTGTCAGGATGAAATTGTCTATATCTAGCTGGTTGGTTTAGTAGTCAGTAGCCACATGTGGCTATTGAGGACTTAAATACAGCTAGTGAAGTTTAAATTTTATTTTAAAATTAATTTAAATAGCCATTGTAGCTAATTTCTACTATATTGATTGATGTAGCTCTAGAATACAAATTCCCTGAGATCAGGCAATTGTTCATATTTGTTCATTGTTGTATCCTCAGTGCTCAAAACTGTGCCTGGGACATAGTAGCTGCTCAAATAATATATGGTGAATGAATTTTGAACCTTGGAGAAGATTGTTTTTAGGGGAGCTATGTATCCACATAATGTAATAAAAGCAAAATTAGTAATGTATGCTCTGGGCTTAACCATAATTTGTTATCCTTTCTCCTCATTAAAGAGCTCCAGATGTGGGCTGGGGATGTGGCTCAAGCGGTAGCTTGCTCGCCTGGCATGCATGCGGCCCAGGTTCGATCCTCAGCACCACATACAAAGAAAGATGTTGTGTCCTCCGAAAAACTAAAAAATAAATATTAAAATTCTCTCTCTCTTAAAAAAAAGAGCTCCAGATGTGTGTTATGCATTGGATTTTGAATTTCTAACTTCTTCCACACAAGTATCTGTATAACTAAATAAGACAGTACTCTCTTTGACTTTATTGCTGCCTTACATACAAGCCCTTCTTTCCTATGGACTATCTCTGAAGTAGGTACAGTTATGGGTTGGATGTGAGGTGTCCCTCAAAAGCTCATTTGTGACACAAAGCAAGAGGGTTTAGAGGAGAAATTATTGGGTTAAGAGCGCGTTAATCCAGTCAATAAATTAATCTCTGGTGGGATTAACTGTGTGGTGACTGAGGTGAGTAGGGTGTGGGTGGAGAAGGTGGGTCATTGGGAGCATGGCTTTGGGGTACATATTTGGTATCTGGCAAGTGAAGTATCTCTCTGCTTTCTGATCATCATATGAGCTGCTTCCCTCCACCACACTCTTCCACCATGATATTCTGCCTCACCTCTAGCCCTGAGGAATGGAGCCAGCTCTCTGTGAACTGAGACCTCTGAAACTGTTATCCCTCAGATAAACTTTTCCTCTCCTGAAATTGTTCTTGTCAGGTCTTTTAGTCACAGCAGTGAAAAAGCTGACTAAAACAGTACCCGATGACCTGTTTCTTTCCCCTGGGGCACCCTGATACTGCTGAGAGAATGGAAGGTGCTTTTCTTAATATTAATGAAAAAGAAACACTGTAAAAATGGTCATCACTTCCCAACTATAAGCCTCTCTTATCCAACCTGAACAGGTTGTCCTGAAGTTAGTGGCCTCATCCAGCACCAACAGAAATCAGGATTTTGAACATTTGTCTACACTTGCCTGTAGAGGTTAGAAATGAAGTAAAGGAGGGAGGAGTTTTGCAACCTATAGGCACAATGGGTTCATGCAGAACCTCAGAGACTTGGGTTAATGTGAGAAGGTAATGGAGAGACATTGGGAGAAACTTAATGTAGCCAGTTCACATAGGCTACCTGGTCAGTTCTTTAGGATAGAGCATGTACATTTTCCTTTTCATGTTTATGCCTTTGCTGACTTTCCAGCTTGCCATTGGATATGTTGTGGAAGATTCTCACTTTGTGCCTCAAGAATGACTCACAGAATAAAATCATGGCATTTGCAGGTAAATGGATGGAGTTGGAGAATTTCATGTTAAGTAAGCCAATTCCAAAAAACCAAAGGCTGAATGTGTTCTCTGATATGTGGATGCTGATCCATAATGGGGGTAGGGGTGGGGAACATGGCAGAAAATGGAGGAACTTTGTATAGAGCAGAGGGGAGGGTGGGGAAGGGAAGGGGGTGTGAGGGTAGGAAAGATGGTGGAATGAGATGGACATCATTACCTTAAATACATGTATGAAGACACAAATGGTGTGACTCTACTTTGTGTGCAATCAGAGAAATGAAAAATTGTGCTCTATATGTGTACTATGAATGGAGATGCATTCTGCTGTCATGTATACCAAATAAGAATAAATAAATAAGTTTTTAAAAAACTAAAAAAGAAAGAAAGAAAAAAGAATGACTTTCAGGATAAGCTAGTTTCCAAATAAAAATGTACATTATAAATGGACTTTCTAAGGTAAAGGTCTAATGCCTCCCACCCAACCAGGGAAATCCAGAGCCAAATAGGCAAGTTCAGCAACTTATGTGAAAGGCAGTGGCCCTCAAGAAGAGAAGGTTAATGGGAAAGTACATCTGCTCTTTATCAGGCTCTTCTCTTTTTCTACTATTCTTGTGCTTCTTCCTGCCTACCCTGAGTTTCAGCACTGTCTCATGAACTCACATGAGTCTCACTGCTGCACCCACCCAGGGCACCAACAGTTTCCTTCATCATCAAACACTAAGTTCTATGTGATGGCAGCTTTTACCATTATCCTGTTCTTTTTTTCCCCCTTTACAATTCTTCTTAAGGATTCTGAAGTCAAAGTCCATATTCATCTAAGGAAATGTGGTATGACAGAAAGCTTCATTTGTACTAAGAGAAACTATTCCAGCTCCTAATAATTATTTATTTAGACTTTCACTGTATCTCCAAATAACCTGGAAAAAACTACAGATACCAGGCTCTATCACACACCCCATCATGCCCAAGCTTGGTATCTTTTAGTCTAATGTACAGCCAGAGTTGAGACTGCTGATATAGACTGTCATTTATAAATACAACCAATATCCCCCAATATTTGAAAACATCAGCAACATAGGGGATATGAAAACAGACTAATCAAACTGAGAGAACAGATAATTTTATTAACAGATCAAATCTTTAAATATACACACATATGCATACACACACACAATCAATCAATCTCTGCATAATAATGCTTCATCAACAATGTACCTCATGTATGATGGTGGTCCCATAAAATTATATCACCTAGTGAAGTGGCATCACAGCCATTTTAGTTTTGGTAAATATACTCTTTGATGTTCACACAATCACAAAAACGCCTAGAGACCCATTTTTCAGAATGTATCCCTGTCATCAAGGGATGCTCAACTATATGTATGTATGTATATGTATGTATCCATGTATCTATATTTTCAGTGCCATTTGAGAATTTTAAGAGACTGCCACATCTTTGAATTAAGAAAAATGTTATATATATATATATATATATATATATATATATATATATATATATATATAAAGAAAAAACTTTGCATATAGCATGTAGAACTCTTTTAAACCTTTTCTTCTCCTGCTTAAATACCCCATTCCATCTGTCCCAGGGTGTTTTAACCTTAGCACTAACATTTCGGGTGGGATAATTCTGTGCATGTATAGGAGTATAGAAGTATCCCTGGTTCTACCTACTAGATAGTAGTAGCATAGTTTCCTCCAAGTTGTGACAACTAAAGTTATCTCTAAACGTTGCCAAATAACTCTTGGGAGGACAGGGGAAAATTGCTCCCAGGATGAGAACCACTGCTCCACTCCAAGAGAAGGGCAATGACATTTAAGAAAGCGAGCCCCAGGGCTGGGGTTGTGGCTCAGTGGTAGAGTGCGCACCTTGCATGTGTGAGGGACTGGGTTCGATCCTCGGCACCACATAAAAATAAATAAAAGTATTGTGTTCACCTACAACTAAAAAAAATATATTTTTAAAAAAAGTAAACCCAAAAGAGAAAACCTAATATAGTTGGCTGACTCATCAGGAAATTCTGATGTGGGTTATCTTGCTAACCAAATTTTGGGGAGGCTGATTTTGTTTTAAGTTTCAACGCTGGTTTATATAGTTGCCCAAAATAGATGTAAAGATGCTTCTAATAGTTATAACAATAATGAACATGTAGTAGTTGCTTAGTATATTTCAGGATCTGAACTAGTATTTTGACTAGATTAGTTCATTTAATACTGAAAATAGCAACTAGCCAATCAATTGGATATTACTCTTGACATTTTACCTAGGGGAGACTGAGGCACAAAGCTGTTGAGAAATTTGTCCAAGATCAGGCAACTAAAAATAGAATTCCATGGAAAGACCAGGTGGTCTGACTTCAATTATTTCACCTCTAAACTTTTTTGCATTGTCTTTACACAAGCTTTTGGGACACACCTAATATTGAAACCATATATTTTGCCCTTTATTCCCAGAAGTTTATGCCAATCTCACAATGCAAACTACATTCAGTTCATTTCCAGGAATCCCCATCATCTTAACAGTTTTAGCATTGTCCAAACCTTCAAGTAAAAAGTTTTCTCTGAGACTCAAGGCATATCCTCAGTATGAGCTGCTGTAAAAATCAAAAGCAAGTTACATATATCCAATATATAAAGGCATAGAATAAACATTTTCATTCTGCAAGGGAGAAAAAAAAGGCATAGAGGGAATGGATGGGAACAAAAGAGGACTAAAATCCAGCTGGGCAAACATGTCCTGTAGCTCCACATTTAGCATATGGGGCACATGTCGTAGTGAAGTTGTCTCCAAAGGACTTGTGTAACTCTGCCCCTATGGCTTTGGTGGTTGTAGCCCACATGTCCTCTCTTGGGTTGTTTCTGCTCAATTTTTGCAGCTTTCCACACGAGTCATCCCATGGTACTGGTGTTTCTTAATCTCGGGGGTCTCCACTGCAGCTTTGGCTTCCTTCTCATTTTTCCATGCATCCCCTCTTTCAGAGACAGCCCAAGGGACTCCAATGCTGCTACACTTTGCCTGGCTTTCCAGACCTTCCTTTGAAATCTTGGTGGAAGCCTCCATGATTCCCTAATTCGAACATCCTGCATTCCTACAGAACCAGCACCATAGGGTTAACTCCAAAGTTTGTCACCACCTCAAGTAATAGTCAACCCCCTGGCTGCAGCAGCCTCTGAATACCTGGGTGGCTAAGAATGGTCTAACAACTTCCTAGGCCACGCTGTCTAAGTAGGGTGACCCACTGATCTTTTCTCAAGGGAATTTTTACTTTTACTCCCTTGAGACTGAAATGGGTGTGGTCTTGCCAGTTCCTGAGATGCCCTTAAACCATTTTCCTATTGTCTCTGGGTAAAGTTTTTTTTTTTAGCATTTCTTTGGTGGCTGTAATCTCTTTAACAACTATACCTTGCTTAGCCCTAGTCTTAATCTCATTTTAATGGCCAAACTGAAAGTTTTTTAGTCTTTCTGCTTTACTTTCTGCTCCTGATTATCATAATTAAAGCCACCATTAATACCCATACTATCCCTGAAGACTGTGCCATCTTGATATTTCCTCTATCAGATTAATTAGTCTATCATGTTTAAATTCAGCCTCACAAAAAGTCTTAGGACATGGGCAAAATGTAGACACCTTTTTAGACAGAATGTTATACGAATGGCTTCTAGTTCAATATCCAATTGAGTCTTCCTTTTCCTCTGAAAATTCTTGAGTCCATTCTTTACTGTCCACAGTGATGTTGGCATTCTGGTCAACTGAGCCCCCAAATTTCCCACAAAGCTCTGCTTTCAACATCCTAAACTCTTCTACGTTGCATTTCTGAACTTTTCAAATTTTCTTCCAGAAATTCCAAAAAGCTTCAAAAGCTCTGAGTTAGTCATAGTGACAAGTTAATCATAGTGACAGTCCCACCTCCCGTAACAATTTGTTTTAGTTAGCTTTTTTTTGTTGCTGAAACCAAAAGACCTGACAAGAACAATTTTGAGGAGAAAAAGTTTATTTGGGGCTCAGAGTTTTAGAGTTCTCTGTCCATAGACGGTTGACTTTTACTTTGGGCCTGAGGGGAGGCAGAACATTATACCAGTAGAGTGTGGAGAAGGGAAACAGTTCAGGAAAAATCTATCAGGAAGCAGAGAGTTTTCCATTCACCAGGGAAAAATATACACCCCAAAGGCATCACCCACAATGACCCACCTCCTCCAGCCACACTTTATCTGCTTATAGTTATAGCCTGGGTAACCCCTATCATTCGATCAATGCACTGATTAGGTTACAGTGCATTAATCTAAGGTTAAATGCACTTTAAGGTTAAAGTTCTCAAAAACCACTAATTTCACCTCTAGACTTTCTTGCATTTTTTTCACACATGAGTTTTTTTTGGATAAAACAACAGTTCCTTCTACCCTCATCAGCACAGTACTGCCCACCTGACTCATGCCTTTGGCAGCCCTTTATATGAACTGGTAGAGCTCCTGTGGCAAAAGGTATAGGGAAAATACCTTGTATAGTGCCACCTGCACATCATCCTTGGACCATTTACAATGGTAATGACCAAGAGGGCAGACAGACTGAGAATATCAGAAACTTATCCAGTGTCCATAATACCTATAGGAAAAAGATGACTTATGATCACATAGCCATAGGTTCAAAATGTTTTGTGGTCAATGAATTTCCAGTTCTGAGACTCACTTTCTTCTGCTGCACATTGCGGGTCATAAATATTAAACCTGGCAGGGTTATGATGTGTGTAAGGTATCTAACAGAATGCCTGGTACATGGATGAATTCAGTTAATGGTAGTTGTGCTAGTGGTTAAAAGATGCTTCCTTACTAATTTACCTTTGAAATTGGAATGTATCTGCTTTGAACTCTGCCTTCAATTTTGACTTCTTTTTGCTGTTTGTTCCTGGCCACAGCATCTAGTCTATAGTTATGTGGTTAAGAAGCACTTAATCACCACCTCTTTTGGTCAACCCACAGTAGGGGCTTTTGTTTCCTGGGGTTTCTCTGTGCCTCATGTGATCCCTGGGTCACATATTGCTCTATGTGCCTAGTCTTGCTGTGTAGCTTCCTGTACTTGTTTCTGATAAAACTACTGATGAGCTGTGACAACTAGGATTCAAAGAATGAACATTCATTAAAGGTGCTTATTCAACAGCTAAAGAAAGAATAGTTGCAGAATGAGAAAGCCATAAATACAGAAGTAAAAACACAAAACAAACAAACAAACAAAAAAAATCCACTGATGAAGCAATAGCAAAGATTGCATAATGTGTGTGAAAATAAGTCACAGGTCTTTTCTCTCTGACCTCTATGTGCTCATCTGCTCTCACTGCTGATGTAGTAGTGAAAGCAACAAAGGTTGAAAAACTTGAAGGAGTAAGGAGCCAATGCTAAGGGAATTCTTTGAATCATGATGGCTGTGCCCAACTGCTTGCTTACAGTGGGCAAAACTACAAAAATATATGTTGGCAAAACAAATTCTGACTGTTTGAAAGCTGCCAGGAACAAATTATTTTCTTCTTTTTTGCTAGGTCTCCTGCTAATACCCATGTGCAATGGTAAATCTTAGAATAAGATATACCCTCCAAGTGAAGTGGCACAAACCTATAATCCCAGTGACTCAGAAGGCTGAGGCAGAAAGATGGCAAGTTCAAAGATAGCCTGAAAATTTAGCAAGACTCTGTTTCAAAATAAAAAGGGATGGGGTTGTGGCTAGTGGTAAAGCACCCCTTGGTTTCAGTCCCCAGTACCAAAAAAAAAAAAAAATCACCTATTTCAGGTTGGTTTTACAAACTTCAACCACCATCCACAGGATAGAAAACATGTGTATACGATACTTCCTCTTCCTCCATACAGTGGTAAGGTGGTGAGAAGTGGTAAAGCCTGTGAACCTGAAAGCTAGAAACATTACCTTTAATGGAACATATCTTCTAATCTGGTAAGAAGATGTCAGGACCCAACACATCAGAAAGGCTCATTTATTTTATTTTATTTGTTTTTATTTATTTATTAGATATAGATGAAAATCGTCTATTTTGACATATGTGCATAGAGTATATCTTATTCTAATTAGGATCCCATTCTTGTGGTTGTACATGGTGTGAAGATTCACTGTGGCATAATCATATATGAACATAAGAAAGTTATGTGAAAGTTTTATTAAAATGAGGGAAATATTAGCACTAACAACTGATAAGTTAGTGTTATGGCTTGGATACAAGGTGTCACCCAAAAGCTCCTGTGTGAAATGATGCAGGAATGTTCAGAGGTCGAATGATTAGATTATGAGAGCTTTAACATAATTGGTGGATTAATCCACTTGAGGGATTAATAATTTGAAGGAATTAATGGATCATAAGTGTGGGCAGGTAGGGTGTGGCTGGAAGAGATAGGCCATTGGGGGCATGATTTTGGAGATTATGTTATCACTGGCTCTTTTGCACTTAAGTTCTCCCTGCTTTCTGGCTTTCATGAACTGAGCAGTTTTACTCTGTCACAGCCTTCCACCATGAGGTTCTGCTTCAAAGGTGAGCACAGAGCTATAGAGTCAGGTGACTATGGAAAGAACCTTTGAAATCATGAGCCAAAATAAACTTTTTCTCCTCTTGATTGTTCTTCTCAGGTCTTTTGGTCACAACAATAAAAATCTGACTAACACAGAAATTGATACCAGAAGTAAGGCTAACATGACCATGTGGTTCAGACTGATTGGAACTGGTTTATGGGACAAGTTTGGAAAAGCTTGGAAATACAGGCTGGAGAAGCATTAGGATTTTGTGAGTCTAGCTTAATGGGTAGTTCTGGTGGGAGCTCAGAAGACCAGAATGCTGATATGACTGTGGACAGTAAAGAATGGACTCAGGAGGTTTCAGACAAGAAAGGAGATTCTATTGGAAATTAAACTAGCGACCATTAATATTACATTTGGGAAAGAAGTTGACTACATTTTGTTCATGTCCCCAGACTTTTCATGAGGCTGAATTTAAAGGTGATGGGATAATCTGGTGGAGAAAATTTCAAGACAGCACAGCCTTCAGGGGATGACATAGATATCGCTGGCAGCTTTTAGCCAGGTTTACAGTGATAATCAAGAGCAGAAATCAGAGTGCAAAGGTTTGAAAAACTTGAAATTTAGACAGAAACGTGCACATAGAACTGGGGCTAAGGAAGTTGTGGTTGTTAAAGGCACTTCGGTCACTAAAGAAATGCTAAGTACTTTGCATAAAGACAAAAGGAAAGATGGCTTATAGCAGCTCAGAAATTGGCAAGATCACAGCCATCACAGGCGTAAGGTGCAAGAGTAAAAATTCCTTTGAGAAGAGATCACAGGGATATTCTGCTGCACAGGGTTCTAGGAAGTTGTTTCACCATTTTCAGGCACTCAAGCGCTCAGAATCCTCTCTCTGTACCCTTGGTCCCAGTAGGCTTGGCTAATGCATAAGATGGCAGCAGACATTGCCATCATCCAGGTACCACCTCTGCAGGAATTCATAAATTAGGGGGTCATAGAGACTTCTACCAAGATTTCCCAGGAAGGCCTGGGAGACCAGACCAATGTAGCAGAGTCACAATCCCTGAAGCCAGCTCCTTAAAGGATAATATGTAAAGATGTGAGAAGAAAGCTGATGGTGTGGTAGAGACCCCTGAGGTTAAGAAATGCCAGTAATGTGGAATATCTGCCAGAAAAGCTTCAGAAATCAAGCAGAAATAAGCCTACAGACAGGCCATGCATATTGTAACCAACAAAGCCATACAGGTAGAGCTGCACAAGCCCTTTGGAGAGAACTTAACTTTGCCAAGTGCCCCCGATGCTGGACATGGAATTGCAGGACTTGTTTGCTTAGCTACATTTCAGTCCGGTATTTGTCCTACCCCTTCTTTCTATGTCCCCATTTCTCCCTTGTGGGATGTAAATACTTCTCTGTGCCATTATGTATTGGATAAATGTAACTCGCTTTTTACCATTACAGGGGCTCACAGCCAAGGGTTTGCCTTGAGTTTTAGATGAGATTTTGAGCTTGAACTTTTGGGCAATTCTAGAACTATGAAGACTATGAGAATTCTTGTAAATGAACATAATGTGAGATGGACATTGTGAGATGGGCATGAGTTTTGGGGATCCAAAAGCAGAATATTATGATTAGGATATGTGGTGCCATCTAAAATCTCATGTGTGAGACAATGAAGGAATATTCAGAGGTGAAATGATTAGATTATGAGAACCTTAACGTAATTGGTGGATTAATCCATTAAGGGTTAGTGATTTGAATGGTTTAATAGGTCGTAACTGTAGGCAGGTAGGACATGATTGGAGGAAGGAGATCACTGGAAAGTGTGCCCTTGAGGGTTATATTATCACTTGTTCCTTGCATTCAAGCTCTTTCTGCTTTCTGGCTGCCACACAATTTCACCATGATGTTCTGCCTCACCTTGACCCCAGAGCTATGAAGTTGACTCATCATGGACAGCACCCCTGAAACTGTGAGCCAAAATAAGCTTTTCTTCCTCTAAGTTGTTCTTCTCAGGTCTTTTGGTCACAGCAATAAAAAGCTGACTAAGCTGATTAACAGTGATCAACATTCTGCCTGTACCCACACATCTGGGTGAAGATTATTTTATTTAATTGAAACAAATATAGTCTGTTCAATTTGTGATACATTTTTCAACAAAATGAGGGGTTTTATTGATGCTTATAAATCATATTATTGCCTCCAGCCAAAGAGGATAAAGAAACAGTTTTCATGCCCTCTCTGTTCCTATCAAGCCTGTGAGCATAAGGAAACCTGGAAGTAGGTAGTGAGAGAAGGGAACAGGGAGTACAATAAATATGAAAGTGTCTGTTTATTGAACATGAGCTTTTACATTCTACCTGGAACGAGTCACAGGACAGTTCCTGGCAAAACTTGAAAGAAGTTTTTATGTCTCAACTTTGGTGGGGTAAGCTTCTGTAATTCTCAGCACGGCCAGTCCTTAGAGAATGAAGCACACAGAATTCACATGTTCCAGACTTATCCCCTTATCTCAGTCTCACCCCCATCCTGATTCCCAGCTGTGACCTTTCCAGACATCTGGAGACTTGGCTCCATTTTTCAGCTGGACTTTTGCTTTATCTATGCAGTACTCTTTCCTCTGGCTCTGGCAAGTTCCCTTGTGATGGAAGAAGCAGACATTGAGGGATAGGAGCTGATGGGTAGATGAAGCAGGGAAAAACTCACAATTTGTGCCAGCTACAAGGGCTTCAATGGCAAATGAGGTGGTCACCAGCTGAACTTTAAGGAACCTACTCTAATGTGTACTTTAGTCGTGGGAGAAAAGTTATTTCTAAAGAAGAGTCCAAGGGCTGGGGATATAGCTCAGTTGATACAGTGCTTGACTTGCATCCAAAAGACCCTGGGTTCAATCCCTAGCACTACACACACACACACACACACACACACACACACACACAAGAAGGGTCCAAGGAGTTGCTCTGGAGGTGATGATTTTCTCTTTAAGGTCTCTTTTTTCTCTTTCAGGTCTCTTTCAAAGAGGGAACAATTCTGGAGTATGGATGGAGGTTCAGATGTAGTTCTGAATATTGTAAGGAGAATAGGTTTTTATTGGTCTTTCCTCCCCCCTCTGGACATGATGAGTACCTTAGGAGAAGAGGACTTTGCAGACTGTTTAGGGTACTTTCAGGGCCAATGTGTCTCCTCTTGCCAATTGGAGCCTAGGGCAGGTCCTGGGGATGTTAGCTCTGTATTTTGCTTGAAACCAACCAGCCTCTTGCAGGACATTTTCTTTGGCGAGGCATCTATCTCAGATCACAGCATATCCTCTGGCTATTACTCAGCATCTCTGGCAAATTCTCCATCCATCTGAGTTTGCAATGATCTTCCTGTTTGGCTGAATTGCCAATCTTGGGCCAAGATTTTTTAAACATGGGTTATGTTAGTCCCTATTGGTACATGCAGGAGATTTGGAAAATTGCAAGTTATATCAACAAAACTATCCTAGGGACATTAACAGGAAATCTGCTTTCTCCCCATGGTGGGAATTCTCTACTATCAAGGAAATGGTACATCCCAGTAAAGCAAAGAGCTGGGAAATTGTTTTCAAAGACATAGACATTTTATCATCCAGGTCTGTAAAAATAAGCATGGTTCCTCTGGGACAGAACCCTTAAATTCAACTATTGTTTAAACTCCCAGGCCCTGCAAATTCTGTTTGATTAGTGGCTCAGCAGCAACATCGCTGCTGTCAATCTCCAGGTAGACACAGTTTATTTGGTTGGCAGGACAAAGCTGGTCTTCTTTGGGAAATATGGCATGGTTCTAACATTGAGCCAGTGAAGCACCGCAAGAGAGGAACATATCAATTTCAGACCTACATATAAATTGCTTTCTTTACTGAACAGACCCAAGGTTAGAAAAGGAGGAGATGTTAGTAATAGCAATGGTTTGTTTCAAATTTGGAAACCCTCTGCTTTTTTCATTTTTTTACCCATGAAGATGCAGGTAGCAGAATGAATGAGATGAAGTCCAGGAAATAAAGCGATTAAGAATTCTGGAAAGAAGTAAATTCTAAAACTGATAATCTTTCAATCTCTCCCAGAAATTTTTAATCTTACCAACTGATTCTCTCTTTGGAAGGTAAGCATAATGATAATTAGTGCCTAGCCTACTCTATACCAGATACTAGTTGCTTTTTTTTTTTTTAACCTATATTAAGATCTGACCTTCTACAGCACTCTAAGAGGTTAGGCAGTATTTTTATTCCCATTTTTAAAAAGTAAGAACAAGGAACAGAGAATATCAGGAATTTACTTCAGGTTTCATAGCTACTTAAGTGGAAGTCAAGGGTTGAATTCAGGTAGTTCAGATACAGTAGCTTAAAATACTCCAAACACTTTGCAATAAAAGGGAGAATGTAAAGACAGATGAAACTGCATCGGTCATTTCTTTCCCTTATGTAATTGATTAGGTTTCATATTTGAGTGACAAGAACTATACGGTAATTTTCCAAACATCACTAATGGTCTATGGCTTTGAAATTCAATTCTTTGTCCCTGTGCTCTTAGCGCTCCCTCCCTGGCCTTGCTACTCATGTGTTAGCTAGTATCTGTAGGCTGAGTATGTTAGAAATGGAGCTGGGGAATGTGGCCTGTGTTCACTCCTAAGAAAAGTCACCTTAGTGTGGACCTGCGGTCAGCAGTTCTGGGTGGGTTGAATCAAGTTGCTTGTCTTTTAGATCCATTCTGGGAGCCCACACATGGATGCTGGTTAGACGGTATGTCATTTTCCAGCTCTCAGCACGTGCTTGCCAAATTGAGATTCAAAGGTGACATTTTATGAAACACCAGATGTTCTTTGGTGTCTGAGTAAAATTAAGTGTAAAAACAGCCATGAATCCATAGGAGTGAGCTCTCCAGGAAAGTTTTCTACCTCTCAGATCACTGACTAATCACTGCTCCATCCAACTAGATGAGAATGCTGCCAATTTATGACAATCAGTTATAATGGAAAGAGATGCTGGCTGAGCTAATCCAGGTTACAAAATAAATCTTTGTCATTAATTTGTTTATCTTGTGCTTCCAAAATTCATCTTAAAGGATGAAAGACCAACTTTCTAATTTACGACTTTTTGTTTTTCCTATTGTAATATTTTCTATTTTATACCCAGGGTCTCACTGATTTGCTTAGCACCTCACTTTTGCTGAGGCTGGCTTTGAACTCTCAATTCTCCTGCCTCAGCCTTCAGAGCCGCTGGAATTACAGATGTGTGCCACCACACCCAGCAAAACTGTATTTTCAGTGGTGGATCTTGAAATATCCAGACAGGGGATAAACATTTAAAGGGACCGAAATACCCTTCTTGAATATTTCCAACACTCAAAGGAGTGAAACATATATGTTAAACAGGGTAAAACTTTGTTTCTCACAAAAAAGATAGAGGTGTATAGAGAACCATGTGAGGTTTCACTTCTTTGGTGAGTAGAGATGAGTGGGAATTTAAGACCATTTCTCAGGTGAAAATTCATCAGTGAATCCATAGGATGGTAGAGGATAGCCCTCGGAATAGCATCTGAAGATAACAATAGAGAACAGGGTAAGGACTACACCCACTACTGCAGTAAAAGAAAAGGAGAGTGAATATTTCACTAATTGTCATGGTTTAATGTAATGTGCCCCCCAAAAGCTCACATGTGAGATATGAAAGAACATTCAGAGGTGAAATTGAGGGTTCACCTTTGGGTACACATTTTGTCCCTGGTGAGTGCAAAACTCTGTTTCCTGATTGACTTGTCCTACTGGTGTGGTGTTCTGCCCAACCTTAAGCCCAGAGCGAGAGTCCACTGTCCTCAGTCTATGGACTGAGAACTCTGAGACTGTGACCCCCAAATAAACCCTTCCTCCTCAAAACTGTTCTTGTCAGGTCTCTGAGTCACCACAGCAAAAAAAAAAAAAAAAAAAAACTGACTAAAACACTAATAATTTCTAAAATTTATTATTTATATGAGTCAATGGACTTATGGAAACCCTGGTAAGAATGGATCCCAAAGAACTGAAAAATGATTTTGATTGTTTTTAGAATATATTATATTTTCTTTAGTAATATGTTTAACTCTGCCATGATATGCTAAAAAAATGGGTGTCTAATCTGTTTTTAAAGAAGCTACAAAGTAGGCAACCTACAGATATATATGTGAAGAAGCTACTGTTCAACTTCAGATCTAAGAAGGAATTCAGGGTGAGTTTATTCTTATGTCTCAGAATTTGAACGAGAGTAAGATTGTATTAAACGGTGACTGTGATGACTGAATTTGGTAACAGGTAATGGTCCGTACATAGGTGTAGAGATCTGTACTCTTTAAAATCCTGTTTCACTTTATAAAATTCTTTCTTGTACATATCTTATAATTAGATATTAATTTCATTAACCTGATTTTTCATATGAAGTTAAACTTTTCAAAGGAAATGTTTCATTTATGTTCTTGTTTTACTGAGTCAGGGAAATACTATGGGCCAAACACAATTTGTAACTAAGGCATCGCATGTCCCCTGGGGACAACTGACAAGGAAGAGCAATCAATAAAAGGAAAATAGGATCTTTTTATTTGTGGCAAATATTTCAGGATACTTAGAAGCGGAGTCTCATTTTGTTTCCAAATGGTGAAAACAGAACCTCTGAGTTTCTCTGACCTGACCATGATCATGCAATATACCAAAGGAGGAGTTTACAGACTGTTCTATGCACCAATGTGTTGTATTTATCTATTCGATTTCCCCTCACTTTGCAGCATCCAAATGTGGGTTTGTATTTCTATGGCTTAGCTATTTTCTCAGATAAATAACTCCAAAGTCAGCTCTGAATCATGCTTGCCTGAGAATAGTTGAGTATACCATTTTATGAATGCCTGTATCAAAAGTCTTTAGAGAGTAAGGAAAACAGCCTTAAACATCTTAAGGAGTTGACAGGGGCCAGGAAATGTGACTCTTATTACAGGGAATTTCATTGAGACATCATGGGAAGGAAATGCCTTATTGTTCTAATTTCAACATGGCTGGTGAAAGGGATGCTGGCTGGATGCCCAGATAAGGAAATGAAACCTGTAATAAGAAAACCTCACCTTTGGAAATAGAACCACATCTTCCCAGTACTTGTTTGAATTTTGTAAAACAACTTTTACAAAATGACATAAGTATAAACATGATATTCGTATCAACCTACTGCATTCATCTGCCTGGGGATAAGATGATCTTTAGCTCCACCAAACAGAGAAATAAGGGCATTCCTCACATTCTCCCAGCCAAATAATTTGTGGTCTTAGGCAGGAAGAAACTCTAGGTAAGCTGAGCCCAGCCCTCACTGGCTACCTGCAGCCAACACAAGCCTATCTAGCTTCAAAAGAGACGCCAACCCACCAGAGCAAATCTTGACAGAAGTCAGAGTTAACCTGAATTTAGGCGTAGCTTGGAGAGCCTATCAAAATCAATAAATTTTAAATTATTAAAAGCACATGAGCTAGGCATGGTGGCGCAAGCCTGTAATCCCAGCAGCTGCAGAGGCCAAGGCAAGATCTCATGTTCAAAGCCAGCCCCAGCAAAAAGAGAAGCGCTAAGCAACTCAGTGAGACCCTATCTCTAAATAAAATACAAAATAGGTCTGGGGTTGTGGCTCAGTGGTTGAGTGCCCCTGAGTCTGATCCCCAGTACCAACGCCCGCCCCCCCCCACACACCCACACACACATGAAATACGTTCTCTGACTATAGTGGAATAAAATTAAATTTCATTAACAGAAATAAATTTAGGAAATTCATAAATAGATGGAAATGACACATTTCAAAACTGACTAAAAATAAATAGAAAATCTAAACAGATATGTAACAAGTGAAGAAAATAAGTCAATAATAAAACCCAACAAAGACCATATGAGTTCAAGATAGTACAGTCATAAGACTATATGGCTTTACTGGTGAATTCTTCCAAGTGTTTAAAGAACAAATTAAACCAATC
This sequence comes from Marmota flaviventris, assembly GCF_047511675.1. Lineage (NCBI taxonomy): Eukaryota > Metazoa > Chordata > Mammalia > Rodentia > Sciuridae > Marmota > Marmota flaviventris. The sequence goes on from NC_092505.1 coordinate 65,559,339, forward strand.
CTTCTCAAACTCTTCCAGAAATTAGAAGATGAGAGAATGTTTTCCAACTCATTCCATGAAGCCAGTATTCTCTTGATATTAAAACCAGAGATATGCTAAAAGAAGAAAACTATAAAATATCCTTCATGAAACTAGATGCAAAGTTCTAAACAAAATTTAGCAATACAAGTTCAATAATGCAAGAAACAGATATAATCATGACCAAGTTGTATTCATTCCAGGAGTGTAAGGCTGCCTTAATATTAAAAAAAAAATCAATGAACATAATTAATCATATTAACAAACTGAAAAAGAAATATTGTGCTGAAATAATTGGATATTTTTATGTGAAACAAAATCTAAAAGGATTTTACATTTCATACCACATTAAAAAATGTATCATAGACCTAAATACAAAATCCTAACTTTAAAACTTCTGTACAAAACGTATGAGAAAAATTTTTGGTATCTTGCGGTACACATTTTTTTTTCTTTACACAATGACAAAAGCATTATCCATAAAAAAATTTGACTTGATAAAAATTATAATGTCTGCTCATCAGAAACACTATTAACACTCTTGGTACAATAAGTGAGTGGATAAAGTGGTATATTTATACAATGGAATAGTACTTACTCAGTAATAAAAAGGAATGAACTATTAATACATGCAACCAAAGGATGGCTATTAAAACAATTATCCTGAGTGAACAAAGGCAGACAAGAAGGGACATGCTGTATGATTTGATTTATAGATGACTCCAGCCAGCAAGTGCAAACTAATCTGTAATGATGGAAAGCAAATCAGCAGTTTACTGGTATTAAGGAGTGTGGTGGGGAATGTGGAGGACCAAGAGGACTAAGGAGCCTGCTATGCTCTTAATGTTTCTAACCCCCTCAAATTTATATAATGAAATCCTAGCCCCTAATGGATGGTATTAGAAGAGGGGACTTGTGGAGAGGTGATTAGGTAGCTCCCACGAATGGGATTCGTGTCCTTATAAAATAGATACAAGGGACCTCATTTGCTCCTTCCACATTAAGAAGACAGCAGGAAGCTGAGAAGTCCCCTGCCTCCAGCTCTCTTCCTCTTCCCCTTCACCTCATTTTTCCACTGCCGCAGTCCGGCTGCAGCAAAATAACCGGGGTGTGACGAACAACTTGTGTACATTGATACTGCAGGAGTGGGAGCCCTTTATTGTAGGACAGGAGGGGTATATATACATTCCACACAGCTTATCTTAATTAACATAAACTAGATACAGCAGTCAACCAATAAGGAATTTCCACACTTAATGGCTCGCTGGCGTTACTTCACAAACCACTCCCTCTGGCAAAATGCCAGGCACCATCCTGACTTGTTTACAGACCCTAACATTCCACTGCTACTAGTAGCTTAGAATCTAGAGGGAGATTATTTTTTGGCTTTGTTTTCTGTGTGTCTTTGAGTGGATTACTTAACTGGTCTGTGCCTTACTTCCTTATCTCTAAAATGAGGCAAATAAATATATCTTGCTTATAGGATTGTTCTGGGAACAGAGTGAATTAATGTTTTAAAAGCCCTTAAAATATAGTAAGCCTACATAGTAAGTCAGAACAACCCTGCTGCTTCCCTGTGCTAGTCATGCTGACTTCCTTAATGCTCCTCATGTAGACAGGTTTGCTCCTGCCTTAGTGCCTTTGCAAATACTGCTTTCTCTGCCTGGTCCTGGCTGACCAAGGTACACGTGGATTTGCTTTTCCATGAACTCTTTCAGGTCTTGCTTACCAGTATTTAGGGCAAATCAAAAATTCCAGAATAAAAATCAGAATAAAAGATAGATCAGAATAAAAATAAATAGCCAACCAGTTAGAAATGAAGCATGTTGATTGAATTCAGGAAATAAATGGAAAAGATAAAATTATCTCAACACAAAAACTTAATCCAGCCAGGCACCTTAGTGCACACCTGTAATCCCAGCAGTTTGGGAGGCTGAGGTAGGAGGATATTTAGTTTGAAGTCAGCCTCAGCACTAAGCCAGGCACTAAGCAACTCAGTGAGAACCTGTCTCTAAATAAAATACAAAAAAGGGCTGGGGATGTGGCTTAGTGGTTGAGTGCCCCGGAGTTCAATCCCTGATACACTCCCACCAAAAAAAAAAAAAAAAAAAAAAAAACCATACACACACAAAACACACACACACATACACACATACACACACACACAAAACACACACAAAAAAAACTCAATACAAGTTTAAGGAGAAGAGAGTCAAATAAAATTTTAATAAGAAGTATGGAAGAAAAACTGGACAATAAAACCAGGGGATTAAGAAGTGTGGGTTTCTGCCCCCCTTGAATCGATGAGAACAGATGAAGTATAATTAGTTATGGATCAGAACTGTTCAGGGTAGGATTTCCCGGAGTAAGTCATCTTACTGTTCCAGGTACTGTCCAAGCATCTAGGACTAGGTGGCACCATCCCTGACTATCACAAGACTGTTATGCCATTTATTTCCATTCTGCTTCTTTCCCTTGAGCAGGCTGGGCTGTGTCATCTGGCCCCAAGGCCACCCAGGAAGCAGCAAATCCTGACCCTCTGACTTGCCCAGGCTGAGACACACCTATCACCAGGCACCTCCAGCTTTCCCAGCAGCAAATTATGCCACATCCTGGGTCCCCCCCCTACCCCCCGCAGCTCCACTCCCTCTCCATCTCCGTCCTTCCTCACTGGTCTCTAGGTCCTCCTCTGACCCTTCACTTCTCCTGAGAAGAAAGCAATAGTATTTGCTTCTATTTCTGCTTAGCATGGCAGAAGTCATTGCTTCTATTCATTCATTAGTAAAGACTTATTTGAAGCAATGAAAACCTGGTATGCTTTTTTTTTTTTACAGAGAACTTTGAACAAATTCATGAAGTTATCTTTCTTATTCCCAGAGTGCTGTAAACAATCATAAAGATTTCAGTATGAGTAGATAGATATCACCTATTTGGAGACAAGGAGAAGATGGACTAGGGGTGCTCTCCACATTCACCTTTTGGTTTAGAGAGGTGGGACCACAAAGAGGGGTCTCATCTAGGCCGTCTGGAAATGTGTATAACTTTTGATCCACTCTGCTCTTGGCCATGCCTCTTCTGGGCTCCAGGCACTGTGCAACTATGTAGACAGGCTCTGTCTGAACAGTAAGAGAAAAAAAGACATTTTTATCTCACTCCTGGCAAGAACCTACCTCCCACTTTTAGCTGAAGAAGTGAGGCTAGACCCAAGCTCATTAAAGTGGACTAAAAAATAATATAAATTATCAGAGGGGTGAAAACGAGTGCCATATGATTGAAAGGTTTTCAAAATATTTATTAAAAAAAAAAACTTAGGGTGGGCAGAGGAACATAAATAAAGGAAGAAAACCCAAATCTCTAAACCAGTGTGTGGATTTTGTTTGATATCATTTGAACTATAGTTGGAGGAAGAGTGGTGAGGACAGAGTTATTGGCTTTTCTCTTGGAAACTTTTGTTGTTGTTGTTGTTAAGGGACTTATGGAACTCAGATGTTGCTTGATTTTTTTTCTTTCTTTTCAGAGAACTTGTCTAATGGAGTCCTCATCTACCCACTCTCTGCCCATTCAGATGAGATCATTGTTTTTCTAAAATGCTTGGGATGGAAGAGAGTTCTGTTGAGTTTATTCCAGAATAGATAGTGTCAATTTGACTAAGTTTCACTCTATGAATACAAAAAGTTTTTCTTTATTGAAATGCAAACAACTTCACCATTCTGCTATCTCCCTTTTGTCTTTTCTCTGCTCCTTGAATAGAAGTAATGTTCTGTGACCAGAGTGGATTCCTACCCAGATGAGCCCCAATGAGCATCGGAATTACTCTCCTCAGAATGGTAAGGTCCCTGCCCATTGTCTCTGGCTTATGGCAGAAGGAGGAAGAAAGACGAAACAGCACCAGGGATAAGGGCTAGTTAAAAGGCTGAATATACCATTCACAGATATTTTTAAATTAAAATTGGTTTTTACACAAATGACAATTCTATAAACACAGATTCCAGAGAAATTCTAATTTGCACATTTTCACAATCAAACAGCATGTTAGAATTAATTTTTGTAGTTACACAACATACTACTTCCCTTTTTCTCACAAACTCCAATACTACTACAGCGTGTGATTATATAAGATTTTTCTCCTTGAGTTTTAGAATAAAAATGTCATAAACTATGAATAGGAAAAGAACTCAAATTATCCCTATTTGCAGATGACATGATTACTATATTTAGAAGATCCAAAAAATTCCACCAGAAAACTAATAGAACTAATAAATGAATTCAGCAAAATAGCAGGAGTGAAGATAAAAGTCCTGTGCCTTGGGCAATCTATTTTGTGGGAGAACCATGGATAGTTCCCAAGGTTAAACCTAAAATCTCCTTGGCTTCATGCCAAGAGAAGATCCTCATGTGTTTTCCACAAATGGCTCCCCATACACACCCTCTTTTTCTCACTCTCTCTGTCTCCCTGTCTGCTTCTTGTTGCAATGTCCTGAGCTTCTTTCCTCACTATGCCCTTCCATCACGATGTTCTGCCTCACCTTGGGCCCAGAGCTGGATGACTAACCATAAACTGAACCTCCAAAACCATGAGCCAAAAAGTATTTTTCGTCCTCTATATTTTTTGTCAGACCTTGGTCACAGCAACAAAAAGCTGATGAAAACAGATGGAATAAAAGAAGGATGTCTGATGGAAAAAGTTTTGAGGACATTTGTCCTCAGAGATAGTCTTGTGGAAAAGGACCAGGAGGCCAGAATTCCATATTAATCAGCCTAAACCATTTGCATTCATAGCTGAGTCTCCTTGACTCAGTCATCTTTGCTTTTTAGCCTGCCTTTTCCCTTAGTATGACCTGAGTTTGCTCTAAGAATTTCCTCTAAGAACTCCTTTTGGAACACCTAGAACCTCTTAACTGATATAAAAGGAGAGATCAAAACCAATACAAAGACAAGATACTTAGGAGGATATGAAAGTTACTGGGTGTCAGGGGTGGGGATTAGCCATATACATCTGGGGAGACAGAAGGAGAAGGAAGGAACCAGGGTATGACCTGATTGCTGATCCCTTTCTGCCTGCCATCTTTCCACACAAGATCTTTCCTTGTGCTATAGTTCTTCCTTTACACAACCAAAGCAGAAGCATTCTTCACTGAAATACTCAACACCTAGGGGATGGGAAGGAAAGCCTGTGAAAGTGAGTCTTGTGATCATCATCACAAAGGCACAGGAATCCTGTTGGCTAACTGCCCCCTTGGAGTGCACAGAGGGAATAGGAATGGAGATTTTGAATGTAGGGTAGAGCTTTATAGTAGGGGCTTGGAATGCCTACCAAAAAACTTGTGACACTGAGGCCAGGACTCTAGGGATGATGAGCTAGGACCAAGGAATTGATCTCAAGGGAGAGAAACTCATGAAAGAAGTTAATGACTTCATGACTCCCTTAGGACTGTGTCTGTGATAAATACACAATGTGATGTCACCTTTTGATTGACTTGCCCCTGGGTACATATACTCTCTGTATGTCTCTTGAGTTTGAATCAGTTTTGAATAGTTTGGGGGTACTATTATAAATTGTGGAGATTTTATTTTTAATAAAAATGGGGTTGTTGGGTAGGAATTGGTGTTTTTTTTTTAAAGGGATGAAATTATAGGGCCTCCACCACCAAATATCACAAAATTTCTAAACTTCCTGATGTAAAGGCATTTTGAAATCCAATAACATAATTGACCATTTATCTCTTTATGTGGGTATTTTGGCCTTAATTAAAAAATGCTTCCTCTGGTCAAATTCCAAATTCTGCAAAAACAATTCTTTTGGTATTTCAGGTTCTTCTGTAAGAAATTTGTGAGGTATTTATGATGTCTGCCATCTCTAATTTAATCCATGTCTTCTTTGTTGCCAACTTCCTAATTTATCTTCTCTGGTATTTTAGCATTATCTTAAAATCATGGGCTGATTTCTCAAAAATTCTCAAAATTTATAGAATTTCTCACTATGAAGTCTTCAAATACATGATAAATATCTGTATCATTCTTCAGTCTGTGGAGAATCATCTCTGTGAAAAAGATGGAGTTATCATAGAATTTTCTCAGGAGGCATATCCTGTATTTATGTATTTACTTCAATAATAGTTTGTACATAACACTTCCAATGTGACTGATCAAAAATTATACAGTACTCTGTGCATGGTTGTTGCAAACTCTTTTCTATGACTCTTTTTTTATTGAAATAGAGGAGTAAAAATTAATTAACATATTTGTATAAAATTTTTTATTCCCTTCAAATGGCCCTCATAGATGTATTGGTTTATTGCTCATTGATTAAAAGTGTCAGTTTTGTTCCCTTGTTTTATCACTGTAGTTTTATCTATTTTCTTTCACTCACTTGGATTCACAGGCTCCATGACAAAATTAGATGAGTAGAGCAGATAAAGAAAGCTAGAGATATACAGAATATAGGAGAGGATGGCACCAGTTATAGGGAGCACAGACAGGGTTTCATATGTAATACGACATTCCTTAAGTCTAGCTCCTTCAAAATTATTATCTCTATTCATTATATTATACTCACTGAGCATACCTTACCAAAACCTGAGGATGAACTTCCCCTGGGTCAACAAGCTAAAGTTTCATACCCACTTAGATCAGAAAGAGGCAGTAAAGAGCTTATATAGTGGGAAATTCCAGTGGGAGAAGGGGACCAGAAGAGTTTACAGATGGTAAGTAAGAAATAGAGATGTAAAATGTCTCTGAGTTCTGACAATTGAAGTGAAATGATGTCAAGACTGATGACCAAGAAATAATAAGATACTAATGTGCATGATCTTTGTGAATCCTTAAGGATTTTAAGTAAGGACTATCTGACAATGCCTTAATACCTGGTAAAAGAAGGAAACTGCTCATATAAAGCAGGTAGAGGTAGCAAGGCAAACAGAGATTTAGATATCTTCAGGAACCCTTTCTCTTGCCTCGTAGTTCTTAAAGGAAGCTGATCTCTCTAAACTTGGGAACTCTGCCAAACTGACCTTGATCCCCAGAGTATATGCATAGACATGAAAGCCATCAAGAAGATATGGACCTATCTCCAGAAATGGAAATATTTCTGTTTAAATTGATGTAATTGTTTTAAAAATTCTATTTAGGAAGTGAATTTTTTTAAAAATATTTAGAGTTGGTATTTCAATATTCTAAGTTTCCTTTGCAGATGTTTCTTTCAAGGAGGTCCTTAGGTGTGAAAAATTGCTTGGCAATAACTTTGAAGTGCCTGGCAATAACACGATGAAGATTCTAAAAAGGAGATATGAGATAATATCCTTTTAATTGTTCTTCTTTTTAAGAAAAAAATAGTTGTATTCACATAAATGTTTTGCATCACAAGAATAGCAAAGAAGAGAAGTTTCTACAAAAGTTAGTGATATTAGTTTTGGATTACACTTGGGGAGTAATAGAATTTTAAAGGCTGCTAGATAAAAATCACAGGTCACACTTAGAAGTAAACCAATCCAGATTTCAGCTGGCTTCTCAACCCAGATCATAAAAGGTAGGAGGTCTTGGAATAATACATACCAAGCTCTGAAAGAAAATGATAACAAATAAGAATATTATAACCAACAAATTAAACCTTCCATAATAAACAAAATTTAAAAGAATTCACAATGAGAAAGTTGGCACTACAAAACATACTCAATAAAAAATTTCATGAAGAAATGAAAAATAAAGTTTTTCATTTTAAAAATGAAAACAAGCATAGAGAGGAATACACTAGAAGAATAGTCAATCGAAAGAGTAGTTAATACAAATTAAAAACTAGAAATAAATCAAGATGACATGGAACAGAAATCATCTCTCAATAATAACATTGAATATGAATGGCATAAACTCATAAATTAAAAGACATAGGCTGGCAGATTGAATTAAGAAAAACAAGACCCCAAAATATGCTGTCTCCAAGAGATTCACCTCATAGGCAAAGACATTCACAAACTGAAGATGAAAAGATGGGAAAAAACATATCACTCTTATGAATACACAAGGGATTCTATCCTCCTTTTAGATAAAATGAACTTCAAGCCAAAGTTAATCAGAAGAGACAAAGATGGTCATTTCATACTGCTTAAGAAAATTATCCTACAGCAAGAAATAACAATTGTAAATTGGAACATCTATGTACATCAAACAAATTTTTCTCAATATTGTATCACACAGACTACAACACAATAATACTGACTGACTTTAACACACCTTTTTCATCAATGGATAGATCTTCCAAACAAAAACTAAATAAAGAAATTGTAGAACTAAAAAATAGAATTAATAATTTAGAATTTATATATATATATATATAAATTCTAAATTTTATATATATATATATATATAAATTCTAAATTATATATATATATATATATATATATATATATATGTATATATATATATATATATATATATATATATATATAATATTATATCCATCAATGACTGAATATTTGTAGTACATGGATCATTTTCTAAAATAAACCATATCTTAGGCCACAAAGCAACTCCAAACAAATACAAAAAAAGAGATAAAACCTTGCATTCTATCAGATCATAAAGAAATAAAATTAGAACTCAATGACAAAGTGAAAATTAGAAGCTACTCTAACAACTGAAGACTAAATAATATGCTATTTAAGGGTGAATGGACAGCAGAAGAAAACAGGGGTGAAATAAAAAAAAATACTTAGGTGTAAATGAGCCTAATAATACAACATATTAAAATCTCTGGATCACTTGTAAAGGCAGTTCTAAGAGGAAAGTTCATAGCGTTGACCTTATTCATTAAAAGAATAGAAAACGTCAAATAGATAACATAATATTACATCTCAAGGCCCTAGAAAAAGAACAAATCAACACTAAAATCAGCAGAAGGCAGGAAATAATTAAAATCAGAGCCAACATTAATGAATTTGAAAAAAAAATTCAAAAAATCAATGAAACAAAAAGTTGGCTCTTGGAAAAAATAAATAAAATTAGTAAATGTTTAGCCAAATTTAATTAATAAAATTAATACCTTAACCTAAAGAAAGAGGAAAAAATACTCAACTTATTAGAATTTGTGATGAAAAAGGAAATATCACCACAGACATTACTGAAATACAGAGGATAATAGAAACTATTTTGAAAATTTATACTCCAATAAACTAGAAAATCTTGACTACAATGCAAGATCTACTCATATTAAACTCAGAAAAAATAGAAAACTTAAACAGATAACTTTCTAGTAATGAAAACAAAAATGCCATCAACAGTCTACCAACCAAGAAAAATCCAGGACCGGATGGATTCTCAGCAGAGTTCTACCAGAACTTAAAGAAGAACTAACACCAATCTCCTCAAATCATTCCATGAAGTATAAAAGGAAGGAACCCTTGTAAACTCATCCTATGAAACTCGTATCACTCTGATACTAAAACCAGGCAAAGGAAAGAAAACTTTATATCAATATCCCTGAAGAACATAGATTTAAAATTATTAATAAAATATTAGCAAAATCACATATAAAAAACACATTAAAAAGATAATGCATCATGATCAAGTGGGTTTCATACTAGGGATGAAAGATTGGCTCAACATATGGAAATCTATAAATGTATTTCAGTACATAAATACACTTAAAGACTGGAATCATATGATTATCTCAATAGATGCAGAAAGAAGCATTTGACAAATACACTATCCATTAATGTTTAGAACACCAGAAAAACTAGGGATAGAAGGAATATATATATTAACATTGTAAATGCTATATATGCTAAAACCAAGGCCAACGACATTCTAAAAACTGGAATAATTCCCTCTAAAAACTGGAATAAGACAAGGATGCCCTCTTTTACCAATTCTATTCAAAATAGTCCTTGAATCTCTAGCCCGAGCAAATAGACAAAAGAATGAGCTAAAAAAAAAAAAAAAAAGAGGGAGAAGGGGAGTTGCACAGAAGATGGAAGGAGAACCTCATTGTTATACAGAATACATATATGATGTTGTGATGAGAAAAAGAAAAAAAAAAGTGTGTCACATTAGATTGGATAGAGAGAAAGGATGGGAGAGGAGGGGAGGAGTAGGGGGGATAGGAAGGGCAGCAGAATAGAATAGATAATATGATTGATGTATGTACATTCCATGTATGTATTATATGTCAAAATGCATTCTACTGTCATGTATGACTAAAAAAAATAATAAATAAAATTTTTTTAAAAAGTGTCTTTCTATACTTTGTCGAATGCTTTTTCCGCATCTATCGAGATGATCATATGGTTCTTATTTTTAAGTCTATTGATGTGGTGAATAACATTTATTGATTTCCGTATATTGAACCAGCCTTGCATCCCAGGGATGAATCCTACTTGATCATGGTGCACAATTTTTTTGATATGTTTTTGTATCCGATTCGCCAGAATTTTGTTGAGGATTTTTGCATCTAGGTTCATTAGAGATATTGGTCTGTAGTTTTCTTTCTTTGAAGTGTCTTTGTCTGGTTTAGGTATCAGGGTGATGTTGGCCTCATAGAATGAATTTGGAAGTTCTCCCTCTTTTTCTATTTCCTGAAGTAGCTTGAAAAGTATTGGTATTAGTTCTTCTTTAAAGGTTTTGTAAAATTCTGCTGTATACCCATCTGGTCCTGGGCTTTTCTTAGTTGGTAGTCTTTTTATGGTTTCTTCTATTTCCTCAATTGATATTGGTCTGTTTAGGTATTCTATATCCTTCTGACTCAATCTGGGCAGATCATATGACTTAAGAAATTTATCTATGCCTTCACTATCTTCTAATTTATTGGAGTATAAGGATTCAAAATAGTTTTTGATTATCTTCTGTATTTCTGAAGTGTCTGTTGTGATATTGCCTTTTTCATCCCGTATGCTAGTAATTTGAGTTCTCTCTCTTCTTCTCTTCGCTAGCATGGCTAAGGGTCTGTCGATTTTGTTTATTTTTTCAAAGAACCAACTTTTAGTTTTGTCAATTTTTTCAATTGTTTCTTTTGTTTCAATTTCATTAATTTCAGCTCTGATTTTAATTATTTCTTGCCTTCTACTTCTTTTGCTGTTGTTTTGCTCTTCTTTTTCAAGGATTTTGAGATGAAGTATGAGATCATTTATTTGTTGGTTTTTTCTTTTTTTAAGGAATGAACTCCAAGCAATGAATTTTCCTCTTAGAACTGCTTTCAATGTGTCCCATAGATTCTGATATGTTGTGTCTGTGTTTTCATTTATCTCTAAGAATTTCATCCCTGGGATGCAAGGCTGGTTCAATATACGGAAATCAATAAATGTTATTCACCACATCAATAGACTTAAAAATAAGAACCTTATGATCATCTCGATAGATGCGGAAAAAGCATTCGACAAAGTACAGCATCCCTTTATGTTCAAAACTCTAGAAAAACTAGGGGTAACAGGAACATACCTCAATATTGTAAAAGCAATCTATGCTAAGCCTCAGGCTAGCATCATTCTGAATGGAGAAAAACTGAAGGCATTCCCTCTAAAATCTGGAACAAGACAGGGATGCCCTCTCTCTCCACTTCTGTTCAACATAGTTCTCGAAACACTGGCCAGAGCAATTAGACAGACGAAAGAAATTAAAGGCATAAAAATAGGAAAAGAAGAACTTAAATTATCACTATTTGCAGATGATTCTATACCTAGCAGACCCAAAAGGGTCTACAAAGAAACTATTAGAGCTAATAAATGAATTCAGCAAAGTGGCAGGATATAAAATCAACATGCATAAATCAAAGGCATTCCTGTATATCAGCGACAAATCCTCTGAAATGGAAATGAGGACAACCACTCCGTTCAAAATATCTTCAAAAAAAAATAAAATACTTGGGAATCAACCTAACAAAAGAGGTGAAAGACTTATACAATGAAAACTACAGAACCCTAAAGAGAGAAATAGAAGAAGATCTTAGAAGATGGAAAAATATACCCTGTTCATGGATAGGCAGAACTAACATCATCAAAATGGCGATATTACCAAAAGTTCTCTATAGGTTTAATGCAATGCCAATCAAAATCCCAACGGCATTTCTTGTAGAAATAGAGAAAGCAATCATGAAATTCATATGGAAAAATAAACGACCCAGAATAGCAAAAACAATGCTAAGCAGGAAGTGTGAATCAGGCGGTATAGCGATACCAGACTTCAAACTATACTACAGAGCAATAGTAACAAAAACAGCATGGTACTGGTACCAAAACAGGCGGGTGGACCAATGGTACAGAATAGAGGACACAGAAACCAATCCACAAAACTACAACTATCTTATATTTGATAAAGGGGCTAAAAGCATGCAATGGAGGAAGGATAGCATCTTCAACAAATGGTGCTGGGAAAACTGGAAATCCATATGCAACAAAATGAAACTGAATTCCTTTCTCTCGCCATGCACAAAAGTTAATTCAAAATGGATCAAGGAGCTTGATATCAAATCAGAGACACGCCGTCTGATAGAAGAAAAAGTTGGCTACGATCTACATTCGGTGGGGTCGGGCTCCAAATTCCTCAATAGGACACCCATAGCACAAAAGTTAATAACTAGAATCAACAAATGGGTCTTACTCAAACTAAAAAGTTGTTTTCTCAGCTAAAGAAACAATAAGAGAGGTAAATAGAGAGCCTACATCCTGGGAACAAATCTTTACTCCTCACACTTCAGATAGAGCCCTAATATCCAGAGTATACAAAGAACTCAAAAAATTAGACAATAAGAGAACAACCAACCCAATCAACAAATGGGCCAAGGACCTGAACAGACGCTTCTCAGAGGAGGACATACAATCAATCAACAAGTACATGAAAAAATGCTCACCATCTCTAGCAGTCAGAGAAATGCAAATCAAAACCACCCTAAGATACCATCTCACTCCAGTTAGATTGGCAGCCATTATGAAGTCAAACAACAAGAAGTGCTGGCGAGGATGTGGGGAAAAGGGTACACTTGTACATTACTGGTGGGACTGCAAATTGGTGCAGCCAATTTGGAAAGCAGTATGGAGATTTCTTGGAAAGCTGGGAATGGAGCCACCATTTGACCCAGCTATTCCCCTTCTTGGTCTATTCCCTAAAGACCTAAAAAGAGCATGCTACAGGGACACTGCTACATCGATGTTCATAGCAACACAATTCACAATAGCAAGACTGTGGAACCAACCTAGATGCCCTTCAATAGATGAATGGATAAAAAAAATGTGGCATTTATACACAATGGAGTATTACTCTGCATTAAAAAGTGACAAAATCATAGAATTTACAGGGAAATGGATGGCATTAGAGCAGATTATGCTAAGTGAAGCTAGACAATCCCTAAAAAACAAATGCCAAATGTCTTCTTTGATATAAGGAGAGTAAGAACAGAGTAGGGTCGAAGAGCATGAGAAGAAGATTAACATTAAACAGGGATGAGAGGTGGGAGGGAAAGGGAGAGAGAAGGGAAATTGCATGGAAATGGAAGGAGACCCTCAGAGTTATACAAAAGTACATACAAGAGGAAGTGAGGGGAAAGGGAAAAATAATACAAGGGGGACAAATGAATGTCAGTAGAGGGGGCAGAGAGAGAAGAGGGGAGGGGAAGGGAGGGGAGGGGGGATAGTAGAGGATAGGAAAGGCAGCAGAATACAACAGACACTAGTATGGCAATATGTAAATCAATGGATGTGTAACTGATGTGATTCTGCAATCTGTATATGGGGTAAAAAGGGGAGCTCATAACCCACTTGAATCAAAGTGTGAAATATGATATATCAAGAACTATGTAATGTTTTGAACAGCCAACAATAAAAAATTAAAAAAATAAAATAAAAAATAAAGAAAGAAAAAAAACATCTTGACTACAGTCACAGTAAATACCAAAGATTCAAATTAGATAGTTGGTCATAAAGGTGGATTAAGGTAAACTTCTAAACATAATTCGTGTCTACTGCACTTATAATTCATGTGGAAACATGCTGCCTTTCAAATGAAATAGCTTTAGACTTGGTCCCCAAATGCCAGTTGAGATGAAGAAGTTAAAGAAATATATTGCCAGCATGACAAAAAGCAAAAAAAAAAAAAAAAACACATTTAATAAATAATAATAGTAGTTAATACAATGAACACTAAACTCTCACCTTTGCATCTTGTATTAACCAAACACAAAATTTCAAGCCCATTGATTTGACCACCAACCACAATGAGAAATCACTACAGAAACAGAGGCCTGAAAGTATGAAGTGAAAATTTCTACTTTTGACATAGGTAAGAACAATGTCAAAGCAGAAGAAAAATATCTTTTCCCAAGTTCACATAAAGACAAAGCAGAAGATTCGAAGAATTCAATGACAATTTTTCAGTTGAAATTTCAAAGAAATTAAAACAAAGAATGCTTAGAAATAAACGAAGGCATGTCTTCATTTTTAAAATAAAGGTGATAATAATATCTACCTCATCAGGCATCAGGTTTTCATCTCAATGAAGTCCTGGCTAATGAGGTTGCTCAGCACATTTGTTTCCTCTCTTCAAAAAGAATCCTTAAAATGTAATTGTGAATATTCTTTCAGAGCACTGAGAACAAAATAAATTGAGAGGAAATTTAATTATCATTTACTCTTAGATCAAAACAGTTCTTTCTTTTCGAGAAAAACAAACGACAGTGGAAGTAGAGATATCTTTGGAAAATCATCCCCTTCCTTCTAAGAGCGTACCCCATCAACCCGCACAACACAATACCATGGGACTTGGCAATAGTAACTAACATACCATCCACTATTCTGTAACCCTGGTGTCTGTGATGACCAGAAACAAAAACTTAAGCTGAGGGGCTGGGGATATGGCTCAGTTGGTAGAGTGCTTGCCTTGCATGCACAAGGCCCTGTGTTCAATCCCCAGCACCACAAAAAAAAAAAAAAAAAAGAAAGAAAAAAAACTTGAGTTAAGGTAACTCTTGAAATTTTCTTTTTGCTTTTTATAGCAATTGGGAGTAAAAATGACAATAAAAAGGAAGACAATTGAAAAGTGACTCAGGGGAGGCTGATGGTATAACCATGGAAACCAGGGTTTCCATTCCAGCTACACACTTAAGTAGTGTATGCTGTGAAGACTACGTTTCCTTGACTGTGCAATGAAGATCCTACTTGCTGCAAGATCAAAATAGTGCACATAGTATACTCAGCCACTGCCTGACTTGGTATTCACCCATTCCTTCACCTAACATATGTTTAATGAGTTTTTACATTACGTATAGCAGAAAAAAAAACAAAACCCTTTCACGGAGTTTAACACTATGGCACAATAATGAGGCAAGTAATAGTTTCATAAACAAAAGTTAATTCTTTGTCTTCTCCTTATTTGTAATAAAGAGAACACATGTTCTTTCTACTTCCACTTATGAGAATTAAGTGAAGTAATAAATATGGATCCACTCTGGAAATCCAAAGCTCTCTACAAATATTTATTTATGGATTTGTAACAGAAACAGGCACATGCTATTTCCAAGGCCCCAGGGAAAGTAGAAAGATTAACTAGATGGACACTGTCTGTCCTGTTTGAGGAAGGGAGGGACAACTGGACAATGTGGACTCTTCTAGGCAGAAAATACTATGGGTGTTTGAAGGTAAGGATGGGGAAAGGGATTGGATGTTTGAAGGAAAGAGATTTGATTCCATTGAGAGGGTTCAGGGAGCACTTTATAGAGCAAATGTATTAGAACTGTGTCAAAACAATCAGGGGCATTTTGACTTGAGATCATGGAACAGAATAAGCAAAAGCACCGATGCTGGCAAACAAGGGGCAGCAAAAAACAGTAGGTAGCACATTTCGGTTAGATCGAAAAAGGCATTAACGGCAGTTGTCAGCAATAAGAGTTTGGACAAGTGGTTTGGAATCAGACCATAGAGGACCTTGAGGCTGGGCTAAAGCGTGGGAGTTGTTTTTGACAGCTGTGAGTCTTGGAAGGAAATTGAGCAACACAATAACACAACTGGAACTGTGAGTCAGGAGGAGAAATCTACAACTGTGTCTGGGGTAGACTATTATGGCTAGTGATAGAATTTTGCTGAAGTCTTTGGGCCCTGTGAAATCTAAGGTTTGGAAGCTGTTAAAGTTGGAGTGACCTAGGAAACTTGAAATATTTTCATACTTGGTGGCACTGAGTCATGTAAAAAACAAATTCCCTCATATGAATAATATGGAACTCATACAATGGAACCAAAGAGCATAGTTTCTTGGTGGAAATTATGCACTCCTTGTACTACATTTGCCTCAGCACAGGTCACATTATCTATAATCTCATACTATGGAAATAAGGAAGAGAGACAGCAAGAAGTAAAAAACAATATCTCTAAAAACTAAGCTGCTATGACTCATAATCCTAAAAGGTACATACCAGACCCTCAGCCTGCTTCACACCCACTCTGGGCTGGACCTTTAGCATGCAGAAATGGCTGATCAGAGAAGCTGCCCTGGAGCTCCCAGGGGCTGTGTGCATAGAACAAACTGACCCTGACCCTTTCCCCACCCATGAGCCTCATAGAGCCAAAACAGCTGTGGGGGACAGTGGCAGCCACTCAACCAACCTACAAGCAGCTGACAGCTGACAGGCTTCATTTGTGACTCAACACAGATTGTGGAGAAAGCCAAGTTGTTCTGCCCAGCTGTGTTCAGAACTTCTAGACTAAAAGAGAATAACAGATGTCCATTAAAAAAAAAAAAAACTACAAACCTCAAATATAATTTTACTACACAAATACATGCCAGTGAATATTTGGAGAATAAGAACACTTTTTGCCAGCCCTCACAGGGCGTCTGGATGACAAACACAGAGAGGAGGAACTACATATTTCTAATCTCCATCACATTTCCATGATGTACTCCAGAGAGTGTGAGACACTGTCTTGGTATGTCCCACAGGGCACTCTTAGGGCTGGTGAGGTATTTTAGAGCCAGAGGTAAACATGGGAATAGGTTACCTATTCCCAAGGCAAGGATAATTAAGTAGGAGCAAGATAGGTAGCTAAAGACTTTTTCCTATTACCTCACATAAAGTCAGATATTAAATAAAAACATCTGGCATAAATTTACCAACATGGAGGGAAATGGTACTAAGCCACCCAGATAAGCTTTAAAAAAGTTCAAAATTAAAACTTCTAAATTCTCTTCATCCAAATAAGCAACCAACTCCTTGGGTTGGGCCCTCGGAGATTAAGAGATTTTGTAATCATGAGAGGCAGCCAGAGGTGAAGCCCTTTTCTCCCATCGATGAGCAAGTAAGTTAAAAATTTCCCACAGAGGGAATGCTACTTTGGGACCTGTCTTTTCAAAAGCTTCGCCTTGCTACCTTGGCCCAAAGGTCACTATGTTTGTGACCAAGATCTGAGTTCCTGATCTCAATAAAGGGCAGGAAAAGTGCCAGGAAAGTCTTGAAGGACTTGTCTTTGGCTCAAGTCTCACATATGGTTCTACGTTACCTGAATCTGCCTCCAAAACCTTCCGAAGCTCAATTATGAGAAAACATAACCTCTTCCTCAGTACCAGGAATTTCTTCCATCAACTCCTTCCTGGAGTATTATTCTGTGTCTGGAAGAAAACCAAATTGTCTTCCAATAAATTGGAGATTGAACACGTCTTATCCATGTGTAGGGCCCTTTTTGTGGTGGTGGGTCGGGGCTAATTCACTCTGTCTTAAAATGAGCCCTCAAGTAGAATGAGACTTACTTTAAGAAACTTAGATGATACAGCTGAGGATTGCAGAAGTAATTGAATTCATGCTCTTAGACTGATGTACTGGGTCCCAAAATGCTGGAAAGAGATCAAGAAGCCAGGGTAGAATTCAAGGAGCAGAGGTCACAAGCAGAGCTGCAACAGACCTAGATCAGAAGTAAATACCTGAGTCTAGGTGTGTTGAATCTCCTAAAAATATCATCCATAATTGCAGTCAATGACCAACACCCATGGGATACTTCCTGGTTCACTTAAACTGTTTTTGCCTAGTTTGTTAATGGTTACCTTCAATTTCTAAGAAGCTTCTGATGCAAGAGGCTCAGGCTTTACCCCTTATGGTTAGTGTACACTTGCTTTTTTCTGCTGTGGGTTTGGGTAAGGTGGAAAAGTTTAAGTAATTAACTCTTAATTGCCTCTTTCTGGTGTATTTGTTTTCAGATTGTTTTAAGGAGCTTCCTTTGAAAGTCCAAAACATTCCTGTTAATCAACAAAAATTTAATTCTGAGAGAATATTACTAAGATAAATCCATCTCAACAGGTATTAAATGTCATAGAAAACTAGGTTAAATTTTGCTTGAAACCTTATCTTGAAATCTGAGGGGAAAACATGAAATATTTATTTTATTTTACAGTCAACAAATTGAGTTGTAATTGCAAAAATACCCTAAAATCTTAGAAGGATGAAATAGTTATTCTTCATCTGAAGGAAAGTAAAAGTTTCCCAATAAAATTACTTGATAACCTGATCTAGTTCATTGCTTCTGAGTTGGACTACTGTAGCACAATCCAATGAAAATCACATTTTAGGCATGTTCAGTGCCTAAAAATTTTACTTTTATGTATAAGTAGAAAGAACCAATCAAACATAAATAATGTGCATTAAAAAGATCAATAGAGCAGAGGAAAGAGAATGCAGGGAGAAAGGAAAGGAAGAGGGGGAAACATGAACTGACATCAAATTCTATGCATGTACTAATTTGTTGAGATGAACCCAACTAGTATATATAACACCCTAATAAAAAGAAAAGGTGAGGGGATAAAAAAAATAGCAAGATGTTAAATTTAACAATATATCATTGTATACATTTCTATGTATAATCATTTTACAGAATCTTGATAATTCAGATATACTAGCTCATCGTAGATAGGTATACATGTCATATTTTTAATGACCATATATTTTGATACAACATTAAATTAAAAATGAAACAAAGCCACAATATGTTAAAAATAAAATAAATTATTTTACTCTTAAAAATAAAAATTCAAACTACAATCTTCTTCCTGCCTTTAAAAAAAAAAGCTTTATGTATAGCTAGGTTAATTTTGTTCAAGCATATTAAAAACAAATTCTTTCCATTGTATTCCAAATTTGGACTCAGGCAAACTTTGTTATATTCAAATTGTTAAAACCCTGAATGGAATTTCTACTTCTCAGTTTCCTAATCGTGCTCTTGAGCTCCTCTTTAATAGGAGGCAGAAGTTCTGGTGTCTCTATTTCCCCTTTATACTTGGGGACCATCACTGCTCAATGTGCTCCGTGAGGTGTGTGTAGCATGCTTCACAATTCCAGTAAACCTATGCAGCCCACACTCAAATCACCCAGTGGGTTTCTTCCACCTTCCATGGCATCCTGTTCATCACATTTACCTTGTGGTTAGAATTCAAAAACTTCTTTGAAGAAGGAAATCATGGAGTACCAATCTCCCTTCAGTTATTACACTGCAGACAACTCATTGCACCTTTCAACTTGTTGCAAATCCACACCATTATCAGGTTCACATTATTACATCCAGGTTCAATATTTTTCAGCTACTTATAGGCCAAGTTAAGTCTTGAGTTCTCTCCAGAGTGCTATGTTCATTTGAAGAAGCAAGGCATTTTCTTATCTAATTCTCCAGATCTTATTATTTTTTCCAATTTTTTATTGATGTGTTATAGTTGTACATAATGTGGGGATTCACTGTTTCATATTCATAAATGCACATGATACAATTTAATTTGGCCAACATCATTCCCCAATGTTTCCCCTTTCTCTCCCCTCATATCTCCCACTGGTCCCTTTCCTCTGTTCTACTGATCTCCCTTCAATTTTTATGACACAATCCCACCTCACTTTTTTTCCTTTTTCCTTTTTAGCTTATACATATGAGAGAAAATACATGACTTTTCTGAGTTTGGCTTATTTCTCTTAATGTAATGTTCTCAAGTTTTATCCATTTTTCTGCAAATGACATAATTTATTCTTCTTTATGGCTAAATAAAACTTCATCTTGTACATATACCACATTTTCTTATCCATTCATAACATTGATGGACACTTAGGCTGGTTCCATAACTTGACTATTGTGAATTGTGCTTTATAAACATGGGGGGTATGCTCATATTGTTACAGCATAATGACTTTATTTTTTTACATTAAACACCACAGAGTTGTATACATGGGTCATGTGGTTCCATGCCTAGACTTTTAAAGAACACCCATAATGATCTCCACAGTGGTTGTACTAATTTATAGTAACATTAACAGTGTAAATGTTTTTCTTTTTCTACATATCCTCTCCAGCATTTATTATTATTTGTATAATAATACAAATAATAGCCAGCCATTCTAACTGGAGTCAGATGAGATCTCAATATAGTTTTGATTTGCATTTATATGATTACTAACATTTTTCATATATCTGTTGGCTATTTGTATTTCCTTTTTTGAGAAGTATCTCTTTCATTCATTTGCCCATTAATTAACTAGATTATTTATTTTTTTGTTGCTAACTTTTTGAATTTTTATATGTTCTGTAAGTTAATCCTTGTCAGAAATGTAGCTATCAAATATTTTTTTGAATTCTGTAGGTTCTCTCTTTACATTCTTAATTGTTTCCTTTACTGTGAAGATCTTTCAATTTGTTGATGTCATCTCATTTATTAACTCTTGGCATTATTTCCTAAATGTTAGGGGTTCTATTGAGAAAGTTGTTACCTCTGCCTATATGTTGTAATGTATACCTATATTTCTTGTAGAACTTGCAGAGTTTCTGGTATAATTTATAGGTCTTTGATTGATTTTGAGTGGATTTCTGAGCAGGCTGAAAGATAGGGATCTAGTCTCACTCTTCTACGTAAGGCTAACCAATTTCCCAGCACCATTTGTTAAAAAGACTGTCTTTTCTCCAATATATATTTTTGACATTTTTGTCAAAGATCAGATGACTGTGCCCATGTGCATTGTCTCTGTGTCTCTTATTCTGTCTGTTAAACTGGTCCTTTTTTTTTTTTTTTTTTTTTTTCATGGCAGGACCACAAAGAATTTGTTGCTATACCTCTGTATTATAGTTTCAAGTTAGATATTGTGATGCCTCCAGTATTTGCATTTTTGGCATAGAATTGCTTTGGCTATTTGTGGTTTTTTATTCTTCCAAATGAACTTTAGGACTGTTTGTTCCTGTTCTGTGAAGAATGTCTTTGGTATTTTAATGGTGGTTGTGTTGAATCTGTATATTGCTTTTGGTAATATGGCCATTTTAGCAAAATTAATTCTGCTATCCATGAACATGGGCTATCTTTTCATCTTCTGTGGCTTTTACAATTTCTTTCTTCAATGTTTTATAGTTTTCATTGTAGAGGTCTTTCCCCTCCTTGGCTAGCTTTATTCCTACATATTTTATTGTGGCTATTGGAAATGTAATTGTTTCCCTGATTTCTTTCTCAGAAGATTCTTTATTGGTTTTTCAAAATGACATTCATTTTTGTATGTTGCTTTTGTAACCTGATACTTTGCTGAATTTGTTTATTAGCTCTAACATTGTTCTGGTAAAGCCTTTTGGATCTTCTAAGTATAGGATCATATCATCTGAAAACAGTGATAATTTTATGTCTTTCTTTCCTATTTTTATGCTTTTTATTTTCTTCTCTTAGCTAATAGCTCTGGTTGGAATTTTTATACTGTATTAAATAGGAGTGGTGAGAGTGGACATCCTTGTTTTGTACTAGACTTTAAGGAAAATGCTTTCAGGTTTTCCCCTTCCACTATGAACTTGGCTTTAGGTTTGATGTACATTGCCTTTATTATCTTCATGTTGTCTTTTTCTATCCCTAGTTTCTTTGGTGCTTATTGTGAATAGGCGCTGAATTTTGTCAAAGGCTTTCTCTGCATCTTGAGATAACTAGGCAATTTTTGTCCTTAATGTTATTTATATGGATAATTACACTTGTTGATTTGCATATTTTAAGCAATCTTTGCATCCCTTAGATAAAATCAACTTGTTCATAATTTATAAGCCTCTTAATATTCTGTTATATGATTTGCTAATATATTATTAAGAAATTTTGTATATAAGTTCATCAGGGATATGGGTCTTTAGTTTTCTTTCCTTTATGTGCTCTTCTCTGGTTTGGTTATGAGTGTGATATTGGCTTCATAGAATTAACTTGAAAGTTTTAAATCACTTTCTATTTCATGGAATAATTTGAAGAGCTTTGACATTAGTTTTCTTTAAACATCTGGTAGAATTCAGCTGATCCTGGACTTTTCTTCATTGGAAGCTTTTTATTACTGCTTCTATCTCATTGTTAGTTAGTGGTCTGCTTAGATTTTTTATGTCCTCTTGATTCAAAGTTGGCAAGTCATATGGGTCTAGAAGTCTATCAATTTCTTTTAGGTTTTCCAATTTATTGGAGTATAGGTTTTCAAAATAGTTTGTAATGATCCTCTGAATTTTTGTGATGATTTCTTCTTTTTAGTCTTTAATTTTATTAATTTGGGTCCTCTCTCTTTTCTTTTGGCTAGTTTGGCTAATGGTTTATCAATCTTGCTTATCGTCTCAAAGAACCAACTCTTTGTTTCATTGATCCTTTGAATTCTTTTTTTTTATTCTCTATTTCATTGATTTTGGTTCTGATATTAATTATTTCCTTTCTTCTACTAGTTTTGGAATTGGTTTGTTCTTGTTTTTCAAAGACGTCAAGATACATCATGAGGTTGTTTATTCGGAATCTTTCTGATGTTATTCTTATGTAGATATTCATAGCTATAAACTTTCCCCTTAGAACTGTCTTCATAGGGTCCCAGCAGTTCTGGTAAGTTGTATCACTCTCATTTTGGTTCTAAGAATTTTTAAGTTTCTTCCCTGATTTCTTTTATTATGTATTCATCATTCATAAATGTGTTGTTCAATCTCACTATGTTTATGTGGTTTCTGTAGGGTATTTTGGTGTTGGCTTCTAATTTTATTCTATTATGGTCAGATAAGATGCAAGGGATTATATCAATTTTGGTTTTTGTATTTGCTATGAGCTGCCTTGTGACCGAAAATACAGTCTGTTTTGGAGAAGGTTCTATAAGCGACTAAGAAGAAAGTAAATTCATCTATCGTTGAATGATATATTTTATAGATGTCTGTTAAGTCCATTTGGTTTATTATCTTCTTTTAGATCTGAGGAGTCTACTGAGTTTATTCCTGGATGGACTATCTATTGGTGAGAGAAATGTTTGAAATCATCCAGTATTATTGTGCTGGGGTCTATCTGAGTCTTTAACTTGAGTAGTGTCTGTTTTATGTAATTAGGTGCTCCAAAATTTGGGGCATAAATATTGGCTATCATTATATATACTTGAGTTTTTCCCTTTAACAGTATGATGTGACTACTTTTTATCTATTCTGATTAATTTTGACTTGAAGTCTGTTTTGTTGGGTATGAGAGTAGTAACTCCTGTTTGTTTTGGGGCTTCCTTTGCATGGTATATCAATTTCCATTCTTTCACTTTCAGCCTATGATTATCTTTGCCTATAAGGTAACCCTTTTGCAAACAACATATAGTTAGGTCTTGCTTTCTAATCCATTAGGCCAGCCTATGTCTTCTAATCGGGGAGCTAAGACAATTTACATTTAATGTTATTATATAGAAATGTTTATTAATTTCTCCCATTTTGATTGATTCCTAATGTTTCATTTGGTCCTGTTTCTCATTTGCTTAGCTACTCTTCAGATAAGATTTGTCCATTTGTGAACTCTGGTATTTGTTTTTTATTTCTTCTCTGTGGTGTATTTTTTAAAGTATTTTCTGTAGTGCCAGCTTAGAAGTCATGAATTCTTTTAGTTTCTGTTTATCTTGGAAGTTTTTTATTTCTTCTTCAATTCTAAAGGATAGCTTTGTTTGATAAAGCAATCTTGGATGACAGTTATTTTCTTTCAAGGGAACACATCATTCCAAGCCCTCCTGGATTTTACAGTTTGTGCTAAGAAATCTGAAATAATTCTGATTGACTTGCCTCTAGATGTGACCCAATGTTTTTCTCTTGAGGCTTTAAAACATTCTGTCAATGTTCTGTATGTTAGGCATTGTAACTGTAATGTGTCATGGAGAAGTTCTTTTTTGATCTAGTCTGCTTGGGGTTCTGTATACCTTCTTTATCTGAACATCTCAAGATTAGAAAATTTGTTTTTACTTTCCTGAGAGACTATCCATGCTACTAACCTTTATCTCACAATCCTTTTGGATTCCAATAATTCTTAAATTTGGTCTTTTAATTTTTTTCCAGAGTTTTTGTAGATTCTGGTTATGGGTAATTTTTTAAACTTAATACTGAGTGTTCAAGGCCAGCCACTTTACCTTCTACTTCTGATAGTCTGCATTCAGCATGGCCTATTCTTTTAGAGAATTTCTACAGAAAATGTCATTCTATTTATTGTGTCTTTCATTCCCAACATTTCAGTTTGGTTCTTTTTCAATATTTCTATCTCTTTATTGAGTTTCTCATTCATGTCTGTACTGACTTCCTTATTCATTCAGTCATTTTTCTGTGTTCTCTTAATTTATCATTTTAATAATTTTCTTTTGAAATTTTTTATCTAATATTTCATCTACTTCAATATCTTCAGAGCCTTTTTTTCATATTTCTTGTATTCCTGTGTTTGGTTTTATACATCTGTTGGAATGGATTTCTCTTCCAGTCTTATGTGTGGACTTTTTCAGGGCACAGTTTTCTCTGGTCAAAGTGTCCTAGAGTGATCTATATTAAAACCCCTTGTAGGTGTGGTATCCACAGATTCTGTGTTATTTTTCTGTTTTGGCTATAAGAATGAATGTATGTGTGTAGGACCTGAGCCCACCCCCCCTTCCCCAAGATGTTCCTACTTAGGATCTGGTCATTAGTTTGGGAGTTTTATCTCTTCTACTCTTTTTATTAAAATATCATTGTAGTTTGAGTATGGTTAATTTTTGTGTGGACCAAGGTGCACTGTCCTTTGGCTGAATTTAGTTCAGCATCAGAGTCTTTATCTTGTGAACCTGTGGTATCTCTGTATATTTCCAGAATCTCACAGAAAGGGGAAACAAACAATAGCAATAACCAAAGCAAATAATATACACCATTAAAATAGATGCATGCTGCCTAGCATAACATCTACAACACTAATTGCCACAAAACAGGAATGCTGGAGTCATCAATTGCCAAGAGCAGAAACAATAATAGCCATGAACTAGGTCTGGCATTAAAGTAAGCAGCAGGTGTCAACTATGCCAATCACAGTACTAATAACTGCAACACCACGAATGGTGAGGGCAAGAGTTATACAGACCAAATAGTTCTCAAAAGGTGATAAAATATAGCTCATTAAGAGAAAAGAAAATGTGATAAGAAAGTAAAAAAAAAAAAGTTTAGAATGATCAAAATGTAAACAGAGAGAATGCAGAAGAGATGTAGTTAGTGATGGCTATAAGGAAGGAGGAGAAAAATAAGGGGGAAATAAAGAAAAGGGAGAGAGAAAGAACAAGATCATTTGGATGTTAGCAGCAGAAGAAAGGAGAGAAAGAGAAACAAAAGAATAAAAACAAAACAAAACAAAAATATACAAAAAATTCTAACACTCAAAAGATTGGAAAAGGAAAAATAATCACCAAAAAAATGTTTGTTGAGAAGTACGATACCTGTTGCTTGAATCCTAAGTCACAGAGCAACTAAAAATGCAAACTTCCTCTAATCTGCTATCTTGAATCCCCTTCAGATTATTTTCTTGAATTCATACTGGAGACAGTAAGTAGAACAGTGGTTACCAGGAGGTTAAGGAAAGGGGGAAATAGAGTTATTGTTTTATGAGTTCAGAGTTTCAGTTTGGAATATTTATAGTTTAGATATGAGGTCTCCCCCAAAAGCTCACATGTGAGACAATGCAAGAAAGCTTAGAGGTGAAATGATTGGGTTGTAAAATCCTTAATCTAATCAGTGCATTAATCCTCTTATAAGGACTAGCTGGGTGGTGACTGTAAACTGGTAAGGTGTGGTTGGAGGAGGTGTATTATTTGGGACCATGCCTTTGGTGTATATATTTTGTCCATGGTGAGGGGAATCTCTCTCTCTTACTCTCTCTCTCTCTCTTTCTCTCTCCTTCCTGGTGCCTTGTTCCCAGTTGTTTTCCCCTACTACACCCTTCTGATATAATGTTCTGCCTCACCTCAAACCTGGAACAATGGAGCCAGGTCTTCTATGGACTGAGACCTTTGAAACCAAGAGCCTCAAATAAACTTCTCCTAATTGTTCTTGTCAGACCTTTTGGGTCACAGAAGCAAAAAATCTGCCTGAAATAGGGATGATGAAAAGTTCTAGAGATGGACAACAACAATTGCACAAAAATGCAAAAGTACTTAATGCCACTGGACTTAATGCTTAAAAATGGTTAAGTTGGTAAATTTTATGGTTATATATATATATATATATATATATATATATATATATATATATATATAATTTTATGAATTTATGACTATATACATATATATGCAATAACAACAAAATAATGAGACTTTTGAGCAAATCAATCCAGAAGCTTGTCCTACTTTGGTACATTTTAATTTTTTGAGCCAACAATTCTCTATTGTTCACTAGAGTTAGATGTGGATTTTCTGTTATTTAAACTATGAAACACTCTAATAATATCATGTTTTGCAAAACTTTAGTTCTATTGTTTATGTAAAAAAATAACCACTCACATTTTTGTAAATGAAAAAAATTGAGGTTCAAGGAGGTGGCAATTTGAACAATTCACACTAGTGAACAGCAAACCTGGGATTCCAGTTTAAAACATGCTTGGCTGACAATTTTGTGTTCTCTTTTCATATGTAGAACAAATATCATCCAATGAATGAATGTAATCTCGAAATATGGGAACTGTTCTCAAATCAGAAATTGTATTTTTCAATTTAAGCTTTTTTGCTTGTCTTTGAAGCAGTAACTGACTAAAAACATTTATTTGTACTGATTCTTGAGTTTTCTCAATAGTTAATGACATGACTTCCACCAAAGACCACCATCAAAATTATTTGTAAAGAAACCATATGCTTTTATTTTCCATACTGAACTTTTAAATAAAAGCAACATTTAAAATTTTAGAATATTAGCTGTTACATTCAGAATGGATTCTGCATTAGACTTAATTCAAAGACCATATTGTATTCTGAACTATTTGCAATATACTTTGGTTGAAAAGTTATAATTTAATGTAGTTTTTAAATAGAGTTTTATGAAATGCAATTATAAACAAATGTGACTTTTTAAAGAAAACAACAACAGAGTTCAAATTAATATTAACTTCAAAGCATTTGTTTTGGGAGACTATAGACAGTGGTGTTCAGATTATTCATTTATTTAAATATGTAGTTTTATTTAGTGAAACATTTATTCTATGCCAGAAACTCAATGCATTTTTTAAATTCCTTTTACATATTTCTCCAAAGCCAGTTAATGAATTATGCAAAAAAATTATTACTCTATAGTCCTTATAATATCTACCCCAATCAGAACTAAACTATTTGATCATGTACCTCATTCAATAGAGATTTCACACTATGACTAAAACTCAACTCCACCTTCAAAAGTTGAGGAACTGACAAAATTAAAGATATGCCAAAGATTCCTTTATATGTCAGATATAACTAATATGACAAAGCTAGCCCGTGACAATGTCTTGTACCCCATTTTAAATATCAGATTTCATCTTTCACTTACTATTACTTTTCATTGAATTGTAATTGATTTTCTGCAAAGTGCTTATCTCTATTGTCATGCATTTGTCTCTCTCATCAATAGAATGTGAGTTCCAGCATATTAGGGACTTGATCCATTTCATTTATTGCTCTATTCCCAACTGGAAAAATGTCCAATACATAAATGATTCCCCATAAGAAGTGTTTGAATGAATGAATAAAATGAAGATTTAAAGTAAGTTACATAAAATATTTGGCCTTAATTTCACAATTCCATAACTTCATGCAAGTATAAGGTTTAATTTTGATGACTGGAATTGCTATGTATTCAGTTTCCAATATTATTATTTAATATGTAGACCTAAAGATATCCCCTGGCTCAATAGCTATGTAGATTTTCTTATTCTGTTCTTTCCTTCTTTAAAGTGATCATTCATGGTTGGGCTGCCTTCTGGGGTTTTCTCATCTCTCTTTTAAACAATGCCAGGCACTGTTGTAGTTACTAGGGGTATGGCATTGAGAAGACACTTGTTCAATGAATGCTTTGCCATGTTATTGGCTCACACTTTCTGATGTAAAATGATATTCTTGAGTCCATGTGATCAAAACATGGAGTGCAAGGTCAGTACAGTGAAACAAAAAAAGAAAATCAAGGCAACCCTGCCTATAAAGACAGGAGAAGAAAGAAGAGCCAAGATGGGCCCTGGAAAATGAGAATGAAAGGACAATCAGGCAATGCAACACATCCTGCCAGACAGAATATCTATGCTTCTCATGGATCTAGTGGACTCTAAGAGCCAATGGAACATACTGAGCAAAACCATCCAGGTACTACACAGTTGTTGCTATGAGGATTCTGTGAAAAGCCTTATCCAGAAACCAAATAGGCAAAGTCTCCAACTGGAATGGACTCTGCACAACTGGCTACTTTCATATTAGCACTGAATTACATGAAAAGAAAGTTGGTAGAACTGCTGTGGTGGGTATAATATTCTCATATATTCTATGGGCTGTAAACTTCTAGGGGAAGGACTGTTTGGTTCTCTATCACTCCTGGTGTAAAGTCTGTACTTTGGGCAAACATTTTAGAAAAGGGCTAAAAACAAGAGAAAAGAAATTGGATCTTCTTCATCTTCTCAGCTATACCTAAGGACATGGAAAGAGGCACAATGAGAATATTCTCCTTCAAAACATGATTGATATAAATCTTCTCTATGGATTAAATGGTCAATGGATAAGACTTGGAAGCTTCCCCTCCCTAATCCCAGCATCAATCTCCCAAACATTAAATTTATAGCTCATAAATTTACACCTCTCACACAGAATAGCAACCAACAAAGATCTGAATTCTAAATCACTTCCCTGTAGGAAGAGTGTCTTTAAGGTCTCCCCAATAAAGCTTAAAAATACATATAAAGTTTAAAAAAATGAATGTTAGAAGTTACATCAGAGAGGATAGGAAAGGCAGCAGAACACAACAGACACTAGTATGGCAATATGTAAATCAATGGATATGTAACTGATGTGATTCTGCAATCTGTATATGGGGTAAAAATGGGAGTTCATAACCCACTTGAATCAAAGTGTGAAATATGATATATCAAGAACTATGTAATGTTTTGAACAACCAACAATAAAAAATTAAAAAAAAAAAAAGAAGTTACATCAGGTAAAACTTTGCTTTTTTGAAGAAGTATGCAAATTTTTTCAACTTAGGATTAAACACATGAGCTTGTTGACATTTCAGGGCCAATATCAAGTATTTGGATGCTACAGTAGGGTGGAGGGTTGCCTTTTTTCAGAAGTTCCCTGGGCTGCTGCAGCATACTGACTGTGTATGAGGAGGGTTTCTTTGCATTCTGAAGGACATAAATGTGGCTGAAGACTAAACATTTGATTAAGGTCTGCAAGTGAAAAGGAAAAGCATACAATACTGTCCTCTCTGTGAATACTGTTTGTGTCTCCTCCTCAAAGTTTCCATAAAATGGCTGGGTTAATTTCCCTGCTTGGGGGGT
Source organism: Marmota flaviventris (assembly GCF_047511675.1). Classification (NCBI taxonomy): domain Eukaryota; kingdom Metazoa; phylum Chordata; class Mammalia; order Rodentia; family Sciuridae; genus Marmota; species Marmota flaviventris. The sequence continues at coordinate 65,589,066 of NC_092505.1, forward strand.
ACTATAGAGCAAGAGAGGTGGTTTCCCTCCGATAACACTGAAGAGCCCACTTGTTTTTTCCTCTATTTATGTTTCATTTCCTTTTAAACAAATTATTTTTTAATAATTTTTTTTTTAATTTCAGTTCAGTAACATCCACTGTTACTTCATGCAAGAGAACCAACAGCAGGTGATGGAAACCCTGGTTTCTCTGGAATGCCTGGGACAGCCTGCTTCCAGGTCTGGGCCCCAGGTTGCTGAAGCCTTTGGTTAGTATGCCTCTAACAGCACAACCCTTTCTGGATTTCTCCTTACATTCACTCCAACTCTCCCCTCAAAACCTTCCCCAAACCTCATTTCTCTAAAGCAATTCTGGTTTGCACATCCTTTCCTTCCCTTACTCAAAATTGCTTATGCAACCAATGTTCGGTGGTTTCCTGTCAGTGAATCCCCAAGTTAGCATTTCTAAAATCTTTAAGGTTTTATCTATTTTATTCTATTTTATTATTTTTGCACCTTTCTTGGACTCAACATCAACTCAACATCAATTTCTCGATCTCCAGATCTGCTCCCGGATCAGCATTAATTGTTTGTTTCTCAAGTTGCAGAAAAAAAGAAAAGATATAAATGGAGAACTTTTTAACATAGAGTTTTTAAATCATGCACTAGAATCCTCCTCACAGGCCGTAAGAAGCTTTCTGGCTTCTTCAGTAAAGGGCATAGGTGAACCTGTTCCCCAATCGCTCTTATTTGGCCTGTGTTTCCCAGACTTCCCACTTCCCTTTACCTGAGGTCCCAGGTAAAGGTTTAGGCATTAGTCATTGACTCATTGAGATGGGAAAATCCCGTAAAAGCTGGAGAAGCCTCACTTTGCCGAGTGAGAGTGTGTGTGTGTGTGAGAGTGTGTGTGCCCTGAGATGTTGGAGTCCGTGGGCGGAGCGCTCTTTTGTCCTGTCCTGCGCATGTTTAGCGCGCCATCTAGTGACTGAAGCTTAGCAGGGACGGAAGCTCGAGGTCCCAGGAAAACAGATGCCACTCGGAGTTGTAGTGGTTTTCCCTTGGTCTGACTTCAGGTGGCCCAAAGTAAAGTAGTTGTGTCTCAGTTTAACCAGTAGGCAGGTTCAGAATGTCCTGCACATTGTCGGGAGCTTGGTGGAAATGGATGAAAGACTTTAAGGACCTATTGAGAAAGGCAAAAAGTATAGCTACAAAAAGTACAACTACCTCAGAAAGTAGGACTCTAAAAGTGTAAATGCTCTGGATGAGCAAATAAATGAGTCTTCTGTGTAACGGGGTGCACAAAAATTGTTGAAGGAAAATAGATAGAAGGTGTGGGTATAGAATGAAAGAAAGGAGGCTGAACATAATACCTTGTGGATAGTTCTAAACCCAGCTTCAGACTTCAGAGCTACTACTTACCATTGTGTGGCAACAGGTAATTTATTTATTCTCACCAAGTCTCAGTCTGTTGGCATATAAGGTGAAGATCACCCCATTATCTCCTAGAGATGCCATGGGGGTTAAAAAATATTGAAGTGCTGAACCTAGAGCTTCACATGCTCTACAAATAGTTGTTGTTGATAATAGGGAGGGAGAAGATAAAGGAAAGGGGGAAAAAAACATAAGGGAGGAGGGCCAGTAAGGGATAGTGTGGAACATATTAGAATATAATGAAAGAGGAAATAACATTTAGAATGTCCAACTAAGCACAAGGCATTTGATCACCTTCACAGGTAAATCCATGAAAGTGGTAACCATCCCTGACTCCATTACTATATTCACAAGGGTCTATGTGAGCGCCACTGTAGAACCTTCTTTTTTGCTATCCCTGACCTCAAACTATGGGTCCAGTGCTCTACACTCAGCCCTCTTATAGGCCTTCCTCAAATCCTAGCTTGGAGCTTATTATGTGAAAGGGCAAGCGTGACAGGGGGTTATGGGGCTGATCAAGGGAAGCAACTAGGAATGAGATTTTATCCACTCAGAGAAGCCATTAGCATGGCTTTCCTTAAGAGGAGGTTTCCGAGGACCAGGGTCACCAATGTTGGTGGCAATTAATGCTGACTTGGAGAGACTGGAAGAAATATCCACATAACCCGAGTCAACTTCCTCCCCACTTAAAGTAGAATCCTTTGGAAGACCAGGAGGTAGAAGTACCAAAGTGCCTGAGGATGTCCTTTGGAACCTCACTGGATGATTTCCATACCTAAAACCTCTGGAGAGCAAAACATGTAATAGGCTCCTGCCTATTGTCCACTGATTCATGTCTTCCAGGGAAGCTGTTCCTCATCTACCATCTAAAGCTGGAACTCTGAAACTGGAGATCAGAATACCCATTCCCCAGTGTAACAAGCAACCATAGTCTCAGGGGACAGTAGTCATTGCCTGCATTTCTACCCTTTTACCAGCTTCCATCCATGCCAAGGAAAAGTTAGGACCAAGAACACAGTAATATAATTCCTAATTAGCATAATATAAAAACAACCTAGTCATGTTTTCCATGGGCTTTTCCAACCTCAAACTAAAAGCATGAAGTAGAGACAAAGAGATAAAAATATTCACTGGTACTATAAATAGATATATACTGCCTATGTGTACACAGCCAAGCACCCTGACCCAAATGAGTGTCTGCCTCTGGGAAAACCAAACAGCCAGATTTTTCCTTTTCCAAAGTTCAAAGTGAGAACAGACAGGAACAGACGGGCTGGGAAGGCATCCTGATTACTTGGTATGGAAGGGGTTAAGTCCTCAGTCATCCTATTCTAAAGTGATTTATGATGATGTGTAGAGTTTCAAAATTTTCCCCAGCCCGAAGTACAGCCCTCTCCCTTCTCACTGAGTCCACTCTGGATGTGCCGCAATGAAAAGGCGGCGTGTTTTGCTGATCTGTTAAATTCTTAGTGAAGTTTCCTTGATTTCCAGTGGCGGCTGTTGTTTGAGTTCGGTTTGGAGCGAAACTGAGGTAGTCCTGACACTTCCGGGACTGAAGCCAGACAAGAGGAAGAAGAAAGAGAAGGAGAAGGAAAAGAGGAGAAGAAAAAAAGGTGGGGAGAAATAAAGGGAGGAGAGAAGTATAGGAAAAGGGGGTGGGGGAGTCCTTTTCAACATTGCATTCCTGTGTTTTCCCTCAGCCTGGAAAACATATTAATCCCAGTGCTTTTACGCCTGGAAACAAAGGGACTGAGCCAGACTGTGGGGGAAAGGGTGATAAGAAGGATCCCGGAACTCTAAAGAGGGATAGAGTGAGATTCAGAGATCACTAAGACTCCACTTTAAGGGACGTCCTGTGTCGCCACAAGAGACGGGCACTCGCAGAAACACAGGACCAAGGAGAAACTGCGGGCAAATGGAGATACAAAGACTTACAAGGACAGCTCCTTTCTCCTCATCCCACTTGTCCAGAAGGTAAAAAGACGCAGCCAGAAAGGAAAGGAGTCAGACCAGGAGGAAGACAGGCTGCGATCCGTGGTGATACTTTGCAGGCTGGAACGGCAGCACACCCCTTTTGTATTGCTCACCCTCGACAAGCCGAGAGAGGGTGGGGAGGAAAAGTATTTCATCTAGGAAACTGTCCTGGGGACCAAACTTCAGCTTTCCTTTGAAATCCTCTGCATTCCATCTCTATGAGCCACGATGTAAGTGTGTGATCTTTTCTGTTTTTGGTGTGTTTGTTTGTTACTTTGTTGCTTATTTGAAGAAAGGAATTGTGAATGTTGTCATAATTAATATGTTCAGTTTGCATTTTTTTTTTTCTGGAGCATCCAGTTAGTGGAAACACAGCAAGCACACTAACCGGGGAACTAAGTTGGATTTCCTGCTTAATGGAACTGTTTCTATTAAGCACTGACAAATTTCAGGGACTTAAAAGCAACAGAATCTCATCCTATCTTCCATTCTCTGACCTCCCTCCTTTTTCTTCTCCAACTACCCCTCCCCCATCCCCTTGACCAAGATAGAGAAAGAGATAATGACCTGCTCTGTTTGCAATTAAATGATTTTCTTTCTTTTTCCTCCCCTCCCCTTTCTGTCTCATGACCCCTCTGCAACCCAAAGTGGATGACACAATGACGTGGAGACTGGGACCCTGTTTCACCATGCTGTTGGCAATGTGGCTGGTGTGTGGATCAGAACCCCACCTCCCTGCCACGAATAGAGGGACCCATGGAGGGCGGAAGGTGCCTTTGCTTTCCTCAGTCAATAGCAGGCCAGCTCGGTTTCTGAGGCACACAGGGAGGTCTCGTGGAACAGAGAGATCTACCCTTGAAGAACCAAACCTTCAGCCTCTCCAAAGAAGAAGGAGTGTGCCAGTGTTGAGACTAGCTCGCCCGACGGTGCTGCCAGCCCCCGTGGGCATCAAAGGGGCCCCTGTGAAACCTGAGCTGAGACCCAAGGCCAGGGGCTCCCCTGGTGAGATGGTCCGAGATGAGGGGTCCTCTGCTCGGTCAAGAATGCTGCGCTTCCCCTCTGGGTCCAGCTCTCCCAACATCCTCGCCAGCTTTGCTGGGAAGAACAGGGTGTGGGTCATCTCGGCCCCCCATGCCTCAGAAGGCTACTACCGCCTTATGATGAGTCTCCTGAAGGATGACGTGTACTGTGAGCTGGCCGAGAGGCACATCCAACAGATTGTGCTGTTCCACCAGGCAGGCGAGGAAGGGGGCAAGGTGCGAAGGATCACCAGTGAGGGCCAGATCCTGGAGCAGCCCTTGGACCCCAGCCTCATCCCCAAGCTGATGAGCTTCCTCAAGTTAGAGAAGGGCAAGTTTGGCATGGTGCTCCTGAAGAAGACACTGCAGGTGGAGGAGCGCTACCCTTATCCAGTCAGGCTGGAGGCCATGTACGAGGTCATTGACCAAGGTCCCATCAGAAAGATAGAGAAGATCAGACAGAAGGGTTTTGTCCAAAAGTGTAAAGCCTCTGGTATAGAGGGCCAGGTGGTAGAGGAGGGGAACAATGGTGGTGGAGGAGCAGGAAGGCCAAACCTGGGCACTGAGAAGAAGAGAGAGGACTCAAGGAGAGTACAAGTCCCCCCAACCAGAGACACTCGGGTGAAGGTGATGAGAAAGCCGGCCACTACCACGATGGCTCCTCCCCCACCACCTCCAACCCCAAGGGCCACCACTCTTCCTCCTGCTCCACTCACAACAGCCACACGGGCCACACCCCGAGTGGTAACAGTAGCCACGAGACCTACGACCACCACTGCTTTTCCAACCACCCAGAGGCCTTGGACACCCAGGGTGCACCCCTCCTCAACCTCCCCCAGACTCTCAGGCTCAGTTGAGTTGACCACAGCCCGGGGCTCCTCAGTCTCAGAGAATCTCTACCCTCCACCCAGGAAGGAGCAGCAGAGGGAGAGGCTACAGACCACCAGGAGGCCCAGCAAGGCCACCAGCTTCGAGAGCTTCACTGCCAGCCCTCCCACCACCATCTCAGAGCCCAGCACCAGGGCTGCAGGCCTGGGCCGTTTCCGAGACAACCACACAGACAGGCGAGAACATGGCCATCGGGACCCAAATGTGGTGCCAGGTCCTCACAAGACAGTCAAGACAAAGTCGCCTAAAAAGAAGACCCAGGACAAAATTCTTAGCAATGAGTATGAGGATAAATATGACCTCGGCCGGCCCACTGCCTCACAGCTGGAGGAGGAGCTGCAGGTGGGAAATATTCCCTCCCAGAGCTCAAAGGAGTCTAGAAAACATGAAAAGCTTGAGAAACCTGAGAAGGAGAAGAAAAAGAAGGTGAAGAATGAGAAACCAGACAAGTTACTCAAGAATGAAAAGCAAATGAAGAAGACTGAGAAAAAGAGCAAACAGGAGAAAGAGAAGAGCAAGAAGAAGAAAGCAGGTAAAACAGAGCAGGATGGCTATCAGAAACCCACCTCGAAACATCCCCCGCAGAGCCCCAAGAAGTCAGTGGCTGACCTGCTGGGGTCCTTCGAAGGCAAACGAAGGCTCCTTGTAAGTAACATCTTTGGCATTATTTTGTGGGCTGAGGCAGGGCACATTCATGTTTGTCATATTAGTTTTGTAAAGTCACATTGCTAAGTGCCAGACTGTGACTGAACCCCTAGGATGTCAGGAAGCTCAGGCAAGAAAGAACAGCCAGGCAGTAGTAGCTCCCTTTGGTTCAGATGCTCTGTGAACCTCTATCCACACAGCACACACTCCTATAATACAGACTCCATGGATGGAGGACCCTAGACTTGAATCCAGGAAAGCACTGTAGCACTGTAGTCAGCTTCTTCCAAACAGGAAGGAGCAGCAGAGGGAGAGGCCACCATCCTTCCTGCTCTCTTTCAAAGTACCCCCCCATCCTTCCTGCTCTCTTTCAAACCCTGTTTCTGGACCATCTCTCTTTTATGGAGTTCAAAGAAGGATGAAGGAGTTCCCCAAGTGGAATGCTTTGACTCTAGTCACAACTCAGGAAAGGCATTTCTCTCTGCTAGAACCTAGGAACTAGAAGCATAGGTAACATTCCTCCCTAATTAGGTCTGTAGCAATATTGGAAGTCTCCAAGGGGGGGAGGGGAGGGTAAGGCAGCCTGTGTGGAGAGTGGGTTTGATTGGGAATAAGGGTCCTGGTTGTTAGGATCCTCACCCATGCTTTTATAACTAGCTAGCAGAAATCTTCTACCCATAAAGGCTTCATGCTCCATCACTGCCTGAATGACTCTCAGAGCAACAGGGATGGAATGTGGGGAACTGGGTTAATTGCTCCACTCTGTAGTACATTAGAGATGCATCTGAATTTGAAATACAGATGAAGTACAGATGAATTTGAAGTTAAGCTGTATAAAGTGTGCACCCACGCACGCATGTGTGTGTGTGTGAACACCCAGGTGTGTGAACTTGTGTGCAAAAGAGAGACTATCAGTTTCCTACTTCTCCTTTGCCTGTGATTCTGTCACTAGTGTGGAGTGAGCCACAGATTCATCTCAGTAACCCTGTCTTTTGGCCATTACTTGTCACTACTATCCAGAGGATGAAAACAGAATTCAGTTAGATCAAAGGAATGCTTTTACAGGAGTAAATCCATCCTGAAAATAAGGGCAGGTCTCACCTGCAATGTGAAAATGGCTCCTTCTCTTCTTCATGTCTCCTCCCAAGATTTCTACCCTGGGCTTCTTAATGCCATTGTTTACGTTACAATTAATTCAGAGTAAAAGATAAATGAACTGATGTTGGGTAGTGTGGGTCAGGGATGCTTTTCTCAGATACCTGGTGAGGGAGGCATCTTATGCCATCGTGATAGTGCCCATTCTACTATACTCCACTCACTACATTCACACTGCAAAGTGATAAGCACTCTTTTTCCAAGGTGTTTCTTGAAGAGGCATCTTTTAATTTTTCCAGTCTGGCCTAAATTTAGATTAATGATCTGGGAAGAGGGACTCTGATGCTCATTTATCTTAAGTGGTTTCAAAAAGCTTAAATTCACATTTGAAATGTTATTCAGAGCAGAAGTTCTTGTGGTGCTTATCCTGAGTAGAACATGTCCCCCATTCCCTTGCCTGTTCCATTGACAGTGGAACTATGGATTAGAACAAAGCCTAAGCTCTGATTCATTCTAAAGGGTGTGGGTAGCGGGCTGGCTGTGGATGTGTTTATGTCTTATTATGTACTTTTTATGTTACTACATTTTTTAAACAGAGCTTTACAGTGACAAACAAATGTAGGTTATTAGACAATAGACTATCTGTTAGAGAGTTTAACACGTGCTTGAATAATCCCAGAGTCTATATAAACTCAAATGGGAATTTTTCAGTTAGAATCACTGACTTCAGATTAGAACTCTATCTGGTACTTGGATGTTTATTAGGGGACCATGGGGGCAAGCTGCTCCCTGGACCGTGGGAAAGTATTAGTGGTGTGCTCCATGGTCTCCTCCCGAGTACCTGGGACTTTGTCCAGCCCATAAAGCACATCACCCAACTCTGTCCATTGAGCCAACAAGGAGGCAAAGTGTTCTCATAGTCAGGTTTTAACCAACAAAAAGTAATCATGGGTAAAATGTCAGGATTGTTATTGTGCACCCATCTGGCAAATACTTCCATTGCCTCTAGGTTGTGAGTCAAAAGAAAGGGGTTTTCATACTGTATTCCTGATCCTAGTCATGCTCTTGATTTCTCCCTCCTTTCCTTCACTCCCTCAGTCAGAGATCTGAAAGCCCAGCTGGGTATTTTCTGCTTTTAACAGTATCCTTGGTCATAAATTTCTAGCAAATGAAACTCAAAGGACAGCTTCTGCTGATGTCATGTGAGGCAGAACAGAAACCAGCTGGAATTGCTCCTGGCAGCACTGGCTCTTTGGAACTAGCAAGAGAATCCGATTTGTTATTAGAAAGAAAATACCAACAGGAGGCATTTTAGTCTTTCAACTCTGTGTATGCTCAGCTGATAATCATATCACAAATGTACTTTTTGAAAGGCTAATGATGTATGAAGTAAGAGTGAATTAGAAAAGGCCAGATGAAATTAACATGATAAAAAAAAAAAAAAGAAGAAGAAGAAGAAGAGTTTCACCAGACAGGGAGGAGACCAGTGTTTCTGGATGAAACATCATTAATAGTACCATTAATCCTTTTTCCACTCATTTTTTCCACCAAACTCTGCTGATGTTATTCAGGAAGCTTGGTGATTCAATTAATATTCATTAAGGCTTAGCACTCTCAAGCAGTTCAAGTACAGCTGAGAACATTTATGTCTAACTGGCCTCAACTTAACCTAGTGTGCTCAAACAGAAAGCAGGTCTGCATTCCAAGAAATAGCTCAGGCCTCTCCCCTCATCTTTTCCACTTTTTAGTAATTTGATGCCTAACTATAATTTATTGTGAAAACCTAGTGCTTTGTATTCTTTTATACCATTCTTCAGATGTGAAAACACCACGTAACTCTTCCTTACTAATTACTTAGAAAAACACTGGCAGTGACAGTGTAGGTCATGGTTGGGCAATGGCATCCCAGAGGCCTTTAAGGGCATTGAGGGTGGAGCCAGAAGTCCCATGCTTAGGCCATAAGTTAGCCCTTCAAACCTTCTGCTTCTCAGTCTGTCAGCAGAGAAGGGTGTGTCCTGCGGGATGCTTTGTAATTTAATTCTGTGTAGTTTAATTCTCCTAGCAATCCCACGAGGAACTATGTATCAGTCCCATTTTATAGATAGGAATATAGAAGCTGAGAGAGGTTGAGAGGTTACCCAAGGTGGATAGCGAATGTGTAGCAAAGCCCAAATTATATTTGCTTGATTTTAAAGTTCAAGCTCCAATCATGCCCATTCAGTTTGAGCTTCTCATAGCAGATAGAAGGGGAAACCAAAGAATGATGCTGTTTGCTAATAAATATGAACATTTAAAGCTTAATTTTGACACTTGAGTTACCCAGATAAGTGGTAAGGTGTAGAAATGGTTGACATTTTGTGCCAAGCACAAATGCAGAGTTTCTGTCCTTAATACCCAGATACTTCTCTGTATCTCACCACTGGCTTTCCAGCAGTCAATCAAGAACAGTAGAATTCTAGTTGATCTAATCCTTCAGACTGTTTGGGATCAAGTATAGTGAGAGTGTAGGTTAACTGTTTATCACTAAGACAGTGGACTTAGATAGAGGACAGCTGACAAGCCATCATTGAATACTCTCAGATCTACATACTTATCAGTTAAACAAAGGGCCTCAATATGCTTAACTGCATAAATTCAAATGCATACTTAAGCTTTCTTTGGCAACCGAGTCTCCTGTAACTCAAGTGAGTTAATATTTTCAACCTTACTTCAGAGATCCAAATATTGGAATGACAACCTGCTTATTTAGTTTAATATTAGAAAAGAATTTAAGGCTCTGCTTTAAAAGAGACTACTAGCTTGCAAGTTATTTTTCATAATCCTGTAAAACTTTAGTGTTTCGAGTCTAACGATATTTAGAATATTCTGAGACTTAAAATATCTTCCCCTGGCATCTTCCCATTCCTGTTTGTTGCCTTTACATACACAAACAAGCTTCCTTCTCGCCCAAGGCTCTTGGAGCCAACATTACCAGTTGGAATAGAAACATGAATAAGAACCACATCACAATTTTGAATTCATGATATATGCCCTGATTTATTGCTACCAAACAGGAAAGAGGCCAAGTGACAGATAATAATGTTTACTGAGGAGTTCTAGGATGCTCTTTTTAGGAAGGAGAGACTGGAAATGGTTTTCATTACAAATACTGTTTGAAATACTGCCAAACTAGAAAATGAATGTAATGGAGATGTTAATACATAGGGGGAAAGTCCTTGAAATGTGTCAGATGATCTGTCTCTATTTGCCCTGGGCAAGTTGGAGGAGCACATTAAATGTAAGGAAGAAGGTCTTTCCAATTGGTTTGTGGGCAGCATCTAGATATTCATAACCAGGAACCCCTATGTTCCTGAGTCCCTCCCTTCTCTAACCAGAGTCATCTCTGTAGCCTGAGGAACATGGGCCAGTGTTTACTTCTCCATCTGAAGGACAGGAACAGGTCTGAGGTTCAGCACCTGAGGAACTTAATATCAACATAGAAGATAACAGTAAATAAAAGAAGTGGAAAAAATTCCATGAGAACTGTACAGACAACCAGAAGAGTAATTATGAGGAGAAAGTGACTGAGATAAGGTACTGGGGGTAGGCCTACATGGTGGGAGAGGTGACAAGGGGCAAAGAGAGGAAGGAATGTGGGTGAATATGAGAGGCCATAGACAAGCCTATATTGCCCAATTTTTACAACTTATGAGGTTGGCACAGATGTGGTTCCATTATAAAGATGACAAAGCTGAGGTTTATAAGATTAAGTGGCCTTGTTGAGGCTACAGGCAACTTGCGGTGGGGATGGGGCGCATTGAACCAGGATAAAAACACCAGCCCTCCAACTTTTATTGCACTTTCTCTGCGCCACTCTGCCCAAGGCTCCTTTCATTTCTTAGTTTAGACTGGTCTGTCTCTGGAGGGGAAAAAGGTCATGTCAGGGAGCAATTGGAGGAGGATTAACAAGACAGAGCCCAGGGCCAAATCCTGGAGGGCTGGAAACCAGAAACTGAGTCGTGCAAAATGAATGTCACCTGACAGGAAGGTGAAAGCATGTTTGAGCAAAGGTTTGAGATACAAATAAGCCTCAGGGAGTTCTATGTATTTGAGATTCCCACTGGATATCTAAGGCTTGACGCTACTGTGTGCAGAGCACTGTGGGAGAAGCTGTAACACAGGGGAGGAGGAGGTTCTCTATGATTACATATCATCTGAAATTCTTAATTATACACACCCAGTGGTAGGCGAGGACTAGAGGAGGCTTCAAGAACTCTTAAACTCCTGTCATCTCAAGGTCTGTCTGTGGGTTACAAGGATCCATGGTGAAGTTTGAGAAAATAAAATGAAGTCTGTATGTGGATTTGAAGTTAAAAAGGCAAGTAATCATCAGTCACCTAGCATCTGGGCAGCTGTGCTTAGGAACTCCTCTAACATATTCTAAGTATGGGCTTATCAAGTTAAGGATAGGGGATCCAAAATCATTAACAGAAATCTCTTTCTCTTACCTTTGAATTCATTGTTTGATGTTTTTACTTAACCATTCATTCTCTTCACTTCAAAATAGTGTATTGAATGGGCAATGAGGCAGAAAGGAAAACTTGAAATATGTCAAGTTAAAATAGAACTCCAATCTTTAGGCTGTCATCTCAAATCTCACGTAGTTAATTAAAAACCAACCAACCAAAAATACCAGCACCACATCTTTTTAGAGCTACCCTAAATCCTTTTGTTGTTGTTGTTTGTTTGTTTTCTTTTCTTTTTGGCTGAGTGCGAATTAATGAATAATTTGGAGAAAATTTTATTATTTTTCCCCCTTGGGATATTACCTTCCTAAGACAAATATTTCTTAGCTATCATGTCCATCTGAACAGGCATATAATCACAAAATCAAACATGAACATCATCATGTCAATGTAAAATAAATAACAATCTGAGAAAGAAAAAAGTCAAAAAACTTCATCCCAGGAAACCTTTGTTAATGTTCCACTCAAAGGCCATTAAACACATTTTAATTTCCTTGAGCGAGAATATTTTTGTCAGGCATAAAGAACTCATACCAGAGAAAGCTTGCAGACAGCAATAAACACATCTGACAGAGAAAACTAAACAGCAAGATCAAGTTGGGACCAAGTTTATTGACCACTTTTGATAAAATATTTGGAGAGGTTAACAACATAGTGACTTCTCCTGGGAAAAATGCAAAGCAAATAGCCACAAACTTCAGAAATAGTTTGTAAGGTTAGGTGGGTAAATAGAAAAGTGGGTGATAAATTTGAATGTGGTCAAATGCAAGAAATTGTTTACAGAAATAAAATTATTGAGGCTTACCTCTGAGCTAGGTGATGAGTCAACAAAGAGTGAATAAATGGTGTTCACTGCAGATATTAGCCTGATGAGCTATTTGGGGTCAAGAAGATCCACAAGGACTTGGTCATCATCAGAATAAAATTTCACATCCTTTCCCCTCCAGGGGAACAGCATCATGCCTGCCCATTGAGGGAGTGTGGAAAATGGTTCTGGTTTCTGCTCAGGAAAACCTGGTAAAACTGGAGAATGCTCAGAGAAGGCAATTAAAATAAGGAAGTAGAGAAGCTTTTATGTTAAGTTAGATAAAAACATTGAGACTTTCTTAGAGAGTTCAAGAGGACCTTTAAAAAAAATAGAGGTATCCTCATTTGAACCAAAATAATGAAGTACAGTTTCTCAGATTGCTGGTGACTATAGTGTCTCTTTTGATGGCTCTTTCTTTCTAATTTTCTCCCTAAAGAAGGCAGGGACCACAAAGAGGGAATGAAAGGGGGCTAGGTGAAAAAAAAATTCCCAGTTCTCAATGGTAGGGAGGGCTAAATTAAAAGAGTTAAAGCCCTGCTATCGGGGAACTCCAATATCAAAAGAAATTCACCATGAGTTCTGTGCAGGCCAAAGATGACAATAAATATGATGTCTGTGACAAAATATAGGCCAAAAGATCATCATCAAAACATTCTACAAGGTTGCCTAATAAAAAATTTTTAACCATAGAAAGGCCTGGCTATCAAACTCTCTCATTTCTGTGGAATGTGAAAACACATAAACACTGAAATAACCCATGTCTGATTAGCCAATTAGGATAATAAGGATCAAAATAAGGGAAGGGAGATAACACTGGTCGAACAAGTATTGCATGCCAAATGTTTTACATATTATCCAACAGCCTTGCAAAATAAGTATTTCTGTGCAGAGTTCACAAATGAGAAAACAGAGGCACAAAGAGTAATGAAAGAAACTAACTGAAGTGTGTAGAAAACTCTAAGCTGTCTGGAGTCATTAAAAAATAGAAAAGAGAGAGAGAGAGAGAGCCCTACTCAGTGGCCTCCTTTGGCTTTAATTATGCTAAGTGTCCAACACAATAGTCTGTAGTTTTGGTGTTAGTTATTATCTGCCAGCTATTCCAAATCGTCTCTAAAGATTTTGCCGCAGTTTGAGCCTGACACTATGAATCACTGTGTACTTCTCCTCACCCACCTCCAGCTGATCACTGCTCCCAAGGCTGAGAACAACATGTATGTGCAGCAGCGTGATGAATACCTGGAGAGTTTCTGCAAGATGGCCACCAGGAAGATCTCCGTCATTACCATCTTCGGCCCCATCAACAACAGCACCATGAAAATTGACCATTTCCAGCTAGGTTGTCTTAAACATTTTCATTGTATAATTGTTTTTCTTGTATTTAAGGTGGGACAAACATTGTGGGAGAGGTCCTTGGGGATCAAAATGAACATTTAGATGTCTGGAGGGCCCTTTGATTATGGTAACAGGTCTGTCCACATAGCCCTTCCAGGAGGGTCTGGTGTAAGTTTTCAGTGCTTTAAAATGAAAAACATGCAAGCACTCTATCATTCTCTGACTGTCAGTAAGGTGGAGGAAAATGAGAAAAGCAGTGCAGTGTGGAGAGGATAGAGAGATACTCAGCCCCATCCCCTGCATTCTGAGACTTCTTGCCCATGAGCAGCACCATCTGATCTGATCTGCCTGCAAGCTTTATGCTGTGGGTGACTCATCACAGATGGGGACCTGCCAGACCCCTGGAAGTACTTGACTCTGGCAAGCCTGAGGATGGAATTAACCAGAGTCGAGAGAAGCTATTAAGCTAAATGAAAAGTCACCAAAAATATGGACTGAACTGTGCCCAAGTCCTTTTGGAGACCAGAAGAATTTGGCTGAATTTAGAGTTTTCACAATTTTTCATATTAATGATACATGTGAGACTTGGGAGGTGTACAGCTCAGCTTTGGGCAGCTCAGAACTAACTCTCTGCAGTTCTCATGGGGATGTTGCAAGACTGACTATGATTAGGTAAGCCTCACAGCCAGAAGTTCAAACTCTAACCCACCCAATTTCTCTAACAATTACTGTATCTCTAAAACTTTTTTTAAAAAGACTGTTTTTTACATTTATTTTCTACTTTTGCTGTTATTGTTGTTTGACTATAATGGAAATCCTCATATTACATAATCCTTCATACTACTCACTTACATATTCTGCATAGTTTTCATAAAATATGTCATCTGAAATATAAAAATATTTTCCCTATTAACATTTAAATTTAGTACATATAACACATTATCTCACAGATTATTCTGACATGTGATCTTAGTACAAATGGACATGTCAGTTATAATTATGTCAAGATAATTCCAATTTGATTTGATTATGGTCTAGTTTTCAAAATTACATATTTTTATTGTGGTAAGAACACTTCACATATCTACTCCCTTGACAAGCTTTTAAGTTCAAAATATTGTATTGTTCTCTACAGGCATAATCTTGTACAGTGGATCTCTAGAACTTATATAGGCATTAATTTTCAATTATTAATTCTCTACTTTGATTACCTAACTTCCCCAGAGATGACTCAAGAACAAATAGCATCTTTTCCAATGTTCCATAATAAATCGTGGTGCCTTAGTGATTTGTGGATATTTATCCCTGTTCAGTGCATATGTTTCAGAAGAGAAACCAAAATGAGAATTAAAAAAGATTGGCCTTAATCAAAACAACAGTAACAACAATTATCATAAAAACAAAAGATGCAAAAGAAGGAGTTCTAAAGGCAAACAAAATCAAATTCAGAGTTACAACTTATTTGTTGTGTGACCTCTGGCAAGTTACTTCTTGTCTTAGCTAAGAAGACAATCATATCTACTTCCAGGCTATGGTGAGTACTAAATAGGATAATGTACACAAAACCTGTCCAGTAATAATCACCATGATGTGGTCATCATCATCACCACCATTGATCTATCAGTTAGCTAGAGACTAGTGAGCAGTCACAGTTGTCACGGATGCACCTATAATTGCAAAATAATTGTAATTGCTTACTACTAATTATAGAGTGTTGACACATGAATCCTCACAACTTCTCTTTAGGGTCAGACATCATTAGTACTCTTGGTGATAAAAGTGAAGCCCAAGAGACTAATACTGTAAAGCTACATATTTAGTGGCTAACAGGGATTCAACCATTTGTTTCCTGGAGTTCACAAAGTAGCATGAGCCAGTGGACTTAGTTATACTCCAGATGTCTAGAGAGGAAGTCAGTATTCCATCTAGTACAGAGCCTGGTGCTGGCTGCTGATGAAAGCCTTTCTCCAACCAGGTGTTCCCAGTGTCAAATGTGCTACCCACCAAGTCTGTGACAAAGTGTTCCCATCCCTTATTTCAGAGTTTGGAAAAGTAATTATATCTTCCACTTCAGCAGCTGTATGGTCTTTATATAAGCACCTGGTGCTGCCTTGGCAAATTTTTAGCATAATCCTGCTGTTTTCTAGACATCTGGATTGAATACAAATTGCAGGAGGGCTAAGGTTTTCTTTTCTGACTTATTGGAATGCAGGTGTTGTGACTTGGGTATTTGCCTCACTAAATGGCAGCCTGGACCTGATCTGGAGTGGGCAGGGGCTTTATTTTGTTCTTCATCTAATTCCTGGAAGGCCTTTCTCTCCTCATGTTGTGTCCCAGGTTACCCTTATGGGAAAGTCAGCAGCACTTTCAGCCAAGACTGGGAGTCAGCCATGGGAAAATAAGAACTGGCATGAGCCCTGGTCTCTGTGTACCGAACCCCAGCCTTGTCCGACTTTTAGCTGGAAATCTATCCAGTGGCCTTACTTCTCCTTGAAAATAAATCAAGCACTCCCTACTTTTCCATACTTTTACTGAGCCTTTTAAGCAGACGCCTACATCCAATTGCAGTGTAGGCTGTACTCACCAGCTGGTCTGTCTTGCTAAACGTATTCTTACTATCTATACTGGACCTACAAACGTCAGGAAACTTACCTTAAGATTTCAAGCTTTCCTCTAAAGAAAGCTATTTATGCTTTATCAAATTCCAATGCCCATCTGGTTTTACCAGCATGGAGTATATTATACATGAGAGCTTAAAATGGCCTAACACATAAAGGTATTCTTTATCATTAGTGGTATTTAAAATGTCAGTCTAGGGTAAGAATATCAGAGTGTATGTTACATGGGTGGATCATAAATAAACTACAGATAGAAAAAAGGTGCTGGTTAAAAGTACTTTATTGAAGAATTTAAGTGGGCAGCAGGGATACAGCAAGTAGGGGTTTTATTTTATTTTTGTTCCCCTAGCAAAATATAGAGAAAAAAAAATATTTGGACATTGGTATTTAATCACCAAATTTTAAAGATTGTAATACAAGACATTTTGCAGGAAAAAGGAAATTTTTGATCGCTTCTTCTGAAGAAAGGAGAGTTTGAGGGTAATTGATAAAAAAAAATGAGGTGGAAAGTTGATGGGGGTGGAATATAACAAGAAGGGCTGAAGTATTGATTCCTTACTTATATGAGCAAGGAATTTGTAGATAAATTTTTTAAAAATTATAAATAAGAATGGTAGAATGCATTTCAGACTAAAATACCCTTTTGTCTTTGATCCTGTTGGAAAGAATTATTCTTTATGGAGCAGCTTCATAGTTAGCAGGATTCACAACAATCCACAAATACTGCTTTCCCTCTGAGGAAGTCCTGAAAGACTGATGCTTGGCCTCAACTCCACCTTTCATCAGTGATGACAGAGCCTGGCAGCTGCCTTCTTTAGCCCCATCACCCTGAGGTGGGAGGAAAGGCTGATGCGTGCTCAGATTTCCATACACAGGCTGGTGTCTGCCATTGTGTTTATTCAGTCTTTGATTATCAATCACTCTGGGCCCCAGGGTTGAAAGCCTTTCTCCTAACCTGTTCAGTTATCTGTTTTGAACCCAGACCAGGGCCCTTTCTGCCTCTGACAATCGAGGGAGGGAAGTGCCTAAGTCAAACACACAAAACAAGTGTTTGAAGACTGTGCTGGAGGGTGCAGGTCTTTGATTGCAGTCATCAGAGAAGATTTTACAAATGTCAGAGAATTTTGAACAGTGGGTTGATTTAATGCAGGAACCTTGAAAAATGTATAGGTCTTTTGAATAGATGATGATTCTATCAGGGTATTTTTGCTTTTTGCTTAACTTTTTTTAAAAAAAGATACATTTTCTGGATTCCAAAGTCAAAAATATATGAAAGGTATATACAAGCCAGATGTAGAGGCACACACTTGTAATTCCAGTGACTCAGGAAGCTGAGGCAGGAGGATATTAAGTTTGAAGCTAGCCTCAGCAAGTCCCTAAGTAACTTAGACCCTGTCTCAAAAAACAGAAAGGACTGGGCATGTAACTCTTTATTGATAAAAATGGGGAGGGAGGGGGTGGTTAAATTCAGTGATAAAGATCCCCTGAATTCAATCCCCTCCATCCAAAAAAAAAGGTATACACAGACAAGGTATATACAGACAAGTCTTAAATCTACTCCTGATCCCTTTGCCCTGTTATTTACTGCCCCCTATAGGGAATCATATTTGTGATTCCTTGTTTATTCATTTAGTGCTTCTTTATTCAAATACAAGTAAGTAACCAGGGGCCTCACATGTGCTAAGCAAGCACTCTACTACTGAGCCACAACCCCAGCCACTATTGATGTATTTTTATAATAGAATCTAAGAAATAGAATTATTGAACCAAACAGCAGTTATATCTAGTTTTGGTGGTACTTCTAGATTTTTCTCCATACAAGTAGTATTATTTTGCAGTCCCACCAGCAATGCATAGGAGCACCTATTTCCCAAACCACTCCAATTAAGTGTGTGTTCAAATTTTTGGATATTTTGAGCAATGTGCTATGTGGAAAATTGTATCAGTTGAGGAAAGAGTTTGAATTTTCTTTTTATGAGTATGTTTGCAAATTGTTTCATGTGTTTAAGAAGCATTTGTCGTCGTCGTCGTCGTCCTCCTCCTCCTCCTCCTCCTCCTCCTCCTCCCCCTCCTCCTCCTTCTGTCTTTGCCCATTTTTTTCAGTTTAGGGATGGGGCCCAGGCATCTATATTTTTGAAATGTTGTTCAGGTGACTCTGATTTGTACCTAGGTTTGATCTAGAGCATAATGTTAGATGTAGGAGGGGAGAAGAACCAAGAACTAGAAATGTGGTTTGGCATCCAATCTCAGCAGATTTCAAATACCAGGACAAAGGATTCAAGCTTTATTTGGCACATCATGTGAAAACTCTAAAGATTTCTGATTATATTTTTCAAATAAATTTTAAATAACTCTTCAGGTTTTAGTGGAGTTAGACTGCAAGACAGAAAAACTCCTGGGTAGGAGGATAAGTTTTTCATTGAGAGGAGAAGTTGCTCTTTCTCGAGACCAAGTAAAAGTAGTTTGATCAGGAATGGACAGGTTAATCCCACCTATCAATTCTATGTATTTATTCATCCCACAGTGGATATAGGTGGAAAAATGACCCACTCATAGAGCACAGCAAGCAAATCAACTGCCATTTAAATTTATATGTTTTCAATCAAAAGGAAGTAAATTCTGTAGCTAAAGGACAAGTTTGTTTTAAATAAAATATCATTCTACAGACTGCTCAGACATCTTGGAAATAGTCTTGAGATTAAAACCATTTAAGCTTGATGAAATTATATTATGTGTATGAATATGGTATAATGAATCCTAATATTATGTATAATTATAATGAACCAATATAAGTGCATAAATAGATTTTTAAAAAAGCAAGTAAGTGGCTGGAGTCTGCCTCTAGATTTATCCAGAGCACAACCAAGAGTTTTTTTGTCCCCATTGACTTATTCAATATGTTAGCTACATTTTAAATTTCTTACAGACATATCTTATTTAAAATATCAACTACATGAAAATTTAGAAGATAAATATATATGCATGTAATTTCTTAAATCAGACTAGCTGTGCTGCAGGCTCACAAGATCAAAGGAAAACGTATGGGTTCTGTGGTGGGTTTTCGACACAGACCTGAGGTTGCGCACCTTCTTTATCCTCTTTTTTTCATATGATATTTTTCTTAGAAGGGAGTTTTCTTAATTGCCAAATATTTACTCAATGTTTATTATATTCCAGGAACTGTGTCAAGCTAAAAGAATATAAAAGATGACCAAAAAGTCCCTATTGTCAAGTTGTTCATATCTAGAAGGAAGATAGACATATAAACAGTTTGTTGCCCATGCTCGGTGATAAGCGTTATTACAAAAGATTGTGAAAATGTTGAAAGTGCACAGGGAAGGTACAGAGAAGTTGTGCAGGTAATTAGGTCTGCCATGTGGACAAGAGTTAGGCTTGCATCCCAGGAAGAGAGGACATGATACTAGTAATGCAAATTGAGAGCTGGAACCCAAGATACAAAGGAAGGAAGGGTTAATAGATAAGTTAGTTAATACTGGTTGAGTTCATAGGACTAATGGCCTTTTGTGCTATAACAATAATTTGGATTTTTATCCTGTGAGACAGTAACTCTGTCCTCAGAGTACATTGCAGTCAGTCAGGAACCTTATTGAAATGCAGATTCTTGGGTCTCTCTACTAATGATTCTAATTCATTTGGTCTGAATTCCAAGTACTGTGATTTTAACAAGTTCTCCAGATGGTTGTGGTGAAGGTAGACAGTGGATCACACTTTGAAAAACTGCCAGGTGAGATATGGCACTAATAAGGCAAAAGAAGGAGCTGATGTGGTCTAGGCACTGGGGGAATGGCTTGAACTTAGGGAAAACAGGGTGAGGGAGGAGAAACCATGGATATCACAGAGAAGAAGCAGTCCCAGGTAGAAGCTCTGAACATAATATCTGATGCCCACTTGTTCAATAGCTTATAATTGAACCTAAATTTTCTACAGTGTCATTTCTGTCTATAATCAGTCATGGAAGAGAAAATACATGAAGAAATTTACTACCACCTGAATTTTTCCACTATCCTTTGGGGTTGAGGCTCTTAAATCAAGAGGAAACATCCGACTTCAATTGCCACTCCTTGCCAGCACATGACAGAGTTCACCCTCCCTGCTCACCGTTCTCCTCAATGATCTCAAATCCAAATCCCACTAAATATGCTTGGATCTGTGAATAATTCTAGCTGGATTAAAAGCATGTGGACACTTTATAAGACATTTCCTAGAGAATTTTTGCTTCTAAGTCCTCTAACACCTAACAGGAACTAGAGCACTTAGGCAGAATTTGAATAAACTTCACAAGAAGTTGCCAAGTCTATGTTCCTTTTCCAGATGGAAAAGAGCCTCTTGTTTTCCTATCCCTGATTTACACAGAATGCAGAACATGACAGAGACCTGCGACCCGAACAGGCAGCAGGAGACAGGAGCTGGCCTCATATGCACCTTCCTCCAAAGTGACCTGGAATAGATTCTGTCCCGCTTTTGAGTTGCCCCATCCTAGTTGGATCCAATGTCAGTTGAAGCTTTCATTGTTTTTCTCTGGCAGATTCTCTTACTTGGCACAACATGTAGATACTTTAGTAGACTCAGAGTGCAAAATGTTTTATTTCTAATGTTTGATGGAAATATTTCAGGGAACATTTTGATTGGAAGGAGAAACCAGACTGTGGAATCAGTTTTTTTTTTTTTTTGCCATACACTAGTAGAGCAAAGTTTTGCTTAAATCTTGCTCTTGAGTTCTCTATGGGTATAGTAGGAAGAGCCCTGGGTTGGGGTGAGTCATGTTACCTGAGTGCTAATCTTCACTCTATTATTAACTAACAATGTGAGCTTGAGCAAGTCACTCTTCAGAATCTGTGATAAATTGGGCTTTCTGAGAAACAGCTTTGAGACTCTAAGTTTTGTGTGCATGAGGTTAAGGGGGTATATTCTCAATATCTATGAGGAATGAAGGATGAAATATTGGACAGAGGATGAATTGGGGCTGCAATGTCATTGGCCCTTCAGGCTTGTTTACTCTGAGGCTAGAGGGACAGCTTTCATATCTATCCCTTCTACCCACTGCATCAACCATTGAATTTGAGTTATACCTGGATAAGGATGTGACTGGGGAAAGGCAGAGCTCTTCTAAGGAGCACAGTTTTCAAGGAGGGATCCAATTAGGACTATTTCTAGAAAATTCTGTTCTGAAGGGAGGGAGATATGATCAGTACACCACAGTTTCCACTGTCATTCCTTAGTTTCCACATTCATCCTCAGTAATGTGATTGAATGGGCTAGATAATACCTGTGTCAGTTACCTGTTGACACAATAAAGGTATATAGAAAAGACTCATAGCCTTTATAATAATAACAAACATTCATTTAGTTACAGATCTGAAGGGTGTAGCTGATCTAGATTGGGCTAGGTTGGGTTTGCTTACACATCTGCTGCCGGCTATAGGTTGGCTAGGTGAGTCTGCTGATATTTGCTGGGCTTATGTATGTTGGGAGTCACCTAGCTGTCAGCTCTGAATTGCCTTGGCTGAGACGAGATGAAGGCAAATCAGCTTGATTTATCCTCTAGCAGGCATGGCAGTGGCAGAGGCAAGAACCATCCAAATATGCAGACCTCATTTCTATCTTCTACAGTGTCAGCTGTGCTGACGTTCCATTGGCCCAAATAACTGGCAGGTGAACTCACAGTCAAGACATCTCAACCCATTCACTATAACAGGAAGTGCAATTACTGGGCAAGGATACAGGTTACGGGAGAGGTGAAAAATTGGTGCTATATTAAAAATCTACTACAATCTAATTTGGGTTCTAATTAGGAACTTGAATTCTCTCCAGGTTACTAATCTCTGAATCTAGCACCTAACCCAGAACCAATTCAAAATGCTAGTGATGAGTAGTAAGTTGAATGAATAAAAGCAAAAAAGAATGTGTTCGGAATTTAAGATTGTAATTTTAAATGTAAGATAAAATCGGCGTTGTAAAGTCTTAGAATATCAGTTGTTAAGGGAATTTTAAAGAATCAGCCTTTTAATGATTTTCTTTATTATTATTATTCACAAAGAAAAACATGCACTTTCCACTTCATCTCTCCCATTTCACTTCCACTATTACCTGCTATGTGTCTGTCTGGACCTCTTGCTGTGTATATTCCCATTCGACTGTATTTTCTTTTGACTGTATTTTCTTTTGCTTTACTTCTTTTTAACCCAAAACAGTCACATCCTGTTTTTATTCTGAAACTCGCTTTTTATACTGAACAAGACATACTAAAAATAAACAAGTGTGTTTTTATATAACATGAATCTGACAATTTTTAAAGATTAATTTATATTTAGTTAATGATGACAAAAATGTACAACTGGAAAATAGTTTACTTGGCTGAGACATGCCATTTTTTATGTTTCAGTCAGCACCGGGTGGTGTTGGTATGGGCTCTCAGTTCCTGTGCCTGTGGACTCCCTCCAGGAAGCAATGTTGTAACTGTGGGGAGGAAAACAGATTCTTTTCCCCCTCATTGTGATATTTTCTTAGAGAAATCCAGGTCCTTATTTATATTTTTTCAATTTTTCTAATCAAACAAACCAAAGTATTAGTCAAATTATAATTGTCTCCTTTTTATCAGAAAAAGTAATATATAATGTACTGTTTAGTACAATAAGAAATAAGCTTCCATACAGTTGACACAACCTCCTATCTGCTACATTGTGGTTGTTTCTACTGTAATACTGTTCAGTGGATATTGATGTTGGTAACAGACTCTCTTTGTTAATATTCTCGTTATCACATATTTGCTAATTTTTTTTCACATTCACTTTTAATACAGAGAATTATTTTTATGATAAAAAGGTGAAAAAAATGTTTTATGAAACACTATGACTTGTTTGAGAGCGAATAAGTAAATACAGATGCTTTTCACCTTATGATGGAGTTATGTCCTGATACACCCATTATAAGTCGAAAATAGGATCTGAGTCAAAAATGCATTTTACAGCCAGGCTCGGGGATCCACGCCTATAATCCCAGTGGCTGGGGAGGGGGAGGCAGGAGGATCGCAATTTCAAAGCCAGCCTAAGCTAGCCTCAGCAATGGCGAGGCGCTAAGCAACTCAGTGAGACCCCATCTCTGAATAGAATACAAAATAGGGCTGGGGATGTGGCTCAGTGGTTGAATGCCCTGAGTTCAATCCCTGGTGGTATCTGCCTCCCCCAAGCCTCTGCAATCTATTTTATAAATATAACTACCAAAAATCTAAGCTATGGCGTGTAGCTCAACAACATAGTATGCGGCAGTGTCTGTTGTTTGGCCTCATAATTGCATGGCTGACTGGGAGCTGTTGCTTGCTTCTGATGCCCAGTATCATGAAATGAATACCAGGAAAAAGATTAAAATTCAAACTTCAAAATATGGTTTCTACTGAATACATTCCCCTTTAACAGCATCATAAAGTTGAAAAGTCTTTAAGTCAAATCATTGTAAATTAAGCCTGTTTGTAAAGTTGCCCTGTACTTGGAAATGTTAAAATGCCTTTCAGACAAAGAAGTTCCGTGTAAAGGGGCAGCTACCCTGATTGTCATGCTTTCCATTAGCCCAGTGACACCTTCAGGATCCATTCTGAATTATGATGATTTATTTATCCTAGGGTTTGATGATTGAGAAAATACATAATGATTAAAGACTTAATAAATTCAGTCATATTTTGCTTACAATCGTATTAACTTACACAACTTGTATTATGAATAGCTTGACTTCTTTTGGGAGTTAAGACAAACCTGTGACTAAGTTTGAAAATAGCCTTTTTAATTTTTCTCTATAGTTATAATTTGTTTACTGAGTACCAGAGTTAATTTTGTACTAAAAAAAGAGGAACATGCACACAGGTTTCAGACTCAGAATTATGTTTAATGGAAATAAAACTTAACAAAAGTGGGTGAATCTAGTTCCCTGGTGATCCAGGGTGAAAACTTATTCCCTAGGGGAGGTGACTCAGTGGCTTCACTCTTGCTTTCCCCTTCTGAGTGTCTATGAACAGGATGGACAGAGATGGGGCTTTATCCTCTTAGAAGAGTGGCTTTCAAAACTAGCTTATTTACTCATGTGTTTTTTTTTATATGTTTATTATTTCACCCTGGAACCTACATTCACACACAAAGTGAGTTGAAGATCTAAAATAAACCAAGAGTGGTCTGATGAGAGCTGGATGGAGTCTAGAGCCTCCACCTATTCCCTTCCTGTCTCACCACACCCACATTTATTCACATTTCATTTGCCTTAAGATAATGAGAAACCCATGCGTGTGGTGGATGATGAAGACCTGGTAGACCAGCATCTCATCAGCGAGCTAAGGAGAGAATATGGAATGACCTACAATGACTTCTTCATGGTACTGACAGATGTGGATCTGAGAGTCAAGGTACAGATTCTTGTTGTGTTTGATGTGGTTCCATTCCTTAAATAACAAGGATGATTTTTTTTCTTTCTTTTTTTTTTTTTTTTTTTTGGTCAATGAGTCCATTCGATGTATGAGTAAGCACAAATTATTTCTTAGATGGAAAAGTTTTGAAATGGCCCAAATATTTTCAGTTGCCCCATGAATTTGCATTCAGAAATGTTCCCTCCGGAAAGTCTGGGTTGGAGTGACCTCCAATGGCCCAGCTATTTGACTCAGACTAAATTCTTCTCTAACATCAATGTTGTGCATTCATCAGACACTTGTTGAATAGCTGTGGTGTTTGTTCCAAGCCCTGGGGATAAAAGGTGAAAAGTGGTTTCTGCCTTCAACAAATCCATGTTTAACATAGGCCTCTTTTGGAAGGATCTGGAAGTTTACCTCTTGATCCAACTTGGACAAGACTTTAGGATTTCACACCTACTTTCTTTCTGAGCTGAGGGACAAAGTTTCTGAATCATGAAAACCTGTGCTATGTAGCAATAATAATAATAATAAAATTGCTAACTTTATCGAGTACAGTTCTTATGGTAACACTAGGCTCAATCTTTTGCAATCCTCATCTCAAACGTCTAAGATAAATACTAGCATTATTTTTGTTTCATAGAGAAACAAACAGGCCAGAATGGATAAATAACTTGCCCAATTGTACTCAGTGATGGGCCTGATACCAGAGACTGGCTCCAGAGCCCAATGTCTTAATCATTCTAGTAGATTGACAGAGAAAAATTGTTGTCTGGACTATCAGAATAACTGACTAGATTTGCAGTGTTTGTCTGAATTTAGGGAGAAATCACTTCAACAATTCATTCTGTATATGTGTTGCCCCATATCTAAAATGAGAGTTTGGATGATATGATCTTCATGGTGAATTCCCTTGGGGGTGTGGCTCCATGCCACATCCAGACTGCTCTCCAGTTTATGCCGGTGATGCTCATCCAGCTCCTGAATCTATCTCAGGTTGCTTTTGTATGTCCAGACTGCTGTGATCCAGGAAACTGAATTTCATGTCTTTACATTGGATCCCAACTTGTTTCTGAGAATACATAAGCACACATGGCCTAATATTAAGTGTTGCTCCATCAATAAAACAATCCCTGGGACCACAAGGCAGGCCATGGTGGGAACAAGTTCACATATTCTCAACACGTCATTCCATTTGGTTTCCTGTGTTATGTGCAGTGCTTCTCACTTTCCTGATTGTATATTGAATAACCAACTTAATCCCAGGAGCAGGAAAGCAAACCCAGGATTTGGGGAGGGAGGGATGCAGTCAAGAAAGTAAGTGTGGCAGTTGCTTCATAGACTCTGAGCCTCAGAAACATCAGCAGAGGGTACACTGCAGGAGAGTGTTTATAGATCAATGAGCCCTCCAGGTCTAACTGAAAGGATTTCCCTAGAACTCCCCTGAATACTCCAATTCTCTGTGCATTGAACAGAGTGAAAAAAAAAAGCACCTATACAGTCCATGCACTCTGTTTTTTCTTAAACAGCAATACTATGAGGTGCCGATTGCAATGAAGTCTGTGTTCGATCTCATCGATACTTTCCAGTCCCGAATCAGAGATTTGGAGAAGCAGAAGAAGGAGGGCATTGTTTGCAAGGAAGACAAGAAGCAGTCCCTGGAGAATTTCCTATCCAGGTAAATCACCTTCGCAGTCCTGGAAGAGGCAGGTACAGATTTGTTCTAAATGAACTAATGAAAATGCCAAAGAAACACAGGGCCACTCATGTTTCCAGAGTGACCCTCCCTGGAGAGAGGCCGTCTGTCCTACAGTGGGCTGGCTGCTAGGCTTAGTCTTCCTGTTGAAAGTAGCTGGCTGGGTTCAGCTCCAAGAGTGAACATTGATTTTATGGTTTTGGATAGATCTTTACTCTCTTTTTTCTGTTCCTCTTTGGTACAGAATATGGAATTCTGAACTGTGAAGATTAATTTTATTCAGCAGTTAATTTAGAGAGCTCTGTTATAGCATTTTAATTTTACATATTTATTTGTTAGGCCCCTTCTGGTTCTAAACAGCACACTGTCCTTGATTTTCTCCTTCTTACAATGCCAGCAACCAACAAAAGCCCCACAAGACCTCAAAAGGAGAAATCTTCTTGACCCAGATCCCTGACTCTCCAGGGAACGTCGTTTATGAAAAACTTTTTACCGCAACCCCCATATAACTGGGGAAGGAACATACCCAGATTAAAGTGTTTAAAAAAATCTAATTTCCTCTCTTCTCCGTTTCTCCCCAATGCTTAAAAATTCTATAGGGACGTTAGGCCCTAGAAAGTGTAAAACTGCCCAAATCCACCACCAACAAACAAGTTCCCAGAGAACTCAGTATAAACACCACCCAACTGTAATGTGTGGCCAAGGGGTTCCAGAAATGAAGTTAGCTTTGCCAGGAGGCTCAGTGTTGAATGTATATCACTTAGGCGGAAGCACATTTTCCACACCCTATCAAGAATTAGATGATTAATAGATAATCTAAATTCCTATAGGTTCAGGAGGTTTGGGTGTCTTAGGACTTAACATCATGATATATAGAGAACATAGGATTTATCATTCATCCAAGTTTTGGGTCTATAACTTATTAGCTATGTTGACTCTGTGCTTCTCAATAAACCTGCTTTTATAAACTCTGATTCATAAGATGAAATAATGGTAGCCATAGCTCTGTTGCTCTGATCATTTTTTTCTTCCACATTTTTTATTGGTGCATTGTAGCTGTACATAATGGTGGGATTTATTGTTATATATTTCTACATGCACACAATGTAACGATATAATTTGGCCAGTATCATTCCCCAGCATTTCTCCCTGTGCTCATTTTTTGGGTGCTCATCTCTGTGCCAAGCATTTCACTTTCATTCCCTAATTTAATCTTCAGTATAATCCCATGATCCATAACAATCGTTACATTACAACTGAAGCTAATGAAGATAAACAACTTTCTCTAATCTCAGAGCTAGAGTTAATTACAGGAGTCAGTGGCTCCAGGACAATCTGATTTCCAATATCTACCTTTTTATCTTATGCTCCTTTTGAAAATATAATGTGAATTATTTTTAGTTCTGAATATAGAGGTCCAGAGTTTGAAGTGAAGGAAGACACTCTTAAAATCACAGGATTTCAGAACTGAAAGGAACCTGAGACTTCCTTAATCCAGATTCTCAGTCCAGTGCAAATATCCCAGATAGAAATGGAAGGGGGTACCTTCATTAATACTTAAGCCCAACCCAGCCTTCAGCCACTCTAGGCTGAGAAAGGGCTCAGGGTTCCACTGAACAGATGACTTTTCTTCAAGTTCTGGGGCACTGAGACATAACAATCAATGTTAAATATATTCATGTTATAACTTGAAGACCTCAGTTCTCTCTTTAACTTTTAAGTTAAAATTTATTTTTTTATTTATAACCCAGCACATGTTGGCTACCACATTTAAGAGGACTTTGCTATTGCTTACAAATCCAGTACAGCTTCATCATTTCACAGACCCATTATACATTTATTTCTTTTAATTATTTGAAATACACAACCCAAGCCTCTGAGTATTTAAATGATATTTAACTTTAATAAGTTAACTTATAGATACAGGGAATCTAAAGTTTTCTTAGATGTTCTGAAACTGTGTACAGTTAGTAAGATCTCAACTTAAATTACACTTCCTAACCAATTATTCAGATACACATTGTAATTTGAATTTTAAGGTTGTCATTTTATTAGACCAAATGTTTTTAAGCTATACAAGAACATAAATTGTAAGTATAAAAAAGAATCCTTTTAAAATATATGATAAAGTGTATCCACATTTATAAATACATATTCTTAAATATATATCATATAAATATATAATTATTATGATTTTGATTCTTTGGCAACTTTTTCTTTTTAATTTTGAAATTAAATCTTTTCACTCCTAGGAGTGAAAGATGCAAACCTATTGAAATACAAATCTCCAGGTAAACTCAGTTGCCCACTCTCTGAAGCAGATACCTATCATCTAATTCATTGATGTTACTTAAAACCAAAGATTTGGGGCAGTTTTGAGACCTGCAGCTACAGGCATCTTATGGGATTCTTTCACCCTCTCCAGGGAGAGTATTTTTTTTTTAATAATCATTATGTCAAGGATTTCAAAATTTTAAAGGAAAGGTGACATTACCTTGATTTTGTTCATTCACAAAAGCTTACAATATTACCCAGATTGGTCATTGGCTTGAATTTGGCATTTCTTTGATTTTTATGACATGTACAAATATTTTGCATCTACAGTCTTTTAACATAGATGGGGTCCTAAAATATGCCAAGGTATTTTCCATCTAATTTAAGAGCCTTAAAAACTCCTCCAGTCATTACTGTTTCAGGAACATTTGCCTACTATGGATATTCAAGATGGCATTTGATTTTAACTTAATTGTCCCATGGTGGCCACAACTCACGATATTATTCTGCTGATAATTATCATTGATCTTAAAAATTAAAATGGAATAGCATATTACTAACGGAGTGACCAAGACATCCCTGAGTTGGAATCTTGGTTTTCAACTCACTGTGTGTGACCTTGGGTGAATTAAATACTCTGGGCTTTTGCAAAATAATAAGTGTGTCTATTCTTAAGATTGTTGTGATGGATAAATTCAATATTAAAGGTAATGATGGCCTAGGACCTAGCACAAAGTAAGTATTCAGTAAGTGCTAGCTAATAGTGGTACTAGGGTCAGTTAATTCAGCTCCTATTAGAGAATTTTGTCATTAAAGGAGAAGTGAGAGAGATTCGGTAAATACTTGAGAATTGAAACAAGGCCAAGAGAAATGAAATAAACAAAGTGGTTCTGTGAATACCAGTATCCAAATGGGAATTTTCCTTCAAATATGCTGAGTTGTTGGTGAGTCTGCACAGTCTGGTTTCAGCTGACCAGACCCTGAAGCCAGTCTGGTCTTTAGCAATCCTCATTTGGTTCGGGCTATAATTACCTTTTCCTGAGACAGAAGCCCCAAAGAGTGGGCATATGCACACTAAATTGGGAATGCCAGCTAAGAGAAACGAATATATGCCTAGCTTGTAGGATTTTTATTTACCGAAAAGCTAAAGTGACAGAAAAACAATTTTTCCAAAATAAGGATCTGGGTCCAGTTCACATCTCTCAGTTGCATGTGTTGAAGTTATTTCCTTCAGTGTCGCGTATTGGGGCCTTGTATCCTCATGTGAAGGTCTGTGGGAAGAATGATGATCATTACCTGGGGGAAATGACTTCTGTCAGTTGTGTCTGGGACAAGGAATCTCAGCTCCCATCCCTCTCCCATCAGGACTACACTCAGTGGTGCACACAGGTAAACAAGCCAAAATAGACTTCACCCAAAATAGCTCCCTCCAGGACACCCTACTGCACTGCGTGAGGCCAGGAAGGCTGGCCTGGTTGGGATCCTGGCTGGGGACCAGTGCTGGTCTGGCATGCCTCCTAAGGAAGCAGGGAAGTATAGGAGACCGTGTTTGTGACCCGACAGCCTTCACTGTTCCTTTTCCCAGGAAACTTCGGACAGTCTCAGATACTCTTTACCTTTCCTCTGTGCCAAAAACATTCATCTCTTTATCCTCAGTGGAGATTTGAGTTTTTCTTTCCCTTTGAAGAAAAACAAGCAGAGGAAGCAAATGTAATGTCACAGCAAGCAATTCTTGGCAAGCCTTGCGACAGCCATCCATTCAGAGGTTGTATTTTGTCAGACTATCATTTTCTCTCATTCTCCCAAACCACCATTCCCCCAAGAGGCCATTTTCTTCAGAGTTGAAAATTCTCATGTTCACTCTGAAACTAGAAGGGGCAGGGAAGAAGCTGTGAATAAAATCATCTGGCTGCCAGCTTGGAGAAGTGCCTAACGCCCTGTGGTCATTTGCACTGAAGGCAGAAGACACTCTCCATCTTTCATACCTCATTGGGGACCCTGAGAGTGCTAGCTAAGCATCACCTCGGTGGGTGGCAGACTAGGGAAACCACTAGACCAGGCGGCATAGAAGTCTATATTTTGGTACCACCTGAGATTTACCAGTTGGGAAAGTTACTTCTTTAAGTGTCATTTTGTCCTCTGTGAAATGGAGGAAATACAGTATGCTCTTTTTGACCCTGGTGAGGAACTTATTGTGTGGTGAAAGTGAGCTATAAAATGCTTTACAGTCATAAGAATTGAATAGGTTTTCATATGGCATTGCAATAGATAATGTCTAAGGTCTGTCAGTGGATAAAATTCTATCATCAGGAGCCTGCAAATTATGATATGCTCTTCTACACCCATGTTATTGTGTGGATAAGTCACACTGGTAGGTTTTAGAGTTTAATTCTTGTAACATTCCTTTGAAATAGACACTGATATTTTCAGTTCTAGACTAGGGAAAAATGGAGACCTAGTGAATTGTGTGACATACTAAGGATACCCCCCAAAATAGTAGTGAGAAACTTGAACTCAGGTTTCCCAGCTTCAAGACAAGAGCTCTTTCTACTATCCTACCATGTCAGAGCTGTAAGAGCATAAGTCAAGTTTACTATTATATATCCTAAAATCCTCTGGCGCAGGGTTTAACACCTTTCCATGTCATGGGAGTACTCTGTGTTGACTCTTATTAATGATAAGAAGGTAAATTTTAGACCTGCATTTGCTCTGGAAGAACCACTGGCTCCTGAGGAGGGTATATGGTGTTTTGCTTTTTAAGGAACCCTCTTTGACCCTTTGAGCAGCTTTTCCATTTCCCTACTTTCTGTCACTATCATCTACTTAAAATTCAGTTGTCATTCTCTCCTCTGTTTCTTGTCCACATATTTATTTTTTAACCCCTTATAAGCCTTTGAAGGAACTGAGCCAGGACTTGAGTTCTCTTCATTTTTCTTCTGTGTTCCTTACTTCTGATGCTACCGTTCAACATCCAGTTTTAGCCAGTTTTCATTACATTTGAGAGCTTTGTTCTCTGCAAGTGACCTCATCAGGCAAGTGACCTCATCACCATTGACTCATATGTGACCCATCATACAAACACTGAAGTAGGCAGACTGTGAAGATACAACAGAAAAAGTTCAAGAATGTGGTAATGCAGCTTAATTTGAGAATTCCCAGGACAGTTTTGTGGGTCAGTGATTTTTATTCTGGGCATGGAAAAAACTGACAGCTAGCGTTATGTTGCAATCTTATACTGGCATCTATTGTTTGAAGCAGTGGCCCTAGCCTTGTGCTTCTGTTCCAGGTTCCGATGGAGGAGGCGTTTGCTGGTGATCTCTGCTCCCAATGATGAAGACTGGGCTTATTCACAGCAGCTCTCTGCCCTCAGTGGTCAGGCATGCAATTTTGGTGAGTGGGGAGTCACCTCATTTCTGCTTTCCATACCACTCTTTTTCTGGTCAATTCTGAAAAATAACACAGACACTTAGATCATCCAAATATTCCCCAGTCCAGTCTGCAGATTCCCAGACACATGCTCCATTATATTGAATATAAAGTTGCCTTCAGACTGGAGCTTTAGTCAATTATAGAATTTTTTCTTTTAATGTTCCTCATTAAGGTATTTGAAAATATCTAAATATCTACTTCTTTACTTTTGAGGATCTTTACTGTTTGTTGTCTGATTATGTTTTTTAATAAACATATCTAGATGGTAAATCCTAGATATCATTATTTATTTGGGTATTTACTTAGGTACCATTACTGGATTCTTCTTCACAGATTAAATATCTTCTGTAAACTAGGAATAGCTTTGTGAATGTATATATTAATTGAAGCAGACTATACTCTTACCTTTCCCTTAAAAAGGATTTTGATCTATACCTGGACACTAAAAAGACAGAAAGATCTGTTAAACAGAACCTTGTTTTAAATCCAAACAGGTCACAAAGAAACACAGTTTACTGTTCATTTGTAGTGAATTGCTCAGTATTTTGAAAACAAAGAGATAACATTATTTACCAAACATTATTATACTAGTGGGCTGAGTATGGACATATAGACAGTACAAAGCACAATACATACAATTTAGTACTAAGTTCAGTGGTGAACTTAGAAGATGATAGCAATTTCAAAAATGGAAGTCACATATGTGCTATGCATCTGCACAGGGGAAATTAGGAGTTACTAGGGACATAGGGGAAAAGAGGAAGTAGTTAAAGGTCACAGATTAAAAAGTTCATAAATAGAACATAGATGAATCAGCATTATTTTGATACTCTATTTTTTTGCGGTACTGGGGATCAAATCCAGGGCCTTGTGGATGCCAGGCGAGTACTCTGCCACTAAGTCACACCCTCAGCCCTTCTAAGTTTTATTTTGAGACAGGGTTTCTTGCTAAATTGCTGAAACTGACCTCAAAATTAACAATCCTCCGCCTCAAACTCCCCAGTAGCCACCATTCTTGGCTTTATTTTAATACATCTATTAGGATGAAGAATCATTAGTTAATTATAAAACTACTTAATTTAAAAAAGGGTGTGTTTACTGGCCAGAGCAATTAGACAAAAGAAATTAAAGGGATACATATAGGAAAAGAAGAACTCAAATTAGCACTATTTGCTGATGACATGATTCTATACTAGAAGACCCTAAAAGTTCTACTAAAAAACTTCTAGAACTAGTAAATGAATTCAGCAAAGTAGCAGGATATAAAATCAACACCCATAAATCAAAGGCATTTCTGTATATCAGTGACAAATGCTCTGAGAAGGAAATGGGGACAACTACCCCATTTACAATAGCCTCAAAAAATAAAATAAAATATTTGGGAATCAACTTAATGAAAGAGGTGAAAGATCTATATAATGAAAATAAGAGAACCCTAAAGAAAGAAGTCAAAGAAGACTTAGAAGATGGGAAGATCTACCTTGCTCTTGGACAGGCAGAATTAATATTATCAAAATGACCATACTTCCAAAAGCACTATACAGATTTAATGCAATTCCAGTCAAAATCCCAATGACATACCTCATATCAATAGAAAAAGCAGTCATGAAATTCATTTGGAAAAATAAGAGACCCAGAATAGTTAAAGCAATCCTTAGCAGGAAGAGTAAAGCATGTGGCATCACTATACAAGACCTTAAACTATACTACAGAGCAATAGTAACAAAAACAGCATGGTATTGACACCAAAAACAGACTGCTAGACCAATGGTACAGAATAGAGGACACCGAAACTAACCCACAAAATTACATTTATCTTATATTAGATAAAGGTGCCAAAAACATGCATTGGAGAAAAGAAAGCCTCTTCAACAAATGGTGCTGGGAAAACTGGAAATCCATATGCAACAAAATGAAATTAAACCCCTATCTCTCACCATGCACAAAACTCAACTCAAAATGGATCAAGGACTTAGGAATAAAACCAGAGATCCTGTGTCTAATAGAAGAAAAAGTAGGCCCTAATCTCCATCATGTGGGATTAGGCCCCAACTTCCTTAATAAGACTCCTGTGGCACAAAACTTAAAATCAAGAATCAATATATGGGATGGACTCAAACTAAAAAGTTTCTTCTCAGCAAAATAAACAATCAATGAGGTGAATAGAGAGAGTACATCTTGGGAGCAAATCTTTACTCCTCAGACATCAGATAGAGCACTAATCTCTAGGGCATATAAAGAAATAAAAAAGCCAAGCACCAAAAAAATAAATAACCCAATCAATAAATAGGCCAAGGACCTGAACAGACACTTCTCAGAAGAGGATACACAATCAATCAACAAATATATGGAAAATGTTCAACATCTCTAGCAATTAGAGAAATGCAAATCAAAACCACTCTAAGATTTCATCTCACTCCAGTCAGAATGGCAGCTATTATGAAGACAAACAACAATAAATGTTAGCAAGGATGTGGGGGAAAAGGTACACTCATATGCTGCTGGTGGGACTGCAAATTGGTGTAGCCAATATGGAAAGCAACATGGAGATTTCTTGGAAAATTGGGAATGGAACTACCATTGACCTACCTATCCTTCTCCTTGGTCTGTACCCAAAGGACTTAAAAAAGCATACTACAGGGACACAGCCACATCAATGTTTATAGCAGCACAATTCACAATAGCTAAACTGTGGACTCAACCTAGATGCCCTTCAATAGATGAATGGATAAAAAAATGTGGCATATATACACAATGGAATATTATTCAGCAATAAGAGAATAAAATCATGGCATTTGCAGGTAGATGGATGGAGTTAGAGAAGATAATGCTAAGTGAAGTTAACCAATCCCAGAAAACCAAATGCCGAATGTTTTCTTTGATATAAGGAGGCTGATTCATAGTGGGATAGGGAGAGGGAGCATGGGAGGAATACACAAACTCTAGATAGGGCAGAGGAGTGGGAGGGAAAGGGAGG
The DNA here is from genome assembly GCF_047511675.1 of Marmota flaviventris. Classification (NCBI taxonomy): domain Eukaryota; kingdom Metazoa; phylum Chordata; class Mammalia; order Rodentia; family Sciuridae; genus Marmota; species Marmota flaviventris. The sequence continues at coordinate 65,624,143 of NC_092505.1, forward strand.
GGACATGGGGTCATTATTATCCAAAGTACATGTATGAAGACACAAATTGGTGTGAATATAGTTTGTATACAACCAGAGATATGAAAAAAATGTGTTCTATATGTGTAATAAGAATTGTAATGCATTCTGCTTTCATATATAAATAAAAAATAAATGAAATAAAAAAATGTATATTTAAGTTTTGTGGAGCATTATCAGGACCTGGTTCCTTGGTATAAATTTGTACCTGTAAAATTATAAGTACTTTTCAATTTTAAGATGTCAATTAACTCAAAAGAAAACAAAAAACTAGCTCAAAATGGTAAGAAAAATTCATGGATTTTTACTCACGGTCCTATTATCCAGGTTCATAATTTTAGACTTTGTATCAGCATATAGAAAATTCAGTTGTGCTAGTATTCTTAAGCATATTTAAAATTATAGTCCTCAATGGTGCAAGGTAAGACAGAAGTTCTTAGAACAGTTAATTACTTACCACAGTAAGCATATAAATAAAATCATGGTTTGCTAACTTTTTAAAGATGCCTTTGCAGTAACTACTAGGTGGTGCTTTATTTTTAATCTCTGTGCACAAAGCTGGTCCCACATCAAACCCTTTTGTAATATCCAGGAAATGTGAACAAGTTATATTTTCCAGGAATGATTAAATTCATGATATTTCCTTTTGAAATATGACTCACAATATTTAGACTAGAATGCTTCACCTCTCTGGGAAAAGGGTAAAGGCAAAAAGAAAAACATAAAATTGTGAATAATAACATTTCATCTTGATTTTGGCTCTTTAACAAAAGCCTTCCCAAGGCAGCTTTTAATTTTCGCCCCTGAACAATAAATACCATTAATAATCTTATTATTAGCTCCAAGTTATTACTCTGAGAATTTGTCTAAATTCTTGACATGAGGATTTGACAACCTCTTTGTCTTCACAGTTTCCCTCCCTCCCTCCCTCCCTCCCTCCCTCCCTCCCTCCCTTCCTTCCTTCCTTCCTTCCTTCCTTCCTTCCTTCCTTCCTTCCTTCCCTCCCTCCCCTAGGGCTCTTATGTTGAGACAAGGGCTCCTAAGTTGCTCAAGGCCTTAAGTCACTGAGGCTGATTTTGAACTTTCTATTCATCTGTCTTAGCCTCCAAAGCCACTGGGATTACAGGCGTGCACCACCGTACCCAACTCATTTTCCAATTTTCTTTCTTCTGAATCTCTTCACATGCATTTCATCTTCAAAAATATTTCAACAAGCTAATAAGGCCTGACCATCTATCTCTCCATCCCTGAAACTTTCGCTGAGGATGTGAAGGCTCCCTTGCATCTTCCAAATAAGTGATAAAAACTTGCAAGTTAAACTAACAAACTATTTCAGGATTAAGCAGGGCTAGTTCTTTAACCATCCTGATAGATGGAACCTGCAGTCTTTTCTCAAATAAAAATATCTAATAAAAGCTATTATCACTTTAGGTTCAACTTTTTTCAGAAAACTAATCAGCTTAGATTGCAGACTTCAGATATTTTAATGTTTCAATGTTCATTTTCTTCATTTAATAGTAAGAATGACAGTTATAGAACAGATTCTTCCATTTCAATCTATAACCCCCAATCTGATTCTTGTTACTCCTAAAATCAGCAATTGGTCCCTTTTCAAGGTTTTAAAAGTACTCCTTTCTTATGGATAAAATTAAAATAGATTAATTCTGCTTGGTTGTATTTTTATATTCTTTTTAAGAGATTTTGAATTGTTAGCTATCAGGTCCTTGGCAGTAAAAGATATCTTAGAATTCTTTCCTCTAACTTGTGTCTTTCTTTTTTCTCTCAGGTCTGCGCCACATAACTATTCTAAAGCTTCTGGGCATTGGAGAGGAAGTTGGCGGAGTTTTAGAACTATTCCCGATTAATGGTAACATGAGATTTTAAAATAATATGAATGAGTGTTAAGTTCAGTTAAATCATATTAAGTTAAATGCAAGCAGTAGATATACCTCAAAGATGAACAAAGTTTCCTCTGTGTGTGTTGTGTGCATGTGTGCAAGCACAGGTGTGTGCGCAGGATGCGTGTAGGGGAAGGGGGTGGAATGCAAGGACAAATATTGTTTCTAATATAAAATCCTTCAAAGTAAAAGTAAAAACACCCATTTTCTCAACTAAAATAGCAGGTTTTTTTTTTTGTTTTGTTTTGTTTTGTTTTTTGTCTGCGTAAGGCTTTATGGTTTAGACAGCATTTTCTTTTTGGGTTATTTCTCAAAATAGTTTTATGACATAGGTCATATTTCCTTGCTTCCCTTTCAACAGATAAGGAAATAAAAAGGCTTAGAGAAGCTGAGAGAAAATGACTATTGACTGAAGGTTTCAGAAAGCAAATCCAATCCTTCTAATTCTTCTTTCCAAGACCAACAAATCTTTAAATGAGATATGTGTAAACACCTGGCACAGTGCCCCACAGAGCAGATCCCTAGAAAATATTAGTCCTTTTTCTCTTCTTTCTTTTTTTGTCCACTCACCATAATACTTTAATTAAATTCATCCAGATCATAACATAATTAGTATTTTTCAAAGAAGTAAGGTATTTGTTATAAAGATGAGCATCAAAAGAAAAATTGTAATTGCAAAGAAGTCACTAAGCTGATTGGAAGTAGACTTAGAAACATGAATAATATCTTTGTTAGTGACAAATTTTAAAGAAGTTGATCTTGGGAAGACAATGTGTACCAGTTGCCTGAGGTGCACAGATATAAATTCAGGTCGATGGGCTTTGCTGTCAAATTTTTAAATTAAGGGATTGGTTTGATATTTTTAAACATTCCTACAAAAGAGGTGTTATGTGCCCCAAAGTTTGACATTAATAATGTTGCAGAACACTAGGAATACTTAATTTCTAGCAGGAAAAAAACCCAGATGAAACTTCTTTAATTGGATTTTGAGCTAAAGGGAAGAGGCTCTTGGACCTTCTCTCTATTTTCAGAGTGATTTCCTCTAACTTTGATGTTTTTATGAGCTCTGACTCTTTACTTCACTAACAACTATTCCAATGCTGTTCTAGGGAGCTCTGTTGTTGAGCGAGAGGACGTTCCTGCCCATTTGGTGAAAGACATACGTAACTATTTTCAAGTGAGCCCAGAGTACTTCTCCATGCTTCTAGTTGGAAAAGACGGAAATGTCAAATCCTGGTACCCTTCTCCAATGTGGTCTATGGTCATCGTGTATGATTTAATTGATTCGATGCAACTTCGGAGACAAGAGATGGCCATTCAGCAGTCATTGGGGATGCGGTGTCCAGAAGATGAGTACGCAGGCTATGGTTACCATAATTACCACCAAGGGTACCAGGATGGTTATCAGGATGACTACCGTCATCATGAGAGTTACCACCATGGATACCCTTACTAAATGGAAATATGTAACGTTATCCCCAGATTCCCCTGAAGTTGACAAGCCACACATGGCTAGCTACATAAGGAGTTCTTCCACACTGTCACATTCCCTGCCTATTTCTTTCAGTGTTCTTCCAAGACTAAATAAAAAGCAAACTTTCACCTACTCATGAGTTGTTACTGAAACTTCATTAATAGAAAAATTTGGAATAATTGTTTATCTAACTGGAGGGTATGTGGTGCTAAATAATGCAAATGGATATTATTTCCCATTTCTTACATAATGGAAATTACTTGCTATGCAAAATTCTATAAAATAAATATTTATACCTTCCCTCCTTTTTTTCACAGTTGAGTGAAAACTGTGATTATTAAAGACAATTAAACATCTCAGCACAAATGTCTTCAGGAAACATTTGGACAGAATAGAGAATATATAACATTTTTTGAAATGTCAGCCTAAAAATATATAAGATAGATTAGACTGTGTATGAGTTTCATTAAGCTTGATACCAAAGGCTAGAGAAAAACCAAACCTACCTTTGCTATAGACACTTCCTGCCTTGTTTCTGATATTTTTTTGTGTCTGATTCAGAGAAAGAGAGATCAGGGGAGAGGGGAATCCTCACCGGAATCTGGCCAAAGATGATACTCGTTCTTACCAGAGCATGGAATATCTAGGCCCCTTGTACTTAACTTGCTAAATGGGTCTATTGCCATACTGGATCTTAAAAAAAAAAAAAAAAACTTGAAAGGAAGGATATTGTGTCCCAGGGTTCTTTTATTTTTAAAAGGAAATATTATCAAGTTATAGTGGATAAAAATGCAGCTGGACTGCAAAAGGGTATAATTCTTGTCTTTGAAAAAGAACATTAATTTTTTTACATATAGCATGCCAAAGCAATTTTTTTCTCCTTCTCTCTTTTCCTTCTTTCCTTGCTTTTTTTCTGCTTTTCTTTTATTTATTTCAATAAATATTTACCAAGTAATATTAGGCAATATTTATGAGATTACTTGCAGTCAGGCAGTCAGGCATCTAGCATCCGGAAGGCACCATCCTCTGTTAATTATGAGGAAGCTTATTGTTTGGCACTGTGGTTAAGAACTAATTTGCCAAATCACCTGGTATTGGTTTTTCCCTATAATGAGCACATATACTAATAGATGTGTTCAAGCCCCATGTAAATGTTTGCTATTAGCTCATATGTGCCAATTTATCTTTATATCATCTGTACTTTGTTATGAATAAATGATAGTAAAAGTGGAATTTGTTGCTCAATGAACTTCAGAAATTACTTGTTCTATTCCTCATTATCCATAAAGACCATTAATTCTGACTTGTTTTACAGGCAGTCAAGGTCCAGAGAGTTCAAGTGACATAAGAAACACAGTACTTTCAGTGTGTAAACTATGCTCTCACCTCACACCTCTCCCATGGTGGACAGCTTTCCTGTTCTTTCTAGACAATCTGTACCAGTTGCCTCAGGTGCACAGGTGGAAATTCAGGTCGATAGGCTTTGCTGTCAAATTTTTGTCAAGGTGAAACACAGTTTAAAATTGCCAATAAAATGGATTTCTTTGCCATTTCTTCTGAAATTGTAAGGACTAAGTAAGGCATCCAAATACTCTGAATTTCAGGAAACATAATAATGATGAAGTTTCATCTCCCAAGGAAATGAATTAGATAGGAATATTTAAAAATTTACTTACAAACTAATATTGAAAAAAATTCTAGTTCCTTTAACTAAAGAAAGACACCACTCTTTCATAACCTGAGATTCCTTTTTTAAAAAAGAATTCTCTGGTTTCACTAGGAAGCAATGAATTTAAACTTTCCCTTCTTCTAAATGAACGGGTTGAAAACTCATGAGTCATCATTTGAAGTGCTGTAGAATAAGCCACAGCTTAGCAGAGGGACCAGAACACAGAGGAAGATGCTGTTGTTGACCAATGTCCTTAAATTATATAATCTGGAAAATACAAAGTATATTTCAGAAAATGGGAAGATTGAAGAACTCGGTAACCTGTATCTTTGTCTTCTGGTGATACAAACTAGATAGTTTAAAATCTAGATATTAGTTTTATATAAAAGCATTACCTTCTAACAGGAAAAAAAGAAAACTAAGAAAAAACAAAATACAGGTTTTAAGAAAGATTGTGGAATTAATAGAATTGGGAAAGTCTGGAAGGCTTCTTTTTTTAAAAAAAACTGCTTTTTTACCAGAGATCTGCTAGAGATCTGAGTTGAATACTAATTTAGGTCCTTGAGGGAGTGAGAATAGATATTTGGGTTGTGGTTTCTTTGATACTTGTGAATCTTTTTTGGCAGTTAGGGTGTACAGTGCTAAATTCAGAGACTTCCAATGATTGAATCTACACTGAGTTCTCAGAAAAGCCAGACTTGATAGCTCAGAATCGACTTCTAATTTTATATATTTATATATTTATTTATTTATTTATTTATGGGAATGGAGAAAGATATTAAATGACTTCACTGAATTCTTTCCAACATAATATACTACCCAGTGGGGTCACCACCTCTACTCCCCATAGCCAGACATGAGATTCTAAGGCATTCATGTTAGTAAGGACTGTGAGCATCCTGAACATTCAGAGGCACTCTAATAAGGCACATACTTGTTCTTCAACAATTTCCTAATTTGGTGACCATATGTGCATTACACTTCTGACATCCTAAAGCTTAGACAACTGCACAGCCTGCTGAACAGACTGCAGAGAACTTAACTAGTAGCACTTCTACAAAGTAAACAAAGAGTCTTCTACCCCCAAGTGCATGGGGCCAAGGGAGCCAGGCAAAGGAATGGGGTGATTTTAGATAAGTAAGACTGAAATCTCTTTGGCTTTACTCCTCCCTTCTTCCTCTCTCTCTTTGGCTTATTTTTCTATTTCCATGATTCATCTGGTTCTGATATCTACAATTGATTTGATGTAACTAATATTCTAAAGGTGTCACCTTTCCAAGGCTATCCATAATATGAAAGGAGATTCATAAAGAGGAGGAGGTAAGGAATAACTTGGCAAATAATTTCTGGAAGATTGCCCATCCCTGATGGAAGCAAGTCTGACTTTCTTCTCCCTCTCCCCAAAATATTAGAGAAAGGGTAAGTTTCTCTTATAAGCTTTTCCACTATTCAATTTGTCTCCTTTAATCCTCATTTTAATCTTTGGCTTGCTTCTTCTCACAAATTGTCCCTTGAGAAGCAAATTAGAACAAGGATAGGCCCTGTTCTAGAAATATGCTCAAATTTGGGAAGACCTAGTTAGGAATAGGTAGGAGCCTTGATATATGCAAATACCTGATACACACAGGCATATAAGACCATATGTGTGTTCAATGGTGAGTCTCTGTGTGGAGTAGAGGAAGGTAGGAGGAAGAGACCAGGGAGAATGATGAGTCATGATAGTTCTACAATCGTTTGGAGACTAGAATTATTACATTGCTCTTTCCTCAGGCTCCCCATGATTTGAGCAATGACCTCATATTAGCTACACTGTCATAATGGCTTTTGGATACTCAGAGTGCAGACACAGCTTCTCCTAGGAATTTATTACCTCTCTCAAAAAGCTATCTGGGTGTCCATGAAAGATGCTGGCACTAGTATTAATTCTTTTTTAAAAAACTACCTTCTCCTTGAAGTAAACCAAAATGGATAAAAATCAATGAATTCATAGAAAAGAAAATTCATTAAGATTGAGGGAATATTTAAAATCTCATAGCATAAGCTGTGAGAAATATATGCCTATTCACCATCCCCAACATGGAGAAATTGCACAGTTGGAAAGATAATTAACACACTTGTAGTTCATTGCCTGTAACATAGGGTCAATTGTGGCTGACAGGCCTAAGATAGGAAATATAGCTATGCCAACTCATTTTTTTTCCCCTTTCTGTTCCACCCAGCTTCCTAACAGGAGAAAGGAGGTGTGAGGAGGGTACAGGGAGGTTCATGGCTAGAGTGATAAAGCTCTATCTTTATCTTTGGGGATATATCAGTATGTTCAGCTTTTGATTCTTGGCCAAGATAAGTGCAATGAGATTTATGATGTGTTGTTTAATGTCTGACACTACCCTGGTGATCCCCAGGGTCAGTTTCTTTAATGATGGTTTCCAACTGGCATAACAGATTAAGTAAGCCTGGCTGATGACACAGCCTAAAAGGCATTAAAACCTCTGCTCAGAAATTTTACTTTGAGGTCATCCAAAGTCAGGATTTTTTACACAGAGCTTGTTGGTTTAAGTTGGAGACAGTGGACACAGTGTGGTCTATGCATACAAATCAAGACCCTGGAGAGCTTAGGCACATGATACCTTTTGGATTCTCAGTGTCTGTATTTTCTTTTGTTTGATGTGCTATATCTTGTGACTTTAAATAAAAGTTTTATGTGAGTATATTCTGTGGAGTCTGGTCAGCCATTTCAAACTTATGAATTTGCTGGTCTGGGGATGTGGCTCGGTGGTGGAGTGCTTTGACTAGCATGCCTAAGGCCCTGGGCTTGAACCCAAGCACCAGAAACAAACAAATAAAAACAAATATATGAACTTGGGAAATCTTTGCATATGGGAAATCTCTACATAACATATAACTTCACATATAAAGATACAAAATATAAAAATACTTTATATGCTCTATTAAATGTATACACATAATACAAAAATATATACAATATTACATAAGTACAAAATATTAAAAATTCTAGTAGACAATTTCTAAAGAAAACTTATGTGCTGCTTTCAAGGTTCTTCAGTTTAAGCTGAGTTAACACCAAAGCTGGGAGCTTAATACTAAACCAGGGAACAAAGTAAAATTCAAGTGATAACCCCTTTTCATATATAGTACCTGGTGTGTATTATTCCTACCTTTTGAAACTGGCCCTTAGAGCAAAAGTATCAACGATGTATGGGAAAAGCATGCAGCCACACAGTTCCCTCATTGTAGATTTCTGTGGCCACTCCTTCCCTTCCACTTCCTCAAAGCAGCTTTCAATCATGTAGCCTAACTTCAGTGTATAGGCAAAAAGGATTAGGGAAAGGAGATTATGCCTATCTTATTTTATGGCAAGTAACAGGCCTAACTGGAATGTTAAACTGTTTAAACAATAGTACTTAGAAACTTTAAATAAAAGTGCTGGGCATGGTGGTGTGTGCCTGTAATCCCAGCAATTCGAGGGGCTGAGGCAGGAGGATCATAAGTTCAAAGCCAGCCTCAGCAATTCAAGGAGATCCTGTCTCTAAATAAAATACAAAAAAGGGCTGGGGGTGTTGCTCAGTGGTTAAGTGCCCCTGAGTTCAATCCCCAGGATCAAAAAACAAACAAACAAACAAACAAAAACCTTAAATAAAATAAAGGACCTGTACGAAAGGCATTCAAGCATAAAGGCTTAAAATATAGCTCATCTACAGTCAGAAAAAATATGTAATATATAAATGTATATACATACAAACTCATACATCTATACATTTATATTATAGTAGGAAAACTTTACTTCTTAGCAACACTAAATGGTACAAAAAAGATGATTTCTGATGGAAAAAAAAGGTGACCCAAGAATTATTTTCTAAACAAGTTGAAATTTGGGTTAAATGGTTGTAGAAAATAATCAAAAGTGTAAAACCTCATTGAGCAATAATATGACTACAGAAAATTTGGAGATAATAAATAACACCTCAGGAAGTATTACCAGCCAAAAACTTTCAGAAAAATAAAGTCTACTGTTAAAACAGCTTCTTGTTGAAAGATTAGTTAGTATTAAAAAGTTGTGAATGAGGAAGTAATGTCATTAAAATATTGCTTAATGAGCTATAATTTAGATTATAAACAAAAAGGCAAACAAACTTTCTTAAAAGTCACATAATAAATTTTTTTAAATAAACTTCCAAATTATAGCAAATTTATGACAGCATCAATTTTAAGAGACACCACTATTTTAGATCCCATTAAGATAGTACACTGCCAATTTAAATATAATAAATTTTTATCACTTTAAATATTTCATATTTGTTTGAAGAGCTTTTAAAGATATTTATCATGTCTCACTCTTTTTTAATGGTACATTGTAAATATACATAATAGCAAGATTCATTATGCCATCTTTGTGCATGCACATAACATAATCTGATCAATTTTATTCTCTAGAACCTTCCCTTTTCCTCCATTTTTCCTTCTCCTTGATCTGCTTGCTGTACTTTACTATCAGGTACTACTCTTTAATAACATAAAAGGAAAAACACAAGCTAAATAAATTAAACTATTCCTAAAGTATCTTCCCAATTCAAGCCGGAATTTTTTGAGTCACTTTTGGATGATAGCCTTTGATGTCTGATGTCTTCCACATAGAGCAGTTCTCTGTACCTTAACACAACTAATTATGAAACATTTATTTCTTAGAAGAGATTTTCTGCTATCTCCAGGATTTTGTTTTCTAAGCTGTTGACACTCATACAGTAAAATCAGAGGCTAGCATGTTCCTGATCTTACCAGAAGATATCAATGGAAGATTTTCAGACAATAGCCAGGACCACTCTCTCCTTAAAAGTGTCCTAAAGTGGCTTGTTGTTTGAGACATCAAGTGTCACTATGTAGTTATACCAAATGCTTGCACATGAAGGCAAAGATAACCTCACCAATATTGCCACCAGGCTTCAATTGTTTTAGCATATCATCATTTAAAACAGCAAATTTCATAGATGGCAACACAAACTTTTAAACAGATGCAACACAGTAAAACATATTGGATGAAATTCCCAGCGTTTATAAGAAGAAGTGATAGTTGGCAGGCAAATTATCATAAATTTCTCATCTTTCAGGGAAAAGAATCAATGACTATCTTTTAATTCTTGAAGTTGACAAATTTGTAAATAAAGTTCTAAATTTACTTTTAAAAATAAAAAAAGCAACTTTGAATAAAACAGACTAGAAATGTAAATGGAATAAATTTCAAATATCTTAAGAAACTTTCAGATTTTTGTCAAAATATCAAGCCAATACTAATTTCCTCAAAAAGTTTACTGTATGCTAAAGGAAAAGCCAAACTATACTTAAGGATTCAGTCAAAACAATGGAAACAAGAACATGCAAATAATATAACACTGATATCAATATTGTTGAAGTTAATTAATACGTCAACATTATAACATTAGCAATATTATCATTAATATAGTTTATATTTGTTATGAAATGTGCAACATTATCAGTAACAACACTGTTCAAATTTAAAATTAAAAAGCATTAAATGAGAAAAAATGGTGACTTTTTAATTATTAAGGTAATATACAAATTGTTAAGCTACAGCTGGCGTGCACCTTTCTGTGCCAAAAGACACAAGTGAATGATAAAAAAAAATTGTCAAAACCACAATGGGAAAGTGACAGACACCCTGTAATAAATTTGTACTAAGAAAATAAAGAGTATACTTTTGTCTAAATGCTCATGAAACATGCATAATAGTGATCATGATGAAAATATCCCTTATCTCTAATAGAAAAGAATAAAGATATAATAGAAAAGAACATGGATCTCATTCTCTAATCAAATATGAAAACTAGAAATAAACAAAAATATAAATCAAAACCTCAAGGCCATTATCCTGACTCAAAATAGAACAGTTAGAAAATAATGACAATGACAATAGTATATTTCAGTCTTTGTGGATTCATTGACATCCCTCCAGATGATGTCTACTAGTTTTAAACATATTCATTAACAAACCAAAAAGGAAATACACATTTTTTTTCAACAAGGTAGAAAAAGAACAAAAGCCAAACCCTTAAAAAATTGAACACATTATAAATTTTAAAAAAGTAAAAATTAATTAGAAGACAGGATTCTGGTAACATGGTGGCACAGGAGGCACCAAGCATCTGTTTCCTCACCTGAATAACAAATGTACTGGCAGATAGGCCTCATGCAACTATTTTGGAACTATGAAGCTATTGAAGACTTGCAACTTCCAGGGGAAGGTTTGGATTATAAATTGCAGTTAATTTTGGTCAATGTTAGCTCTTAGCACAGTGACAGCTATTAATCCCACACCCCTTAGCCCCGCCCCATGGCAGGGAGCTGTGCTTATATTCCTGGTGTAGACTGCTTGCAGCTAGACCCAGGGTGGGCAAAAAGGGCCCTGTTCTCCAAATATTGGGGAGCTATGCTCTGATCATTGCTTCTGATCACAGAAGTTCAAAGTGGTGAAGCCAATGTCATCACAGCTTCCTCCTCTCAATATTGCGCAGCCTTCAACTTTGGACTGAAATGATTTCCATAGGATTTAAAAATCCTTTCCCCTCTGTGATGGTTAATTCTAGGTGTTAACTTGACTGGATTAAGTAATACCTAAGGAAATATTATTTTGGAGTGGCTGTGAAAATGTTTCCAGACAAGACTGTCATGTAAGTCAGTGAAATGAGTGGGAAGGATCTGCTCCAAATGTGGGGTGGGGGTAATGACAGCCAATTGGCTGGAGGGCCTGAATAGAATAAAAAAGGGGGAAAAAAAGGTGATTTCCTCTCTCAATTCAGGAGCTGGTACACTCTCCTCCTACCTTGAAGATCAGAACTTCAGGGTCTCTGGTCCTTGGACACCACGATGTATACTAATGGTCTCTTGGGTTCTCAGGCTTTTTGCCTCAGACTGTAAGTGCTACACTCTCGTGGTTCTGAAGCCTTTGGATTTGTACTGAGTTAAACTAACAGCACCCCACATATCACTACCCTAAGGAACTGAGTGTGTAAACTTTAGGATAATAAATGTAATCATTATGGTAACTACAAAGAAAACTAAAGAATATACATAAAAAGAAATGAGAAAGGAAAACACAAAGGAAGATAGTAATACAGGAAATGAGGGATTAAAAAATGCTCTAAGGTACATAGAAAATAGTAAATGGCACAAAGAAGTCCCTCCTATCAGCAGTTAATTTACATGTATATAGATTAAGATTTCCAATCAAAAGTTAGAGATTGGCATAATGAATAAAAAATCACGAACTATATGCTAAATACCAGAGACTTATTTTAGATCTAAATTATTTTGGATCAACTGATTTCAACAAATAAGTTGAAAATGAAAGAATAAAAAGGAATCTTCCATTTGAATAGAAAACATCATATTCAGTGGTAAAGACTGAAGCTTTTCCTCTAAGATCGGCAACAAGGCAGGAATGCCCAATTCAAACGTTTATGTTCAACACAGTATTCATAGGGCAATTAGGCAAGAAATAGGGGGGAAAAAGGCATCCAAAGCAGAAAAGAAGATAGTACAATTCACAGATAGTACAATTTTATATATAGGCAACTCTTAGAGATTGCACACACACTCCACGCACACCCACAAATCCATTAGGGCTAATTAACAAAGTTAGCAATATAGTAGGATGCAAACAAAGTCAAAACACAAAAATCAGTTGTAGTTATAGTTAAAATGAAAGAATAAAAAGGAATCTTTCAAAAAATTGAAAAAGAAAACAATTTCAGGTAATAGCAGCAAAAAGAGTAAAATACTTAAGAATTACATGTAACCAAGCAGGTGAACAACTTATGAAATAAAAACTACAAGATATTAAAGACATAAGAAATTAAAGACATAAATAGATGGAAAGACATCTCGTGTTCATGTATTGGAAGACTTAATCTTATTAAGATGTCAATACAAAGTAATATATGGATTTAATGCAATCCTATAAAAATGCCAAATTTTCGTGTTTGCAGACATTGAAAACCCCATAATAAAATTCACATGGAATCTTAAGATTTGCTGAATAGCCAAAATAATCCCCAAAAAGAAGAAGTAAGTTGGAGGATGCACACTTTAAGATTTAAAAATTTACTACAAAGCTACAGTAATCAAAACAGTGTAATACTGGCCTAAAGACAGATACAGACCACTAAATAGAATTAAAACTCTCACAAATATAGTCAAATATTTTCAAGAAGATTGCCAACACTATCCAATGATGACAACAATCTTTTCACCAAATGATACTGGGAAATTTGGATATGCACATGCAAAAGGATGGAGTTAATTATATACATTATAATATACATAAGTCACAATAGTCAAAAATTAACTAAAATCATATGTAAAAATTAACTCAAAATGGATCTATGATCTAAAACTTACAAAAATTTTAGGATAAAATATGGTGAAAGCTTTATGGCATTAGATTTAGCAATAATTTCTTGGATATGATACCAAAACCAAAGACAACTTAAAAAAACAAATTGGATTTTATAAAAAGATTTTTAAAAATTGTGTTATCAAAAGACTATAAACAGTGTAAAGCAGCAATCAACAGAATGGGAAAAAATATTCACAAATTACATATCTGAGAAGGGATTAATATCCAGAACATATAGAGAACTCAAAAAATTCAATGGCAATAACAAAGCAATTTCATTAAAAAATGGGCAAAGGACTTAAATAGGCATTTCTCTAAGACATACAATGGCCAATTAGCATACGAAAAGATGATTACCATCACTAATACTAGGAAAAAGCAAGTCAAATTTTATAAGGAAATGCCATCTTATACTCATTAGGATGACTATTATAAAAAAAAAAAAAACTAACATCAGAAAACAAGTGTCAGTGAGAATATGGAGAAACTGGAACATTATTGGTAGCAATGTAAAATGGTATAGCTTCCATGGAAAAACAGTGTGGAAGTTCCTCAAAATGTTAAAAATAGAAAGAATCACCACATGATATAGCAATTCTACTTCTAGGTCTATATTCAGGAACTGATAGTAGGGTCTTGAGGAAACATGTATACCCCCATGTTAACAGCAGCATTATTTACAATAGTCAAAACATGAAAGCAATCCACCAACAGACAGATAAGCAAAATGTGGTCTATACAAATAAGGGAACAGACAGCCTTAAAAGCAAGAAAATTCTGATATGCTACCACATAGTAATTGAAATAAGTCAATCACAAAAGACAAATATTATAAAATTTCAATTATATAAAGTACTTAAGAGCAGTCAGACTCATACAGACAGAACTAAAATGGAAGCTGCAAGGGCTAAGGGGACAGGGAATGAGGAATTATTGTTTAATTGATGTAAAGTTTTAATTTTGCAAGAAGAAAAGCATTCTAGAGATGGAAAGTGATATTCTACAATATGAATAACATACTTGGTACCACTGAACTATACACTTAAAAATGTTAAGATACTAAATTTTATATTATATATATTTTGCCACAGTAAAAAGTCTGGAAAAAATTAAATAGAAACAACTAACATAAAAACAATAGATAAACCAATAAAAAAAAAACATTCATAAGTAAGACTAAGAAAGAAAATACCAGTAATAGAGGAAATTAAAGAAATTAAGAGACTGATTTGCAGCAACTAAGTCATTCAGGGTTACCCCAGGTAAATTGGGTTGGCACGAAGTAATCACATCGAGATAGAGAAAATACCTTTTTCTTGGGATTCTTTAGCGATGACCCCTCTGCTCCAGCTCCCACAATGGTCTGAAGCCCCTTTTTATTAAGGGAAGACACTGGAGAAAGTTCCACCCCAATGAGGGGTGTCAGGTTTCATGAGGTTGAGTCTAGCTTTCTGATGTTTAGTGGTCAGCAGATAGACATCTCAGAAGGTCACGCCCATCTCATGCTGTGTAGGGATCATAGGCAGAGCTATCCCACACAGAGAGGCAACATCAGTCCAGTCCTCTCATGTACTCATGCTCATAGTTCACACACACATAGTCCATGGCTGGCCAGCGACAATGATTCATACATTCTTATTAAAATAAATTAAAAATCTGATTGGTTAGTTTGCAAAATATAAATGACTAAGAGTAAACCAAGAAGAGGATAAGAAATAGAGAATGTTGTGTGTGTGTGTGTGTGTGTGTGTGTGTGTGTGTGTTGGGGGGAAGTACTCCTCCTTAAAAATAAAAAAAGTAAACCCAGGCAATTTTACTGGTGAGTTCTTTCAGAACATCAGGGAACACATAAAGCTAATGTTTTAAAAACCTTTCCAGCACTCAGGCCAGTAGGAATTGGCAGCCTGGCCATGCCACATCTGTGTGGGATTGTTGGAGACATGGTTTGATAAACCCCTGCAGGATTAAACGTATTACTAGCAATATCAGCAGGTTTCAGTAATTTTAGCAGAGACATGTTGGTTCTTGAAGCAACTAAAACAGCAATAGGGGAAGAAATTCTGCAGGGCTGTTAGGGGGTCTATTGTGAATCTATTGACCAAAACTTTATTAAATTCATATTTGAATTTAGAATTTATTGGTTTTATAGCTTTGTATCTTATTTAGTAAATTTGTTTTGGTTTTCATATGTAAATATAAGCAAGCAAGTGTATACTTCCTATTATATTTTTTTGTGTGTACTTAAATAATAGTAAAATAGAAAAAAAAGTTCAACCTGAGATTTGTAAGAATTTTTTTCCCCTTTAAATGGAGAATGTGTATTATTTAATTTCAGAAACTCTGTTCTTGGTTTTAGAAAAGAAAAAAATCACCCTTTTTTCATTGCAATTAACATTTTCTGCCTCCTTCCCCTACTGGAATGTAAGAACTTATGGACAAAATCAAGACACAGTAAAAGGAAAAGGAGTCAACGATGTGGCTGTGCTTCATTCACCTGTTGGAAATGTTTGAAAGTGAAAGGATTCTCTGAGCTTTTACAAAACTACAAAATCTACCCCACTTTACTAGTTGGCAGGGCACGCACAAAGGGAGGCAAAAAAAAGCCTTAGCTATAACCAGAGTTAGTTCTGCCCAGAGTGTTTTCTACATGTGGACCTTAAGCACCTATGACTACAGGATGCGGCTGGCCAAGGATTTGGAATCCTGGTCTTAGCCACCTTTTCCCCTATAACCAATAGCAATGCTCCTGCTTCCCCTCTGGACAGCAAGAAATTCAGTTCTAGGACAAATAACAGAGCTGGATCAGGTTATTCATTGCAGGTAGTATCTTGTGCCAACCAATGGCTATTCAGAAGCCATGGAGTAGATTCAGTGCATTAGTTCTGAGTCATAACTACATAGAAGAGAATCTAAATACAGAAAGGGATTTTAGAAATTATTTGACCCAATTTCTATACCAATGAAGAAGTCTCTTCTAAAACATCCCAATAGGGGCTGGGGTTGTGGCTCAGTGGTACAGCGCTTGCCTAGCATGTGTGAGAATTGGGTTCGATTCTCAGCACTGCATATAAATAAATATAAAAATAAAGATCCATCACCAACTAATAAAAAAATTTTAAAAAATCCCAATAATATAATCTCTCCCTAAAAACTTCAATGTTAATTTACTAGTACTTTCTATTCTTCAGGAAGGCTTTTTCTACAGAAAAAATGTAATTTGTTGAGAGTATTTATAACGTTACCCTATCACTCTCACTGGAATTTAGTTTCCCAAAGTTGGAAAGATGCCTACATGATACTCTTCCCTCCAGGTTATACAATCCCTTGATTCCAAGAGCATCTAGGATATGGTTTCTAGACCTCTCACTTTCAAACCATCCTCTTTTAAAAGTATGCCCATGAAGTACTCTAGGGCATCCACATCAGAACCTATCATTTTACCTTAGTTTTCCCTCTCTTCCTTTCTTTCATTAAGTGGTCAGTTAACACAGTAGACTTGACATTGAGCAATAAATACTTTCTATAAAGGAGGGTGGAAAAAAAGAAAGAAAACCTTACCTCCATGCACTTCTGAAATTTGCTATTTAATGTATTCTATAAGATTATTATTATTTTTTAACTTTGGATCAAACCTAGGAGCATTCTACCTCTGAACTATAATCCTAGCTCTTTTTTAATTTTTATTTTGAGATAGATTCTCATTAAGTTTACCCAGGCTAGCCTCAGAATTGGGATCTGGGATTACAGGTATGTGTCCCCATGCCCAACTTAAAAACAAAACAAAAAAACATTGTGTATGCTGTATTTCCTAAAAGTTAGGTCCTATACTTTGTGTTCATTAACTTCAAAATGGATTGCCATAATAGATATCATCTTCATATTTCACGAATGCTTATGTTCTATGTTAAGGTATGTAGTTTTGCTATTTTTAGATGTAAAAATATACTCAATGAATTTTCAAAGTTGTTTCAGTTTTTGCCTCACTCCATTTTTTTGAAATTAAAAAGTTTCCACATCCCACCTCATATGAAAGAGTGGTGACACAAGATACAGGTTTAATAATTAATTTAATTACAAATTGTGACCAATTCTTGACAGTCATATTATTCAGGATATCACAGATGGATTATATAATAGCATTATCTTACATATATAAAAATTAAGAGGAAATAAAGAAGAAATGTGTAGGCTCCATGACACCTTATCACTTAAATTTACAGTATAGAACTTTGTAAACATACAGTGTTATAAGCTAAAGCCTGTCCTCCTATCACCATTCAGCTGCATGACCTTGAACAAATCACTGTTTTCTTGTTTTTAAATTATCTATCACCTGATTGCTCTATCTAATAGAGTCAATTGGCTGCATGCAAAAGTACCTTAAAAAATACCATGCACTTATAAGTGAGAACAATTACTGTAAAGTGATTTGCTATTTTTAGAGTTATACTATTCATATTTCATTAAAAGTCAACATTTATTTGCAAAAGCATCTTTTTTAAAGGAATTCTTTGGCATTAGTCTTAGTGATAATCTTGTAATGATTTTGAAGCCAGTGTTTTGACTCTCAGAAACAGAATATGATATAAAGACATATTAACAGTCACAAGCTTTAATTAATAACTAATAAAACAAAATGGCTTCATATTTATTTTCCAAAATGTAATAATCCAAAAGCAATGATGCAAAGATGTTGAGATATACAAATTGAAGAGGAAGGAACAAAAAACTCACAATGGTTTGCTTAAGTACAAGTGCTGACTGTGGTAACTTGGGAACCAACTTCATTTACACAAAGCTTACTTGTATATAAAACACTGAAAGATAATTACAAAAAAAATTTCTGTAAATTCCTAAAAACTAAAATTCTGAGATTTTGTTTCAGAAAAGTTACTTTTTCGGCAAAACATTTAGCACAGACTACATCATCCTGAAACTATGGCACAGTCAGATAGGCCCTCCAGCCAAAATTTTTACTTTCATTGCTTTTTAATTGCAAAATGACTATCTCTACAGACTCTAAATTGGAGAGGAAACCTATGTTATTTATCATAAAAAAAGGGAAGACTGTCACATGCAGACTAGAACCACATAATTATGAATATCTGGCAAACTGATCTCTATATATTTATAGGATCTAGCTAACATGATTACTTCAAATTTGGAAACTTGGAGTACAAGGAAAATAATCTGCAAATATTTGTTGCTGACTTACCAAACACTGGGTTATTAATATAGTCTCTATGCTATGATATCTGTGTCATTTCCTGGGAAATTTTTCACACTTTGGGTACTTTAAGCCTTGGGAAACTGTTTTAGGAGCGATTAGATAGATACAAAAAGGGTTATACTTTAGTGCATCCTTGGTTTATCAAAATGAAAACATAAATATTACAAATATTGAAAATGTGAAAATACGATTGTGAGAGCTGCCAACTATTTGGGTACCAATTAGAAATTATCTTCATCTGATTCATCACTCTTGGGCTTGGTAAGCCTTTCCAGTTCCTCTCCATCCTATAAGGAAACAGATAAAATTAGTAATTAATTAAAACAAAATTCAAAAGGTCAAATTTAGATTAGTAAAGAGAAGTCTTACTTAACATGTAAATCAGTATCCTAGTTCATTAAATTGTGAATATCATCTGGTCAAGTTAGATAAGTACTTGGAAAGTTAACTTTAGAAGCATAATGAGGAATAAAAGGAACTTACCTCAATATTACAAAGGATATATGTGGCAAACCCAAAGCCAATATCAAACTGAACAGAAAAATACTGAAAGCATTTCCTCTAAAATGAGGAACAAGACAAGATGTCCACTCTCACCACTTCTATTTATAGTTCATAAAAACTCTAGTCAAAGCAAACAGGCAAGAGAAGAAAATTAAAGGATACAAATAAGAAAAGAAGACATCAAATTATCTGTTTGCTGATGTCATGATCCTATATCCAGAAGACCCAAAAAACTCCACTAAACTTCTAGAGCTGATAAATGAATTTGGCAAAGTAGCAGGATACAAGATCGATATTCATAATTCAATAGATGGCCTATACTCTAATAGTGATTCTGCTGAGAAATAAATCAGGGAAACTATCCTGTTCACAATAACTTTAAAAAACAAAACAAAACAAGAAACATCAAAACCAAAAAAACCTTGAGAATTAATCTAATCAAGGGTGAAAGATCTCTACTAAGAAAATTATGGAACACTGAAGAAAAATTGAAGAAGACCTTAGAAGATGGAAAGACCTCCCATGTTCTTGGATAGGCAGAATTAACATTGTCAAATGGCTATCCTACCAAAATCAATATAAGATTCAATGCAATTCCCATCAAAATATCAATGACATTCTTCACAGAACTAGAAAAGCAGTCTTAAAATTTATCTGGAAGAATAATAAAAGACCCAGAATATCCAAAGCCACCCTGAGCAAGAAGAATGGTGCTGGAGACATCATAATATTTAATCTCAAATTATACTACAGAGCTATAGTAATAAAAGCAGCATGGTACCAGCATCAAAACCCACACAGATACACAGTCATCTGATACTTGACAAAGGAATAAAAAACATGTGTCAGAGAAAAGATAGCCTTTTTAACAACTAGTACTAGGAAAACTGAATAGAAATATGAAACTAGATCCCTATTTCTTGCCCTGCCCCCAAATCAAATCAAAGTGGATCAAAGATTTAAGAATTAGACCAGAAATTTTGCAACTGCTACACGAAAACAAAATTAACGCTCCATCATATTGATGTAGGCACTGACTTCCTTAACAAGACCATTAAAGCTCAAGAAATAAAACCAACAAGCAATAAGTGTTCAGTATAGCAAAGAAAAAGATTAAGAGCATGAATAGGGACCCCCATAGAATCAGAGAAACTCTTCGCAAGCTACTTCTCTGACAGGGAATTAATATCCAGAATATATTAAAAAACTCAAAAAGATTAACCTCAAAGAAACAAATAACCCAAATCAATAAATGAGAAAAACAACTAAAACACATTTCTCAAAAGAAGAAAAACAAATAGCCAACAAATATATGAAAAAATGTTCAATGATATCTAAGGAAAACACAAATCAAAACTACACTAAGTTTTCATCTTGCTCCAGTTAGAATGGCGATTATCAAGAACACAAGTAATAAATAAATTGGGGAAAAAAATGACACTTAAACATCGTTGATGGGATTGCATTTTAGTATAACCACTCTTGGAAGCAGAACAAAGATTTCTCAAAAGTCTAGGAATGGAACCACCATAACGGCTCCACTATCCCACTACTTGGTATTTATCCAAAAGAACTAAAATCAGCATACTACAGTGATACGGTCACATCAATGTCTACAGCAGCACAATTAAAAATAACTAAATTATGGAACTAGCTCAGGTGCCTATTAATAGATTAATGGATTAATAAAATGTGGAATATATACACAATGGAGTTTTACTCAGCCACAAAGGATGATGAAATTATGGCATTTGCTAGTAAATGGATGGAAACAGAGAACATCATGCAAAGCGAAATAAGCCAGACTCAGAAAATCAAGGTTGAATGTTTTCTCTCATATGTGGAAGTTAGGGCAAATAAGTGGTGGTGGGGGGGAGTGGGTGGGAAATCGGGTATCATAAAGATAAAGGGAAGTTCAGTGGAGTAGGAGATGGGGGGGGGGGCAGGAAAGGGGAGAAAATGCAAAAATGAATTTCACAAAATCACACTATGTGCATATATAAATATACCACAGTGAATTCCACCTTTATGTATATGTCAAAAGCACCAATCAAAAATAAACAAATGTGCAAAACAAAGATCAGTAGAGTAGACAAAGAATAGGAAAAGGGAGGAGGGAAGGGAAGCAGAAAGACAGGGATCTAAATGGAATAAATCAAATTCCATGCTTGTATGATTTTGTCAAAATGAATTCAACTACTAAGTGTAACTATAATGTTGTAATAAAAAATTAAACTTAAAAAAAGTAAAATGTACTCCAAAGTTAACAACATGAGTAAAGTGAGGAGCACCACCTGCTGGTCTTGAGGTGAAACAATTAAAGGATGGAAGAAAAAATATAAACTAGTCTTACTACCTAAATTGATGTTATTTTACTTAAAAGTTGGGGCAAACATCATTATCAGTCCATTGTGGGGGGGAAAGAGGAATTCTGAATGTATACTGGCGGGACTGGGGCATCTGGGATGTAAACTTCTAAATTTTTCATCTTCAGGTTTGTTTTTTTACCACCTGAGAGGCATGACACTTACAGAAGGTATGTCATGGATGCTAGTAAGTAACAGATTTCCCAAAGGGTGAATATGTAAATGTGTTCACTGTGAGAAACAGTTCGTATTTTGTATAATCATGAAAATTGTAAAGCTAAAGCTATATAGAAGAGTTCATTGCATTTTTCGTCTAACCATATATTTAACTCCTTAATAGAATCTCCAAGATTATGAATTTACTTATAACATGACTGAAATATCCTTCCACATGATTATAAGCAACTGGCATATATTCAGAATAACTACATATGTGTTTTTCTAGAAATTTTTTTCTCCTACTTGTAAAGATCTTTTTGAAAACTACCTTCCTTAGTGAATTAAAAGAAACTGTCTTTCTGGCACATTGTGGTTTATAAATAACGACAAGAAAAATTAAAGAGCTAGGTTTTCCATGTAAGAAGAGTGATGAAAGTAAAAGATAAACTTCTTTTTATGAATGAGGCTTATTTTTCCACCTATTGTGCAGTGGAAAGAGCAAGAGACTAGGAGTCAGACCTCATGGGTTTAATATTAACTCTTTCACTTATTACCTGTAAAACACTTAGCCAGTTTCTTCAATCATAAAGGTAGGGAAACTGGACAAGACCTGGGAAGCATCTTCCAGGTCAGTGATACTATCAACACATAAAGTCCTTGAGAGATGATTTAAACTTTTTCTCCATCCCTGATAGCATTTATCATGAGTCCTTGCAAACATCAATGCACATCTGTTGACTGCTTTCCAACAGTCACAGAGATCTAATACTTTTCTTATTTTTCCTTGAATAAACATGTTTTCAATTTGGGGAAGAACAAGCAAAAAACAGTATCCTCACAAACTTACCCCACTGGAACGCTCCCAAAGATTGCCACTTAGATCTCTGACCCTCTCTTGCCTAGGTGGATATTCCAGGCTTTGAGGCTTGCTGGCATTATAAATAAAAATGGAGAGAAGGACTGATGGGGCTTCCAAGAAAAACTCCAGGGAGGGCCTGAAGTCAAAGACCAGGACAGATACTGCTGTGATGATGACAGTGGTGACCTGAGCCATCAAGACATGGAACATGTTATCCAGGAACTTGAGAATGAAAGCCACTGAAAGGCCCTGGAATGCAGTTACAAAAATAAGGGTTACTGAAAATACATTGTGTCCATAAAAAAATCCACAGTTCTTAATCTGATCACGGTTACTGCTCTGAAGGCCCAGTGTCAGTCCATTAAAAAGAATGCCAAAGAAATAGAGTTTGCTGTTCTGTATGAAGATGTTTTCAGTGAGCTGGTTCCCTTCCTTCAATATTTTTTCATTATAAATATTGGCCATTGAAGAAATAAAACACTGTACTATAATAAGGATATGGCCCAAGCCAAGGCGAATGTGACTGAAAACTCTAGCTGTGGTGTTCCATTTAGTTTCAGGAAAAGTCCACTCCTTTGCCGTACAATTGTCTTTTCTGGAACATTCACTTCTGAAATGAAGGCATGAATTGGATGGGGTGAAGAAGGCATCATGATGAAATCCATGTCCTGCCAGGTTATGCTGTGAAGTTTTAGTGCCAGCAGTTAGGGCCACAATAGACAAGAAGAGAATCAGGAGGGAAGCCCACTGTGTCCAGTTTAGATGCCGCCTGTTCCAAAGATGAAAAACAAGATTTTACTACTGTCTTTCCCACCTGTATCCACTGTTTCTACTGAAAACCCAGAAACTCAAGTGCTTGTTGAATAAACTATACCCAGTTTTGCTAGCATTCCCCACACTTCAAGTTCAAAGAAAACCTGCTGGTGGTATCTCTGTGTCTCAAATTTGACATTTTAATTTGCTTTCATAATAACTTCCCTTAAGGCCATTCAATCATTTCTTCTTCTTGTAGGTTTCCTTTTAGGCAGCAAGTTTAACAAAGCACCATCTCTACATCCAGAGCTATCTTGGTACAGAAACCTCTGTGCTACAAGATTGGTTACAGCAGTGATTCTCAAATTGGTTTCTAAAGACCAGAAAAAATGCAGAGTAGCTTCAGAAATCTTCTATATAGATGAATCCCACCCACCAGCCCCCTGAAAGGAGATCTATTCTTCAGAAGTGTTCATGACCCAAAAAATATTTAAGGAAGCTAGCTCCTGAATGAAGGTCCTAATCAGAAAAGCATTATATTGTTAACTACTGGCTGATAAGGCAAGGAAAAAAAAAAGATTTTTGGGGTAGTATTTCAGTTTAAAAATCTAACAATGCTTTATTTATTCATTTTACCTTACAACAGACTTGTGAGATACAGGAGATATGAATTATTATTCCATTTTGCTTAATCATTCAGTTCAACAGACATTTAATAAGCAGCTACTACATGCCAGGCAAACTGGGGAGATAAAGACTTGATCTTTCTCCTTAATGAATTTATGCTTTAATAAGGAGAGTTATAAACCAAATAATGGCAGTAGAATGTGTGACAAATGATACATGGAACCACTGAAGTACACTGAGGAAGGAGCACTTGAATCTGTAAACAAAGTCAGGTATAGCTTCAATGAGGAAATGACACTTGAGATGAAAAACATCTAAATGGACATTGGTCATCTCCAGGCAGAGTGACGTATCTATATAAAGGCAACAATCATTTACAATGTTAACGAAGAACAAAGGAATATCTCAGGTTGTGGTACTCTGGGATACTTCTGGAGAGAACAAAATCTTGATGCTAGAAAATCAATTAGGTTAAAAAAGGGAGAAGCCAAGAAAAGAAAATGACATAAGTAAAGGCAGAAGAGTAAAGTTATATATGAGAACCAGAAGTCCTAAGAATTTTATTGGAGTACTTATTGAGCACCTACTTTTGGGGGTCAGGCTCTGAGGAAAGAAAGCTGTCTTGAAAGGTTAACTGATTTCCCTAAGGTCTATATTATGAAGGAGTAAGAAAGGGATTTGAGTCACAGTTTTGTATGTTCTAGATCATCACAACTTTTTAAGAATAATTCTGAGGGATGGGGATGTAGCTCAGTGGTAGTGTGCTTATATATCATGCTAAAGGCCCTGAGTTCAATCCCCATACTGCTAAAAAAACTAAAACCAAAACAAAATGACAACAGAAAAACTTCAGAAATAATTCTGAGCTCCCATGATATATATATGAAGGGTAAACACATAGGTATGATTCCACTAATACTTCTATATAGCTTCATGCTCTTACACTGTGAAACCCATACCAGTCTAGACAGCAACACACCTGTCTGCACACGCTCATGTCTTCTCATTTACATAATTTTCTAATTAACTAGAGCTAGAGCTCAGTGATGGGGTTAGCTATAGCTCTATGTCATGAGGTCAAAAATTGTGAACTAGTTTCCTAAATTTCTGAAGGTACAGCTGGTACATACTAAGTAGTGGAAAGCAAACAGAAATGGTAAGACAAAATTACAGAGATGAAAAATGGATGTCTGATTTATTAAAATAATTATATAAACAAATATTATACATAAGAACCGAGGCAAAAACAGTATCTTTAGAAATTTTCAATTCTTGGAGATATAGACTCTCCCTTAATATTGAAATTGCAAATAAAGAATCTAAGGAAACAAACTATTAAACTAAATAATACCTACTCTAAACAATTACTCACCTGAGGTAATATTCCAGAGAAGGTAAAAATTATTAAAAATTATTAAGAAATTGTATGCTTTCCAAAAAATATAAAGCTTCATAAATTATCCTGCAAAATTAGCTAAGGACTTGTGTATTTATAAATGATGACCAATTCTGTATGGAAAAGTTTATTCTTCAGCTTAATTAATGTAATAAAATAGTTCACTTATCTAATCCTTCCTCTGTTCAAGTAAAACAGAGTCAATCACTACTAAGAGCTGACTGCTAAGTGAACTGAGTGGCTAAAAGACCACTTTTCCTGATGGCCTCTGCTCCCAAATCTCTGTTCCCAAATGTGTTTTTACCTGGTGACCTCCTTATTGTCATAACATATTTTAACAACTACATAAATGATAAACTATGAAAAGGGATACTGTTTTATTTAAAACTGAGCTGAAACTTTTAGAAAGACTAGGTAAAGGCAAATAATTCAGAAGATAAAAAGCTGGTTGTAAATTATATATAGGTAAGCTAATTGTAAAGGTTAGGGAAAAATAATAAAAATCTTGATGAGTTATCTTTCTTAGAAGTATTTTCAAATATTTGATGTGCTTTAAGGTAACTGAAACCAGAAGTCATGGATCATAAGTGACTATAGCTTCATACAAGAAAGAAACCAAAGAACTCCAATTAGCAAACCCTACATATACTCAAGGGAAAAACCCTAGCTCAACAACAGAAAGATGTTCATCAAAAGGATGAACAGATAAACAAAAGTTAAAATAAATTTAGATTTACACACAAACACTATCCCCATTTGCAGTTTTGTTTCTCAAAACTAATAAATGAAAGACTCCAGACAAAATCATTTATAAGTTTCAAATTCTCTGATGTTGTAGGCAGGATAAAATCTCATTACAGCAAGTCTGCCCCACCTTAATATGAATCATCCCCTTTCCCTGTGTATCTGTGTTGTATATGCTACCCACCCATCAGTCAGTTATCATATTGACACTTGAGGTATCACAGTGCTTGTGCTCAAGTAATGCTCATTTTACTTAGTAATAGCTTTAAGGAGCAAGAACAATGATGCCAACAATTCAGAAATGCCAAAGAGATGCTGTAAAGCACTTCCTTTAGATGAGAAGGTTAAAGTTCTCAACGGGGGTGGGGGTGGGGGGGGAGGAAAACAAAATACATGTTTTGCTGTCAAAACTTCAAACTGCAAAAATTGTACTCACAGTATATGGCAAATATTTAGTTAAGATGGAAAGGGCATTACATTTGTATATGTATATAGAGAAAAAACTACTGTAACAGGGTTCAGGCATCCACTGGGAGTATTAGAATGTCTATCTCCCATAGATAAGGGGCGGAGGGATTACTGTTTTTGCAGTTAGCCCTCTGTATGCATAAGTGCTGCATCAATAGATTCAACTAACTGCAAACCAAAAATATTTAAAAAATTTTTATCTGATCATGTACAAACTTCATGATTTCCTAAATAATACAGTATGATAACAATTTACAAAACATTTACATTGTATTAAGTATTTTAAGTAATCTAGAAATGACAGAGTATATGGTAGGTTACATGCAAATACTAAGAGACCTGAGCATCCATAAATTTGGTATCTGCAGGGGTCCTGGAACCAATCTGCTATGGATATCTACGGATGACTATATATTGAGATTCTCCATTATGAGTTTACCTAGTAACTGAACAATCACATTCAAATTGTGTCAGATAAAAATAATTCTACCATCTTTCTACCATATTGGGAAATATGGTAGAAAGATGGTAGAATAGTAAATATGGTAGATAGTAAATCAAGGCAGAGCATCAAAACAATTTAGTAGGTTATGAAATAATTTATTTTCTCAAGGCACTGTACAAAATACATTTCCTAGTAGCAAAGAGACCAACTGGAGTAGATTTAAGAGAAATCATAAAGCTTTGTAAAGTAAATAAATAATTTTGAAGAAAATGCTTACAATCCTGAGTGGGATATTTCTTAATTCTTCTGCTGGTTGGGCAGGGTGTGTATCAAAATGTGTTTGTTAATGATCTTTTCCCACAGCTTTGCTTTGGTAATATCAGAGAACCTTATACATATAAGTAGGTAAAAATAACTGCTAATCATGGTTATTTTGCTGTAAAATATAAATTTCCAGGTTGATGCTGTCATTTTCCAAAGCCAAAGCAAACAAGATTAAACAACTCTGCTAAGGTGCAAGAGCAAACCAATAAGGCAGACTTGAAGGCAGAATGTCTGCCACCAGTTTCCACTTTGAATTAGTGGCTACATTTCAAAGAACAAATCTATATTCACATAGAGTTTCTTTAGAAAAGCCAATAGGACATTTAAATGGTATT
Source organism: Marmota flaviventris (assembly GCF_047511675.1). Lineage (NCBI taxonomy): Eukaryota > Metazoa > Chordata > Mammalia > Rodentia > Sciuridae > Marmota > Marmota flaviventris. The sequence continues at coordinate 65,651,840 of NC_092505.1, forward strand.
TTCCCCCCACTTTCAAATTCCTCCAACTAATTCTTGCATTAATCACCACCTAATTTTTTCTACTTTTGCAGCCTTATTATACCTGTATAGAAAAGTTGTTTGATGGCTCTGTTAGAGTCAAGTATAAAACAACTATATTCTAAATGAAAAATGAGTTATGGCAAACAAACCAAGAACATGTGATAGAACCCTTAAGGTGCTACTCCAAAGTCAAAATTTCATGGCAAAGGGCAAAGGAATGATCATATGACCCACAAAGAGTAATATTAAACAGGGAAAAACAAACAACATATACCACCAATGACAAAATGATTAAAAGAGAACACAGTTAAGGTGAAGAGAGGAAAATTATTCAGCTTCTAAAAAGATGGAAATCCTGTTGCATGCTACAACACAGAAGAACTTTGAGAACATAAATAAGTGCAAGAAGCCAGTCACAAAAAGAGAATGTATGATTCCATTGACATGAGGTTTCTAAAGAGGTCAAATTCACAGAAACAAAAAGTAGAATGAATGGTGGTTACCAAGCGTGGGAGGAAGAAAAAGAGAGTTGTTTAATGTGTTCAGAGTTTCAAATCTGTAAGTTGGAAAGCATGATTGGTTGCACAATAAAATGAATATGCCTAATATACAGAATCATATAATAAAAAAATGGTTAAGATGGCAAATATGCTGTGTTTTTAACAATTAGAAAAGTTAAAAATGTAATAAAAGCTAATACTAAATAAAAGAATACTTAAAAGTCATGCTCATAAAGACAATATTAATTAGCACACTATTGTGGCTTTATTATTTAGAGATGCATCAGTGCTAATTTTTGAATTAGTACAATTAAGACCCACTCAGGTTGCTAATTTAGCTTTCCTGGAAGAAATAAAACTGGAGTGGTTTTATTATTCTTTACTATAAACACTTCCAAGGGCTCAAAACAGAGAGAGATTTATTAACATGTCTAAGAACCAATATTATTGTTCTGAAAATAAGAGGTAAAGTGCATGGAAAATATTTTTAGCTTTAGTTCATAAATGTGATTACTAAAATTTGCAAAATATAATTATTATTATAATTAATGTTAAAACAAAATTTACAGTACAAGTAGATTTGAATTTGCTTATATGAAGAATTAACTTTCTTAATACAAACAGTTAAATGCTTAAAAATTTAACTAGATTTACTAGAGGGTAAAGTTAGAACAACTAACGAATGAATTTCAAATCATGTATGATTTGGCAAATGAAGTTTTAATGTAATCTCAATATAAAACTTGTATATTATCTAATAACTTAAGTTTTATACTATGTGTCCTAATGAACTGTCATTTCACTGGAAAAAATTTGAGGCCTCTACTCCCTTATTAAACTGTGAACATTTTATTAAATGTTGGAACCAGTTTTTTTTTTTTTTTTTTTGGTTCATGGAAGTACATCTCCATTTTATCACAGGAACTAAATACAAAAATATTATCACTTACACAAATTCTCCTAGAATGCAATTTTTTACTAAATGAATTTCATGTTGATTTCAAAGGCTTCAAAACATTTTTTGGAATCGCATTCTTTTAACTTGCTAGTTATAGAATTATTTTTACAATTCACAACTAAAGTGAAGAACATGATGCACAAAGCAAATTTCAATGTATTCTAACATTTAAACTATACTAAGTGTACTGTTAATTTTTAAAAATATCTCACATTAACTATCAAGTTGAATGTTTCCTCAGAGTAAATGTTTCTAGAAACTCAAATAATTTATATAATAAATGTATCATGGATTCAACAAACATTTAGGCTGCCTCTATATAAGCTATCCATCCTTTAGTACACATAAATTATTAAGGAACACCTATCACATAACATATAAATAAGAAATTAAGAAGATAAAAAGAGTGTAAAATTTAAAAACCGTCATGACAAATATAACAAAAAGTTAATTTTATTCTTTTATCGTCATTATTAATAAATTCATTTGAGATTAAGTACCTACCATCTTTGTATCAGCCTACTTCAGACTACGATATTTTCCTTTTTGCTTTGTAACAGAGCCTATTTACTGAAAAATGTTTATACTACTCAGTGGTCCTCCTGGATATTGTAAAGATGGGTGAAAACATTTTTAAGTCTAAAAGTCCATCATTCTTATTCATTTTGACTAGATTCTTCAAACAAATTGTCCTCCAGTTAGGGATCAAATCATGAACTTATCTCAAAGGGTTAAAAAAAGAATTTGCCACTCTATCATCTCCAAAGAACTAATGTATTAAATATCTTAGGAACCTCCTGATTCCCTATTAAGTGTCCAATCGACTGTATTTAAAAAGCTTATGAATTCTTTCTTGAAAATCTGGCACTAAAAATTAAAGTACTAATTATAGCCCAATTAATTATCTTATTTTTGAGATGCTCAAGACATTTTATATATATCTGATCACAGAAGTTTTAGACAGGCTATCACTGGAGTTGCTTTCAACATGGGTTAAACAATGTGCCCAATACACAAAGCCAATTAGGAACAAAATCCTGGTCTTGGGATTCGGAGGGCTCAGTGCCCTGGGTATATCATCTGAAACCAGGCTGTGCCATTTTGAAGTATGATATATGCTTTCACAGCAAGCTACTTACTTCAGCACTATCCTGAATAGAAGAGCTGTTGTTATAATGCTAAAATTTGAGAAGATAACAGCCATGGCCTAGAAAGAAAGAGAAGATAGAATTACAATCCAAACAGAGTACTGACCTAAGAAATCTCCCAGTTTGGTAATTCACCTGACAAAAAAAGCTTTTTAGTAAAAAACCAGAGGGGTTATTAGGGCAGCTATTTCACTAGAGGATTAAATTCCATTTTTATTGCTTGTTAAATTTATGGAGATATGATCAAATTATTGTTCAGGCTTTGAAACTGTGTGTTTGAGTTCAGGCAATGCCTGTGTAAATAATCGTTATGTGTAGATCTGGAAATACTTATGACTTGTAAAGGTTTAGGTCTAGAAATTAACAGCTACCATGCTTATGAAATATACTTTCCATTGCTTTCAATACACTTTATAGATTTTTAATACTGCTTCTATAGGTGAGTAGAAAGGAAGTACCGTTAGGCCCATTTATATGGTAATAAAATTTAGATAGATTTTTAAGGATCTTTACTGTTCTAGAAATTGAATCAATTTTCCAACTTGAACTGACATGACTCAAAATCAAACTCCACCCTTTGGATTGATTCAAGTTATTCTAAACACTTAGAAATATGTTAGCCAGATTTTATAGTGGTCTGTTTTTGTGAATTCTGTCACACTTCATAGGAACAGTATTAATCTGAATGTGTATATAGTTTGCTCAGAAAGCATGAAAATCTATCACTGCTCTATACAACTGGACCTGACAATATCAATAATTTTTAAAATAAATCCTATGATTTGGTTCACCCTGCTTTCTTCCTTGCTATCAATTTAAGTTGATTAAACTCCACAGAGAGCCAGGTGTAGTGGCACATCCTTGTAATCCCAGTGAATCTAAAGGCAAAGGCAGGTGGTTTGCAAGTTCAAGGCCAGCATGGGCAACTTGGCAAAACCTTGTCTCAAAAAAAAGGGTTTGAGAAGTAGTTCAGTGGTAGAGCACTCCTGATTCCAATCCCTAGTACCAACAGTATAAAAAAAATTAAAAATAAACTCCAAAGAGTACAAGCAGTCTTATGTAACCACTAATGATAGCAAACATGGCTAATAAGCAGCTACATTAAAACTGAAAAAGAATAATTCAAAAAAACTAACAATAATTCAAAGAATATACCATTGTTGCTTTTCTACTGAATTTTTAAAAATTTTCATTGATGTGCAATAATTGTAAATATTTATGGGGTACATAAAGGGTGATAATTTGATACATATATAATGTAATATAATACGTGTAATATAATATAATGATCAAATCAAGGTGATTAGCATTTCTACCTTCTTAACCATTTATCTTTTCTTTTATTGGAAAACTTTGAATTGGGTTTTTTCAGAGTATGTCTCTATAAGACAAATTCTTGTGAACCCCCAGTTAAAAGAGAAAACTAAGATGAGGAAAATGTTTGGTAAGAGTAAAGAAGTGGTGGTCCTGGATAAATATACCAAGGGCAATGCAAACACACCTAACTAAGCAGCCTGGTTGGTTTGAGGAATTCTAAACACTGTTACCATATAGTACTATAGAATAAATCAAACATAAGAGCTATTTGCCCCTAAATTTCCATGTATCTCCATTTAATTCTTTCAATAGGCTCAACTAGAAATACAAGAGTATGCCATGTGGTTTATTTTATAATATCTGTGTTTGTACATTATTGGGAAGGAAAAGCAAAACAATAAATACAGAGGAAAAAGAAGAAACATGCAGCAGGCATGGTGGAGCACACCAGTGATCCCAGTGGCTTGGGAGGCTGAGACAGGAGGATCCCAAGTTCAAAGTCAGCCTCAACAACTTACTGAGCAGCTAAACAACTTAGGATGACCCTGTCTCAAAATAAAAAATAAAAAGGGCTAGGGATATGACTCAGTGGTTAAGTATCCTGGTATCCAAAAAAAAAAAAAAAAAAAAAGAGAGAGAGAGAAGGAAAGGGGTATAAATTTAGAGTTTCTCTGTTGGATACAAAAAAAAAAAATACAACAAATATTTATTTACTGAATGTGAATAATTATATTGTTAGGCACAGGAATTCTCAAATCTAAAAAAAGAAGTGGAAACAAGAATTTATGAGAAGACACGTTTTAGATGGACTGAGCACTAACTACCAACATGGGTCAAGGAGCTAAAAGTAACCTCAAGTGATCAACTAGTCCAGATTCCTGCTTTTGACCTAGATTAGTTTATTTCTACTTAATAAATAGAGTAACTGAAACTTAGAGCAGTTAGGGCCTAACTTGTTACATAGCTTTTAAGTTGTGAAAAAAATGTTAAAATCTCCTCTTTCCTACTATAGCGCTATTGCGCCTTTTCATCCTGTTCTAAAATTCACCTGGTTACATGTAACAGGTTTCACAGAGATCAGTGCCAATAAAAATCCTACTTACAACCAAAATGCCCACTTTAACCTTTTAAAGAAACTTAAAACACATTTTGGCAATAAAGGCAATAGAAATACTCATTTTATAAGATGTTAATAGGAATACATATTTGAGTATCAAACTTGAGTAATGGGTAAAAGCAGAAGACCAAACTTCAATGTTGATTACTGATGGCTTTCCAAAGTGACACAAAGGCTTTTTCTGTTGGGAGGATACAATCCTTACTCTCAAAGAATTTGCTGGTTAAATGATAAAATTAATAAAAAAGAAAATCTACACAAATAGAAAGCATTTAAACTACATTAGAACAGATGTAAGAGAGATATTTTCTGAGTTAATAACGAAAGTCTGCTTGGATGTTGAGATTGAGATTAGAGGCTGATTACAGTATGGCTCAGAATATAGGCAGACTGACTAAGGTTACACAAAGAGGCATGGCTTCAGATCTCTTGGGACAAGAAGCAACTCCACCATAGCAGTCAGTACAATTTAATATAGTAATCTCTAACAGTGACAGAACCTGGCAAGCAGATCCATAATTTCACTTTCTAATGAATCTGGGAAAATTTCAGCAAGGTCAGTCAGAGCCACAAGAAACTAAGACAGTCGAGGAAAATGATGGGGAAAAAAAAAGGAAGATACTTTCTGGGACTCATTTCTCTGTTATCGTTTCAATGGCATTCTGTCATATTTACTTACAGGCTGAAGATAGGATAGGACATAGAAGACAATCAAGTTGTCCAGGAAATAGAGAAAGGCAGGAATGGACCACTTCATGAAATTAGAGAATTCCTTCCAGGAAGCACATCTCAAATTTCTACTTCGATGAGGTTCTACAGAAAAAAACAGAGCAATAAATAAATAATCTTGATGAGAAAGCCTATATTTTTAGAGAAAGTACATTATATCTGATCACTGATAGAATTCGTCAAAAGGGGTTTTATAAGCTTGCTTCCTAAGTGGTCATTAGCCTATAAAAAAAAGATAATATGGAACTTTACTAGTCTCTCTCTAACCCACCTTTGTGTCCCATCACTGACAATCAGCAACATCCTTATTAGGATAATACTGATTATCTTAATTCCTATTAACTTAAAGCAGAAGTATTGTTTAAGTTGACTCAAGATACACATGTGGTTTCTCTTATATCTCTGAGAACATAAGAATAAGAGAAAAATCAATGTTGGAATAAGTGTGTTGGGGAAACAAGTTTCATGTTGGGATTCCTTCCTACCCTGCAGAAGACCAGGAAACGGAATTAATATGTAGAAATTTATACATATGGAACTAAAAGCAATTAAAATTAACTTTTACTAATTCTAGTGTGAGTTTTTATCCAGTTCCAGACTGCCAAACACTGCAACAGAGAGAATGTAAAATGAAAAGAGAAGCAAACAGTTTAAACTCTGCAAGTAATGCTTGAGTTTCATGAAATTAAAACTAACTAGTATTCCACTAACTAGAAACTCTACACAGATTGAAACCCTTGAATGTTAAAAGTCATGTTCCCAGGCAATCACTTTAATGCTTTACATTTTATGTTTACCTCATCTGAGAAGACAGATCAAAGAAGCAGAGGGTTAAGGGTTCATAACTGGGGAAATGAGGTGAAGAATTACGACAAAGACCTGTACATTCCATAAAGGGTAATACTTTTACATTTGAGGAAAGGATTACTATCCCTATTTAATAGTTCTACCTCAAAACATAGAACCTCTTTGACTCCAGAGTTTCTATGGTGACTTCCCTGTACAAAATGGGAACTGTTTTGCAATATAATGCATAGCACCTCACATTAGCAGTGATTTAGAAAATCCTGAATTTAGATAAAAAACCAACGGGCTTGTGAAACCATAACAAGAACAAGTATGAGGGAAAGCAGTGGACAAGATGTGTGGGTTCGTGTACTAGCTTTGTCCTTTCTAGTACAGCTCTACAGAATACTTTGAGCATACTTCTCTACCTATAATAAAACACAATTATGTTAGTGTCTTAGCTTCCTCAGATATAAAAAGGACCAGAATGATATAAACTGTCATTTCCAGTTCTAATGTTTTTTGATTCTGCGATTACATAGTACCATTTCAAGACTCACCTTTCTTTATAACACAGAAGGACACAAGCACACAGAAAACTAGCTTCACCAGTTCTGAGCATATATTCACAGTAGTTGGTAGATAATCATACTTGTTCTCTGAAATATAACAGAAATGTTTTCTTAACTATACTTTTTATTCTATATGTTTGTATGCAGTTAATAATTATAATTGTTTTTAAACTTAAAAGCTGGCTTTGCACGGACTGCAATAAATTTCTTACCATTTGCTTTGCTTTTATGAAATTTTGAAACAGTTCATCTGTTCATAGCTATCTCTCTTTTATTTAGCTTTAAGTTATAAAGCATGCCTAATGCTTTCATCCATGTTACTAATAAATATGTTGAATAGACTAGGGCCAATAGCAAAGAAAGCTCTGTAGCAAGGCATTGCAGACTGCCTTCTAAATTGACCATTTAATTGACACTTGGTAGTCTGACTAATCAAGCTATTATGATTTTACATGCTGTATTATTACTCAGTTTATGGTTCTTCTTATGTGACCTTTCTACCTTATTAAAATCAAGGTATACTTTATCAATGGCATTTCCTTAACTCAGAATCTTCCAGTGTATTTCATATCATAGTACACACAGAAAACATTTTTAGCCTTTTTATCCACTATCTCTGCATCTTTGACATATTTCTATTTCTATTTTCACAATGTGTTTCTATGTATGTCTCCCCAAATAAAGTGAGTTCTTAAGGATAAGGTCAATAGCTTATGCACTTTGAAGTCATATCACTAAGACTTAGCCTAGGACCTGACAGAAGTTAACTGACATTGAGACACACAACTCCCCAAGCAGATCATTTAGAGTGATGATATCATGGTTTTGAGTGTTATCAATAAGTAGTGAGAAGTACTCATAACAATTTTATGGAATTGACATATTTGCTTAAATTCTTACATTTAAAAAAATAATAATTTATTGGGCACATACTTATCAACTACATTATAAACTACATTAACCCATTGATATAATAATTATACCTCAAAAACAGCAAGTGACAAATATATTCTCCCATCTACTTCAAAATAGGCTGAAATTATACATTTTGTTATATGCCCAGAAACACCTGCTGATTGAAGCAGTAATCAGATGTTGTAAGATGCTCTGTACAAAGGGTTTGATTTAGTGCTTGCCTGAACCAGACTGCACTATCAAAATTTTGTCTTGCTGAGGAATGAAAGGTTAAAGAATAATATTTAAACATGCTTTATCATTCATATGAAGGAAAGCACTTCATAAGGTTTTATTATCTCCATTTTATACACAAGGAAACCAAAGACAGGAGAGAATGTGTGATTAAGTATTCTATATAGTTCTCCTCTTGCCCCTGTAAGAGTTATTTCTATTCTTCACACTTGAATAAATTCTACTCCTTCAACTCTCTCTCTCTCTCTCTCTCTCACACACACATACACACACACACACACACAAAAGGATTCTATATGGACTTGTAAGTCTTAACTTACCTTCATTGGCAGAGTATTTTACCAGTAAGATGCGACTTGAGCTTAAAGCAATGAATAAGGCACCTAGCAGGAATGTATACATTGTCGAGAAGGGCCATAACCCAGGCCGCCTACAGCACTTTCTTTCCATTCTACTGATTTTAAATTGCCTTAAAGAGAAGAACACTTTCATGAGTAACCCCGTTGTCAGACCTAGAGATTAAACATAATGCAAATATCACTGACTGTGCAGACTAGGAAATTTTCAGTAATCTGGCTATGGCTATATCAGAATCAAAAAACTTGAATACAGGAGAAAAATGGGGAAAGGAAATGAAAAATCAAAATCAAAATCTGTTAAGAGGGGGTACTCGAGAGAGAGAAACCGCAGGGCCGGATTAGAAATGCTGACCAATCGTAGCATGTGAGAATCTGACATTTTGGTACTGCAGAAAAGCAGTCCAACTCATCTGCAACTTTTCCCTGAAACCAGAAACAGGATTTTGGAATTATATTTTGAGTAGCAGCTCTCCCCTCAGATGAAGAAAAGGGGTTTTCTGGAAGAGATTTCGTTGTCATAATGACCAAAATGAAAATGTCTAAAACACAGCTGCTAATTTTTACTCCACTGGTGTGGGAAACAGAAGAGCCAATCTTTGGGTTCAATGAGTCTCAGGCCCTCTTTTGACAGCTTGAGGACACGAAATCCCAGGCTGGCTGAGTACATGCCCAAAGCCTCCCAGCATACCGGTAAGCACTGCACATGGAGCCCGGGATTGGAGAGAAAATGCCAATTCTACAGCGCAGCCAGGCACAAGCATGACAGAACCAACGAGACACCTCCAATTTACAAGGAGGCCAGGTTTCCCTCCACAGAGAGGGAAACCCTTTCATTACACCTGCGCAGTAAGGAGCTCGACTGGCAACACTCCCCGCCCCCCTTTATGCGCACGCGCAATACTTTGCCTGCGGGGCGCGGTTACCTCAGCCGTCAGAAAAGCTTCTAGTGGAAGAACGCACATCATAGAGCTAAGACAGTGACTGTTTAGCTCTGTAGTAGCAGCAGTAGGTTTTTACGGTCCATAGGAAGGGAAGCTATAAGAGGGAAACAGAGGCGAAAAAGCCTCTCCCCTCGGCTCCTTATTCCGGAACAAAAAGCAAAATAACGTCTAGACCTGAATAGAGCGTACTCTGCGCCCATTGCGCAAGCGCGCTCAGTGTTAGGCTTCCGGCGGGAGGGGAGAAGAGGCGCGATCCCGCCCCTCGCGGCCTTTCTGGTGTCACGTGACAGGGGAGTCTGGTGTCACGTGAGGCCCAGGTGGCGGCGGAGCTACTGCGAGAGTGAGAGGAAGGGGAAGTCGGAAGGGGTGCGAGTGAGGCAAGGGGGGCCGGGGGAAAGACAGCTCCCGGGAGGGCCAGGGGTGCGTGTACCTTTGCTTCTCCCTGTAGCTCTCCGGTTGGCCCTACTTTGGTCGCTCGCAGCCAGGTGACAGCTGGGCCCGGCCGGCCGCGTGCTGCCTGGGGCGTGAGGAGCGCGCGCCCTGCCCTCTCGTGCGGCGCTCGTCGCCCCTCCCCCCCGTCCGTCCTGTCGCTTCCCGTCCAGTCTTGTCCCGTCCCTTCGGGTGCTGCCGTCTGGGTGCCTGTGCGAGTCGGAGGCATTGGGGACATCTTTTGACTTCCCGGCCCCTATCCCGGCTGCCCTCCCCATCGCGGGGCCGGCCGCTGTTCCGGCCCCAGGATGCAGAATGTGATTAACACGGTGAAGGGAAAGGCACTGGAAGTGGCTGAGTACCTGACCCCGGTCCTCAAGGTAAGCCGGGCGGGCTTGCCGGGGGCTGTCAGGCTCACGGTCAGCTCTGCAAGAACCGGGCGCCAGAGGAGACCCGTGTTATCCGACGGGGAACAGTGTAGGAAGGTGTAAGGGTGGGACGCAGAGAAGGGGGAGCCCCCATCCCTGGTCTCCCCTTACCGTTCGGTAGGGCTTTCTGGCTCCTCATTGATAAACTTGGAGCGACGCTCTGTGTGTGTGCTCGGGTCTCCACCCTTCACAACTCTGCTTCTGGTTTGTAGGGTTGGAAGGTGGTCGGCAGCTAGGACGATTTAACAATGTTAAATCCTAACATCGGAAGTTTAAAACATTTAACCAAGGATTTTGCTTATTTTGGTGGAATGAAATAAGTCTTGGTAGCAAAATGACATATGACACTCCCCCACCCTCAAGTTTCGGAGAAAGACTTTTTATAAGTATGAAATACGTAAATAGTGACTGAGGTTCCTATTCCTTAAGAGTTTAGAGGAACGAAGTGAAATTGGTAACATTAACATTGTACTTGAACTAAAGAGCAGAACTATGCTTTCCCACGTTTTAAAAATATCAGTAACTGGTTTTTAATCTTGGACTTTCAGTGATAATAAAGAGCAGCTTGACTCGCTTGAATATATAATTTTTAGTATATTGGCAAAATACAGCACTTACAAAGTAAAAATTGTAACACATTAGCTGTTACAGCAGTGACTGGATTGTTTCGTATTTTCAGAGATAAATTTCTAGAACTGCAGTCAAGTTTCTCTTATTCTGGGGTATCTTTATTTTTGCACTTTTTCTGAAAAGTGCATCGTGATACTAAATGACTGGCAAGTGCTCGCTTAGTTTTCTTTCATTTTGTTCTTTTATTAACTTTTGATTCGAATTTTACTAATCTTAGTGTGGGGATAAAATATTCTGATATAATAAGAGAAATGGTTGGCAGTTTTACTTCCTTTCCTTGACATAGAGAAATGTTAGATCTGTATGTTTTTTGTTTTTTTTTTTTTTACATACTTCCAAGACTCGTTTTGAAATGAGACCTTGTTGGGCCAAGTAAGAAAAAAGTCAGGTACAGTTAAATGGGATCCTAACTCTTGCTTTCATTTTGTTTGTTTACTGTGAAAGTCATTTTAGTTAATTAAGCTTTTTCAGTCAACTATTTAAAATTCAAAAATAATTTTGACATTGAATCAAATGTTTCTACCTCATCTTATATTATACTTTTTCAGAATAGCATGTTTACCTAGGTATACAGCATTTTAACAATCCACAGTGTTACAAATTTTTAGTTTCAATGAGAGATGAATCAAAGATCTCTTAAATATAAAAGTTATTTAATAGTCTGATTGTATTTTATTGAATTTATGACATAGATTGTTTTGAAGAATCATTTTACTTGTTTCTCAACTGGAAAGAAGTGTTAACCTGTTAGTATGTAAGGTGTATATTTTTACTATAAAGGAAAGCAGAATTATTACCCTCTCCTGTCACTCCTTTGCTCTTGGTTTACAGAGATAATCCTTAAAGTATCCTGTTAAATGAGGGAAGGAGAAAAAAGGGAAAATTCCTAAGAAAGAAATAATGAATTCTGCTAAACTTAAGAAAAAAAATCATGTTTTGTTTAGGGAACATACATACAGTAAAAACTTAAGTCCTGATAATGATTTTCAAGGCTGTACTTAATTGGTAGAAATTGCAATCTCAAGTACTACTCTGTCTCATGAGCACTTTTGCTTTAAGCCAACTTGACCTCTTTAGCACTCCATTGAACACAGTCCTGCTTCTAAGCTTTTGTATTTGCTCTTCTCTCAGCTTGAAATGCTCTCCCTCCAGATGGCTTTATGGTTTGTTCATTGACATAGGTGTTTAAGTTACTTATCTTTATTCTCTTATTTCAATTTTTTTGTTTGTTTGTTTTGGTGGTGCTGGATATTGAACCCAGGGTCTTGTGCATGCAAGACAAGCACTCTACCAACTGAGCTATGTTCTCATCCCTTATTTCAAACTTTCATGGCCCTCTCCCTACCACCTGGCAGATTCCTCTCTGCTTCATTTTTTTTAATAGTATGCTATTCATTATCATTTGACTTTTTTTTCCTCAACTAGAATTAAAATAGTTTTTGAGAGCAAAGATGAGTTTGGTCTATTTTATTCATACATACATACCATTTCCTGGCACAAAGTAGTTGGTAAATATTTGTTGAATGAGTAATGTTTATAAATGAATCTTTTCATTTTTTGTAGGCTACCACAAAATCTTACTTATAGCTTAAAATTTAGAAAAATTTAATAAATACCATACCTTACTTAGAGGAAAGAATATTGTTTTAATATCTTGGTGGAGATGAGAGTAATGGGAAATATTAAATGATTCCTACATTTGATTTCTAATATTACTTAGTTTAAATAAGATTTGTTAAGATTCTTAAACATCTTTGAGTCATTTTTATGGTGCTGTTAAATAAAGATATTTGTTCATTGCACAGAATCATTGTAAAGCTTCATGCTTATTTAAACCTTTGAATGTTTTTTCTTAGAATTGTGATCAAATTGTTTAAGTTTTCTACATTAGGCTTTTATATATCTTTGGTCAAGTACCAGTGACATACACGATATGCACAGTGTATAATTTTTTGAATGTACTCCATTGCGTAGAAGAATTCATTGCCCCTGCAACATTTTGTAATTGAAATTGAAAGATATTATTATATTATTGTTTTTGCTTTCTTTAGGAATCAAAATTTAAGGAAACGGGTGTAATCACCCCAGAAGAGGTAAGTGTTTGAGATATTTTAAAATCTTTATTTTCTAAAATTGTATTAAACTGGATTTTTTGCTTTGTGAGAGAACATCTTGAACTTTTTGATTTCACTACAGTTAGATTTTGGTGATTTATGGGAATTTCTGCTTCCTATAGAAGAGAATATGTAACTTCCTTCTCAGTTTGCAACTTTTCCTATTTCTCTGTAGTTCCTCTTTATATAGAAATGAAGGTGTTTGAGGGAATGGGAAAGATTCCTATGGTCACACCCTTTATTCATATTTATTATTGTATTGAGCTTTACAGTGGGCTCGTAGGGTTGCTGTGTCAGGCTCTGTCTATACCAAATGTGAATTTTTATAGCTTTCTGTCTGGAAACTTTACTCATTGCTAAAATTTTCTCTTAATATTCAGAATTAATGTATTGTTACCTACTAGGCGCTCATTTAGTTTACCTTTTCTACTAAACAAGTAATGTTGAAACTACTTGGTACTGGAACTAACAGCTATGTGATAGGTCAGTTGTATTTTATTGAACTTTAAACATAGAATTATGTTTTGAAGAATCATTTCACTTATTGACCAAATCTGTATGACAAGAGTTCTCTTTCATTATGTATTTTATCCCTAGAAAAGTTAAGTATATACTGAGCTAAAAGCCCTTTTTGGTTCCAGCTTTGTATCAGATTTATTTTGTTTTTTAAGTAAAAGGCAAGGGATTTATTTAAGTTTGATCTTGAACTCACTGTAAACACTGTTCATTGGCAATCTATATTCATTATTTTAAAAGAAATGTTTTGAAATAAGTCATATTACATGATGGGACCACTGTTGCAGCTATACATTCCAGGTCCTCAGGCCAGAGAATTAATTGATCTATCAGTTTTCATTATGATGGCATCTTCCTAGTCCCAAATCCTTCTGAGATTTAAGAATGGTTTCTTAAACTGATCTTTTATCTAAAACTGCCTTTAATTTTAATGAAGACACATGGTAGAATGAAAAAAAAAAAAGCCTAGAAGACCTACTTTTTAGACCCATTTCTCCAATTTCTACTTATTTTGGCACATCACTTAAGCTATCTAAGTCCAGGCCTCATGTTTCCTCATCTGTAAGAGGAAGAGCTTGAGCTAGACATTCTCTGAAGAATTTATTCTACCTTAGGCTTCATGAGTTTAATACCTTGAATACCCCCCCAAAAAACAAATAAAAGTTATGATCAAAAGGCTAACATTTTCTTGCCAACCAGAATTATAATGTAGACATGGCTCTTTAAGTATCTGAAATCAAGAGCAGAGATGAGCATTTGTTGTTCTTGCTCTCTCAGGCTTTATCTTGACTACATGAAGATGACTAATTATTAGTGGATGTTAGAGATGCAATCTATGGTTGTTGAATAGAATTAAGCTTAAGATAGGGATTCATCCTAAAATGAGTAGCTGTTATACTTGATACCATGAAAAAAGTTAGTTGTTTTTTTCTTAAAAAATAATCAAGACAAAACTACCCAACTTGGGTACCATCCACGTAATGTTGGGTTGGGATAGAGCACAATTACAGGATTTGAGTTAGTTTAAAATGACACTGGAGAAGGAAAATGGGAAGACAGTATTTGCTTTGAGTAAATACTGTATACAAAATTCATTTGTTTTTCCTGTTTCTGGGCTTCTTACTGTCAGTCTCCAACTATCGTTTTGTTTTCATTGAGAGGTGTAAAAGTATTTGTGTTTAAAAAGAGGGACAGCCAGTGTCTAACATGATATTGTCTGGGAAAAAAATAATGTTGGATGTGTGTAATGACTTGATTAAATTAGAATTCTATTAATAAAGGGTAGGTTGAGGAATAAAATTGCTCACCAAAATGTAAATATTGGTTCTATCATATTGAAGTTATTCTTTATTATCTAGTGACAAATAGAAAATATTTAATCAGAAAGAGAAAGGTACAGCAAACGGTTGATAATTTGAAATTTGACTATATTTTACACGTTATTTCATTTGAAAATGCAAAGCAAGTAATAATGGCCATTGCCAATGAGTGTAACTGCACACGTGCTAATTATTCGTATAATTCTGTGTTCTTCAAAATAGTTTTCCTTACTTTCTAGTGTTTGATTTTTTTTTTTTTAAATTAATGGATACCAGTAGAGTGACCCAGGAATAAAATTAGTCTTGTGACTTCAAGGCAATATAATTAAAGAATTTTTATTTTTAATTACTTAATTTAACTTCCATTTTGTTAAATTATTACTTTTTAAAAATGTATGAATTATTTATTTCTGGAATTTTCCATTTACTATTTTCAGACTACATTGCACTATGGGTAACAGGAACCGTACAAAAGAATACTGTGGATAAAAGGGGTAAATTTTTACTTTTGCTGCTGATAACCACAGAACTAAAGTAGCATTTGTTCCAGTGACCCCAAAATGCTTGATTTAAGAACAAAACTATTGTTTTCATTTTGGTTTTTGTCTTTACTTAACTAGTTTAAATAATAAAAAGATTATATGAAATGAAGGAAAAGAAACACTTAGAAATTTCCTATGGGAATATAGTTGATATATCTTGATGATATGTCATCTTAAAATAGGTTATTCTCAAAATTTTTACTTGATAGGAGTTTTACTCTCAAAAGAGTATTTTATATAGATATACTTTCTCAGGGAAGCAAGCATTAGAAGACTAAATATATTGTGATTTTTTTTGGCTGTTTAATAAACCCATAAACAATGCAATATTTTAAGTTAGAGCTGTTGTGAAATAGAAGCAATTGGGAAAGTATGTGCATATATTGCTTGAGTTTGGACACTGTAGTTATGCTTCTTCCGTTTTCTGCTCAAAAATAAGTGGATTACTGTCCTTTAGTAAAATCACCTTAAGTGATTTTATGAACTGGAAATTTTCAAAAGTTTCAGTTATTTCTTAGTCTTTTTTTTTTTCTGAAGGAAATAAAATGCACATAGTGTTCAACCTGCTGTAAAGCCTAAGGATTAGAATTTCATTTCTTAGTTTTTTAATGTGTTTTCAGTGTAAGTTCAATAATTTTTAACTTTTCCCCTGTTGTTTGGCACTACATTTTTGTTATTAATGATTTCTTAAAGAGTATGATGAAGTTTTCAAAATTGGTCGTTACTTACATTTTTAAAAATATCATAAAGAGAGTGCTAGGGGTGTAGTTCAGTGATAAGAATGCTTCCCTAGCATACATACAAAGCCCTGGGTTCAATCCCTAGCATTGAAAAAGAAAAACAGAGAAAAGGAAAGGGACAAGAACAAAGAAATTAAGGTTATTAAAAAAAAAAAAAAAGCCACATAGAGTACCACTGATTGAATCCTTAGTACTACAATAAATAAGTAATTATGTACATATACACCCATATATACATGTATATTTACATATACAGAAATATTAGTTATATAAATAAAAGAAGCATACACTGTGATGTAAGAGTAGTATTACATCTGATACCTGTACCTATTTAGTTATTTTTTCAAAGGTTTACACTGAGTTTTTCAGTCATTACCAAGAATCTCTATATTTTATTAATCAATATTAATAATCAGGGCTGGGATTATGGCTCAGTGGTAGAGTGCTTGCCTGGCATGTGTAAGGCACTGAGTTAAACTCTAAGAACCGCATATAAATAAACAAAATAAAGTACAGTAATAATAGTCAAAAATAAGTGTTGGAGCAGATAGAGCAGGTTTGGTGCTTTTTACACCTTAATTGATTGACAGGTATCAAGGTTACCCAGAGTGATCAGTCTGGTATTTTGCAACCCCACATTTAGTGATGTTCCATTTTTCTTTTTCCCTCTTTCATATTCCTTCCAAATCAAGTTTGTGGCAGCTGGAGATCACTTAGTACACCACTGTCCAACATGGCAATGGTAAGTAATCTTAAGTGTAAAATAGAAAACTAGAAAAAGAATGACTTCAGAATTATGGCAGTTTGCAAAATAGATTAATGTCTGGAAATTAGAATAACAAGCATAACCTACTTCCTGTAGATTTTTTTCAAACAATATCCCAGTGATAGTCAAAGTAAAATGAAGGAAGAAAATGGTGTTGTACCTTTTTATTTTGCTCCATTAACATAAAAGATGGACATATTGGAGATTTATCTGTTTACCTTCTTTACTAGTATTCCCTTTGTAGTGTCTGTGTCTAATTTTGTGGTTCTTTAAAAAATAATGTTCAGGTATTTAATAAATTTAATTAGTTTCTTTATTCAATTTAACAAATGTTTATTGAATATTTTTTATGACAGCAAATACAAATATTTGGTATCCTTTTATGTTTTAAGTATGAACATTTTTATTAAGGTTGAAAAGTATGTGCCCTCTTTACAAATTGCCAAAGTTAAAAAAGTTTCATTATACTAATTAAGATCTTGACTATAAATCTACTTATGATAGACTTAAAGCTTTTATTTTCTTTATTAACTCATAATTAATAAAGTAATTAAATACAACATATACTTTGAAATATTCTGAAAAATAACAAAGTTTTAAAGCAAATGAAGTTTCATTACTTTCAAGTACTAATTAAAGGTTACAGTTTATAGAAAAAGAGATCCCAATACTAGCAGATGTATTTATTCAGTTTAGAATTGTTTGGAATTAAATCATCTTGTGTGAATGTAGCTGTTTCAATTTATTGTGATTTTTTTTCTTAGTAAATTTTTTTTTAATTTGTAGCTGAAAGATACAAATTTGGTTGGGGACAGTGGTTCTAGAATTAACAAGGTTTTAATTGACAATGTTTTTTTCTTAATTTCTAAAGAACTTAAATAGTTTAAGTACTTTAAGCTGGTTTTATTCTCCTTTATATTTACCATGTACCTGAAACACTGGTTGTTGCTTTTTCTCAGTTTTTATATTTTAGGGCATTGTTTTTTATGTATCAAAAAAAAGCCAAAATATCATCAGCTATATCTATTTTTATGTCTTTCTTTTATACTTGTATCTCTGTTCCATATTTAAGAAAATTAAATTCATATCATAGAAGTTCTTTGATTCAAGAAAGTTATGGGTTTTTTTTCCCTTATATTCTAAGCTTTTTGTGAAAAGTAGGTTCTGGTCTATAATTTAATATATTTCAATACAAATAGATATAAAATATTAATGTTTCTTTTGTGAAGATATGACATTCATTTTCTATATTGAAATTTCTTTATTGTAAACTTTAATTGTCTAAGTTTAACTATCTGATTGGTAGCATTGTGATAGGGGTTTGTATATAAGGACAAGATCTTCTAGTAGTAGATCTATTTTATGAATAGGGGTTAATAGAGTTCTAGTTTATGAATTATGATTGTTGAAATAATTTTTTGTAACTTAGAACACAATTATATTCCACCCAGTGTCCATGCTTCTGACTGAATTGCTGGGGCCAAAGGAATAATCTTAAATCATTGATAGAAACAGATTATTTCTATGTCAGTACTTGTCATGTGCTCAAGTGCTATCATGAACTTTTTTTAACTTTTTCCTTCATAACCTTAGGCATTGTCATCATATTGTTAAAATTTGACAACTGAGATTAGTTGAAAGAAGAGATGTTAAATGTATTAGGGCATTTCCTAGTTTTATCTTGTGCTCCAGACTATGGCTCGAAATTTCTGCAGAAGCTTAAAAAGGCAGTCAAACTCCCAAGTTTGTGTTCTTACATTTGTGAAGAAAACATGTGCCATCTCGGTTCTGGCTAAGCCTAGTAGATAGCCCACAAATTCTTGATGAGAAATGTCAGAATAGCTTAAAAAAAAAAAAAAAAAAAAAAGTTACAATTGGTTCTGACCCACAGAAAAAATAATTTAAGAGTAGAAATCCTGGAGTTGCTTGGCTTGATCTTGATCCTCTTTCTTTACACCTTCTGGTTTTGTGACTGTGGGCAACCTGACCCCTTTAAGCTTTAGTTTACCTGCCTATAAAATGGCATATTAGCTACGTCTTAATATTAGCTATGTCTTAGAATTATGAAAATTAATTAATAATAGTGTATGTTTGAGTTCTAACATCCAATAAAAGAAACTTTTTAAAGCATTATTGTTCTCAATATTATCATCTTGTGATTCAAAGCCATCTTTTCTTAGTTCCAATTTTAATACAGTGGTAGGAACAGGGATCTTGCCAACCACCTACTTTATTATGTAATGACATGCAGCTTTTTTCTTCCTTCTTTTCTTTCTTTCTTTCTTTGTTTCTGTCTTTTCTTGATTCTCAAGATGAACTACAATTTGGATTGATAATGTGAAAGATTATTCAATGAAATACAGCTCCCTGAGAGCAGCATTTTCTTTTTGCTTAGAGGCGAGATATAATGGTTGCTTGATAGTTCTATTATCTTACAGTTTTTGTCAAATATTTAATCCAAATTCTCTGAAGTCTGTCTGCATCTCTTAGTATATTTCATTTATATTATTGTTATGCTTTTCTGTGTCCTGACACAATCAGTTAAATACATTTTTCCCCAATCAATCCTAAAACAATTCCCATAGTAGTGTGGATTCTATAGTTTTGAGATTTACTTTTATATCTCTGTTCCATATTTGATAAAATATATTTTGTATTTTGGTGCTTTTCACTATTTTTAAAGGGCTACAGGGGAAGAATTGAAAGTGAAGGCATACCTACCAACAGGCAAACAATTTTTGGTAACCAAAAATGGTAAGAATTATGTTGTATACATTGGTAAACTTTGCACAGTTATATTAAAAACAACAGTTGACACTTACCAGATTTCTAATTTATTCCTAAAACTGATCTAAAAACTTTTTCAGACAGAAATGAGGAAATTTTATGAAGCTCTAAATTTTCTATTCTTGGAATCATTTTTCTTAGTTGATTTTTGTCTCCTCTTCCTTTTTGTTATTTATTTTTGCCAAAAAAGAAAAAAATTTGGTTGTCAAGATATGGAGGAAGAGGGTCCTAAGAAAAGTTGGATTTCTTCTAATTGGATATTTAACTGATACTGCCTACCTTTGATGTTTAAAAGTTCAAAGCTAAATATTTTATCTTCCATGTGCTATTGAAGGATTGCTTATAGGCAAAAAAAAAAAAAAATGTTTTGAAGCAGATATCTTATTTATGAAGTTAAAATAGCACTAAAAGTTTATGATAGTCTTTAAATAATCACATAACAATATATTGATTTTCATTCTAACTTATCCCATATGGAAAAGGAAAAATAATATGTAAAAAAACAGTATTTTTTTATTCCCTTCAGTATATTTACTTTTAGAATTTATTATTTATATTCTGGTTAAGTAAATCAGGAGATTCATAGCAATTTGTTTACCCTACATCATGTTCTTACCTTTCAATTTTAAGGCTTATGAGTAAAAATACTTATTAATTGACACATTTGCTTTGTGAAAAACTGGTCACCAATATTGTATAAGGGGGTAAAATTTAGCAGTTTGTTTAATTTTAAACTGTTTTATCCATTAGAATAACTAGAACTTAAATATGAATTCTGACATGTGGTATTGCCATGTTCTGAGAGTAAAGCCATTACTTCAAGGTTATTGTTGGATTAGCCTGAAATTGAACAGTGCCATCTAACTTCAGCCTACAGTTCTTTACCATTATGGTAAAGAAATATGTAGAACACTCCCACCAGAGCCTTTCTACTTGTCTTCTGACAAAGTCATTCAGGGAAAAATTAATGTGGTCAAATAATTAGTTATATGTCTATGGGCTGAATGTAATTCTTAACCACTTTCATTTGAAGTGAAATATATTCACTTAATAATTTTATAGCATAAGTAAATATAATGGAATAAGCATTCTCTTCTTTTTAACAGATTTGTGGTTAACGGATTGTGTACTAGTAACTGTGTTTCCCTTTTTTTTATAGTGCCATGCTATAAGCGGTGCAAACAGATGGAATATTCAGATGAATTGGAAGCTATCATTGAAGAAGATGATGGTGATGGGGGATGGGTAGATACATATCACAACACAGGTAAAAAGAGAATAGAATGACATATATTTAAATTTTATTAAACTTTTCAAAATCCTTCATTGTAACAGTTTTCATAAGAAAAAGAGGTATTGTCCCAGTAGACTTTTACCTAAAAGAAGTAGGAGGACATATTATGGGGGAAAAGAGTTTAAAAAAAAAAAAAAAGAATCCTTGGAGTATATTAAATTTCTTTAGTGCCTGCTGTTTCAGTTGCAATTTGAAATATCCATGTTATTTTTGTTATTTCTAAGTTATAGGCAAAAATAAAACCATTCAAAAATACTAAAACTTTGCTATAGAAAATCTCTTATTTACATGTTGTTGCATTATTGGATTATGAGCTCCTTTATGTCAGGAACTCTTCTATACTCATACTGATTTATTACTTACATGCAGAGAACTAGCATCTTGAAGAAATTTAAGTGTGAGCTTCATGAGGGATTCATTGTTGAATCCTCAGTATCTATGTTAGTGTCTAACATAGAAGTTGTTCAATAAGTATTTGTTAATTGAATTATAGGGATTTTTAAGTGCATGTTTGCGTGTTATTTGAAACACTGAATAAACTTTATTATTACAAATTTAAAAAATTCTATTTTGCCGCTGTGTTTATGTATCTTTAAAAAATACATATTATTATGTGCTGCTGTAGCTACTGCTTATTACTTAGTTTTAATAAAGAAAATGTGTTCTAAGTTTAAGTGCATGATCTAAAACCAAGTTTTCTCTCCCTGAATCCTAGAGACAAATAGGTTTATCCTACAGCTGTGTTTCTCAGCCTCAACACTATTAACACAATTGACATTTAGCCCTGGATAATTTTTTGTTGTAGCCTTTCTCGTGCATTATAGAATGTTTAATAGTATCTTTGTCCTCTGCCTACTCGATGCCAGTAGCATCCCCCAGTTACAACACAAAATACCTCCAGACATTGCT
Source organism: Marmota flaviventris (assembly GCF_047511675.1). Classification (NCBI taxonomy): domain Eukaryota; kingdom Metazoa; phylum Chordata; class Mammalia; order Rodentia; family Sciuridae; genus Marmota; species Marmota flaviventris. The sequence continues at coordinate 65,673,911 of NC_092505.1, forward strand.
ACATCTTTCATGATTAGCAAATTGTTGCTCTTAATTGTGATTTATTGCAATAGACAATAGACTAAGTCTCTGTACAAGTAAAAGTACCACCTTAGAGGTCAATTTCTCCTCTACTCTAAATGAAGAACACTGCCATCTGTTTTCTTATGAAAATATAGGCACAAATCCAGGACTTGAACTTCTCAAACTGAAACTTGTTTGCTGCTTAATGAGTTGAGTGATGTTATGTCAAAGCTTAGAGGAAATAACCGATTCAGCAGCTTTTTTTTTAATATTTACTTTTTAGTTATAGGTGGACACAATATCTTTATTTTTATGTGGTGCTGAGGTCGAACCCATGCTAGACAAGCGCTCTTCCGCTAAGTCAACAACCCCAGCCCTCAGCAGCTTTTTATAATAATTTTTTTAAATGGTCCTCTTTTTCCCCCCACCAATTAATGCTATTAGACTTCTTTTTTTCCTGACCTTTACAAAATCTTCTAATTGTTTTACTTTAATTTTCTCATGACTGGAAGATGTAGTCAGTCCATTGTTATTAAATTGCCTATTGACTGACTAGAACAGTTGGTTATAAAGCACTGTTTCTGAAGTCAACATAATGGGTTACTCTATTTTTTAGTTGTATTCTATTTCATATTCATTATTGCAAACTCCAGGGGTGTATTTACAGTATCATTTGTCTCAGAGATAAGTTGGTGTCAGTATGATTGGAGAAACAAAAATCTTTAGAAATTCAACAGGTAAAAAATAGTGCTGTAGTGATAGAGAACAGGCAGTGTCATTTTTTGCATGTGAAAAATAACACAGTATTTTATTTCTGTTAATGTAAATCCTAATTATTTATGAGATGTAAAACTTTAGAATATTCAGTGGATCATTTTGTAATGTCAATTTGATATGTTAAGATTTGGGTTTTACATATCATTTAAGATATAGAGTATAAGATGGATTCTATATAATACTATGAATATTTAAGGTAAATACCATTTATGGATCTCTAACTGGTGCCCATCCAATAACTACTATAAAGAGAGCTGTTGTTTTACCTTTCAAACTTCAACTGTTACACTGATTCTTTTTTTTTTTTTTTAGTTGTAGTTGGACACAATGTTTTTATTTTTTTTTATTAGTTGCTCAAGACAATACAATGATCTTGATATATCATACATTTGATTCAAATAGGGTATGAATTCTCATTTTTCCATGTGTACAGATTGCAGGATCACATTGGTTATACATCCATGTGTATACATACAGCAGTCCTAGTGTCAGTTGTATTCTGCTGCCCTCCCTATCCCCACTCCCCTCCCTTCCCCTCCCATCACCTCTCTACCCATTCTACTGTGACACTTATCTCTTTCTCTTTTTTTTTTTCTTCCCTTCCCCCTCACACCATCCTATATGTATTTTGTGTAACCATGAGGGTCTCCTTCCATCTTCCGTGCAATTCCCCTTCTCCCTCCCATTCCCTCCCACCTCTTTTCCTTGTTCTGTGGTAATATTCTTCTCATGCTCTTCCTCCCTAATCTGTTTTGAGTCACCTCCTTTATATCAGAGAAGACATTAGGCATTTGTTTTTTAGGGATTGGCTAAATGACATCTTCTGTTTGTGAAAGTGAGTATATTAAACAGATGTATTAAAGTTTTAGAGGATGAATGCTTATTAGGAGCTAAGCATATATTGTATTTAAGATATTTTTTTCCCTGTAGTATCTTTAACTACTCTTGTCTTAATTAATTGTCTATCCTTGTTAAACAGTCTGATTAAGAATGTTGACAGGTATTTTGAACTAGAAATATTATTTAGCTGACTAGATATATTGCCACCTGCTTAATACTTCCAATGAGACAAAGGAGGTTCTGAGGAATTTGCTTTGTGAGGTGCAATGGAGAATCATTGAACCAAATGTCAACTCATATGTATTTTAAGCCCAGCTTCTTCATAACTGTGAGACTCAAGCAGGGCATTTTGCCTCTCCAGTGACTTCATTTCTGCATAAGGAGAAATTATTATTATAATTGCTTTAGAAGCTAGTGTTTAGAAGAATTAAATAGAATGTGTAAACACTTGGCAAAGCAGTAAGCCATATGTAAATGTAAAATGGTATTATCAAATATTCTAAGTTTCTGAACCAAATAGCATATTTTAAATATTTGAAGTAAATAGCATATTAATATAGCCATACCTAGTTGAGAAAATTTGGATACAGGTTTAATCAAAATGTAAATGTGAGTACTGTAATCTCTTAATAGTTTCACTTTCTTAGAATGTATTGTGATAAACTAAGTGAGGAATAGTAAATTAAGGATGAGAAGGATAAGTCATGGAGAACATTAAATTAGTTTATATTTTTAGTTTGAGTTAGCATCTTTGGGATTATATTTGTATTTATCTCTTTACTTCAGATCAGTTATGAGAATTTAGATAATTTTAAGTGTTTTTATGTTGCTTTATTCAAATAAATGTGATGTTTACAGTTTAATTTTAGTTACTCTTTTTCTGCTGAATTGTAAACAGGTATTGCAGGAATAACTGAAGCAGTTAAGGAGATTACATTGGAAAACAAGGTACTGGTTCGTTAATATTTCTAAAATCAGTGACCTAGTTATTTGCATATGTAATATGTCTATATCTATATATCTATGTTGAAATCATTCATCTTTCTTATCCACACTTACCATTATCAAACTCATTTAAATTCCAATTATTTCCCCCCCCCCCCTCTCATTTTCTGCATCAGCATATACTAGAACACTACTGCTTCTTTATACTTCCCTTACTTTTCTTTCTTTCTGTTTCTTTTTTTATTTTTGCAGTGCAGGGGATCAAACCCAAGGCCTGATCTCATGCATACTAGGAAAAAGCTCTGCCACTGAGCCACAATACAACCCTCCCTTATTTTTCTTGTAGTATGGCTTAAAAACCATTCTGGGGCTTTGGGTTGTAACTCAGTGGTAGAGCCCTTACTCAGCATGTGCCAGGCCCTGGGTACAATTGCTAGCACCATTAATTAAAAAAAAAGAAGAAGAAGAAAATGCAAGAAAAAACATTTTTAAGATCGTTACTACTACTACAAACTACTACTACTACTACTACTGCTACTATTTTTCATTAATTGGAAAGACTTAAGGTAGTTGAAGTGATTTTGTTTTTAAGTATATTCAGTACTAGATGCTAATGGTATCTTAATATTTAAACTTTGTACTCTAAATGTTACATAAGTAATTATTCTCTGTTTTCTTAAATTACTGACAATGTGGGGTTTTTTTGGCTTTCATTTTTGAAAATTTAAATGTATACTTCAGCTTAGCATCACCAAAAATCATGATATTTTGAATGACTAGAAGCTAAGTTAGTTAATTTTTATTATATGATTTATTTGGGGGGAGGATAAAATATATAATTGGGTAGAATTATCCTGCTTGTAAGTTTTCATTTAATTCAAGTTGCATATATTATATTGGCTTTCCATTTCTTGGAATCATTGAAATTGTTTTCAGATTTTTATATAGTCATTTAAAATTATATAAAAAATACAAAATGTCCTCACTTTGATCTTTTCTTAATTATTTCTTTTAATCACCAAGTCTCTTGGAGGATAGACTATTTGGATGGAATAATTGTGTCCCTATTGTTCTTAGGAACATTCCCTAAAACAGTTACTAATTTAAGATATTCTTTGTATTTTTGTCATTTCCTCTTTGGAAATTTTTAATTGCAGCTTAACAGAAGTATAAGAAAGTAAAATAACTTCTGTTTTTCAGTTTTATACTAGGGATTAAGGTTTGATTTATTGACCTGAGGTTTCATCCTTTTGAATTTTTATTTTTTGGAAAAGTTTGATTGAGGAGCAATCACGCAAATGGTTTTGCTGCTTCAGATGACTTTATTTGCTCTATTAGTATGTATGCTTCAAATTTAAATAAGTGGCAGAGCAATGTGGAGAGTTTTTTTTTTTTGATAGATTTATGGTAATTCAAAAATTTTTAATAAATAATGGTTATTGTGATGCTTGGCATCCCACTAAACATCATTATGTGATGCTAAAGAATGAATGCTCATAATTGAAAACTGGTATATATCTTTCACATCATTTTTTAATTAACACTATATAGAATTTATATTATTTTAAAAATAACAGTCCTAAGAATATTTGACATTTAGACCGAAGTATTAATTTTGTTTTTTGTTTAGATAATTGGCCCTGAAGATTGAACCTAGGGCCTCACATATGCTGAGCTCATGCTCCTTCACTGAACTACTCCTCTAAGCCCTAAGAATAACCTTGGTTCTTGATTTTTTTTTTTTAACTTTGTTCTTCTATATCAAGTATGACTATTACCAGCATGATTAAAATTTTTCTTAATAATAAGTTTGTTAGATAATAGCTCATTTAATAACTATCCAGTAAATATAATCTATTTACTTTTATTTACATTTTGAGTATAATTAGGGTGCATTTGATTTAAATTTCTAGAGGTAAATAAAACTCTTCTAAATGTAGCCTAAATGAAACTAGATGTCTATTCACTTACTTTTATCAATTTCATATTTTTAGAATATTAGTTTTGTGTATATTATGCATACCACTGGTTAGCATTATTGTTTCATAAGAGACATTACAGTTAAGATATTCAATGGAAATCTTATGTGTTATATAACTAAAGTTTGATAATTTTGGATTAATTCAGCAATTTTGGATTTATTAACAAATGAGAAATAGTGGGGTTTCTTGTTTTTTTTGTTGCTAGGAATTGAGCCCCATGGATGTTTTAATCACTGAGCCACATCCCTAGCCTGTTTTATTTTTCATTTAGCAGGGTCTTGCTAAGTTGCTTAGGACCTCACTAAATTGCTGAGGCTGGCCTTGAACTTAAAAATCCTCCTGCCTCATCCTCCCCAGTTGCTGGGAGGCTATGCCACCATACTCAGCTAGAATATAAAAGTGTTTGATTTATAAAATATTTTAGCTTATAAATGTGTTGTGATTTACAAATTTTTCTTCTTTATACAATTTAACAAAATTTTTAAGTGATTTTCTCATACTAATAATTGGTTAACTAAAAAAATTATTTCATTGGGAGTTCAACTGTCAGCTGTTTTTAAAATAATATCTTATTTGACTCTTGGTGTTCCCAAAATACCTTTGAATATTATTCAGTCACAACACCTAGTACATTACTTTCAATGATTGACTTATGGATTTGTCATCTCCACCCGTGGTGTTTTCAATTTCTTGAGAATAAGAACTGCTTTGTCTTTCTTATTTTCACAGTGGTTAGTTACCACTGTGCTAGTATGATTGTTCAATGTTTGAACTAATGAACTTATTTAGGTAACTTTAAATAAAATTAACTTTGAATGGGGGTATAACTCAGTGGTAGAACACTTGCCTAGCATGGTTGAGGTTCTTGGTTTGATCCCCAGCACTGCAAAATAAATAAATAAATAAACAAACAAACAAAAAAAAACAAATGTAATTAATTTCAAAGGACAGTATAAAACTCCAAGATTGCTCAGTGCTTTGTGAAGAGGAAGAAGAGGAAGATGAAGGAGAAGCTGCAGACATGGAAGGTATTTGTGCTCTAGATTTGCTTTAATCATACTAAAATACTGATTCTACAATATTTATAATTTCTTTGGATTAAGAATTTTATACTCTAAGCTGTGTCTCCTTCTGGAGATGGCCCACATTTTCACTTGAATGTGAGTTCCTTGTTTTACTCCAGAAGCTTCTCACTGTCCAGATGGCTGGCATTTTCTCTTAAATATGTATTTTTTTATACTCTACCCTCAAAGACATCTCTCCCCTAAGATAGCCCACATTTTTCCTTGAAATGTAATGTGATTTTACATAAATATGTGACTTTAAAAAAAAATTTCTATCCCTTTGAATTTTAAGTTTTGACATTTAGCAGCCCAGGGAATATTTTGTTTAAATTTCATCAATATAAAACTTCCTTTGATCTTAGACTCTTACATAGTCTTGACAGCATTATTTCTGCTGGAATAAATGTCAAGTCATAAATCTTTAATGCTGGATGTAGCTGCAAAATACTAGTTTTTAAAAATTGGTTCAGAGCAACTTTGTATTTTGTTTCTCCTTTGTTGTTGTTGTTGTTTTGGTACTAGGGATTGAACCTATAGGTGACTAAGCACTGAGTCACATCTCCATCTCATTTTTTTTTTTTTTTTTTTTTAATTTTGAGAAAGGGTCTCACTGAGTTGCTTAGATCTTCACTAAGTTGCTGAGGCTGGCTTTGAACTTGGCAGTCCTCCTGCTGCAGCCTCCTGAGCTGCTAGAATTACAAGCATGCGCCACCACACCCGTCCTATTTCTCCTTTTTAATAGCATCTTTTAATTAAAACATTAAGATAGTGATTTTTTTTTTTTTTTTTTTTCTGAGTAGGGGATCTTGCTATGTTGCCTGGGCTTGTCTTGAACTCCTGGGCTCAAAGGATCCTCCTGCCTCAGCCACCTGAGTATTGAGAACTCCAGGTGTGTGCCACCAGGCCTGGCAAAATAGGAATTCTTACTGAAGCCTTTTTGGCCACACACAATGCCCTCACAGTTCCTTAAAATTCTGAAATGTCCTCTTGGGGTTACCAGTTAAGAATCATTGCATTAGAGAATCACTGTTACAAGAGATGCATTAAAAGTTAGAAAAAGGAAGAATATGAAAAAGGGGGGAGGCAGGCATTGAAGTCTATAAGGCAGCTACATCCCCAAAATACATAAAATTTAGTTAGTTGTATATTGTAACATGTAAAAATAGAAGATGGTGTCAGAGTTGAAACACCATAAAGGCAAGTAGTTTTTACTGAACTATAAGTACTTTTCGGGTTTTTTTCCCAAATTGCTTTCAAGTATTCATAAAAATCTAGCTGGGTATCTGTTCCTAAATTTTCGTGCAATTCTGTTCCTTATTTCTACACCAAACTATTGTCCCTGAAATCCATGAGTTTGGTCACAGAAACCTCATATAAAATTTCTATGCTCTGTGGACTCCCATATTTAAACAACTTCAACCTAGATCTCACAACTTCAAACTGTTTGGTGGTTTTTATTTCCAGTTGGATGTCTCACAGCTGATAAAAACTGAACTTACCCTTTTCTTGCACAATTACTTTTTCTAGGTTCAGTTTCTGTCCAGTCTAGGATGGGGTTGCGGTGGTAGAGAGGAAACCACTGTTTTTAAAGTACAAGTTATGGGACTCCCTTAAATATTTGACAGCCTTTTAGTATTGTTTATTACATTTTCCTTAGATAGAGTTAAAGAACTACTAATGTGGAATTTTGCTCCTAAACAATATTGATGGTATGAATATAAAAAGTAATTTTTACTCATTTAGTCAACAAATGTTTATTGAGCAATATAGTATCTGTGTATTAGGGATGGTTCTTGGTGCTGCAGAAAAACAATAGACATGATCTCTTTAAACTTGAGTGTCTGGAACGATTCTAATCGGGGGATATGAAAATAGTTAAAATACATAATGTGTTAGATTTATATCAGTGATAAGGAGAAAAATGAGGAAAGGGCATAAGTTTTTTGGGGGGCAACTTTTTTAAGTAAATTGTTCAAGGAAAACCCTATTGAAAGTATGCCATTTGAGTAAAATGTGGTAGGAAGTGAGTAAACAATCTATTTTGTTATCTGGGAAAGAGTGCAAAAGCCCTGAGGTAATAATATGTGTGACTTACAATATTTCATATAATATTGTAAGGAATTTTCTCTGTCCAGAGAGAGAAGAGTAGTAAAGAGTGGACTCAGGGAGATACAGGCCCAGATTGTGCAGGGTCCTAACTAAGACTAAGACAAGCAGCCATTTTTCTAACAATTTAATATTTTAACAGAATCACTGTAACTGCAATAAGAACATGTTGAAGGGGAAAAGAGACAACAATTAGGATGTATTTTGATAATCTTGGCAATAAATAATAATGTTTTGGACTACGGTTATAATATTGGTAGTGATAAGAAACAATAGAATTCTGGACATATTTTGAGGGTAGGGCCAAAGGGATTTGCTACTAGATTGAGCATGGGATATAAAAGGCAGAGTAGTCAAGTATGACTCCATGGTCTTTGACTTGAGTGTCTGGAAAGATTCCATTGACTGAGGGTGGCTGGCAGGGGTGGGGATTCAGAATGATTAGCTTTGGAGAGGGAGTATCAGTTTTAGACATGTGATACTTAGGGTGCCCATTAATCATCCAGTAGAATCATAAACAGTTATATATCCATGTTTAAAGAAATACATGTGGGATTCATCAGTATTTGAAGCCATCAAGACTAATAAATTCATCACTGGAGTAAACGTGGGTAGAGAAGAGACAAGATCTAAGAATTGAGCTGTTAGTTACTGCCCTACTATTGTATTTGTATCCAGAATTTCTAATTGCAGCCTCAAATATCATTTGTGATATATGAAGAACGTATTAAAAGAGCAGCCAGTGAGGTGTGAGGAAAGCCAAGAAAATATTATATCTTAAGAACCAAGGAAAGAAAGTGTTCCAAGGAGGAGAGAATAAATCATGTCAGATATTCCTAAGAGGTCAACATTCAACGTTACTATTGAATGTAGAAAAGTGGAAATCACTGATAATATAATGAGCATATTTTATGTAGTTATAGTCATCCCCCCTTATCTGTCATTTTGCTTTCTTGTTGTTTAAGTTATCCAAGGTTAGCTGCAGTCTGAAAATATTAATGAAAATTCCAGAAATAGAAGTCATAAGTTTTAAATTGCATGCCATTCTTAGTAATGTGATGAAATCTCATGCCGTCCCACTGTGTTCCATCCTTGACAAGAATTATCCATTTGTTTAATGTATCCATGTTTCTTGCCATTTAGTCACTTAGTAGCCATCTCATTTATCAAATCAACTGTTGCAGTATCACCTTACTTGTGCTCAGGTGACCCTTATAAAAAATGATCCCAAAACACAAAAGTAGCGATGCTGGCAATTCAGATATCAAAGACAAGTTGTAGAATGTGTTCTCTAAGTGAAAAAGTGGAGGTTCTTGACAGTAATGATAGAAAAAAAAAAAAATCTTATACCGAGGTTGCAAAGACCTAGAGTAAGAATCTCTCCGTGAAATTGTGAAAAACAAAAAAGTTCCTCTTAGTTAGGCTGATGCTCCTCAGACTGCAGAAGTTAAAGCCACATGCGTGATACCTGCTTGAGACAGAGGAGGTATCAAATTACAGAGTTTAATACTGTCTAGTTTCAGGCATCCACTGAGATTCTTGAAGCATATCACCTTCACATAAGAGGGAAGGGGTTGCTGTATACAATGGCCTTTACCAAGGAGTCACCAAGATCCCTTCAGTATTATTATGCCAGTTGATATTTCTAATAGACTGCAGCACAGACCAGGCCTTGAATATGCTGACTTTTTCTGAGCTTTTGTCATGCAAGGTATCTGCTGGTTTGGAAATACAGAATTAACTCATTTATATTGCTTCATTATCTTCAGTTAAAAACAAGCAAACCCCAGTTTTTGAGTGATATTCTGAAGTAATATTTAATATATAATATGTATAAATATATATAAACAAAATTTAATGAATCTTGAACTTGATTCTTCTTTTATTTTTATAACAGAATACGAAGAGAGTGGATTATTGGAAACAGATGAGGTTTGTAAATTGTTTTCTCAGTTAATTTTTAAAGAGTATACTTGAGGATTAATAGTATTGTTAATGACATATTACTCTTTCAAAGAAATTTTTAAATATTTATAACACGAAATTTTATCCATGAATTTTAAGTTCATTTACTTTTAAGGAAAAAACAATATAGAATGGAAAAAATAGATTTTTCTAGAATGTCACATTCATACTAATATAATGGCTGTCAATTTTTCTCTATTATGTGCCAGGCTACCCTAGACACAAGGAAAATAGTAGAAGCTTGTAAAGCTAAAACTGATGCTGGAGGTGAAGATGCTATTTTGCAAACCAGAACTTATGACCTGTACATCACTTATGATAAATATTACCAGACACCACGATTATGGTTGTTTGGCTATGATGAGGTAAAAATAAAGAAAAATATATTTCAGTATAAATATTTTAAGTTGTTGGGTTTAATTCCTTAGTTAAGTACTTGGTTATATGATCTTTTAAATTTTAGAAATCATTTATTTTACAGTTTTATGGTTGATATTGAACTTTTTTATTTTGAATAAACTGAATTATTCAATGTGACACTAATGCTAATTAAGCACAAATGATCTGTTATAAGGGTATTTCTTTGCCTCTAAGCTTATCTCTTCAAAATGTGAGGGAAATTCAACTGGGTATATTTTCTTAACTTTTGTTTGGGATTACATCTGTTGGATGTTTAAGCATTTGCAAACTGATCATGTCACATGAATTTGTCCTTAAGACCATTTAAATTCATGTGCTTAATGGAATTAAATGAAAGAGTAATTAATGTAAAATTAACTTTTTGTTGTTGCTTTTTTGGTATTGGGGATTGAACCCAGGGTCACTTTACCACTGAACTGCATCCCCAGTCAGTCGTCCTTTATTTTTTTGAGACAGGGTCTCTTATTTGCTGAGATTGGCTTCAAATTTCCCATCCTCTGTCCTCAGCCTCCTAAGTCACTGGGATTACAGGTGTGCACCACCATGCCTGGCTCAACTTGTTTAACCTATTATTCCTATGATTGTAAATAGGAAACAAGAAAATAAAACAATAGCCCTGAGAAATGAATTGAATTTTAAAATGTTTTGGCAGCCACATTCTTGCCTTTTATATATATATATATATATATATATATATATATTTTTTTTTTTTTTTTTTTTTTTACTTGTAATTGGATATAATATCTTTAGTTTATTTTTATGTGGTGCTGAGGATTGAACCCAGGGCCTTGCACATGCTAGGCGAGCGCTCTACCCCTGAGCCACAACCCCAGCCTCCATACTTGCCTTTTTATGGAATCTTTTCGGCATTAGGTGGTGACTGATATTGGGTAGCCTGGATATGTAGGCTCCTTTTCTGCTCCCTGCCTTGATCTAAATGTTGTAAACTTTACCCCAATTCTAAATAATCTGCAATTCTAAATTGTAGTTAAAGTTAGATGGGAGAATAAGTATATTAAAGATATGAAAGCTTTTAAAGAGTACTTTCAAAGCATTTTTTACGATTTCAGCAACGGCAGCCTTTAACAGTTGAGCACATGTATGAAGACATCAGTCAAGATCATGTGAAGAAAACAGTGACCATTGAAAATCACCCTCATCTCCCACCACCTCCCATGTGTTCTGTTCACCCATGCAGGTCTGTATATAGAGAGAGTGTATGTATATTTCATAGGATTATTATTTTGGAACCTATAAATATAGAAAAAGAAAAATTCATAAGTAAATAAACTTTTCAGAATCTTTAGAAATATTCTTGCACTTAAATATGTGAAAGAAAGGAAGAAAACCTCTTGTTTAATACATTAAGAACTTTTTTGTTCTGTTAAAGTATTTACATATAGAAGAGATCTTTGTGGTCTTCCTCTTTGTAGCTTGGAAGATCTGTTTTGAACTCAAAATTACTTATCATTATGATTTGCGTTATTGACAGTGCATCTTTCTATGAATGTGTAGTATAAAATTGAACCCAACACTCTAGTGAAGATTAAAGGGGGGAATATTTTATGACTATTACATGTTAAAAAATTCACCAACAACAGGTTTCTTTACAAATGGATGTGTGTTTTTCCTGTTTTCATCTATTTCATCTACACTAATAAGATTTGCTTTTGCTTTCAGGCATGCTGAAGTGATGAAGAAAATCATTGAAACTGTTGCAGAAGGAGGGGGAGAGCTTGGCGTTCATATGTATCCTTTCGTGCATATGATTGATGGCAAAATGTGTTGTAGGATTTTTTTTTTTTTTTTTCATTTTTGGGAAATTTAGTGACAAAAACCTTTATGACTTGGTACTTATAACTTGTTTTGGCTCCTCATGTCTGAAAGTCCTAATGGGAGTCTAATTTATTTAGGGCATATTATATTGTGATACACCATATTCGTTGGGTAGAACATGTCCCTGTGCATTGGTTAGCTTTGCCTTGTTACACAGGTAACCTGCTAATTTAGAATAACATAAATATCTTTTCTTTAAATGCATTTCCAATGTACCATGTAACATGTTACCAAAATATGCTTTCCCATCATGTAAGAGTAAAGTTAGGTTGTATCAATTTGAAGTCTCCCTGAAGCAAAGAATTCAATTTTAAAACAATTTGGTTAATTAAAAATTGAAGTACAAGAAGTGCTTTAGATATTTAAAAAAAATACTATTTTCTTTTTCTCCAGTGAAAATTATCTATCTAGTATTTTACTGTGGTTCTCTGGAGTTGCCAAGAGCATTAAATGAAAGTCAGTTTCCAGTACATAGTTGGATTCTGAGATACGTGTATCTATAGTCATAGAAATATTCAGATTCAACAATTTAGATGCCATATAGCTTGAATTAGTTTGTTTTTGGGTTGCTGTTTAAGTGATTAGTTCAGAGCACTCAGTGTTAGATGTAGACTGAGGGGTCATGAGTATCATGAAGTGCAGATTACTTTAAATGTTGATAATAAAGCTTAAGTCCCTCAGAGAAACTTGGGGCATATCTGACATTGAAATAAACCAAGAACTTTCTTGTTACATATAATTTTCTCATTCATCTCTATATTGGAGGCTAGGTAGCAACTTGGAATACTCTGTGTAATTCGTTACAGAGTCATTATTTCTCCAGTAAACCTTAACTCACAGTGCTTTCCAGTGCAATATAACATTTTTTTAAAAAAATTGCAAGATTTCATTAAATATAGATCAATATAGAAGTTCTAGCAAATTTATAAGCTATAAAAGGATAAAGAAAATGAATAAATTTTATACTTATTTAAACATGGGTAACTTTGTCCTTATTTTTATATCAAAGGGACCTATATGAACTTCTATGCATTAAGAAGTTTAAATTCAAATATTGGAATAGTAGTCAGGCAGTCTTAAAGTTCTATGATTAATTATCTTTAATGAAATTGAAAAAGACTTTGTCATTTTTTCTAAGGAATTATTGCTTAATAAAATGGATAATTACAATATGGATTTAAAACATAAACCATTTACAAGTCTTATTTTCCTTAGCTAAAGGCCTTCAGGTATCTTCTAATTTTTTTGAAATTTGTACAAGCTGTCATTCCAACAATAGAATATGACTACACAAGACACTTCACAATGTAATGAAGAGAACATAGAATCTATTCCAAATTATTGGTTCTGATTTTTAAATAATTAACACATAGGTGTGACCATTGACCATATTCACCAATATGTATAATTTCTCTAATAAAGGGACTTATATGTTTATGCATTAAATAAAAAAATGTTCCACTACCAGCCTTACTTGTTTAATAAAAATGTGTGTAAAGAGACAGTTTTTCTCAGTTCTTATCAAAAGGTCAGAGGATTTCCCCTCAATAACAGCTCTTTAAGTGAAGATGTGTCTAATTAGAATCATGGCAGTATTTTGGGTTCATATTTATTAGAAAGGCATTAAAGCTATAATAATGTCAAAGCTATTACTAAAAAATATTGCCTGCTGGACTGTCTTTCCTTCTACTCTTCATTATTGTTCCTTTTGTTTTCCTTCTCAGCAATCATCTATCTGCTAATAGTATTTATAAAGCACTTACTATATGCCAGAAAATACACTTAGTACAATTACACATCTTGTTTCCTGATTATAGGAGTTCAGAACAACACTTAAAGCCCAAGAGTAGAGTCCAGGCCCTTTCACACTTCCTTTTTTTACATTCTCTTTATATCCTTGCGTTGTCATCCTGGAGTGCTAATTTTTCCCCTCAAGAAACTTTTTTTTTTTTCCTTATCTTTCAAGAATATTCTCCTCACCTTTAATGCCTCTTTATTTTCCTTTCTTTTCCAATTGTTGTTCAATTCTTATATTACATAAAGAAAGCTCCATAAGAAAAGTTCTGATAGAGTGGAGGTAATGTGGTATTTTTGGTTGGTACACATGAAGATATAAAAGCAGATGTCATCCTCTGTTGTACTTCAGATATCCTGCTTGCTTATGTAGCCAGCAAGGTAGCCTGCTTTAATAATTTAAATTAATCTTCCAAACTGATTTTACCAGAATATTTTATTTTTTTAATACCTTTAATTACCTCTATTACAGATATTTTATCAAATTTTTAGTATTTTTCTCATGGTTTTAAGACTTCTTTCTTTTTTTTTTTTTCTTTTATACTGGGGATTGAACTCACGAGCACTGATCCACTGAGCAACATCCCCAACCCTTTTTATTTTTTATTTTGAGACAGGAATTCACTTAATTCCTTATGGCCTCACTGAGTTGCTCAGGGCTTCACCAAGTTGCTGAGGCTTATCTTGAACTTGTGATCTTCCTTCCTTAGCCTACTGAGCTGCTGAAATTATAGGCATGCACTATCATGCCCAGCAATACTTAAGTACGGAGACGAGATGCTCAATTCTTTTGTTTGTTTTTTGGTCAGGAAAATAGTCATATTTATCTCAGTCACCATGAGGTAGCATAAATATTTTTGGTCCAACCTTTGTACTTTCAGGGTTTTTTTCCAATTGAAATTTTTATATGGATTCTCAGTACATATGCAAAAGATTAGTGGCATAAATGTATTTTTTTATGAAGTGAACAGTGGAGTTGATGAGCTTTAAATTGAAATTCAGATTCTAGTTAAATAAGAAGTCTTAATTTATTTTAGTTTCATAGTATTTTAAAACATCTGATTTACATAAGTAGCAGCAAATGGTGATTCATGTTTTTAACTTTTCATTTTGAAATATTTTTTAGATTCATAGAACTGTTCCAAAGGTAGCAGAGAATCCTGTAATCCTTCACCTAGCTTCCTCTAATGTTAATATTTTACATAATCATGATGTAGTATTAACAAAACTAAGAAATTATCATTGATATATTATTTAAATTTTATTCTTACTTCACCAGGTTTTCCACTAATTTTTTTTCTATTCCAGAATTCGAACTAAGATACCACTTTACATTTATTTAGCTGTCATTTGTCTTAGTCTCTAACAGTCTGCCACAGTATCCTTGTCTTTTTTTCTTTCATGACCTTGAAATTTTTGAAGAGTAATGGTCAGAAATTGTGGATGATATCTCAGTTTGTCTGATATTTTCTCATGATTAGCCTGAGGTTATGAATTTTTGAAAATACCACCATAGTGATGAGCCCTTCTCTTTGTATTATGTCAGGGAGTGCTTTGTTAAGCTATATCTGCTAAGGTTTTCTACTGTAGGTTAATATTGGTTCTCTAGCATTGTTGTAAATGAATGGATGAGTATATACAAGTTTATAGCCTCAAGGGAAAAGAGATTAGTCTTTGCTTTCTGGAGAGATGCATATGAAAGAACATGTGGCTATGTTGAAACCACCACAAGAATTAGTACATTTGGGGAGATATGAGGTAGCACAAAAAAACAGTTTCTCACTTAATTTAGTTTTAACCAATTGTTAACATTGAGTGGATATTGCCTGCAATAACTATTACTATGGTGTTCTAATGGTGTGCCTGTTCTTTTGCCTATCCCACACTGCCTTGATTAAGGTAGTAAACCTTGATATTGGGTAATGTGAGACTTCCAAATTTTTTCTTTTAAAGAATTGTTTTCACCATTATGGTTTATTTACCTTTTCATGTAAATTTTAGAATGAACTTGTATATACAAAAATGCTTGCTGGGCCTTTGATTGAAAGTGCCTTGAGTCTATGGATGAAATAAGGGGAATTTACATCTCAACAAGATTGTCTTTATGAATCTTTCTCTACCTTTATTTATATTTTTAATAATTTTCATCCTATACATATTTTGATATATTTATACCTAAGGACTTTGTTATTTTTTTGGTACAATTATACATTTTTAAAAAATTTCAAATCACAGTTGTTTATTTCTTATATATGTAGGAATACAATTGACTTTCATATATTGCCTGCTCCTATGTCCTGCAACCTTACTAAAGTCATTTTTAATTCTAATAGTTTATTGTAGCTCCTTTCATATTTTCTCCATGAAATATGTCACATGAAAGTATTACAGTTTTACTTTTCAATATGTCACATAAAAGTATTTACAGATTTTTTTAGGTTTTTTTAAAATTCTAATTTGTTATATATGACACCAGAATGCAGTTCAATTCATATTACACAAATGGAGCACAATTTTTCATGTCTGGTTGTACACAAAGTAGAGTCACACCATTTGTGTTTTCATACATGTACTTAAGGTAATGATGTCCATCTCAATCCACCGTGTTTCCTACCCCCATGTCCTCTCCCTTCCCCTTCCTCCCCTCTGCCCTATCTAAAGTTTGTCTATTCCTCCCATGCTCCACCCCCACATCCTCATTATGAATCAGCATCCTTATATCAGAGAAGACATTTGGGTTTTGGGGATTGGCTAACTTCACTTAGCATTATATGCTCCAACTCCATCCATTTACTTGCAAGTGCCATGATTTTATTCTCTTTTAATGCAGAATAATATTCCGTTGTTTATATATACCACATTTTCTTTATCCATTCATCTACTGAAGAACATCTAGGTTGGTTCCACAGTTTAACTATTGTGAATTAAGCTGCTGTAAAACATTGATGTGGCTGTGTCCCTGTAGTATGCTGTTTTTAAGTCCTTTGAATTTAGGCAGAGGAGAGGGATAGCTGGGTCAAATGATGGTTCCATTCCAAATTTCATAAGGAATCTCCATACTGCTTTCCATATAGGCTGCACCAATTTGCAGTCCCACCAGCAGTGTATAAGTGTACCTTTTTCCCCACATCCTCGCCAATACTTATTGTTGTTCTTAATATCTGCCATTCTGACCAGAGTGAGATAAAATCTTAGAGTAGTTTTGATTTGCATTTCTCTAATTTGCGAGAGATGTTGAACATTTTTTCATATGTTTGTTGACTGATTGTATATCTTCTGAGAAGTGTCTGTTCAGTTCCTTGGCCCATTTATTGATTGGGATGTTTTTTTGGTGTTAAGATTTTTGAGTTCTTTATATATCCTAGAGATTAGTACTCTTATCTGATGTGTGTGTGGTAAAAATTTGCTCCCAAAATGTAGGCTCTGTATTTACCTCACTGGTTGTTTCTTTTGCTGAGAAGAAGCTTTTTAGTTTGAATCCATTCCATTTATTGACTCTTGATTTTAATTCATGAGCTATAGGATTCTTATTAAGGAAATTGGGGCCTAATCTGACATGATGGAGATTTGAGCCTACTTTTTCTTCTAATAGGTGCAGTGTCTCTAGTTTAATTTCTAGGTCCTTGATTCACTTTGAGTTGAATTTTGTGCATGGTGAGAGTTAGGGGCTTAATTTCATTATGTTCCATGTGGATTTTCAGTTTTCCCAGCACCATTTCTTCAAGAGGCTATCTCTTCTCCTATGTATGTTTTTGGCACCTTTGTCTAATATAAGATGACTGTATTTATGTGGGTTTGTCTCTGTGTCCTCTATTCTGTACCATTGGTCTACAAGTCTGTTTTGGTGCCAATACCATGATGTTTTTGTTACTATTGCTCTGAGGTATAGTTTAAGATCTGGTATAGTGATGCCGCCTACCTAAGGATTGTTTTAGCTATTCTGGGTCTCTAATTTTTCCATACAAATTTCATGACTGCTTTTTCTATTTCTATGAGGGATGTCATTGGGATTTTGTTTAGAATTGTATTAAATCTGTATATGCTTTTGTTAGTGTGGTCATTTTGACAATATTAATTCCACCTATTCAAGAACAAGGGAGATATTTCCATCTTCTAAGGTCTTCTTTAATTTCTTTCTTTAGCATTCTGTAGTTTTCATTGTCTTTTTTTTTCATTGTCTAGTTTTCATAGGTCTTTCACTAAGTTGAGTCCCTGGTATTTTATTTTATTTTTTTAAGGCTATTGTAAATGGGGTGGTTTTCCTCATTTCTCTTTCAGAGGATTTGTCACTGATATACAGAAATGCATTTGATTTATGGGTGTTTATTTTATATTGTGCTACTTTGCTGAATTCATTTATTAGTTTTAGAAGTTTTCTGGTGGAATTTTTTGGGTCTTCTATGAGTAGAATCATATCATCAGCAAATAGGCTAATTTGAGTTCTTTTCCTATCCGTATCCCTTAAATTTCTTTTGTCCGTTTAATTGCTGTGACTAGTCTTTCAACAACTGTGTTAAATAAAAGTGGTGAAAGAGAGCATCCCTGTCTTATTACAGGTTTTAGAGGGAATGCTTTCAGTTTTTCTCCATTTAGAATGATGTTGGGCTGGGGCTTAGCATAGATAGCTTTTACAATGTTGAGCTAAGTACCTGTTTTCCCTAGTTTTTCTAGTGTTTTGAACATGAAATATTCGACAATATTTTATCAAATGCTTTTTCCACATCCATTGAGATGATCATATGGTTCTTATCTTTAAGTTTATTGATTTATTGATTTCCGTATGTTGAATCAACCTTGCGTCTCTGGGATGAACTGCCCACCCCTCCTGCCCCTTGATCGGGTGTGCTATTTTTTTGATATGTTTTTGTATTCAATTTGCCAGAATTTTATTGAGAATTTTTGCATCTATCTGAGAATGTTTCACTAGAGTTATTGGTCTGAAGTTCTCTTTCTTTGATGTGTCTTTGCCACATTTTGGAATCAGGGTAATATTGACCTCATACAATGAGTTTGGAAGTGTTCCTTCTTTTTCTATTTCATGAAATAATTTGAGGAGTATTGGTATTAGTTCTTTGAAGGTCTTATAGAACTCAGCTATGTATTCATCTAGTCCTGGGCTTTTCTTGGTTGGTAGGCCTTTGATGGTGTCTTCTGTTTCATTGCTTGTAATTGATCTGTTTAAATTGTGTATATCATCCCCTCTGCCCCATCTAAATCATGTGTCTATAGAAATTTGTGGATGCCTTCAGTATTTTTTATTTTATTGAAGTACAAACTTTCAAAATAATTTCTAATTATCTTCTGTATTTCTGTACTGTCTGTCATGATGTTTCCTTTTTCATCACAGATGTTAGTAATTTGAGTTTTCTCTCTCCTCTTTGTCAGCATGGCTAAATGTTTATCAATGTTATTTATTTTTTCAAAGAACCAACTTTTCATTTTGTCAATTTTTTCAATTATTTCTTTTGTTTCAATTTCATTGATTTCAGCTCTAATTTTAATTGTTTCCTGTCTTTTACTGCTTTTGGTGTTGATTTGTTCTTCTTTTTCTGGGGCTTTGAAATGTAACATTAGGTCATTGATTTGTTGACCTTTTCTTCTTTTAAGGAATGAATTCCATGCAATGAACTTTCCTCTTATTAACTGCCTTCATAGTGTCCCAGAGATTTCAATATGCTGTATCACTGTTCTCAATTTCCTCTAAGAATTTTTTAATCTTTTCTTTGATGTCTTTTGCAATCCATCGTTCATTCAATAGCATATTATTTAGTCTCCAGGTGTTAGAGTAGCTTTTATTTTTTATTTGATCTTTGATTTCTAATTTCAATCCATTATGATCTGATAGAATGCAGGGTAGTATCTCTACATTTTTGTATTTGCTAAGAGTTGCTTTGTGGCATAATATAAGGTCTGTTTTAGAGAAGGATCCATGTGCTGTTCTATATATGTCAGTTAAGTCTAAGTTACTGATTGTTTTATTGAGTTCTGTAGTTTCTTTGTTCAGCTTTTGTTTGGATGATCTATCCAGTGGTGAAAGAGGTGTGTTAAAGTTATCCAGAATTACTGTGTTGTAATCTATTTGATTCTTCAACTTGACAAAGAGTTTGTTTGATGAAAGTAGATGCTCCATTGTTTGGGGCATATATATTTATAATTGTTATGTCTTGTTGATGAATGGTTCCCTTGTGCAGTATGAAATGTCCTTTTTTTTATCCCTTTTGATTAACTTTGGCTTGAAGTCTACTTGTTTTGATATGAGGATGGAAACCCCTGCTTATTTCTGAAGTCCATGTGAGTGGTATGCTTTTTCTCAACCTTTCACCTTCAGTCTGTGGATGTCTTTTCCTATGAGATGAATCTCTTAGAAGCAGCATATTATTGGATTTTTAAATCCAATCTGCCATTCTATGTCTTTTGATTCGTGAGTTTAGGTCATTAACATTCAGGGTTATTATTGAGACATGATTTGTATTTGCAGCCATTCTTGTTTATTTTTGGTATTTAACTGACTTGGTTTCTCCTTTGATTTTTCCTTTAGTGTAATACCTCCCTTTGCTGATTTTCATTGTTGTTTTTCATTTCCTCCTCATGGAATATTTGCTGAGGGTATTCTGTAGTGCAGGCTTTCTAGCTATAAATTCTTTTAACTTTTGTTTATTAGAAGGTTTTTATTTCATCATCAAATCTAAAGCTTAATTTTGCTGGATATAAGATTCTTGGTTGACAGTTATTTTTCTTTCATTGCTTGGTATATGTTTTTCAGGATCTTCTTCTAGCTTTCAGGGTCTGGGTTGAAAACTCTGCAGATATCCTAATTGGTTTCCCTCGTATGTAATCTGATTCCTTTCTCTTGTGGCTTTTAAGATTCTTTCCTTATTCTGTATGATAGACATTTTCATTATAATGTGCCTTGGTGTGGATCTGTTGTGATTTTATACATCCGGCATCCTGTAAGCCTCTTGTATTTGGTTTTCTAATTCATTCTTCGTGTTTGGGAAATTTTCTGTTATTATTTCATTGAATAGATTTCTTATACCTTTGGTTTGGAACTATGCCTTCCTCTATCCCAATAACTCTTAAATTTGACCTTTTTTGTTATCTCATATTTCTTGAATATTCTGCTCATGGTTTTTTTTACCATCTTTACTGTGTGATATACATTCTTTTGAGATTATATATTTTGTCTTCATTGTCTGAGGTCCTGTCTTCCAAGTGGTCTAATCTGTTGGGGATGCTTTCTACTGAGGTTTTAATTTGGTTTATTGTTTCTTTCATTTCAAGGATTTCTGTTTGTTTTTTCAGAAGTAATCTTTTGATTTCTGTATTTGCTTATGTAACTCTTTATCAAAATGATCTTTTGCTGCCTGTATTTGTTCTCTTATGTTATCCTTTAATTCACAGAACGTTTTAATTATATACATCCTGAACTCCTTCTCTGTCATTTCTTCTGTTGTGCTAACGATGTATTCTAATAATTTAGTATCTTGACTTATTTGGGGCACTTTTTTCCCTTCCTTTTTCATGTTGTTTGTGTGTCTTTCCTTCTAGCATTGTGGATCCAAGGCATTACCATTTTTTACATCTTTGGCTTGTGTCCCTGCAGATTTCCAATACTTCTCCTTTGAGGGGAAGAACAATGTTAACAGATCCCAATATGCAACCTTAAATCAAATGGTTGCTATTAAGGTGTTTATAGTTTGTCACAATATACAGAAATGGTGAGTTGAATTAATTTCTACAATACAAACAGTAGGTTTGCAAAGGGTTTACAGTTTCTGATGGGAGACAAAGAATCGAGGTGTGGTATAAGATGAGATGTTGAGGGGGTAGGAGGTGAGGATATAGAGTTATTAGATCTTAGAAAGCATGAAAGAGGAATCTAAAAAAGATGGTTAGTAGCAGGGGAAGAGAGAGGAAGTGATTTTGGGGAGACAGAGAATACAAAACAGACATATTAAGAAAAATAAAAAAGGTAAAAATAGGAGATAAAAGAACATACAACCCAACTGTAATATACTATTCAGACATCCCCATCCTCAGTATCCTAATTCATGCAAAGTACTTTATTTCACAAATGTTGGAGATGTGAGGGCAGGAGAATAGAGGGAGAAAAAAAAAGTCTTGAAGAAACAAGGATTGTTTTGGTTGGAGTTCAGTATCTTTTCTGCTTCCTTTCTCATCCAGTAGGTCGTGTTTTCTGTTATTTGCTGGTATCTCCACCCTCAGGATGTTGAAGGTTACCAGGGTGGGAGGGTTGGTCTTGGGTGCAGGGTACCTGGAGGTGGGGTATGGCACCAATAAAGGACTGCACCTCAAGCATCTCCTTTGAGGCCTACTCATGTGATGTGGGCACCTGGTTTTATTTATTGTCTATAGACCTCACAGTTCCTGGTCTCTAATTTAGTCTCTAAACTGTATCTCTCTCACCCTGTCCCTTTCTACTTCCTAAATGGAGACCTTTCTCTTAGGAGGTCTCGTGGGTTGCACTCTGAGGGCTGCACACCTGTGTTAGAGAGCTGTTTTGTATTGGTCAGTCACTGTGCTGGGTTAGCAGCTTCTGGGGAGAGAGGGATGTTGGGGACTATTGATACCTGCCCAGCTGGTGTTCCAAGATGGAAGTTGCCACAGCTAAAGATGGCCCCAAAGTTGTCCCAAGATGGAGGCAGCTGCTTTCAGCAATGGTAAGATCAGGTGGGGGTGGGGGTGGGCTGTGGCTTTAGGTGATGTGTTCAAAGATGCAGCTCAGACTCAGTGTGGGCTCCACAGGTGTCGGCAGGGTGTCAACAGGGCTCCAGTTTTACTTTTTTTAATGTATGTTTTTTCTTGCCTCATTGAACTGTCTAGCAAGTGTTGAGGAGAAATGAGGAGATGGGACATCTTTGCATTGTTCCTGATATTTGAAAGAGAAGTTTCTCGCTATTATGTAGAATGTTAGCTGCAACTTTTGAAGATTCCCTTTGCTGAGAGTTTTATCATTGAATGTTGATTTGGCCTATTTTAGTGACCATATAGTTTTTAAAATTTTGGTTCTGTTAATTTGGTAAATTACATTGATTATTGAGAGAGCCTTGCATTCTGTGGATGAATCCCATATTATGATTTTGTACATTGCTTGAATTCAGTTTTCTAAAGTTGTATTGATGACTTTTGCATCTGTGCTCATGAGAATCGGCCTGTGGTATTCTTCTAGTGTCTGTTGGTTTTGGGTTTTGAATTGGGAAGTGTTTTCTTTTTTATTTTCTGGAATGCATTATAAAGAATTAGAATATGCTTGATCAGAACTGGACATTTCATTTCCAAGGGCACTCATTCACACAACTGTCAAGTTGGTGTTGGCTGATCTTTCTCCTTTGAACCTCTTCAGAAGGCTACTTAGTGTCCTTGGACTCATGGCAGTGGGCTTTTTCCAGAGCAAGACATCTAAGAAAATAGGTCAGAATCCATAATCTCTCTTATGAACTAGTCTCAGAAGTCACATGCTATACTTTGCTCAGTATTCTGTTGGTTTCTCTGGTCAGTCTTTTCAGTGTGGGAGGGAACTATACAAGCAAGTGAATGCCAACTGGCAAAGATCACCGTGGGCTGTGTTGGAGGACTACCGACATGGCCAGGAATCCCAACTTAAAGATGAAATATGAATAGGTAATTTACAGAAGAAGAAACCCAAAAGGTCAACACCTGTGTAAAAGTACCCAAACTTAGATGAATTAAAATAACCTATTACCTCTTTATACTTATCCAGTTGGCAAAAATTAGATTGTTTAATGATAAGCATTAAAAGACATGAGAAGATAAGAGAAACGCTTATGCAGCGCTGATAGAGCACAGATTGCTGCAGCCATTTTGGTTAAAATTTTCACAGTACTTAGTTAAGTATATTCCACTCCTGAGTGTACACCCCAAAGGAATGGATGCAGAGGACTTACAGGAGGATGCTCATTGCTCTTTTGTTTGTGGTGGCAGGAGTTGGAAGCAATCTGGTCATTTATAACTGGTAGAATTACAAACTACTATGCAGCAATTAGAAACATACACATGAGACAACAAGATTAGATGTTAAATATAGATTGGAATAAAAAAAAATTTACTTTGTGTGTTATCTACTTGGCATCACAAACATAACACACCCAACCCCAAACTCCTAATTTTATGTCTACTGCCAAAATAACTACCACAAGTGAGTTAACAATAAAAACCCATGATCCTCTCCCAATCTTTCCCATCTCAATTGATGTTACTGCTGTCCAACCAGTTGCTTAGCCAAAAGTCTTATTTAATTCCTCGTGGTCTTTCTGTGCCCCACCCATTAATCCCATTTCTAGCATCAAATCCTACTTTTTCCATCTTAAACACATTCTGTGGTCTGGGATTGAGGCATGGATCCCACTGGGTGAGAAACCTTTAGAAGCATTTTTTCCTACTCTCAAGAAAGAATTCATCCAGCAGAGGGCAGTGAAACAGCACAAGATTAAGCACATAAATATCTTCTTATATTTTTATTTTAATGTCTGACGAGATGGGTGGTGTTGGTGAACCTCTTATGTTTGAGAGGTGAGGAGTCATCTTCCTCTGATAAATTTGGGGCCTTCTCCAGAAAGAAAAGTTAATGGAACATGTTTATTTGGGGCTTTTTAGAATAAAGGTCATTTCATAATTCCATTGTTATTAATCAGTGAATCAGTAGATATTAAGTGGTAATACCATTCAAGATTAATCACCAATGCAGTTGAAAAATCGAAAGTTTATATTTGATGAACATAAGTTACAAAGTACTGGTCTTTAGAACCAATATTTAATTTTCTTTTTTAGTTGTATGACCTTGATTGGTTTACTTCTGAGCTTCCAGGTTCTTGACCAACAACGTGAGGATAAAGTATTCCAGCCATAGAGTAGTTAGGATTAAATGAGCTCAGGATGTAAGCATGTGACTCAGTGCTTGAGCTCAACAAAGCTACAGCTGGTATGATGATGGCAGTGATTGCTGTTCCCTGTGATTTGGACTATAGCTTCATTTTGAGGCCACAAATACTATGCTCATCCAGTAGAGGGCAGTGGAACAGCACAAAATTTAAGCACAGATATGTCAGATTTACCAAATATAGCTTCTCTTCTCAGGTTTATGGTTGTAATGTATGAGGTGAGGAACGAAATTTGTAAATCTCTGTTAAGTTTAAGAGTCTCACTCCTATATTTGTTGAAGGATTGTGGTGCATCCAGATATAACATTGGCTTGTAATTATTGGCAGTCTCACACTCCTAACATCTTTATGGTCCTTCACAGATATCTAATACACTTCACCCCAGGGTCCCCTTTCTAAAATGAGGGGAATGGATTAAACAGCATTTAGTTTTTAAGTCCTGTTCCCAAGAGTCCTTGCTGTTACTGAGCTGTAAAGGGCTATCAGAGTTGGAAATGGCAGTTCTACTTCTCTCCCTACTACTGTCTTAACATGTGCATGTGTTTGATATAGGAATTTGTCCTAAAATTCTATATGGGGGGTGGGTGCTTTAAACAAT
Source organism: Marmota flaviventris (assembly GCF_047511675.1). NCBI lineage: Eukaryota > Metazoa > Chordata > Mammalia > Rodentia > Sciuridae > Marmota > Marmota flaviventris. The sequence goes on from NC_092505.1 coordinate 65,699,160, forward strand.
GGATGCCCACTCTCGGGCTGTAGCTTAGTGTCAGAGTGCTTGCCTAGCATGTGTGAGGCACTGGGTTCAATCCTGAGCACCACATACAAATAAATAAAATAAAGGCATTTTATCCATCTACAACTACCCCCTAAAAAATAATTAATTAAAAAGTTCTGGATACTAAAGAAACTAAAAATTTGACACCCACTAAAATCCTTTCCAACTCTATTTTGCCATATATCCAGTTGGCTAGGGTCTTTGTTGTTTCAACAAATATAGTATTTCTCACTAGCATTTTTCAACACTTGGGCAATTCATTGATTAAAAATCAGTTATGGTGGGATTGTGGCTCAGTGGCAGAGCCCTTGCCTTGCAGGTATGAGGCTCTGGGTTTTATCCTCAGCACCATATAAAAATAAATAAATAAATAAAGGTATTGTGTCCATCTACAACTAAAAAAAATTCTTTAAAACTCAGTTATTGTAAATTTTTATATGAATTAATGGAATAGTATAATACAATTGAAAATATCAATATGCACTGACTGTACTAAGGGAAATTGTTTTAAAATGTTTCAGATATGATAAAATGAATTTTTTTTATTGGTTGTTCAAAACATTACAAAGCTCTTGACATATCATATTTCATACATTGGATTCAAGTGGGTTATGAACTCCCATTTTTACACCAAATACAGATTGCAGAATCACATCGGTTACACATCCACATTTTTACATAATGCCATATTAGTAACTGTTGTATTCTGCTACCTTTCCTATCCTCTACTACCCCCTCCCCTCCCCTCCCATCTTCTCTCTCTACCCCATCTGCTGTAATTCATTTCTCTCCTTGTTTTTTTTTCCCATTCCCCTCACAACCTCTTATATGTAATTTTGTATAATAATGAGGGTCTCCTTCCATTTCCATGCAATTTCCCTTTTCTCTCCCTTTCCCTCCCACCTCATGTCTCTGTTTTTTTTTAATTGGTTGTTCAAAACATTACAAAGCTCATGACATATCATCTTTCATACATTTGACTCAAGTGGGTTATGAACTCCCATTTTTACCCCAAATACAAATTGCAGAATCACATCGGTTACACACTCACATTTTTACATAATGGCATATTAGTGACTGTTGTATTCTGCTACCTTTCCTATCCCCTACTATCCCCCCTCCCCTCCCCTCCCCTCCCATCTTCCCTCTCTACCTCATCTGCTGTTGTTCAATTCTCTCCCTTGTTTCCCCCCCTCCTTTCCCCTCACAACCTCTTATATGTAATTTTGTGTAACATTGAGGGTCTCCTACCATTTCCATATGATTTCCCTTCTCTCTCCCTTTCTCTCCCCCCACTCGTCTCTGTTTAATGTTAATCTTTTCCTCATGCTTTTCCTCCCTGTTCTGTTCTTAGTTGCTCTCTTTATATAAAAGAAGACATTTGGCATTTGTTTTTTAAGGATTGGCTAGCTTTGCTTAGCATAATCTGCTCTAATGCCATCCATTTCCCTGCAAATTCCATGATTTTGTCATTTTTTATTGCTGCGTAATACTCCATTGTGTATAAATGCCACATTTTTTTTATCCATTCATCTATTGAAGGGCATCTAGGTTGGTTCCACAGTCTAGCTATTGTGAATTGTGCCGCTATGATCATTGATGTGGCAGTATCCCTATAGTACGCTCTTTTAAGATCCTCAGGGAATAGTCCGAGAAGGGCGATAGCTGGGTCAAATGGTGGATCCATTCCCAGCTATCCCAGGAATCTCCATACTGCTTTCCAAATTGGCCTCACCAATTTGCAGTCCCACCAGCAGTGTACAAGTGTACCCTTTTCCCCACATCCTCGCCAACACTTATTGTTGTTTGACTTCATAATGGCTGCCAATCTTACTGGAGTGAGATGGTATCTTAGGGTGGTTTTGATTTGCATTTCTCTGATTGCTAGAGATGGTGAGCATTTTTTCATGTACTTGTTGATTGATTATATGTCCTCCTCTGAGAAGTGTCTGTTCAGGTCCTTGGCCCATTTGTTGATTGGGTTATTTGTTATCTTATTGTTTAATTTTTTGAGTTCTTTGTACATTCTGGATATCAGGGCTCTATCTGAAGTGTGAGGGGTAAAAATTTGTTCCCAGGATGTAAGCTCTCTATTTACCTCTCTTATTGTTTCTCTTGCTGAGAAAAAACTTTTTAGTTTAAGTAGGTCCCATTTGTTTATTCTTGTTATTAACTCTTGGGCTATGGGCATCCTATTAAGGAATTTGGAGCCTGACCCCACAATATGTAGATCGTAGCCAACTTTTTCTTCTATCAGACGCAGTGTCTCTGATTTGATATCAAGCTCCTTGATCCATTTTGAGTTAACTTTTGTGCATGGCGAGAGAAAGGGATTCAGTGTCATTTTGTTGCATATGGATTTCCAATTTTCCCAGCACCATTTGTTGAAGATGCTATCCTTCCTCCATTGCATGCTTTTAGCCCCTTTATCAAATATAAGAAAGTTGTAATTTTGTGGATTGGTCTCTGTGTCCTCTATTCTGTACCATTGGTCCACCTGCCTGTTTTGGTATTAGTACCATGCTGTTTTTGTTACTATTGCTCTGTAGTATAGTTTGAAGTCTGGTATCGCTATACCTCCAGATTCACACTTCCTGCTTAGAATTGCTTTTGCTATTCTGGGTCTTTTATTTTTCCATATGAATTTCATGATTGCTTTATCTATTTCTACAAGAAATGCCGTTGGAATTTTGATTGACCTCGCATTAAACCTGTAGAGAACTTTGGGTAATATCGCCGTTTGTCTTCATTGTCTGATGTTCTGACTTCTACTTGATCTAGTCTATTTGTAATATTCTCGTTTGAGTTTTTAATTTGGTTTATAGTTTCCTGCATTTCTAGGATTACTGTTTGATTTTTTTTTTTTAAGATCTCTATCTCCTGGTAAAGCTCGTAGTTTGCCATTTGAATTTGTTTGTTTAATTCGTTTTCAAAATGTACTTTCATTGCTTGGACTTGCTGTCTCATGTCTTCTCTAATATTCCGTCCCATCTGAGTTAGGTATGCCTTGAGTTCTTTCCCTATCCATGTTTCTGATGCTTCTAGTTCCTCCTGTAGATTTAAGTTGTCCTGCATTGTTTGTAATCCTTTTTTCCCTTGTTTTTTCATGTTGTTCACGTTACTTTCCAGCTCTATTTGATTGCTGTGTTTCTGCTCTCTCCTATAGATTTGTTTTGGTTTTGTATATCTCTGTTGTCTCTCCTTTGTGTTGATAGACTATGCCTGCTAAAGTGGATTCCTCTGGGAAGGAATTCCGACGGCCGAGCTCCAGTGACGTCACCTCTCTGCTATCGTGGGCCCCAGGCTCCTTGCTGGGGTGTCCGAAGGGGGGGTGGGACTGGACTGTCTCTGGTTGGCTTCAGCTCCCGGTTGGCTACTTCATGAAGGCCTGGCTATAGACCTCTTCCTAGAGTCTCTGTGCCGTAACTGCTGGTCCGCACCTTGGGGTCTAGCCGCGCGGTCGCCGGCGGGTGGGCGCTCTCCAGCCGCCCATTCACAGGGGCTGCAGACGGTCGCCTGCGGGCAGGCGGTCTCTAGCCGCCCAATCGCACGGGCAGTGGGCGGGCGGTGCTTCGCCGGTAGGCGGGCGGTCTCTAGGCGCCCAGTCGCGTGGGCGGTCGCCGGCCGGTGGGCGGTCTCCAGCTGCCCAGTCGCGCTGGGAGCCGGTGGGTGATCGGTCGCCAGCGGGAGCGCAGACTCCAGCCGCCCAGTCGCGCGGGCAGCGGGTGGGCTGTAGCCGGCGGGCAGGCGGTCTCCAGCCACCCAGTCGCGAGGGCCTAGCCTCTAGTCCCCTGGTTTCTCCTGCTAGTCCTGGCTTCTCCTGCTAGACCAGTCTTCCCCTGAGTGATGCCTCTCGGCAGTTCAAACTGTACTCTGAGCCTGCAGTTTGCTGGGTGTGGAGGGTGGCTATTGGGAACCCCAGCACTCTATTGTTTTGATTTTTTCCGCTTGCCCCTCCCCCAGTGCTGGCAAGACAGGTTTCGTTTTCACCGCTGATGGGAGCGGGAGTTGGAGGTCAGGTGTCTCTCCCTTTCCCCGTGTCTTTATGCAGGCTCATTCTGATAATCCCTCCCCCGGAAAGCCTAGGAGAGATTTTATCCGAATTCCCTCGCTGTATGGGAGATGGGCTGAGTAACAGACACCTGTTTTATTGTTGCAATCTGTCGGAGACTGGCGGTGGTTACATCAGCTACCCAAGATGGTGGCCGCTGGCTTCCTTGTTGGAGTTTCCGTTGTGGGGGATAGAACTGGACCGCTTCCTTCCCCGTCTGAAATCCCGAACTCAGCCCGGGGCTCTGTGAGAGCACAGCCAGCAGAATTCCACAGAATCCGTAGCAACGTTTCTCTCTGCTTGCTGGTTGCTTCTCGGCGGCGCCCCGCCATCTGTAGCCGCGGGGCGGGCCGCGCGGATCAGTCAGCCTGGATCTCCGGTCGCACAGTTGGCTCGTGTTTGAGACTCAGTTACCGGACCTCTGTGCTGGAAATCCTTCCTCTAGGTTTCGATGCACCCCAATTTTGCTGTAAATTTGTAACAAGATAGTTTTTTGTCATTCTAACTCGTTATTCACCTGCGCAGTGACGCGGTACACGGGGTGTGATGCACTCTATTCGCGGCCATCTTGGAGTCTCTCTCATGTCTCTGTTTCATGTTGATCTTTTCCTCCTGCTCTTCCTCCCTGCTCTGTTCTTAGTTGCTCTCATTATATCAAAGAAGACATTTGGCATTTGTTTTTTAGGGATTGGCTAGCTTCACTTAGCATAATCTGCTCTAATGCCATCCATTTCCCTGCAAATTCCATGATTTTGTCATTTTTTATTGCTGCGTAATACTCCATTGTGTATAAATGCCACATTTTTTTTATCCATTCATCTATTGAAGGGCATCTAGGTTGGTTCCACAGTCTAGCTATAGTGAATTGTGCTGCTATGAACATCGATGTGGCAGTATCCCTGTAGTACGCTCTTTTAAGGTCTTCAGGGAATAGTCAGAGAAGGGCAATAGCTGGGTCAAATGGTGGTTCCATTCCCAGCTTTCCCAGGAATCTCTGTACTGCTTTCCAAATTGGCCGCACCAGTTTGCAGTCCCAACAGCAATGTACAAGAGTACCCTTTTCCCCACATCCTCGCCAGCACTTGTTGTTGTTTGACTTCATAATGGCTGCCAATCTTACTGGAGTGAGATGGTATCTTAGGGTGGTTTTGATTTGCATTTCTCTGACTGCTAGAGATGGTGAGCATTTTTTCATGTACTTGTTGATTGATTGTATGTCCTCCTCTGAGAAGTGTCTGTTCAGGTCCTTGGCCCATTTGTTGATTGGGTTATTTGTTATCTTATGGTTTAATTTTTTGAGTTCTTTGTATACTCTGGATATTAGGGCTCTATCTGAAGTGTGATGAGTAAAAAATTTGTTCCCATGATGTAGGCTCCCTATTTACCTCTCTTATTGTTTCTCTTGCTGAGAAAAAAACTTTAGTTTGAGTAAGTCCCATTTGTTGATTCTTGTTATTAACTCTTGTGCTATGGGTGTCCTATTAAGGAATTTGGAGCCCGAACCCACAATATGTAGATCGGAGCCAACTTTTTCTTCTATCAGACGGCGTGTCTCTGATTTGATATCAAGCTCCTTGATCCATTTTGAGTTAACTTTTGTGCATGGCGAGAGAAGGGGATTCAGTTTCATTTTGTTGCATATGGATTTCCAGTTTTCCCAGCACCATTTGTTGAAGATGCTATCCTTCCTCCACTGCATGCTTTTAGCCCCTTCATCAAATATAAGATAGTTGTAACTTTGTGGATTAGTCTCTGTGTCCTCTATTCTGTACCATTGGTCCACCCGCCTGTTTTGGTACCAGTACCATGCTGTTTTTGTTACTATTCCTCTGTAGTATAGTTTGAAATCTGGTATCGCTATGCCGCCTGATTCACACTTCCTGCTTAGAATTGCTTTTGCTATTCCAGGTCTTTTATTTTTCCATATGAATTTCATGATTGCTTTATCTATTTCTACAAGAAATGCCATTGGGATTTTGATTGGCATTGCATTAAACCTATAGAGAACTTTTGGTAATATCGCCATTTTGATGATGTTAGTTCTGCCTATCCATGAACAGGGTATATTTTTCCATCTTCTAAGATCTTCTTCTATTTCTCTCTTTAGGGTTCTGTAGTTTTAATTGTATAAATTTTTCACCTCTTTTGTTAGGTTGATTCCCAAGTATCTTATTTTTTTGAGGATATTGTGAATGGGGTGTTTTTCCTCATTTCCGTTTTAGAAGTTTTGTCGCTGATATACAGAAATGCCTCTGATTTATGTGTGTTGATTTTATATCCTGCCACTTTGCTGAATTCAATTATTAGTTCTAGTAGTTTCTTTGTAGACCCTTTTGGGTCTTCTAGGTATAGAATCATGTCTTCCGCAAATAGTGATAATTTAAGTTCTTCTTTTCCTATTTTTATGCCTTTAATTTCTTTCATCTGTCTAATTGCTCTGGCCAGTGTTTCGAGAACTATATTGAATAGAAGTGGTGATAGAGGGCATCCCTGTCTTGTTCCAGATTTTAGAGGGAATGCCTTCAATTTTTCTCCATTTAGAATGATGCTAGCCTGAGGCTTAGCATAGATAGCTTTTACAATGTTGAGGTAAGTTCCTGTTATCCCTAGTTTTTCTAATGTTTTGAAAATAAAGGGATGCTGTACTTTGTCGAATGCTTTTTCTGCGTCTATTGAGATGATCATATGGTTCTTATCTTTGAGTCTATTGATGTGGTGAATAACATTTATTGATTTCCGTATATTGAAACATCCTTGCATCCCAGGGATGAATCCTACTTGATAATGGTGCACAATTTTTTTCATGTGTTTTTGTATCTGATTCGCCAGAATTTTATTGAGGATTTTTGCATCTAGGTTCATTAGAGATATTGGTCTGTAGTTTTCTTTCTTTGAGGTGTCTTTGTCTGGTTTCGGAATCAGGGTGATGTTGGCCTCATAGAATGAATTTGGAAGAGCTCCCTCTTTTTCTATTTCCTGAAATAACTTGAAAAATATTGGTATTAATTCTTCTTTAAAGGTTTTGTAAAACTCCGCTGTATACCCATCTGGTCCTGGGCTTTTCTTGGTTGGTAGTCTTTTGATTGCTTCTTCTATTTCCTCAATTGATATTGGTCTGTTCAAATTGTGTGTATCCTCCTGACTCAGTCTGGGCAAATCATATGACTTAAGAAATTTATCGATGTCTTCACTCTCTTCTATTTTATTGGAATATAGGTTTTCAAAATAATTTCTAGTCTTCTGTATTTCTGTAGCATCTGTTGTGATATTGCCTTTTTCATCCCGTATGTTAGTAATTTGAGTTCTCTCTCTTCTTCTCTTCCTTAGCATGGCTAAGGGTCTGTCAATCTTATTTGTTTTTTCGAAGAACCAACTTTTAGTTTTGTCAGTTTTTTCAATAGTTTCTTTTGTTTCAATTTCGTTGATATCTGCTCTGATTTTAATTATTTCTTGCCTTCTGCTGCATTTGCTGTTGTTTTGCTCTTCCTTTTCTTGGGCTTTGAGATGAAGTGTGAGCTCATTTATTTGTTTGTTTTTTCTTTTTTTAAGGAATGACCTCCAGGCAATGAATTTCCCTCTTAATACTGCTTTCATTGTGTCCCATAGATTCCGATATGTTGTGTCTGTATTTTCATTTATCTCTAAGAATTTTTTGATTTCCTCCTTTATGTCTTCTGTAACCCATTGATCATTCAGTAACATATTGTTCATTTTCCATGTGATGTAGGATTTTTCCTTCCTTCTTTTATCATTGATTTCCAGTTTCATTCCATTATGATCAGATAAAATGCATGGTATTATCTCCACACCTTTATATTTACTGAGGGTTCCCTATGGCATAATATATGGTCTATTTTTGAGAAGGATCCATGTGCTGCTGAGAAAAAAGTATATCCACTTGATGATGGTTGATATATTCTATATATGTCAGTTAAGTCTAGGTTATTGATTGTGATATTGAGTTCTATAGTTTCTTTATTCAACTTTTGTTTGGAGGATCTGTCCAATGGTGAGAGAGGTGTGTTGAAGTCACCTATAGTTATTGTGTTGTGGTCTATTTGATTCTTGAACTTGAGGAGTTTGTTTTATGAACGTCGGAGCACCATTATTTGGTGCATAAATATTGATAATTGTTATGTCTTGTTGGTGAATGGTTCCTTTTAACAGCATATAATGTCCTTCCTTATCCCTTTTGATTAACTTATTCTTGAAGTCGATTTTAGTCAATATGAGGATGGCCACCCCTGCTTGCTTACGAGGACTGTGTGCGTGGTATATTTTTTCCCAACCTTTCTCCTTCAGCCTGTGTATGTCTTTTCCAATCAGATGTGTCTCCTAGAGGCAGCATATTGTTGTATTTGTTTTTTAATCAATGTTACCAGCCTATGTCGCTTTATTGGAGAGTTTAAGCCATTAACGTTTAGAGTTACTATTGATATATGATTTGTACTTCCAGCCATGTTTGATTACTTATCTTTTTTTTAAATTTAGTTTGTTTCTCCATGATTAGCTTTTCCCCCACCCTCTGTCTTTACTGAGGCACTTCCCACTGATGGTTTTGGTTATTGTTTTTCATTTCTTCCTCGTGTAGTGTTTTGCTCAAGATGCTTTGCAATGCTGGTTTTCTGGCTGCAAATTCTTTTAACTTTTGTTTATCATGAAAGATTTTTATTTCGTTGTCGTACCTGAAGCTTAATTTTGCTGGATACAAAATTCTTGGTTGGCATCCATTGTCTTTCAGTGTTTGAAATACGTTGTTCCAGGATCTTCTCGCTTTCAGCATCTGTGATGAAAAATCCATCGTTAACCTTATTGGTTTACCCCTGAATGTAATCTGCCTCCTTTCTCTTGTAGCTTTTAAAATTTTCTCTTTGTTCTGTATGTTGTGTATCTTCATAACAATGTGTCTTGGCGTTGTTCTACTGTGATTTTGTATGCTCAGTGTCCTGTATGCATCTACATTTTGTATATCCGTTTCCTTTTTTATTTCTGGAAAGTTTTCTATAATTATTTCATTCAGCAGGTTGCTCATTCCCTTGGTTTGAACCTCTATTCCTTCCTCTATCCCGATGACTCTTAAGTTTGGTTTTTTTATGTTATCCCATATCTCTTGGATGTTTTTCTCGTGATTTTTTACCAGCCTTTCTGAGTTGGCTAGACTCTTTTCAAGATGATATATTTTGTCTTCATTATCTGACATTCTGGCTTCTACTTGCTCCACTCTGTTAGTGATACTCTCATTGGAGTTTTTAATTTGGTTTATAGATTCCTTCATTTCTAGAATTATTGTTTGATTTTTTTTATAATCTCTTATCTCCTGATAAAGATGCTTATTTGCTTCTTTTATCTGTTTATGTAATTCATTTTCAATGTGTTCTTTCACTGTTTTAATTTGCTGTCTCATATCCTCTTTAAGGTTCCATTCCATCTGTCTAAGGTATTCCTTGAGTTCTTTATTTGACCATTTTTCTGATGCCTCTAGGTCCTCCTGAATATTTAGGCTGTCCTGCATTGTTTGTACTCCTTTTCTTCCTTGCTTTTTCATGCTGCTCATGTTACTTCCTGTTCTGTTTGACTGCTGAGTTACTGTTTACTCCTATAAATTTATTTGATACTTGGGAGGAAAGGTATTAGAAGGGAAGGGAAGAAGTCACTAAACAGAATGAGAGTAAGCAGGTAGAATTCTAGGAAGGGGGAATAAGGAAATTGAAAAGAAATGAAAAGACAAAAGAACAAAAATAGAAAATAAAAAAAGAAAAAAATTTTAAAAAATCAAAAAAATTAAAATTAAAATTAAAAAACAATAAAAAAATTTTAAAAAATTTAAAAAATAAAAAAAATGAAAATGAAAAAAAAAACCCAAATAATAAAAAAAAATTAATAAATGCAGTCTTAGAGTTTGATTAACTCCTCTTCTAGTAGGTGGAGCTGTGCCCACCGGGCCAAGCTTCTCCTCTCAATACGCGGGAACCAATCACTGTGCAACATCTCCTCCTCCCAGACTGGGCGGGTCTCCAATCCTGAGTGCCTAGGGCCTTCTCTTGTGTCTAGTCACTTCCCCACTTTTCTTCAAGCCAGGCCCTACTCACCCTTGACGTTCACCACAATACTGGCTACACGCCAGGTCTGCTGCTCCCGGGAGCCCTATTTTCTTGAACGACTGGGCACACTCTCCCTGTTTGCCATTTCCTCAGACCCTAAGTTTGTGGAGCTTGGGGCTGAGAACCCTCAGCGAATTTTGCTTGCCCTCCGGTAGCCACGCCCCCGGTAGCTGGTGCAAGAGACCTCAGTTGTTAGCACTGGTGGGAGCGGTAGCCGGGGGTTCCGCGCCGCGGGTCCCGCGCCACTCCTGATTCCCTCGGTCTGACTATCGCGTTCACGGGAGAGCTGGGAGGGGCCCTTACAGGAGAGTTGGGAGGGGCCCTTAAGGTTTCCTCGCTGTGTGGAGAGGGAGGGCTAGGGGGTTACACACCTGCCACCGCCGGTTTCAATGAAGTTATCTTCTCCGCAGCATTCTGGTGACATCAGTTCTCTGCCATGGTGGTATCCCATGCAAATGGCGACAGTTCGTTCCCTTTGCCGGGTGACTGATGCAACTGGTGGGTCCTGACTGGCTCTCCCAAGCCCCGTCTCAGTCCTGTGGCCACTGCCTATGAAGGCTCGGTTGGTATTAACCTCCGCAGGTTCAGAAGGGCCGACCAGTTGTTTCAGCGGGATCATTTAGTGCTGAGTCACAGTAGTTTGTCTGTGAGACCCAGACGAACGGGAGCTTGAATTCAGCCGATCCGGGCTCGGTGTGTGTTCTGAGAGGCCCAGACTGTTCGCCCCAGATCCACGTCAGCTCAGCATTGCCTAGTGATCCTGAGCAAACAGCATTTAGATGGTTTACGACTCCCTATGCCCACGCAGCTGAAGAGGTCAGAGACTTGATCTCTCCGCGCCTGCCACCATGTTGGATCTCCAATAAAATGAATTTATATTGTAGGTTGTGATCAGAAGTTTGAAAGCCATTGATGTGACTCCTTTTAACACAGTACTAATTTGCCAGGACTGCTCCAACAAAGTATCCTATCCACACCTTATCTGTCCACTAACCCATGTTGAGAAACAGTTCAAAGGAATTTCAGGATATCCATAAAGTTTACCCAAACTACTTTAATTTGCTTATCATTAACTAGAATTTAATGTTCTTTTAATTTTTATCTTGATTTAAGCTGTATTTACAATGGAATGCACAATCCTTAAATTTCCTTTATTGAGGTTTAACAAACCCTTATGCCTGTGTAACCCAAATCGATATCAAGATATAAACTTATTACCATAGAAAATTCTCTCAAGCCCCTTCCCAGTCAGTCCTTCCCCTCATTCCTCCAGCAACAACTTCTGCCCTGATTTTTTTTCCCTAGAGCAGTTTTATTAGATAATTTAATGTAAATGGAATAGCATGTACTTCTAAACTTCTTTCACTATGAATATATTGCAGACCAATATTTCATTGTATGAACATGTCAGTTTTTTTAAGTTGGTATGTAAGTAGAGCATACTTAATTAAATGAGGGAAAATGCAGCTAAAAATTCAACATTTTTATTTGACCTAATCTGATTTAAACTTCTAGGAATCTCTTCTCACATTTCTAAAACTTAGGGGCTAAATTAGGAACACCTGAAATCTTCTTCAAAAAGAGTGAAATAATTTGTTAGCAGATCATCTGCTTTGAAAATGAACATGGTAAAATTTTTGCTGTGCTATTATTCTTAACAAAAATCTTTTTAAATAGTTCAGTGCATGATGCAGTATTGTTAAGTATGGCCATAATGTTATACATCAGACCTCTAGAATTTATTCATTTTGTATAACTGAAATTTTATACATGTTGAAGAGCAACTCCCATTTTCCTCTCCCACAGTTCCTCACCACCACCATTTGACTCTTTTTCTATGAATTTGACTCTGTTAGCTGTACTTCATGTAAGTGGAATCATGCAGTATTTGTCCTTCAGTGACTGACTGACTTTTTAGCATAATGTCCTCAAGGTTCATCCACATTGTTCCATAAAGTAAGATTTCCTTCTTTTTTAAAGATGAATAATATTTCATGTTATGTATATACCACATTTCTTTATTTACCCATTAATGGATATTTAGGTTATTTCTACATCCTGTGTATTGTGAATAATGCTTTGAACATGACAGTGGATAGCTCTTCAAGATCCTGATTTCAATTCTTTGGGTATACATCCAGAAGTAGATTGCTGGATCATATGGTAGTTCTAGTTTTAATATTTTGAAGAATTTCGATACTGTTTTCCATAGTGGCTGCAACGTTTTACATTTCCACTAATGGTGTACAAGGGCTCAAATTTCTCCACACACTGACCAATATTTATCTTTTGATTTTTTTAAGTTAGCTGTCCAGATACATTTTTTTTTGTTGCTATGACAAAACACTTAAAGCTGATTACTTTATAAAGAAAAAAAGTTTATTTAGCTCTTAATTCTGGAGGTTCCAGAGAATAACATCCATATCTGTTGGGTTCTGGTGAGGGCCTCATGACAGATGGCATCAAAGTGGTGGCACATGTACACAGAGATCACATGGTGAGAGAGCAAGCAGTAGAACAGGTAAGGGCTAGGCTTATTGAACCCAATGTGATTGAAATGAAATCCGTGGCCCACTTACCTTCTACTAGGCCCCATCTCTTAAGGAAATTAAGCTCTCAGCACCTGAAATTTCGAGGGACACACTCAAACAGATCATAGTATTCCAGCACTGGTCCCCAAATTTCATGTCCTCACAATTCAGAATGCATTTATTTATGCCAAGAGTCCCCAAGGTTTTAACTGCTTCAAAACTCTGAAGTCCAAAGTCTCACCTGGAACTCAAGGGTAACTTCTTTTAGCTGTGCCTGTAAAATCAAGAACAAGTTACATAGTCTAAGGTAACAACAGTGGAATAGGCAAAAGGTAAACATTCTTAGACATAACCCAAAAGAAAGGAGTCACAGGCCCTCAACAAGACTGAAACTGAATAGGGAAGGCAATGAATCTTAAAACTCCAGCACTGGCGTCCTGTAAACCATTGGGCACGGACGGCCCCCAAAGCATCAGGCAGCTCTCCCTGTGGCTGTGTCAATGCAGCCAATCTCTTTGCTACTTCATAACAAGAATGGGCTCTAGTTTCTAATGTGATATTCCCTATTTCCATCTGAAGCATTGTCCACATGGCCTTTACTATCCACATTACTATCAGTATTCTGATCATGAGCACTCCACCAATCTCTAAGGAGTTCTAACTCTCCAATTCTTCTCATTTGATCCTTTTCTGGAATTGTTCATAATACTCAAATGACTGTAAAAGTATGGAAATACGAGAGTCTTTTCTTTTGTTCCTTTGATCTACTTGTCAATCCTTATGTCTTCATTGATAAAGCTTTATAGAAAGATCTGAAATAAAGTAGCATATATCCTCTAATTCTTTTTCTCAAGTTGGATGTTCTGAGTCCTTTGAATTTTCATATATAGTTTTACATCAGTTTTTATAGGAAAATCCAGTTGAAATTTTTATTGGGATTGTAGATAGTGCAACTTGAAAGATAATTGACATTTTTAACAAGATCAAGTTTTTCAGTACATGAATGTGGTATATCTCTTTATTTAGGTTCTTGGATTTCGGCATTGAACCCAGGGATGCTTTACTACTGAGCTATATCTCCACTCCTTTTTGAGATAGGATCTTGCCAAGTTTCTCAGAGTCTCACTAAATTGCCAAGGCTGGCCTCAAACTCTGAATCCTCCTGCCTCAATCTCTGGAATCCCTGAAATTATGTGCCAGCATATTCAGGTCTTTTATTTCAGTGGTACTTTTTAGTTTCTGGTGTACATGTTTTAAACATCTGAATTTTATTTCTAAATATTTTTAGAATTCCTTTTCATTGTTTGCTGCTAGTATGTAGAAGTACAAATTTTAAAATATTAAGCATTATCTTAGTTTGAACACCGGGTGATTTAAACAACAAACACTTATTTCTCACAGTCCTGGAAGTTAGGAAGTTCAAAAATCAAGGTGACTAGAGACTGTTGTCTGGTGAGGACACTATTCCTGTGTTGAAGATGACTATCATATATCCTCATGTGCCCAAGAGGGAAATGATCTGTTGCGTTTCTGATAAAAGCACTTTTCCCCCTCATGAAGGCTCTAAAATCAAGGCCTAAATTTCCTTCCAAAGACCCTGCCTCCTAATACCATCATGTTGTGTTCAATATGTAACTTTGGAGAGACAAAGGAGTTAGGGCAGGGGAGGGGGAATGAGGGTGGGAAGGATGGTGAAATGAGATGGACATTATTACCCTATATACATGCATGACTGACTACACTACAGGTGTGACTCTGCACCATGTGCAGCCAGAGGAATGAGAAGTTGTGCTCCATTTGTGTACAATTTGTCAAAATGCATTCTACTGTCATGTATAACTAATTATAACAAATTAAAAAATAAAAAAGTATTGCACAAATACCATCTTAGTATGTAACCTTACCAAATTCACTTATTTTTAGTAGTTTATATAGGTTCTTTAGGATTTTCCATGTCAAGAATTATATCCTCTGAATAGGGAGATAGTTTGCTTTTTTTTTTTTTAACACATCATGTTTTTATTTCTTTTTCTTATGTTATTACAATGAATAGGGCCTCCAGAAAATATTGAATTGAAATGATATAACTGCTCTACTTGCCTTGCTCTTGATTTTGTTTAAAAAGTATTTAATATTTCATCATCAATTATGTTAGCTGTGGTATAATATAGATTGCTCTTAGGAAACAATTCTCATGTTGCTATATGGCTTGTAAGCAGATAGACTATCATCTTTTTGTTCTGGACTATCTTGTAAGGATATTTATATAGTCAAGAACCTGTAAAGTATAGTGTCTCCCTATAGAGTAAAGAGCAGATTGGTTTACTATCCAATTTAAGAATAACACATCCCTCTGGGAAAGTTTGATCATGTTTCCTTATTGCCTATTAAAATACATTTTGGTTCACTAAATTCAGAGTTCCTCTTCTGTCACACAAACCACTGTGTATCAAGTGTCACCCTGCCCTTTGTGTCACCTTTTGGGAATTGGGACTTGGGACACTGATACCAAAAAATGAAGATAATCAGTGCTATTGCTTTGAAAACCAAACTGTCCTTTACAGCTGACCCAGGAGACTAGTATCTTCTGCCAACATCTGTGAAACTGTGGCAGACTAATTTATGACCTTGCAAATAAGAGTAAAATCTCAGAATTTCAGTTTCAGTTCTTAGCATACTTGATCAGATTTAGAAAGGTCCCTTATTTATAATCATCTGATGATTTTTTGTCATGATAAGTGTTAAGTTTTACAAAACTTTTTTTAATCTATTGAAATTATCATTTGTTTCACTTCATTTTAAAGTATTTTATAAATTACATTGATTGATATTTGAATGTTAAATTAATCATGTATTCCTGAGATACATCCTATTTACTTGTAATGTATTATTCAGTTTATATACTACTACTGGTTTTGATTTGCTAATATTTTGTTAAAGGATCTTTTATATCTATGCTAATAATAATAATAATAATAATAATAATATATGCTCTGTAATTTTCTCCTCATCTGCCCCATCTTTTCCCTCTCTTTCTTTATTGAAATTCTTTGTCAGTTTTTGATATTCAGGGCATGCTGACCTCATTTTTAAAAATTGTAAATTTTCCTTTCTTTGCTATGTTCTGATAGGACTGATGTGAGATCAGTCTTATTTTTTCCTTAATACATGATAGAATTGACTAGTACAACTGTCTGGCCTGGAATCCTGCTTCTGGGCAAGTTTTGATGACATATTTAATTTCTTTAACATATATAGGCTTATTCAAATTTTCTGTCTCATTTTATATTTGTATTGATTAGTTATGTTCTTCAAATAATTTGTTTATTCATCTGTCAAATTTGTTTGTATAAAACTATTCATTATATTTTCTTATCCTTTTAATGGGTGTGCGATCTGTAGTAATAAGTTTCTTTTAATTCCTTACATTTGTATTTCTGTTCTTTATGGCTCCCCCTTCACCAATTTTGTTAATCTTTTCAAAGAATGAACTTTTGGTGTTGATAAGTTTCTCAGTTGTTTACTTATTTTGTTTTAAGTATTTCTGCTCTTACCTTTATTGTGTTCTTCCTTCTACTACTATGGGTGTATATTACCTTCCTATTGCTAGTTTTTGAACTCTAAGATTAACTAATTTCTTTTCTAAAATAAGCATTTTAAATTATGAATTTCCCTGTAAGCAGTGCTTTAGGTAAATCCACGAAGTTTGATATGTTATGTTTTCATTTTTCTATTAGAAATAGCTTCTTGACACCTTGGGGTTGGGGTTGTGACTTGGGGCAGAGTGCTTGCCTAGCATGTGTGATGCATGGGATTTGATTCTTAGCACTACATATAAATAAATAAAATAAAGATCCATTGACAACTAAAAACAATTTTTTTAAAAAATAGCTTCTTCCCCTGCCAACTTAATAAGATACAATTGACAGTAAAAGATGCATTTTTACAATTTCCAAAATAATGTTTAGATATAGTATTCATTGTGAAATGATTACATAACTAATTGGTATATCCATCATCTCATATACTTATTATTTATTTTTGTGAAAATATTCAAGATGTTCTCTTATAGTAAGTTTCAATTTTGCAATCATTATTGGCTATAGTAACCATTCTTTACAATAGATTGCCCGACTTCTTCATCCTATTGCTGCCCGTGGCCCACAGGGACAGCTGAACTTAAGGTCGCTTATGTGAATTTCCAGGGACACCAAATAAAACACAGACACACACTTTACCTTTAAACAAGCTTCAGAATGGCTTCTCCTCTCTCGGCCTCAAGCTCCCCAAATGGGAGAGCGAGGAATAGTCTTGAGAGGCTGGCAAGAGAGAGTGAGCATGTTTGGAAATGGGCTTTTATTGAGAGGACCCTCGTTCTTAGTAAGTTCCATCCAAAAAAGGCAAGAAGGGGTGGAGTTACAAGGGACATGTGAGTGTAATTCGACCAAAGGGCTATAGGTTGATGCCTATGTCTGAAGACTTCTGGGACTTCAAACTTCTGGGACCAGGGCAATGTCCAAGTCACTACGAGTTGTAGTAAGGGTCAAAGCCTCTCTGCTCCAATATGGAAGACGTGAATCATTCAGAGTGGCTCCCCACACCCTATAAAACATTCAAAACAATTTCTAGTTTCTCCTATTATTTTTTTCTTTGTTGCATAAACTGTTGAGAAGTCTGTTGTTTCCAAATTGGGGGATTTTTCTAAATCTCTTAATAATTGAATCTATAAAGCATATACTCCGTATGATTTCAATTATTTAAAATTGATTGAGATATTACATACAGTTCAATATTTTTCCATCGTAGTAAACATCTGCACTTGAGAAAAAATATATGTTCTGCAGTTGCAAGATTTATAGTCCTGTAAAAAATCAATTTTACTAAAGCGTTATTTGATCTGTCTTAATTAACAATTTAAATATATTCACTTCAGACTGTATAGTATGTATGAAGAGGGAAGAAAGAAGGGTTTATGTTTAGAACTCTGACTTTATTATAATTTACCTAAAACATTTTTGTATATATTTACTAATTAGAGCTAATGGCTAGGATCATAATGGTAAATTCATATACCTACTAATGGAGTCATAAGCACTCCCTCTTAAAACTTACATAAAGACATGAGTTTATTGGTAACCCAGTGGGAAAACAAATAGTTAAAAGTAGGCAGATTGCTTTTAAGACTTACATAGTTTGGGGCATGGTTATATGTATTCTTCAGTGTGTCCATTGTGTTATGTCGAGTTTACTGTCCAATCTCACCTTGGGAAGAAAAGAACCTACCATTACTGAGCCCCAACCATGTGAAAGCACTATACGATGAACTTTATACATGTAAGTTAATTTTCATCTCCAAGAAATCCTGTTAGGGTGAATATCCTCATTTTCATTTCTTAAAAGAGGAAACAAACAGGTTAATTAAATCACCAGGTTCATGAGGTTAACGAGAGAAGCAGAGACAGTGCTCTGTGATCAACACTTCAGTTGGTATTTTTCCACCCTGGAAGTGGAAAGTTTATATCCAGTCTGACTCGCTATTAAGTAAGTTCATGTGATTGTTCTTTTCAATGAAATATGAGATGAAAATGCCATGCATAAGTCTTCAATCTCTCTGTTCCCCTAATGCTGAGATAATAGAACTACCCATAGGAAAAAAACTGAACTTCTGAGTTACTGCTGAAAGAGTCTTGCCTTACAGTCACCTGATTTTTAGCAGATGTTTTTAAAGTGAGGAATAAACAGAGGTTTGCAATTATATCAAAGTTTAATATTCTGATTAAAATAAAGAGGAAACTGGTATTTGCACTCAGATCTATTAAACTTGGACCCTTGCTTTTTGTACTCTTCTTTTTCCCCAAAGGCTCAGTAATCACGGTGGATCTAGCAAGGAGCCAGTAAACAGCTAGGGTACAGAAGCTAGGGTAGAGAAAATGAGTCATTCTCATCCATTCATTTACTTGTTTGAGAAATAATTGCATATCTACTGAGGCTCTAGCTTATGCTTGGCTTTTGGAGTTTATAAATATTACAAACGCCACTGACACTTTCAAGTTGTTTGGGGATGAGAGAAACACTACCACACAGATCTGCGCAAGACACTGGTACTTAGGATGCTGAGCAAGTGAGTCTTGGATCCTATTACATAAGCTGGCGTCTGTGATTCAAGTTAATGTTTACATTTTTTATTTCTTGTGTGTTTTATGGCACTATGATTAAAGAATAGTTTTGCAGAAAATATGCCTCCTTGAAGGCCTGCTTATCCTAACTAGTCTTCCAGCCTCAAACCATAGCAATATACCTCAAAATATTAGGACTGGGAAAAGGCTCTCAGAAGAAAACAGTTCTCACTAACACAAGAACCAAGTATGGGCAGAATGGTAATTTAGTCAGGCCCATTCATGGCCAACTAACAGTTAAGCACAATATAGTCTATAGAGTTTTAGGACATTTTAAGTTCCTTTATTCTACAAAAAAAAAAGGAACTTAAGTCCAGAGAAGTTCCAGGGATTGATACAGAAACAGCTAATACCACTTCATAGTGGGAAACTGCCATGAAAAGTCAGTTCCTCAGTGCTACTCAGAGTGTATTGGACACTGTCTACCTAGAGACAGCTTCAGATTACACAGGTTGAGGGCTCGGTTCCCAAAATGTTCCCTGAACTTCAGAGGCCAGCTGCAAGCTCCAGGTTGTAATCTGTGCTTCTGACCTACTAGCAACAAATTGGGGTTCCTACAACTCCTTCCTCAGGTTCAACGAATTTGCTTGAGTTGCTCCCAGATCTCAGGGAAACAGTTGCTTACATTTACTGGTTTATTGTAAAGGATATTACAAAGGGTAAGATGAAGAGATGCATAGTTTGAGATATGAGGAGCTTCCATGTGCTCTCTACACTTATCAGCATCCAGGTTCTCCATGTGCTTAGCTACCCAGAAGCTTCCCACTTCCATCTTGTTGGATTTTTATGGCATTATGTAGACATGATTGCTAATGGACAAGGTGAGAAAGCCATAAAGGCCTCTCTGTTCAGATTCTTCTTCCAGGGTATGAGATAGGACCCCTCAGAACTGAGGAGGATCTTATGACCAACTATCAGATATGGTAGGTCAGAGAATTTCTTTATGGCCGACTCCAACATAAAAAGGTGAGGGAAGATTAGAGTTTCTAAGACTTACCTTGAGAAAGAGAAATTCTAGTTTCTAGTTCTGCATTTTGGAGGGAATTAAGTGCCAGGAACCATGGTTGAAAACCAAAATAGAAGCTGGGCATGGTGGTGCATGCCTCTAATACCAGCCACATGGGAGGCTGAGGCAGGAGGACAGCAAGTTCAAGATCAGCTTCAGTAATTTAGCAAAGCTTTAAGCAACTTAATGAGATCCTGTCTCAAAATTTAAAAAAATAGAAATATCTGAGGATGCGGCTCAGTACCAAAAAAAAAAAAAAAAAAAGAAAGAAAGAAAAGAAAACCAAATAGACATATCATAATGTCACAGTATGACAAGGTGTTTCAGTTTTCTCTGAACATTTACTTCTTCAGGACTTGAGTCAGCTATTTTTCCAAGAAGTCAATTTAAACTGGGTTGATTGTTGTGTCTAGGCTTCTTCAGCAGCTAGAACTATAAAAGGTATTCCTTCTGTCCCTTCTTCCTTCTTTCTTTCTTTTCTCTCGTCTTATTTCCCTCATCCCTTCTCCTCTTCCTGTCTTTATTTATTAATTAGTTTATTTATTTTAATTAGGTATATATGACAGCAGGATGCATTTTGATTCATTGTACACAATTGCAGCACCACATTTCATTTCTCTGGTTATACATGATGTAGTATTGCACCATATGTGCAGTCCTACATGTACCTAGGGTAATGATGTCCATCTCATTCCATCATCTTTCTTGCCCCCATACCCCCTCCCCACCTCTTTGCCCAATCAAGTTCCTCCATTCCATTCCCCCCATTCTGGATCAGCATCCATTTATCAGAGAGAACATTCAGCCTTTGGTTTTTGGGATTGCCTTACTTCACTTAGCATGATATTCTCCAATTCCATCCATTTACCTGCAAATGCCATGACTTTATTCTCTTTTAATGCTTAGTAATAGTCCATTGTGTATATACCCCACAGTTTCTCTATCCATTCATTTATTGAAGGGCATCTAGGTTGGTTCCACAGTTTAACTATTGAATTGTGCTGCTATAAACATTGATATGGCTGTGTCCTTGTAGTATGCTAATTTTAAGTCCTTTTGGTATAAACCAAAGAGTGGGTTAGCTGGGTCAAATGGTGGTGCCATTCCAGATTTTCTGAGGAATCTCCATGCTGCTTTCCAGAGTGGTTGCACTAACTTGCAGTCCTACCAGCAATGTTTTTCCCACATCCTCACCAACATTTATTGTTGTCTGTATTCTTGATAACTGACATTCTAATTGGCGTGAAAGAAAATATTGGAGTAGTTTTGATTTGCATTTCTCTAATTACTAGAGATGTTGAACATTTATCTAATACTAGACAAAGCCTCCAAAAACATACATTGGAGAAAAGATAGCGTCTTCCACAAATGGTGCTGAGAGAACTGGAAATCCACATGCAGCAAAATGAAACTAAACCCTTATCTCCCACTGTACACAAAACTCAAAGTGGATCAAGGATCTAGGAATTAGACCAGAGACCTTGTGCCTAATAGAGGAAAAAGTAGGCCCAAAACTTCATCACATCAGATTAGGCCCAACTTCCTTAACAAGACTCCTAAAGCTCAAGAATAAAATAAAGAATTAATAAATCAAGAATTAATAAATGGGATGGACTCAAACTAAAAAGTTTCTTCTCAGCAAAAGAAACAATGAAGTGAAGAGAGAGCCTACATTTTGAGAGCAGATTTTCGCTATATGCATGCAGATAGAGCACTGATCTCCAGGATATATACGAAGAACTCAAAAAACTAAATACCAAAACCCAAACAAACCAGTCAATAAATGGGCTAAGGAACTGAATAAATACTTCTCAGAAGAAAATACACAATTGCTCAACAAATATATGAAAAAACGTTCAACATCTCTTCTTTCCTTTCTTCTCTTTCCTAGCACTATGTATGTATGTACAAATTTCAGCATAAAATTCAAATTCAGGAACTCTACAGAGTTTCTGAACTAACCTTCTCTACATTATGTCTACATCTCCCTTCTATCACATGAAGAATCATGGTTCTCAACACAGGTATTCATAGAATTAAATCATTCCATAATTACTTTATTTCATATTATACATGTAATAGTCTTAGAATAGCATTTGTTATTTCAGGGAAAAAAATTAAATATTCTTTATTATTTGTTCTCCTGCTCTGGTTTTCCCTAGCAGGGGTTTCTTCTAACCATATATTAAGTCTTTTTTGCCTAATTTCAATATTTGCTTCTTTCACTCAAATTGTATTTATTTCTTTTGAATTTAAAGTTGTCTTACACCTTCTGTTTTTATTAAAGCATTATATATTGTATCAATTCAATCGTTTGTTTCTTTTAGTTTAATTTTTGCTTCTGAAATAAGCTAATTTCCCCCCTGATTCTTTCTGAATTGCTGCCTCATTTTGAGTTTTTCTGGTTCTAAATCTTGTTGTGCTTTAATGTATTGTGTTATTTAGTCTCTTTAATCTCTTTAAAAATATGTTCTGTAGATATGTACTTCTATCATACTTTCGTTGTTTACAGGAAAATCATTGTGTTCTTTAGTCTCTTTTCTTATAAAAACTACATGAGACTTGACCTCGATAATTTCCTGCTTCTTAATTAGTTTTTCAAACTTTTAGAAGGAGAAATGACTTGGCCTAGCTTTTCTATTTCTAGAGACCTTTTTTTTCTGAATTGTCTTTTGTTGTTGTTGTTCTCTATTAAGAGTTTAAAAATAATTGTGATTTGCTTTTTGTGCTCTGTTTCCGACTTTGCATAGCTTTTATTTTATTTTTTTATCTCTAGAGAACTTTTTTACTGTGGGTTTTTGTTGTTGTTCTCTCTTTATAAATAGTTAAAAAATAACTGTGGCTTGCTTTTTGTTCTCTGTTAGCCACCTCTGACTTCTTAGAACCATCATAAGCATTTTCTTTTCTTCATCTTTATTATTCCTGTCCTATTCTACTTGGATACCACTACTATCAATTTCTACTCAGTGTAGGGTCCTGCCCTGCAAGAAGCCAAGTGGCTCAATTTTGAAAGTTCACACATACTAATCTTTCCCAGCCTCTTTCCTTCTTACAGCAGTCTCCTGTGATTTCCTGCTAAGGGAGTGGGCACAGCCACCCTGGTTTAATTGCTGTTGCGATTTACCCACAATATTCTCCAGTGAGTTCCTCTTGGCTGTTTGGGGTTGTCCTGTTCTCCAATCTGTGTGATTGCTGCCCTCTGGCTGCTTTCTTTTGCGCAAAGGCTGATGCTTGCAGACTTCTGCTGTTGGAAGTTTGTCCACATTCACTTGTCTTCTGTGCTCTGTGG
The DNA here is from genome assembly GCF_047511675.1 of Marmota flaviventris. Lineage (NCBI taxonomy): Eukaryota > Metazoa > Chordata > Mammalia > Rodentia > Sciuridae > Marmota > Marmota flaviventris. Next base: position 65,722,353 of record NC_092505.1, read on the forward strand.
AGAACATTGTTATGGTATTTCACCCCATAATTGTTGCCCTGCTAATGTACATCCCTGAACACTCCATGCATCCATATCTTCCACCAAAAATGGTTTAGTAATAAATGATTTTTAAGTAATATGGGCACATTTTTTGAAAGCTCACATAACAATCACACCCCACTTTTAAAAAATTGGCATAAAATCTGCAATGATTATGTGGTGAAATAGGGTGTCTATTTTTTTGTAAATGTTATTTATGTATTTCTCATCTTTCTATACAGTTTCTATTCAAGGATTTGGTAAAATTAAAAAGAAATGCCACTGCTATCACCATCTTCCTTAAACTTCCTTTAATAACAATGAACTCTTAAATCATATCATGAAGTTTCCAAAAATATGGTATGTTCCTTTTAATAAATCTTTTTCAAAGGGAGGAAGATCCATAACATTTTTCAGTTGTTTCTCTTTTTTTTTTTTTTTTACAGGATTAAAAATATGTTGTCTTGCTTTTGGAACTCTGTGTCCCTCTTCCACCTTAATATGAACCTTTTCTTGTATATAAACAATATCTTTTGTATAGGTTCTATAATTTTTATCCTTTCTCACCCCTTCCCTTTTTTTCTTCCCTTTTAAAACAAACAAAGAGTAAATAAGATTGTCTGTACCCTCCAAGTATTGACTTATATCAGGAGGATTTGGAGCAGATTATATCTGTTTCCATCAGCTTTTTAACTGCTGTGACCAAAAGACCTGACAAGAACAATTAGAGGAAGAAAAGTTTATTTGGGGACTTAAGGTTTCACATGTCCCAGTCCATAGATGGCCAACTCCATTCCTCGGGGTTAGAGGTGAGGGAGTATACCATGGTGGAAGAGTATGGCAGAGGAAAGTTGCTTCGGGACATGGCCACCAGGAAACACAGAGAGACTAAGCCCAATATACCCCAAAGACACACTCCCAATTACCCAACTCCTCCAACCGTGCCCTACCAGCCTGCAGTTACTATTCAGCTAATCCCTGTCAGGGGATTGATTCACTGTTTGGGTTAAGACTATCACAGCCCAATCATTTCACCTCTAAACTTTGTTTATTGTCCCACACATGAGCATTTGAGGGACACCTAATATCTAAACCATAGCAGTATCTGACTCATGCCTACATCCCTCACCCTCACCACTTTTTGAGCACTGCCCCAATTCCAATTGACAGTACCTGCATTTCTTTGCCTATGAGTTTTCCCTAGCAAACAGAGCCTACTTAGCCTGAGCACAGATTGAAGTTCAAATTCTCCTCCTGGAATCTCTTCAACAAATAAATAGTAGATGTATACAGTACAGCATAATGGTGTGCCCAAAGATTATATCCCTATCCTCCAAAATCTGAATGTTATTTTACATGGTAAAAGAAACTTTGAAGTTATAATTAAGTGATGATGTTAATATGGAAGACTGTCCTGCATTGTTCAGATGGCCTTAATATTATTACATGAGTCCTTCTAAGTGAAAGAAGGAGATCATGGTCAAAGAGAAAGATGCTTTGCTGCTGGCTTTGCAGGTGGAGGAAGGGGACCCCTGACGCAAAATGCAGGTGGTCTCTAGAAACTGAGAAGACTATGAAGTATTCTCCTGCAGGGCCTTCAGTGGCAGCCCTGTAGTCACATAGATCATAGCTCAGTATGATCCATTCTAAACTTCAGACCTCCAGAACTGCAAAGTAATAAATGTGTTATTTTAAACCACAATGTGTTATTGTAAACCACATTGGTGAGAGTTTGTTACAGGAGAATGATGAACCTAATAGATTTTGAGTGGGATACCTGAGGCATGTGTTAAATATTAGCTTTTACTGTCTTATAGGTAGACATTTCATGCCTAATCTATACCTAGAAAACAAACCAATGATTAGTTGCCTTCCCTTTCCTGTCTGATGTTTTCATTTCCGTACTATGTTGAAAATATCTCCAAATAAACAATTTATACTAAAGTCCTCAAATTGGAACTCACTTCTGGGGACCTCAATATAAAAAAGAACTTGGGATACCTTTAGTGATAGAATAATGTAGGCGTTTGTCAAATTCTTTAAGATCGAATTGGAAAAGAGATATTTATATTTATAGCAAGTTTCAGTTCCAAGATGCAGAGATGCAGTGATTTGCTAAAGTGGGGTAGAAGTCTAAAACTTGGGTAGTTCCAGTATGTAGTGCTTATTTTTCTTATAAAACTTTTTAAAAGAGAGTTTTATGCATATCAGAGTAGGTCTTCAGTATTTAGAATAAGACTCTAAAATCCAGAACTCTGCTTATTATCTCCAAAAATGAATCTTAGGGTCCCCCTGCCACCAGAGTCTATCAATCTAAGAAGGAACCTGTAAGTACGTTTTCCAGATTGGCTCACTTTATCCCATGATTTCTCAATCTTGTGTTATTGACATTTGGAACTGGATAATTCTTTGTTGTGAGGTCTGTCCTGTGCATTATTGGATAGTTAGCAACATTCCTCTCTTCTCTTTCAGTTGCTCAGATCATCCTCACCCGAGTTGTGATAAGCAAAAATATTTTCTAACATTTGAGAGTCACCCCTCTATCTACCTCTTCCAGAAGTCTGGAAGTTAGGATTCATCATGTCACAGCTTCTGAAAACACACCAAGGTGAGGCTTGGCATATGGAAATGAAAATCATGAAGCAGACACCACATGAGTTTTCTGACAAGCATTGACATGAAGGTACCGTAATCCTCCCTTACCCACAGGAGATGTTTCAAGAACCCCGGTGGATGCCTGAAACTGTGGATGGTACCAGATCTCATGTATACCATGATCTTTCCTATACATATACATTTAGATTTAATGTCTTTTCCATCTTAACTAAGCACTTGCACTGTGCTCATAATTTGCAGTTGGAGATGCAAAAGTAAAATTAGTATAAATCTCTTTTCTCCTTCACAATTTCATGAACAGATTTGTTCTTGCTATGGATCGTATAGATCTTGGAAACTGTAGTATACAATCTTTTTCTTTATTAAGTTGAGGATTTTCATCTTTTTACTTAAAGGAAGTACTTGAGGACTTCTCTTTGGCATGTCTGAATTGCCAGCATCACTGTTCTTATACTTTGGGGACATTATTAAATAAAACAGTTACTTGAGCACAAACATTGTAGTACCATAATAGTTGATCCTATAACAGAGATGGCTACAAAGTGATGAATAGGTAGGTAACCATGCATGGCATGGATAGGCCGGACAAACAAATTCCAACTCTTAGTGGGATGGTGGAATTAAATGGTATGAAATTTCACCATGCTACTCACATGGCATGCAATTTAAATCTTTTTACTTATTCCTGGAATTTTCCATTTAATATGTTTGGATTGCAATTAATTGTAGGTATGTGAAATCACAGAAAAATAAAACTATGGATAAAAGAGGACTTTTTTTTTTAAAGTAGTGATGACAGTCTATTCTGGCTTCCGAGATACTGAGCAGAGTGGCAACAGCATGAATTTTGCTAAAGCAATCTTTTTGGATAATTGAACATATCTTCTTCTCTAATTCCTCTTAGCTTACAAGCTACATGATAAGAGGAATTTAAGAAATTTGAACTAAATCCTTTTTTGACTCAAGTAGGCAGAGTTGATTCTGTTATCTGAAATAGAGTTATTTTTGCCAGGATTGTATAGAGAACATCACAACTAAATAGTGGCTTTGATTCCATGAAGGAAGTAGGGAGAAAAATATTAAGTGTTTAGATTGGAAACACTGATTGAAAAGCTGCTGAGCCTAATTTTGTGATGTCAAATAATCCTTGGATGGCAAAACCCATGCTAACTAAGCTTGTAACACTAGCCAAGATATTAGCACCATGTTATGGTGTTGGTATTAGGAGGAGCTGTGGGGCTTTAAAGGGTGGGGCCTAATAACAATGGGCCATTTGGGGAAATTCCCGTGGAAGGGTTTATGGGGCCCTAGTTCCCAGTCAGACTGCATTCTGGTTCACGTGAGTTCATGTGAGTGGTTTGCTATGACGTGTATTTCTCACAATTACCAGCTGGCACCTGAGGCCTAGAGCCATAGGGTCGGTCTCCTGGTCCTGGACTGGAATTATTAGTTAAATAAACCTTTTCTCATTATTAGTGAGTTGCTTCAAGTATTTCATTGGTAGTATGAAGCTAATAAAAATTCAAAGTAATAGTGTGTATAAGCTGACTCTTAGTACTTTTAGAAAAGTCCTGCATGATACAGACAAACTAGAAGTAAAAGAAAATAGCACTTGGCTAAAGAAAGCCCATGAATCTATGGCCTATAACCTAAGTCAACTGAACCTTCATTAGTTTGGAATTTTGCACAGGTAAAAAATTCAACTGTGGTATTTTCTCAAAAGAATCAGAAATTTACATGTATATGATATGCATACAGATGTTTATAGCAGCTTGTTCATGATCGCCCAAGTCTAGAAGCAACCAAGATGTCCATCAGTAAATAAACCAATTTGAGAGGACTATAGATAATTCTAACTATATGACATCCTGGTAAAAATGAAACTGTTGAGACAGGTTGTCAGGGATTAAAGAAGAGAGAGGGATGAATAGGCAGAGCATAGGGGATTTTTAGGACAGTTAAACTCTTTTTTATGATAACATAATGGTGAATAAATGTCACAATATATTTGTCAAAACCAGTAGAATACACAGTACCGAATATGAACCCTAATGTTAACTATGAGTTTTGGGTGCTGCTGCTGCTGTATCAGTGTACAAATCAATTGTGACAAATTAACCACCTGGTGCCTATGTTGCTGCTGGAGGAGGCTGTGCATGTGTGGGTAAAGGGACTATGTGGGAACTCTGTACTTCCCCTAAATTTTGCTGTGAAGGCTAAAAGTACCCTAGAAAATAAAGTCAGTTAAAAAAAATCAACTGCCTTAGAAAGAAATAAAGTTTTGACCCCCAAGTTCTTCAAACAAGTCATAAAAGTTCTGTGCCTGACAGTGGGAACTAGCTCACCGATAAAGATCAGATTGAGAATTGCCTTCCCAGCTGTTAGATAGACTCAAGATATCTGTCTGGGCAGAGTATAGGTGGCAGGGGCTCAAGGGACCTAGGTTTAGGATGTGAACACATTTGAGAGTCTGTGATTCAGCCTGCCACACTGACCTGGACTTCTGGATTAGAAATCATCCAGGAAAGGATTTTTCTAGCTTAAAAGCAATGGAAATTGATAGATATGACTACTTTAAATAAAACTTCTGTAAATAAAAAATTACTGTTAATATGTTAAAAGGAAAAAACAAATTATGCTGAAATATAACACACAAGGTGACAAGGGTTTTAAATATTCAATATATAAAATATTACCTCTAAAAGATAGTAAGAAAAGCACTAAGAATCCAATGTTTTGAGAGTTAATTGTGCATGAACACAAATTCACAAAGTGAAATACCCCTAAATCTATTCCTTTTCATCAGGCATAAAATCCCCCAAATAAATAGAATGTTTTACTTTTAAGATTATGATGATCATAACAAGATAATCTCAGTAGTAACAGTGCAATTAAATAAATTCATGTACTCTTATAAATTACCTGGAAGAGTGAACATTGGTCTTTCTCAGGAGTTGTATAGCCCTAGGTATCAAGAACATTAAAAAATGTTCATCTCTTCAACTCCGCTTTTGGGAAATCCTCCAAAATAGAACAGAGAGAAAATGTTGTTTTTATGTAAAAAAAAAAAAAAAAAAAAAGGAAACACCTAAATATCCTAAAATAGGAAAGTGACTAAGTAAATTGTGATAAAATCATAAGATAGAATATGCTTCAGCTATTTAAATCTATGCTACTCCCGAGCATGTGTTTTTAGTTGGAGCACTTCCTACCATAAGGGCAGGGAGGGTGATTGAATAAGGAAGTGGAACAGATGTGAAAAACATGCGTCCCCCAGACCTGGGCTTTCTGAATGCGTATTTCAACTGCTATACTTGATAATTTAGATATGACTGTGTGGGTTTGTAGACTCTGACTCCAACCAGCCTCAGAGGGATAAACAGGGTGGAAATTCCTGCAGTTGTCATTGCTTTGGCTCTCTCTACCTAATGTTAAAATATGAAACACTGCATTTCTGAATTAGTTGTTGAATGGCAAATGGTTGCTGGACTGCGTTGATCCCTGGGATCCTCCCTGCTTCTGTTGCTTCCTGGGCCCCCTCATTGGGGCCCCTCATTTTTGAATCTCCTATTTATTGGGCAACTAATAAGACTGGCATAGCTGGGCACCCAGGAGCTGCTCTAGCTTTGTGACCTTCATGGTAATTGTACCTGTGCCTGTACTGTAGGATTTAATGTATGTTTATCATTATGCACAAACTTCTCCCAAATTCTTTCTTTGATCTTAGCAGAAAGAAAGAGTAAGAGAGAGAGAAAGAGGTGGGGGGGGGGATGAGAAAGAGGTGGGGGGGTGGAAGAGAAAGCAAGCTCTTTCTTTCCACTAAGAAAGAAAGAGGGTGGGGGGAGTAAGAGAAAGAAAGAAAGAAAGAAGCTCACTCCATTCTATTTTGCTTCATTTACGTGTTCTTTTTCTCACTATAAGGAAGGGACTCCATACGAAGACAAATCTGAGTGGAGCATATGCACTGTAGCTCTGAAAAGCTCTAAAAAAGCCTTTTACTTTATTTGGTTCAAATGCTACCTTGCTCTTAGTACCCTCATGTTTATGGTTAAAAGAATGTGAATTCTCCATGTTGTTGTCTATTTTCTGGGCTTGTTTTTTACTCTGGCTGAACTTTGGTTTCTCTCAAATTGATTAATTTAATCCTACAATTTCTACTAACTGGTTTTCATGTCTTCCTACTTCCTGTACATTCCTGCTTTGAAAAATATTACCTGTTGACCTATGGTAAGAGAAAACAAAATTGAAAAACTTTTATATTCAGGAAGGGAGGGAGGAAGAGAAGAAGAAAAAGAAGAAAAAAAGCCCTTAGTATTCGGTATTGTCATAACAGTACAAAATGATAGCTTTGGATTGTGTTCTCCAAGAAGCAGATGCAAAGAGAGAATCAAATGTGCAAGGATTTGATTACAGGAAATTCCTCTGAGAAAAAAATGGGGAAGTAGGAAAATTATTAGACCCAGTGCAAGGTTCATTCTGAGTCAAGGAAAGCAGGAAGTAGATTGAGTGAAAGGATCCTAGACTGCTGTGTACCCTAAGAAGGACTGGCAAGGCCATAGGGAATTCTTAAGCCAAGTCATTCCATCAGAGGATCTTTTGTCTCCCAGAAATGAGGCTGCCTCCTTATTTCTCTTGTCATCCGCCAGTGGCTGGGAAGCATGGCCTCAGCACAAGTCAGGTAATGAATTTTCAGAGTGTAGAAACTGAGGCCTCTAGTCAATTACAGTGCCTGAAATTGTAAACCCTCCAATTACTAGGCTAGGGTGTCTATTCAGTTCCTCCTGGAAGAACCATTTCATGGCTTCAGACCCTAATTTTTGCTGATATATCAGACTTTAGACACATCAAAAGCTGTACACATCTATAAAATTAAAAGACAAGACAATTTGCAAAGCAGTCATGAATCCATCTATACATTGGTATCATAAAGAAAGCAATGAGGTAAACATATACAATGGCACAAAAATGTTAGCACATAGTAAATGTAATTCACTCAGATGCATCTGATACACGAGAAGTCAAGTTTCTCTATGCTCATGCTTCAAGGAATATTTATAAAATTTTCTTCAAAGATTTTTTTTTTACAAATAAAGAATAGCTAGAAACTCTCAACTTTTCTTACTGAATAAAAGAAAGAAAAATGCATTTATTAGGATCCTGGTCTCGTGTCAGACACTGTGATAGGTAATTTATTGTATGCTAGCTTGAAATGCTAATTTGTGTCTCTAACATTAATATCAGTCTTCCAGGTAGGTGTATTCCTGTTTACTATTGCAAATATGAGGATTATAATAATAAATGTGTATATACATATATATAAATACATATGTAAATATACAAATATACATATATATGCATGTATACGTATGTATGTGTGACATGTGGAAGCCCCTGGATTGTGTGATCAGCCCACAAACAAAATCAAACCATATATATATATATACATATATTATATGTATATATATATGGTGTATGTGTGTGTATGACACACACACACATATACATATGTATACATGCATATATATGTATATTTATATATACACATATATAAATATGTATATATACATACATATGCATATGTATATTTATATGCATATATAAACCAGAAACCATGCGCATACTAGAAGAAAATGCGCATATTGGCTTATATGCTTGTGTCTGTGTGTGTGTGTGTGTGTGTGTGTGTGTGTGTAGTTTTGTTTGTGTGCTGGGGATCAGACAACCCAGGGGCTTGCTTTGTTACGCATGTGCTCTACCACTGAGCTACATTCTTGGCCATGTATATTTTACTATTGCAAGGAATTTTTTTCCCCCTAAAGCTTCTTCAGTCTTCCAGCTTTTGCATCTGAGGCTATTTCACACCATCTTTTGGATCAATGCCACCTCTGCCACAGCATGGGACCAAATCTCTCAGCAGGAGATACTTAAAGGAGCCAAGGGGAGGAATCAGGATGGAGTTAGCAGCTTTTTCTGTCTCAGGAAGAGTTCTAACACCTAGGATCCTTTCCTTATCTGATTCTCATTAAGTAGTCCCTGGTTTTTACTTGTCCAGCCCTCCTGTTGTGCTGTGACTCCATGCCTGTTTTGATCACTTCTAATCTTTCAGAGAGTTAAAATTCTTTCTCTGATAGTTCCACTGCACAGGCCCTCTTTTAGGCCTCTTACCCTCTGGACTCTATTTCTTTCTGCCCTTCAGTTCTTTTTTTTTTTCAGTTGGTTCTTTTTAGTTATACATGACAGCAGAATCCATTTTGATATCATTATATATCTTATTCTAGTTAGAGTTCCATTCTTACGGATGTACATGATGGTGGGATTCACTGTGTTGTTTTCATATATGTAAGTGGGACAATTATGTCAGATTTATTCTTCTGTCTTTACTGTGCTTATTCCCCCTCCCTTTCTTCCATTCCCCATTGTTTAATCTACTACACTTCTATTCTTCCCCTAACTGCACCCCCTTATTGTGGGTTAGCTTCCACCTATCAGAGAAAACATTCAACCTTTGGTTTGGGGAGTGGCTTACTTCACTTAGCATGATAGTCTCCAGATCCATTCATTTTGCTGGCAGATGTCATTATTTCATTCTTCTTTATGACTGAGTAATAATCTTTGTGTACATATATATTAAATTTTCTTTATCCACTCATCTATTGAAGGACATCTAAGTTGGTTAATAGCTTAGCTATTATGCATTGAGCTGCTTTAAACATTGATGTGGCTGCATCACTGTAGTATGCTGATTTTAACTCCTTTGTATATATGCTGAGGAGTGGGATAACTGGGTCCAATGGTGGTTCGATTCCAAGATTTTTGAGGAATCTCCATACTGCTTTCCAGAGTGGTTGCATCAATTTGCAGTCTCACCAGCAATGTTTAAGTGTACCCTTTTGCTCACATCCTAGCCAACATTTACTGTTAGCTGTAGTCTTGATAAATGCCATTCTGACTTGTGTGAGATGGAATCTCAGTGAAGTTTTAATTTCATTGCTAGAGATTTTGAACACTTTTCCATATATTTATTGACTATTCATATTTTTTCTTTTGAGAAATGTCTGCTCAATTCTTTTGCCATTTATTGATTGGGTTATTTGGTTTCTTTTGCTGTTAAGTTTTTGAGTTCTTTATATATTCTGGACTTTAATCCTCTGCCAGAATAGTAACTAGCAAACATTTTCTCACATTCTATAGGATCTCTCTTCATGTACACATTCTTGATTGTTTCCTTTGCTGTGAAGAAACTTTTCAGTTTTATGCCATCCATTTATTGATTATTAATTTTACTTCTTGCACTTCAAGGGTCTTATTAAGGAAGTCAGTTCCAGAGTGGATATGTTGGAGTGTGGGGCCTAACTTTTCTTCTAGTATGTGCATGGTTTCTGGTCTGTTATCTAGGTCCTTGACCCACTTTGAGCTGCGTTTTGTGTAGGGTGAGAGATAGGGGTTAAATTTCATTCTTCTACATATGGTTTTCCAAGCACCATTTGTTAAAGAGGCTCTCTTTTCTCCAGTGTATTTTATTGGCATCTTTGTCTAGTATGAGGTAACTGCATTTTTTTTTTTTTGTATTTGTTTGTCTTCTATTCTGTTCCATTGGTCTTCTTGCCTGTTTTGGTGCCAATACGTGTCATTATTATTACTATAACTCTGATATTGTGATGCCTCCTGCTTCACTTTCCTCAAATAAAGCATTGCTTTATTTGCCCTTCAGTTCTGGGACTTACCTGCATAGCTGATCCATCTTTGTGAACACTTTTATAATTCAACCATCTTGAATTTGCCCCATTCCTGTGCTTATCAAAGCCTTATTATGAAATAACTAAAAAAGAACAAGCAAAAAAGTTACTATTCCCCCCTCAAAAAAAAAAACCCTATTATGACACTTTGAGTCTCAATCTCTACATAATTATGAGTCTCATTAGCAAATACACATTTTCAACTTGTGACACCATAAATACTTTTTGGCTTATTAGTATGGGACTTGGTACCTACCTTCTCCAAATAAAACCTCACCTTTGGTTTTAGAATAGTTGTATGTGCAATTTACTGATCATTTTCATGTATCACCTCAGTTAACCAACATAACAGATAGGTGTTGTGCTACAGAACCAGAAATTGAGATATGGAGCAGGTTTGATTCTCTGGAAGAAGATACTGAGATAGATTAGGAATCAACACCTGTGAGAAGAAAAGAAAAGAAGGGAAATTGAATAGAGGAAGAAATTAAACTGGGATGCTGCCTGACATAGTCTTGATCAACTTCATTGAGAATGATAAGTATCGCGCACCGGCATTCCATGTCAGCTCTTTGTACGCTTTGCTTGCTTCATCACTGGCTGTAGACTTTCATGGGAAAGGATGACCTTGGACAAGGTGGGTACCAACTGAGAAGACCCTAAGGGAATTAATAATGGAAAGTTATCCACTGATTGCATTCTTCACAGCTAAGAGCAAATAATCCTTAAAGGGGGTATTTGTGGTACATCTCTGTGTCTACTATGGAATCTTAAGAATTTTATAACAATCTGTATACAACTAGTAAGTAGCGAAAGCATTATGCCACATCTTTTGTGACTCTAAAATTCATCTTCCTACCCAGGTATGGTGGCATACATCTGTAATCCCTGCAACCCAGAAGCCTGAGATAGGAGGATTTCAAGTTCAAGGTTAGCCTCAGCAGTTTAGCAAGGCCCTAAGCAACTTAGGGAGACCCTGTCTCAAAATAAAAAAGGGCTGAGGAATGTAGCTAAGTGGTAAAGTACTCTGGGCTAAATCTTCAGGATCCTCCCCAAAATAGTCATGCTCCCCACTAATTCATAATTGGCTTCCAAATATCCATTTAAGCCACTGTATCAGAATCACCTTTGGATTTTTTTTTAAATAAAATATGCATCTCTGCATCCACTTTGTGAGATTTTGACTCAATGAGTATGAGTAGGACCCATATAATCAATCTGGGCACATTTTATAAAAAGTGCCCATATTGATTATAAAGTATACTAATTTATAGAAACCATTGCTAACAATAATATTACTGCAGAGAGTGCACGAAGCAGAATGGCAGAGGTTTTAAATGCTGAACTTTATTTCTGATAGAAAGTATGGAACGTTTTGGGAGGAATTTAAAAAACTGGATTATAATTCATCTCACTGGGGTCAATGCTGTCTGTCATTGGTAGCAAGACCTCTCGAGGACCTTGCATCTTGTTTTGTGATTGCTGATTCTCTGATCACTGGAGGATGGGGGATCTTTCAGAAAGCACAACTGCTTCATGATTCATAAAAATAGTTGAGTCTATAAATGAACTGAAAAATTTGCTTTTTGGGTAGCTACTGAGACGTTAGTAAAGAGAATTTGAAAACATCAAATTCAATTTTGCCTTTTGTCTTTCAGTATAAAATTGGCAAGAAGTTTGTGCTTTAAAATTTGTTTTGGAAACACAATACAATCACTTTTAAGAATGCTGTAAACTCTCTAAATTTGTACATTTAAATGAAAGTTATAATTTGGTCATCTAATGATAGGAAAGGGGTCAAGGCAGAAGTTTAATTACTAGATATGTCTCATTAACGGATAAGGTATAAACTTAAGAATAATTTGACTTATTACTGAGCTAAAAAAAAAAAAAGAAAGAAAAACTTCTGAATTTAGCTTTTTTAAAAAATTTTTTCCTTACCAGAATAGAGATAGCAGTTGGATTCTGAGGCAATTTTCATCTAGTTGGTCTCTCAGGATTCCAACTATGGAGAGATAAAGAGCCAGTCACACAGATAAAGCTATTAAAATAAATATCTTTTAAGACACACAATAGCTGGTACATTAAATTGTTTTCAAATCTTATCTAATTTCTATCGACTCCTTTATATAAAAAACATTTTTTAAAATAGTGAATTGTGAAGACTTTGAATTGAGATAAACAAAGTGAATGTGTCTTCTCTCTGGTTTTGGATAATATCCTGAGCTCTGTGGCTTATGGTTTATAGCTTTTGGTTTCTAGGACCATTTTAAGGAAACAACGAAACTTTCTCCAGCTGCCACAGGAAGTTTACACTTTATCCTGGGCACAAGAAAAGGAAGGAGGTGTTCAAGTGCTGCATAAATACATTCCAGGATGTTGACTTGATGTGTAAGACAGCTTTTTGTCACTGTGCCGAATTCCTGAAAACAACAACTTAAGAAGAGGAGAATTTTATTTTGTCTTACAGTTTCATGGGTTTCTGCTGTGTGATCAGCTGGCTCCATTGCTTTGGGCCTGAAGTGAGGCAGAAACATCATAGCGGTAGGGCATGGTAGAGAAAGGTTACTCCGCTCATAATAGCTGGGAAGCAGCAAGGGGCAGGGGATAAGAGATACCCTTCCAAAGCACATCCCTAGTGACCTACTTTCTCTAACATTTATCACTCCCACAGCTTCCACCACGTCCTGGTAGTCCATTCAGCTATCAATAGATTAATGCATTGTCCAATCACATCCCTAAAGTTCTACCTCTGCAGTGGGGACATTGCTGCATTAGGGATCAAGCCTTCAACATTTCATATCCAAACCATACACTTGGTCGGTAATGGAAGTACTAAAGGCTATGTACAGTTACTCTATATTGTACTATGCATGGTGGAAATGCATGTGAATTTAAGTGCTAATATTAAATGTTGATGTAAAGAGGTTACAATACCAATTGACCAAATTATTTAAAATTAGGAGCAGTAACACATCCATCTTTGTATCTCCAACCACTGCATGTTATGTTTGAATGAATGAATATACAACAGTTTTTAACCTTATGTACTAAAAGCCACTGAAGTTTGGCCTTGGGAGCACATCACCAGCCTCTGTGGGAAACATTTGCAAAATCAACTTCTGTCAATGAGTACAGGTGGACAAGGGCCACAAAGCAAGATCATTCAATTAAAATCTCAAATGATGGCAAATTTGAATATCTCCTGTGGTTATCAAGTACACTAATTTTTAACAGACTCACAGTAACCCTAAACTGATTTTGAAATTTTTCATTTCTTCCTGTACCATTTCTATGATACTTCATCCAGATAGCAACCGCATTAAGATTGCTGAAAATGAAAGTTTCCTTTAATTGATATTCAAGATCTCATTTTGTCCGGAACTTTAATATATTTAGAAAGAACATATAGCCCATAATAACCATGATTTTGTTCCATTGATATGTATCTGCAGATTAAAGACAGAGGCCCTTCCCTCTTCTGTTGAGGAAATGTATCCTGTCTCTCATTTTCTCCATAACCTCAGATAAGTGCTTATTGTTTTCATGATAATAAGCAGTCTCATCTTACCGTGACATGATGTTTGTGAGGGGGCCGGAGTTTAAGATCTTTTACATAAAAGAAGTTTCATAATCACAAGCTGTGAAAAGGGAGAGAATGTCTACCTCCCATAGGTACTTTTACCATGAATTTCCTGACCTTGATTTGATTAAAACCTCAACCTAAAGATTGCAACAATTTAGATGTCTTTAGAGTTTAATTGTTCATTTCACTTTGAAAAACAAAAAAAGACTCAAGGTGGGGCAAGAAGGGTGGCAGAACGGAAGGAGAAGCTAAGGACTGAGTTGCTTTGCAGAGCAGTGTTTGAAAGTGAACAGCCAATTTAACAAGAAGCAAAACCACAAAGACTCTGCTCACTTTGTTTCACAGAATCATTCAGGCTCTTCCTACTGTCTTCTCCCTGGTGTTCTCCTCTTTAATTCTCAGATGCTGCTGGGGTAGATAACCTGATCCATCTCTGAGGAATTCAGGGGAGAAAAGAAGCCTTCTGCTTGAGCAGTTCTTCTGTCACTGATACGCAGGGGAATGAAGACATCGCCAGCCATGTGTAGAATTGGGAAATTATTTGGGATCCTTTTCCTAATCCCACATCTGGGCTTCTGGAGCACCCATGGTAAGGTACCTATTTAGATTATTTCTGGTTTTATTTCTCAGGGGAATATGGATGTAATGTATTCCCCTGTTGAACTTAGCAGTGCATGATGTTTATGCCAACTGGGTAATAGTAGATGAAACGATTTGCTCCCTGATGACATTAGAGAATGTAAACCAAATTAGAGCCTGGTACTCACCTGCTTAAATAGTAAACACCAAATTCAGAGCTTGGCCAGTTTTCTTAAAAACATGTGCTAATGGTAAGAGAAAAAAATTGGTTAGGTGCTATACATAGTTAAGTACAAATTTATCACTACTATTACCAAAAACTTTTTGACTACCATACTGATAGTGAATTAATAGCACTTTAAATATATATTTCAGTTTGATGAACATTTCTTTCTTTCTTTCTTTTTCTTTCTTTCTTTCTTTCGCTGAGAATTGAACCCAGTGCCTCACATATGCTAGGCAAGTGCTCTATCACTGAGCAACAACCCCCCCACCCCCCACCCCCACCCCCAAATAGCATGATCTTTCCAAACTGATTCCAGAAAAATATTGTAGAGTTCATTTGGGTAGTTGGGTAGGATAGGTGCTGGATAACTGAAATTAAATCTGTCTCCTTGGTTACTCTTAAGTAGTATTTTTCTCTAAATAAAATCTTGGTACTTGCTTAGGTGGTGTGTGTGCCTTGAGAATATTGACTGAGCAAATGCTGGGAAACAGGAGCAGAGCCTTCCACAGAGCTTCTACTTTGTTGGAAGGGAATGATTCCTACATGGTTGTTAGCTGAACATTGAAAGTGTTTGAGTTCTGTATAGATGATGTTTGGCCAGCTCTAAAAAGACTTTGGGTACATGAAAAAGGTCATTCCTTCTCTATTTTGAGGTCTCTTTCTCCTGTACATTGACACGGGGACCACAAGTTGTACAGGGCCTATGAGTGGTTAGACAAAGTTTCTAATTGCTCAGTTAACTCTCCTTTGCACACAGCACACATTTATCAGCTTGTGTGTTTCTGTTTTAAACTAGAAAATATGATCATTGCAGTCCTACAGAATGTCATCTTTAGTTCTAAAACTGTTTAGCTTGGAATTTGACTCTAAGATGCCAGGATGCCACAGTAAAAATCTCCTTGGTCACTAAAGTGTCTAAGTGTTGAGTCCAGTAGGTTCTTAGCTATTTGAATGAATTTTTTGGCTTCCATCGGATGCCTGCAATCACATAGCTACAGTCAGAGACAAATAGTAAACAAAATTCATCCTAAAGGATTTATTATATATTCTTTGTGAAAGAAAATAAAATATTTTCAGTGCTTTACTACAATTGGGGTGCCATATGACTTCCGTTCTTCCTCTCAGTGTATTGTAACTTAGTGCTTATAAAAATAGACCCAGCTATTAGAAATGTGTTCACTTACTCACTCTGCCAGTTACTGTGCTATCTTGGTTAAGTTTCTTATCTGCTCTCATTTTTACTTTTCTCATTTGTAAAATAGAGATGATAATTGTGCCCAAGTTGTGGGCCTATAGTAATTTTAAGTGCAATAATACAGGTAAAGTATTGAATACTAAGTACACATAACCAAAGCTTGATAAATCTTAGCGGTATTTTTGCTAATAGTACTTACTGCCAAGAAACTCCCGTAAAATCCAGTTAAATGAGATGTAAAGTTTAACATTATTATATCGTTACAATGCAGTGCAACAGATCGCTAAACCTTTTTCTCCTAACTTGAACTCTGTACCTGTGACCAACATCTCCCAATACTTGAGTTATTAAAGTTAAAATGAATAAGTAAAATATATTGTACAATATATTTAGCCCAGAATGTAGTGAATCAGATCATTTGGAAAATGAAAGGGAAAGGCTTGGACCAAGTACTGACCAATTATCTTATATAAAAGTTAATATAATTGATTTTATCACTACTCATATTAAATTAAGAATATAGGTTGAGATAAGAACATCAAGTGGGGGTGTAGCTCAGAGGCAGAGCAAAGAGTTTAAAGATAATTTAAAAATGTTTTCCCTCACTTCAAAACAACCTGAGACCCATGTGCTTCTTCCCAGTATAAGGTCCTTGCTTAGCATCTGGATGGCCATCTTAAATGACAGCCCTCATTTTAAGAAAGATTTCACTTTCCTGCCCAAGGGCCTTTCTGAGAGAGGCTCATACCAACTCCACCCTTAACCACCCCCATTAGGGCTCGCCCAGCTCTAATCCCTGAGCTTGCCTTATAAAAGTCCTAAACCCCAAGCCTGTTTTGCCTCTCTCCATCTATGGAGAGATGTGCTTTTATTTGTCAGCTCTGACCAATAAACTCTCGCGTGTATCTCTGCCTCGTCTCTGTCTTTCTTCTCTCGCTTGCCTGTCTTCTGGTTCCTCACTTTCCTTTCATTGGTGCCAAAACCCAGGATTGGGTTCCCTGGTGTGCCCATTCCTCTCTTAAAGGGTCACTGACTGCCTCCAGGCCCCTATCTGAATTCCATTATGGGAGCAGGCCCTCCATTCTGCCAAATACCCTCTCTGCACCCACCACTATTTCAGGTAAGACCCCTGTCTCTGGTCAACCTAAACAACCTACAGGTCCCTGGAAGTGACTGTTGATCTTTCGTTTGGCACTCCCAGGGTTACTGTGTGGTCAGGGCACCCACAGCCACAGCTGTAAAAGAGTCTATTGTTGACAGAGTCTATAGGTGGTCTTTTATTTGGGTCTTGGGTTTTGAGCAAAACCACCAAGGGTGATTGGGAGTTGTTCCTGGTGAGACTATCTCTTGGCCTTGGTTTAATCTCTATGGTTTTTGCCCCTATGTAGTCCCAGCCAGGTGCCCAAGTACTTCTACAGGTCCTGCCTCTGACGCTTACCCAGCAGTGGTGACAACCCCCTGAGCATAACCAGTCCTCTTGACTGGGTGACACTAGAGACTGGGTGACGCCCAACTCTAAACTCACCTCCTATATCTCACCATGGGCGGCTCCTCATTCATTCCTTCCCATAGTCCTCTAGGCTGCCTCCTGGCTAACCTAGGGTCTCTCTCTCTCACCCTGGACCTAAACTCTAAAAACTTATTCATTTGTGCAATCAGATCTGTCCTCAATACCCTTTGGACTCTAAATGGCCTCTTAATGGCCCTCTAGATCCCAATATATCAGGGATCTTTTAAACTATTGTGAACATTCGGTAAAATGGAAAGAGATATCATTCGTTCAGGCTTTCTCCTCTTTGTTCTAAGCCCTCTCTCTGCAACTCTTGCTCTCCTGCACAAGTTCTCTTAGCTCTCTCCTTCCCTATGCCTGATTCCAAAGGGACAAAAGATTCTACCCAGGACTCCTCCTTAGACCCAGCAGATGAGCTCCCGCTGCACCATAATTCTCTTTCTAATGAAGCCTCTGTAGCAACTGTCCCCTCGGCCCCTCCACCTTTGATGTCCTCCTGCCTGAGGAGCCCAGGCAAGTTTGGGAGCAAGCTAGAAATTATGCAGATGAGGTACATCAGACTTCCCCTGCCCATCCAATTGGCTTTGAAGCAGTTCCTGATTGGGACCCCAATTGGGATTACAATTTGCCTGGAGGAGTAACTAGTAGAAAGGAATTCATTACTTGCCTCATGGCAGGACTTAGCAAGGCAGCCCATAAGGCTATCAATTATGAAAAGCTCCAGGAAGTCATCCAAGATAAAAATGAAAACCTTCAGCATTTTTAGACCGCCTGACCAAGGCTTTATTACAATATACTAATCTGACCCTGACACTCCAGTTGGGAGACAACTACTAATGGTCTACTTTTTCTCCTAGAGTTTCTCCAATATTAAAGCCTCACTAAGGTGCCTCGAGAGGGGGCACCTAACTCCCCAAGCTGAGGTTCTGGGAGTAGCCTTTAAGGTGTATAACAGAACAGGAAAGACGAGAAGGCCTGGAAGCAGAAATATTAGATGTTCACTCAAGTCACCTGGCTGGCTTCAGCATCTTTCCCTGGTTCCACTGGCCCATGGAAGAGTCCCTCAGGACTGCCCAGATCCTGTTTTAAATGTGGTCAATGGGTCACTGGGATTGTTCATGTCTCAAGCCTCGAAAGCCTCTGGGCTCTTGTCCTAAATGCCATCAGGAGGGACAATGGGCCGTTGACTGTCCCCAAGTCCATAGAAGCCCCCAGCTATCCAGCCCTTTTAGCTCTCCTTTCCAAATCTTAGAACTGGCTTACAGAGGACTGACGAGGCCCAGGTCCCCATCACCCAACCACTACCATCACTCCATGGGAACCTAGGGTAACTCTGCGTATTTCAGGTAGACCTGTCTCCTTCCTTCTATACCCTGGGAGATACATATTCAGTCCTCAAGGAGTTCTAGGGGCCTACTACCAACCCTTACAGACACCTAGCCTTGTTAGTGCTTTTGGCTCTCTAATTTTTACCCACTCCTTTTTGGTTATTCCACAGTGCCCTGTTCCCTTTATAGGAAGGGACATCCTCACAAACTTGGTGACTACGCTTTCCTTCTCCCCTCATATATGCTTCCATCCAAACTCACCTGCTGCTCCCCTGATCCTCACCCTTACCTTAGGACCATCCCCTATTCCATCTGCCAGTGCATTCCC
Source organism: Marmota flaviventris (assembly GCF_047511675.1). Lineage (NCBI taxonomy): Eukaryota > Metazoa > Chordata > Mammalia > Rodentia > Sciuridae > Marmota > Marmota flaviventris. Next base: position 65,741,478 of record NC_092505.1, read on the forward strand.
ATTACCCCCTTCCAAGGTGGACACTACCATCTGGGATGTTTCCAGTCCTTCTATCTCCTCACACCGTGAGTCCATTCACATCTGTCTCAAAAGCCCTCTCCATTTTCTGACCCAGTCACAATACCCGCTCTCCCTCCTTGCCGCTGCTGTCCCTCTTTTTGCAGAGCAGCCTTGTCAGGCTTCTGACAATAAACCCACTTCTTATCCCAGGTGTGTGATTAGTCCTGAGCCACTTTTCTTTCATTGATGCCAGTGACTTCATTACATGCTCCTATCAGCTTTGTTCTCCTCCCCGGGGATTTGAGCTGCTTTGGGATCCTGGCCTGAGGGCCCAGGACAATTACTACACACCTTCTTCCATTCACCTGTTGCTCTTCTCTATCCACACTCCAGCCTCATTTGGGTAAATGACTTCACCCTTCCCCTCCCCTGCTCCTCACAACTCTACAAGTCTCCTCTCTAGAACTTAGATCTTGGTCCAGCACCAAGATTCTCACCCATCTTTTCCCCTGGGTGAGTTCACTCCAACTCGCCATGGGAAACTCCCAATTTCTTCCCCTTGGAGAGTTCACTCTTGGGTCTTGGTTCTCAGCTCCTTAGCAGAGCTCATGAAAGCCCTGGCCAGGCAACCAAGATTCCCTATAGGCAAAGCCCAGGACTATGGAAGTAGTGGGTGATTCCCTTCTCTCAGTTCCAGACTCCAACTCGTCATGGGGAACTTCCAAATCCCATCTGACTCACCTCTTGGCTGCCTCCTTACCCACTTAGTCCCACTCCGTTTGGCTCCTGATCTAAAGTCCTATCCACCAATTCAACCTTCCAATCTTTACAACTTTTGTGAGCGCTCAGGAAAATGGAAGAAAATCCCTTATGTGTGAGCTTTCTCCTTTCTCCATTCTAAGCCTTCCCTTTGCTCTTCTTGCTCCTCTGCCCAGCTTCTACTTGCCACTAAAACTCTGGATTCCTCCAGAGGCCCTACTTCTAGACAAACAAGAGACCCAGAACTCTCCTAATCGGAGGGTCTTGAATCTACTTGCCTACAAATGTTGGCTACAGCCTCTTGACTCATTAATGAGTCAAAAAAAAATTCACCTTTGGGGCCCCATTTATCATCCTGGCTCCCCATCACCTAAAGGAACTCCTTACCTACAAGGGCTTACATTCCTTACCTCCCTGTTGCCTTTTATCTCTACAGGATTCCCTGGTAGAAGATCCCAGTCTTACTTTCCACACGTGCTCACCTTTAAATTCTGCTACTCTCCTTCCAGTTCCTCAGGAATCTTCCAATTCTTCTCTTCTTTACCCATTCATGCATTGAAACTCTGGAGGAGTTTCTTCCATATCCCTCCCACCTATAGGAAGGCCCCTTACTCCGCACAATATACAGATGGTTCACAGATGGCTCCTCCTTCCTTTAGGAAGGAGTTCATTGGGCAGGGTATGCCATAGTCTCTCTAACCTTGGTTGAGGAAGTGGCTCCCATCCCCAATAATGCATTCAATTAGCAGGATGAACTTGTTGCCTTCATCAGAGCCTTCACTGTGGCAAAGGGAGCCTCCCTCAATGTCTATGCTGAGTCTAAATACGCTTTCCACATACTTCTCTCCCATTCTGCTATTTGGAAGGAGCATGGATTCCTTACCACCAAGGGAACTTCAATTACTAATGCCCCCTTTATCTTCAATATCCTTCAGACCTCAAAGCTTCCCATTGCCATTGGAACTGAAGGATGGCAGCTAAGTAACCCCCTTCTTCAGCGGGCACTTCCTTTTCTGACCTCTCTCCTTGTCATAGGCCTTTTGCTAATGCTTGTCCCCTGCATCATTAGATTTATTCAAGACCATATTCAAAGGATCTCTAGCCAAACTGTGAACCAGCTTCTGTTATAGGACTTCCAACCCCTCACCAAAATTGGGCCCTCTGGAGTCAGCATCACCTGGCGCCACCTGACCATCACCATTGCCTCAATGGCACCCAACACCCCTAACAAGGGTCCAGATGCTGCCCCTTCCCAGCAGGAAGAAGCTACGGAAGATTAGATCTATGCCGCTGTCCCTTAAGGGGCCCAATACAAAGAAAAAATGTCCTTGCTTAGCACCTGGGATGGCCATCTTAAATGACAGCCACCATTTTAAGAAAAATTTCACTTTCCCTCCCAAGGGCCTTTCTGAGGAAGGCTCACAACTCCCTCATACCAACCCTACCTTTTACCACCCACATTAGGAGCCGCCCATCTCTAATCTCTGAGCCTGCCCCATAAAAGTCCTGAACCCAAGCCTGTTTTGCCTCTCTCTGTCTATGGAGAGATGTGCCTTTATTTGTCAGCTCTGACCAATAAACTCTCGCATGTATCTCTGCCTGGTCTCTGTCTTCCATTTCTCGCTTGCCCGTCTTCCCATTCCTCACTTTCCTTTCACCCAGGAGTGACTCTGAATCTATAATAAGGTTGAAAAAAATATAATATTTTCTACAAACTCCATGTTTAAAGTCCTTCTTTAACACAAAATTATGCTTGCTTGCTTTTTTTTCTTCTCTATTTATCAAAAACATACAGGGAAACCTGTCCTTCAGTGCTTCAGTGTCAGGTGATTTCTGTCCTCATGAAAGTAATAAAAGTACCAACCCCTTCTCAGGCTGACAAGACCTAGGCTGCAGGTGGAAGTTGTTCTTTCTGCTGTAAGTCCCTGGACCACTTGTTTAGTTGAGGATCAACTGAGGATTCCACCTTCAGTCAGGCAGGAGTACTACAATTAATGTCTGGACACTGACAGTGTGTATGAGCTGGAATAAAGGCAATTGGAAATCTTTGTTCACTGGTTATTGTGATACAAAAGAATCCTAATCTGGCCCAATAAGGCTGTTTGGAAAACAAAAGTGGTTAGGGTCATGTCTCCATTTGTTTTTTGCCTGTGCCCAATTCTTATTATGAGGGTTCAGTATGGTTCATGGATCTACTTTTAAATGCCATACTCCACATCCCATCCAGATATGTTGCTCCATTATGTACCAGCTGTGTCCTTGAATCAGAGCAGGCCCACTAGGGCAGATAACCAGTAGTCTGCAACCAGTATTGCTTGAAGTTCAAGTATTGTAGCACAGCATCTGTATCAGGCTTATTTATTTATATGGCTGTTGTATTTGTTCCTGTTGAAATGCGCATATGAAATATTAGAGATAGAGTCATGTCTTCTACTAAATGCCAAATACTTATGTGCTGTCATCACAGAAATGCCCACCATTTATGCAAATGTCTAGAAATTCATTCTGCATTTTCAGGATTTCCTGGATTAGGGCATGAACAGATTAACCCCTGTGCTGATTACAGCCTTGAATTGACTCCCTAACAATGAGGGGCTCTTCAATTTATTATTGCTTCCTTCATCCAACTATAAAAATTTCCTCCATTTTAATGATGAAATCAAAAGCTATTATCTTGCTTCCTTGGGATTTTCTACTTAATTTCCATTACTGGTGAGTTTTGTTAGAGTTCTGAAAACAGCTTATCTTCTTGTATACTCAATTTCCTCATCTTAAAAATAAAAATAATAATAACAATCATTGTGAGGATAAAAATAAAATATATATAGATGGTCCTTGATTTAGAATGACTCAACTTAAAAATTTTTAACTTTACAATAATGCAAAAGTGATATGCCTAAAAGTGGCTAACATGAACTAAGAACTTAAATGTATTAGTCTTATCCTTTTTGCCTATTGTGGGGATGGATCCAGAAAGGGTCTATCGTCCAGTGGTGAATGAGTTGCCATGGGCTCTTGGGCAGGTGGCAGTGAGTGTGCAGCAATGATTCCCAAGATGCTCTTCCAAATGTGACTTAGCCCATGCATCTGCTATCTGACCTGATGACGTTGAAAGACCTCTGCTTGTCCTATTCTTAAATATCTCAAGGAGAGGAAATGGCTCAGGCACTTTGTAAGCTTTGCTAAGTATTATCAAAAGCTACAGCAAATACGAAAGTGACTATTTTTAGGTAAAACAATTTCAGAATTATCTCAAACTAGATAAAACCATGAGGTGTATGGTTTAAAGTCTTAGATTGCTCTGTACAACTAGGTGGAAGAGATAGTCTTCAAATATCCCCCCAAGTAGTCATATCATACAGTGAGAAATTCTAGCCTTAGAAGAAATAGTTTGAAAGTGTGCTAAATAAATACCACATGAAAGCAACTTAAATGATTCTTGCATGATTATAAGAAGATAAATTTTTGAAAGAAGGGGATTTTTAAGAGGAAATAGTAAATGATAATTATGAAAATTCTTTCAATTTTCTTGTATCATGGCCATTGTCTTGCAAGTACTGAGAATATGGAATCATACCATGTGTATTCTTGATATGAAGTTAATTCTTTCCATTTTCATTTTTGTTAAGAGAACTTTATATTGTATGAGTGTGTGTGTGTGTGTGTGTGTGTGCATGCATTTGTATGTGCTTAGGGAGAAAATGGCTATCTCTGTCTAAAGACAATATCCAGAGAAATTATTCTACAGGGAACAGGAGACAATATTATTCCATGCTATTTATATGTCTGTGATCTATATTACATTAAGTGCTGTTTGTCAAGAAGATGTATACGAATACATTTTCATTTCACAGCAATCTCAGTTTCCATTATAGTCCTGAGAACAAGTCACAGGGTTTTCCTTAAACTAACAATGGTCACCTTTTATAATACAAGTTCTGACTTTAACATATTTATGCTCATGTCTATTTAAATTTCTCCAGGTATTCCTATCAATTTTGGGAGTGTCTGACTTATGCAGTAGGTTCATTTGCCACAGTGTTAAAGTGACATATTTAATAAAGGCTACAAAACATTGAATTAGTGGTTTCTAGATGAGGTGGAAGTTCCTGCTCTAATCTCATGTCACCGCATTCTGATTTTGTGAATGTATGTCAGTAGTTTGTGACAGGAAGTATGGCATTTGGGCCTTCAAATGTTACTTGTGTGATTCCCCAAGGTGTCCAAATTGATGTCCTCCCAGGCTCTTTGAAGTGTGATTGGTCTGCCATCGCTGTGCATGGATTTCCTTGACTGTGCTCAAACCATTGCCTGATGTCATCACAAAACCTCAATTTGCTAGGGTTGATGCAGTTATTTTCTTCTCTGGTGGCTGTCATCTCTCCTCCCTCTACTATCCTACCCCACTGAAGTAAAGCAGAACATACCACCAGCATCACCTGGAAGCCTTTTCCTCCTGAGTGCGAACAAACTCTCCTCTGTAGTCACCCCAGCATGTATCTGAAGTATTTGTTATTTGTCTATCATCATCTCTTCTGATAGAGGCTAAAATTTTGGCTGATGTCCTTAAAAATTATTGGTCTATTATACCTTTAGTAATATTATAGTTTTCTAAAATATTGTTTACATTTCTATGTTCATCTCTAACACTGTCAGCTCAAATTAATCATTTTGAACTTTCCTTAAATTTTAAGAATTTTCAATGGAGGAACAGTGAAACTTGTTAGGATTTTTCTAATGATAACAGTTATAATCAAAGGACATGGTTTTTAAAAATAAGAAATAATGACATTTCACAAAATATGCATAATCACAGTCCTAATTTAAGAACCTAGCTAATAGTTTTCACAAATTACTTACTCTCTTCAGCCCCTGAAAGAATTTCTATATGCAATTACACTTGCTCAGCTGGAAGTCCCTGGATATGTAGTTGTTTATGGCTGGCATTCCTTTTCAATTAACTGATCTAGTGTCTAGATGGCTGTAGAGCACCACATACTAAACAGTTTAAATATCACCCACAAGTGGACATAAATCAGATCTTCCCACATACTTGCAAAATCTAGTTTTTCTTCAGTGGTTATGAATTAACCACTACAGGGTATTTTGATGTGCATATATTACCACCTCAATGCCTTTTGATTGAGCTCTTAAAGGACTTAGCTGTGTCTGTGTCTTAAGACAAAGGAACATTTAGAGCTATAAACAGGGGATTCTTCACTTCATCAAGCTTTCTTTTTAGTCTCAGGACACATCATGCTTTCTCACCTTCATACTTTCCTAAGGCTACTTACTTCTACAGAGATGGGTACCATAGGATCAAGGTCATGGTTAACTAGACAGAGGGCAAATGCTTCAACACAGAGGTAGTTGAAATAGAATGATGTGTGGCACGCTGAATAGCATGGGACCATTCTTTAGGGAGGCGGGGTGGTATTAATTGTGAAAATAGGAAAAGGACCAAGTATACCTGGAGGTGGGGTTGGGAGTGGGAGAAGGTTCATTTTCCTCCATGAGGCCTTCCTGATTGGCCTAGTCAGAAAGATTCCCTCCCTCTTAGGGATCTGAAAACTCTCAGAGATTATAATCATATTCAAAATAAATAAAAATCTAGCTGCACAATTGAAGAGCCACATAAGCAACTTTCGGTCTCATCTTTGCACTAGAAACCATCATTCCTAAATTGCCACAGGCGTATCTACGTTCCCACAGTCTATCTAGTATCTTACAGCACTAGTAATTCTGAACAACGTCAGGAGTTGAACACTGCTCCCGTAATATTTGGTCTAAGTTTTAAGTGATTAATGTGTTACTGTTGAGTGTTAATAATATGTATGCGATCTTCACATTAATGTGTTTATAGTTCTGACTCTCCAATAAATGTTACCTTCTACATGCAAGTTAACTCCAAGAACTTCCCACTTAGAGTTGGCCCTGGACACATACAAATTCAGCTACTTTTTTTCATTTCCAGAATAAATTTACAATATTCCGAATCACTCTCCAGTGCTCCAGGTCCATTCTAGAGTCACAGTGGCTGTGGTACTACATGTTCCTGCCTCTCAGCTGTCCTCTTTAAATGAACACCACAATGATTATAGAGATGAAGAAGCACAACAGAAGCTGTTTCATTTCTGTCACTATATGCAATTGTGTTGAATATTTATTGTGTTTGAAGTTTTAAAACAATAAAACAGAGCACAGAGTGTAGGTGTGATGTTTTTATTTGGTGACCTAGCTCATACATCAAATGTTTGATTAGTATCTTTACAATTGAAATGAACACTATTTAAAGGGCTTAATTGTTTTGAAACTACAGAATGAAGCAAGAAAAACACTTTGTATTAGTGGTAAAATTTAGCAGTTGCCTAAATTGTACTTTACAGAATTTCAGTTTCAATAAAGGTTCAATCATTAGTTTAATGAAATTCACCTATGAATTAGTGGACATTTATTTTGTACATTATTACCACAGCATGTAACTAAGGATCAAAGTTCAATCATTGCTCAAATAATTGAACAAATAGTTATGCATTTTTTAATTTTTTCTATTCTACTATTTTTCAAATATTTGCTAAACTTATTAGTTGTATATGTAAAATTCAATGCAAAAAATATTTATAGTTTGTATTTCTTTTCTGGCCATTATATTGTCTCATTTTATGATCATTTCTGAAAATACTTTTCCATGTAGAGGTAAAGGTTGTTCAAAATGAGTTGTGCTAGACTTCAGATGTGCTACATACTGTGATAATACCCCTGTGGTTTTCTTAAGAATTTTAAAAATAAGAGGCTTCCCAAATCTATAGTTACTTAAAAAGCAACTATTATATTTTATCAGATGAAAACCTAGAGGTGGTAGATACTTTTAACCTCACGCTGCATTTTAATTATTTTAGCATTAAAAATTCCCTATTACCAGATATGAATGTTTGAAAAAAACAGCAGAAACACTAACAGTAGTAACAAAAATTAACTGATAGTTGGCAGATAAGTCACAGCTCAAAGCAACTATGATTGTCTTTTCCCTTCAGAAAATGTTTTCCCCTTGAGGAAAGCTTTGTGTGTCTTGCGTGTATTAAGGTAGAGTTTCATAATTCAAGACAGACAAAAAAACTTGTCAACATACCTGTAGGTTCAATGGTGTTTTATTGAGATAAGATTCATATAGCATATTATTCACCACTTCAAAGTGTACAATTCAGTGGTTTTTAGTGTATTCAAAACATGGTGCACTTATCTCCACCATCTTATCCCAGAACATTTCCATCACCTCAGAGAAACCATACTGGTTAAGTTGTTCCCAGTTCCCTCCCTTTCCCCATCTTCTAGAGACCACTAATGTACTTTCTGTCTCCATGGATTGTCTGTCTGGAGTATTTAATAGAAATAGGATCATACAACATGTGATCTTTTGTATCTGGCTTATTTTACTTAACATAATATTTTCAAGGTTCATTTATGTTGTAGTATGAATAAATATTTCATTTCTTTTTATGGATGAATAATATTCCATTGTTTGGAAATACCACTTTTGTTTATACATTTATCAGTTGATGGACATTCAGGTTACTCCGTTTTTTTTTTTTTTTACTATTATGAATATAGTTACAATTAACGCTATTATACAAGACACTGTAGGTACACACATTGTTACTCCTATTGGGGTATACCTAAGAATAGAATTGCTGAGTCCTAGGATAACAATAATGCTTAGCTTTTTGAGGAACTACCAAACTGTTTTCCACACCAACTGCGTCATTTTGTATTTCGCTCAGCAGTGTATAAGCATTCAAATTTTTCCACATTCCCACAAACACCTGTTGTTTTCTGAAGTTTTATTATTATTACACTTATTCTAGGATGTGTAAATTGGTATCTCATTGTGACTTTCATTTGTACTTCTCTGGCAAATAATGATATTAAACAGCTTTTTTTTTTTTTTGGCACTTGGGATCGAACCCAGGCCACTTTACTATTGAGCTACATCTCCAATCCTTTTAGTTGTGAGACAGGGTCTTGCTAACTTGCTGAGGCTGGCCTTGAATCTGTGATCCTCCTGCCTCAGACTCCCAAGTCATTGAGATTACAGGCATGTACTATGGTGCCCAGGGTTGAACATCTTTTCATATATGTATTTGGCCATTTGTATATACCCTTAGGAGAAATATCTACTCAAACTCTTTGCCCTTTCTTTAATGGGTGATTTACCTTTTATTATGGAGCTGTGAGAGTTCTTTATACACTCTAACTCTTAGACTCTTACACATAAATAATTGCAAATATTTTCTCTCATTCTGTGAGTTTTGTTCCTTCCTTCCTTTTTTTTTTTTTTTTCCTGGAGATGGAACCCAAGGGCACTCTACCATGAAGCTACATCCCCAGTATTTATTTTTTTGAGACAGAGCTTCACTGATTTGCCTGGGTTGACCTCCTGCTTCCCAGTTGCTGGGATTACAGGAGTGCACCACTGCACCTAGCTTCCTTTTGGCTTCTTGATGGTGTCCTTGAAAACCTCAGGTCATTTTCTTTGATATAATAGCTTGTTTTATTGTGGTTTTTTTTTTTTTTTTTTTTTTGCTTATTACAAAAACATGTTCACTTAACCTTTTGACCATTAAGGTAAATTCAGGATACAGATCCGAGATTCTTTATCCCCTGAGAGCTTCCTAGGAAGAGCTAAGGAGCAGTCCTCCTTTGAGATCTGGCCACCCACATATCCTGAAAAATTAGAATTGTTACATTTGGTTCAGTGGATCCTTTTTGCCCTAGAAGCATTAGATTTAGTTTCTGAGAGATAGGAAGAGTAACATCTCGTTTATGCACAGAGGGAATATTCTTGATGATTTTTAATGCCTAGTTTCCAAGCATTCATCATCTATTCATTCTTTCATTCAAGAAAAATTCCTGTGCCTGTGGAATCAAAGTTCACACTGGGATTGTCAATGATCCTCATCCTGCTGATAAAAATATGCAGGAACCTCAATAATGTTTCTGTAAGCCCTTTGCAAGTTAGGGATGTAGCTAGGACTAACAGCTATCTCTTTTTTTCCACCTCCACCTGCTAATCAATTTTTTGCATTCCTCTCGAGCATAGAATCACAGGATGCTGAGACAAAAAGATGTGTTTAATTGTGCTACTAGCATGAGGTGACAATTCTTTGGATAATGGAAGGGTACTATGTTGCAATAGGGGTCAAAATTGCAGTTTAGAAGTGGTTTCACAGTCAATCACACATTGAGGGACGTGAAGTTGTATGTGTTTGTGTTAGGAGGTGATGGTGGTTAGTAACTTTCCTATTTTTGTAATTCAATCCTGTTCTTATTGTGAAGCAATTGAGTACTGTTGAAACTGGGTAGTTATCTCAACTTCACACAATGTTTTAACATTTGAAACAGGTGTGTTCAATGAATATTCTCATTTACAGCTATTTCCATGCCCTTTATAAATACCTCTCCCCCCAAATTAGGCACTGCATTTTCTCATGGTAGATAGGCAAAGTTTAAACTTCCCTACTTAATACTTATTCCATTTATTCTGAACCAACCAGTGGAATCCATGTCACTTTCAGAAAACTGCAATCCAGTTGTATGTCAGTTCCTTGAATGAACCATAAGATTTCTGGATGAAGAGCCTTTTTTTTTTTTTAATCCCCCATTGTCTCAGTCCTGAAATATCTTGCTGGTCTCTGCTCTGATTGTCAAAGGGCTGTTTATTTACTGAGGTTCAGCTCTCAGGTTCCATGAAGACTTGCCTCAAGAGCCCTAGCTGAGGTCACACCTGTGCATAGCCACGAAAAGTGGTCTGTATGTTTACACAGAGTTATTCTCCCACTCATCATGTATTTTTATTTCCCATTAGAAGCCAAATTCCAAAATGCAGGCATCACGTCTTATTTCTATACCCACCCCCCAAAATTAACATACTAGATCCCTCTAAACCTTGCTTTCAGCTCAAGTAAACTTTAAAAGAATAGTAGATAATAAGTATATTCTAGAAATGTGGCCTTGTCATTAGGTAATATTGTCTAATTAAACAGTAAACTTCTGAAAACAAAACGTCTTTGTAACCATCTGGATTTTTGCAATTCTGGTACAAAGTTATAGGCTCCATAAACTGTAATTAATTTACCCAAGAGAATGAAAAGGGGAAGTTAGGAAGCTATGATAGTCCATTAACGTTAGGGAGAGGAACAGACACCTGGTTTCACTTGGTCTTTCTGCCCCTGACCTCCTTGCTTTTTTGTCATAACTATAACCACATTTAGGCACTTCCTTTTGGTAAGTTATTTTACTCTTTCTCTTCAATTTTTGAAAATCTCATTTTTATGACTTACCTTTTTTGTTTGCTTTCATTTTTATTCTGAATTTTTGAAAGCCACTGACTTAGCAAGTATTAAAGTGAACTCATTTGTGCTCTCAACATAGTTATAAATAGTAAATTGGGTTCTTAAGTTTCTCTAAAGGTTCACTGTCTCAATCACAATTTCTGAAAACTTAATCAAATTTCAATTATAGTGAGCTGGAATTGATGAGATATGACCAGGAATTAGAGTGAAAGTTTTATTAGGTGTTAGGAAATAGCTAAAATGAGAATATTCATTTTATAAGGATATAGAAATAAAGCAGAATATTGTCCTATGTAGAGAGGCTTGTGGAACTTGGGGCCCAAAGCCGCTGGCTAGCTCAACGTCTGGTCTTCCCTGTGGTGGAGTCCTTAGCCCTCCTGGTCTTTAAAGAAGGCTTTTAGCTATAATCTCAGGTATGCTTATGTGTTTATAACCCATGATTCTGTGAATCTATTCAGAAGAATACTTGAAGATGTGTTAAAGAGATTAATGAATATGGATTAGACACATTGCTGAGAGAATAGTTCAAAACATAAAAGAATAGGCTAATAAAGAACTAGAAGATTGGAGGAAAAAGTATTTTAAATACTTTTAAGACCATGTGCTTAGCCTTATCTTTACTAGAAAAATAAAAATATATAAATTGCTTAACTCGACAGAAACTTTGCCTATTTTATTTTGTTTCACTACATCAAGAAGATAGAACCATAATAAAATATTCAGTGATTTATACACATATCATACATATATCAGTTACATGATGTAAATGATGTAAAAGTTTTTTTTTTAATTATTGTAAATGCATACCGTATCTCATGTCCCTTATGCATGGGACTCTGAGAATTAATAGTTAAAATTCTATTATTGATTAAGTCTTGTCATTATGAACATATTAGTCTGTATCATATAGCATGTTTTGTCCTCTGAAGTGAAAATGGAATTGGAAGAATTAGGTATAAAATGAGCTAAATTTTAGATCTTGATATATCTATTTTGTCTGCTTAGAAAAGATTTCTTTCTCATATAACTTGGTTCTCAGGTATTATTTTGAATATAGAGGTTACAGGGTAAATATATTTATGATAAGTTAATGATAACTTATTCAACAACATAGAAAACTTTAAAAATGTTTCTGGCTGCAGATTTTATATACACTTGACAATTGCTAGCTGGAGATTCATAGATTACATAGAAAAAAGGCCTATTTTCAGGGAAAAGCTCTTTCCCCCAAAGGGAGGCATGTTTGCAGTATGTTGGGCCAGCATGCAGAGATTCCCAGAGTTGGAGCCCTGCTCCTCCTTCCTGTTGGAGAATAAAAAGTTCTGGGTAACTAGGAACATCTTGTCTTCAGATGATTATTTTGAGTTGCACGTCTTCTACAAAGAAAACGGGGAAAAACTTGCAAGGCAGCATTAAGGCCATTGAAAAACTAAGAAATAAAATTCCTAATTTCAGGTATTTTAGGCATATGATTGTTTACAAAAATTCTTCTTCTTGGGGCTGGAGCTGTAGCTCAGTGGCAGAGCACTTGCCTAGCATGAGTGAGGCTCTGGGTTCAATCCTCATCACTACATAAAAAAAATAAACAAATGAAATAAAGGCAGTCTGTCCATCTACAACTATAACAAACTTTTAAAAAATTCTTCTTCATTTAATGGTTTAAGAGTTGCTCAAGAAGTAATACAGACTAATGGCTAATGAGTTCTAGAACAAGAAACTACAGTATGACTTTAAATCTTAATTCTCTGAATTTTTAGCATGTTACTATAGACAAGTTCTTTATCACCTCAGTCTCCTCATTTGTAAAACATATATACTAATATATAGTATTTTTGTTGTGAAGATGAAATGATTTTCTGTAAATCCAGTATTAAAAATATTAAATAAAGATCTTTGTTATGTGACTATTATATACAAGACACTGGGCTAGTGAGGGTCAGTTCCTTGGATATATTACCTAGAAAAATGATATAATTAAGCTTGAGAAATTTTTGGTAGAAATGGTGGAAGTGGCATATATATGGTGGTTGAGAAGAACAGATTTGATTTTAATTCTGTCTTTATCTTTTAGGGGAGGAGTCATGTAAAGAACAACTTTCCGTGAAGAGACATTCAGCATACCATGCCCCGGCAGGAAGTTCCTTTAAAATGGAATGCCCTGTCAAATACTGTGCTAAGAGACCCAATATGACTTGGTGCAAATTCAATGGAACACAGTGTTTCCAACTTGGAGATAGACTTCAGCCACACACAAGTTGGGAAGAAAGGCAGAATATTTCAGTATTTTTTCTACATTTTGAACCAGTGCTTCCTAGCGACAATGGCTCATATAGCTGTCATGCGCATTTTCAGTCTTTTGTCTCTCCAAGTCATTCAATAACCCTTTATGTGACAGGTGAGTTCTCAACCCCCAGACCATCTAATGTTTTTCTCATCATATTTCCAGGCAACTGAAGATCCGGGTTTTCTTAAGTGAGTAGGTTAGAAACTGAACGCCTGCATCACCTCAGAAGTCTGCCACACCTCACAGAGTGTGAGATCCAGGAGTGCATGGGTGTCTGCATGTATGTGGGTGTGTGCGTGTGAAGTGAGTTGGGGAAGAGTAAGAAAAGTACAATGAAAGTTTTTGTTTTTGCACTTATGGATTATATCATTTACTTGGTAAGTCCAGAAGTAGATTATTGAAACAGTGAAAAAAAAAATGTCAAGGTGAATACCAGTGATTACAGATAGTTCTTTATTGTTTGTCCTTGCTTTCTTTTTCTTTTCTTTTTTTTCTTCCATTTTTCTGTTTTTGACTTTGTCGATTATAATTAATGCAAGTTATATTTGTGGTGCTCCGATAAATACACACTTATTAATGTTCACAGGGCAAACCGACACAAGTAGCTTGACTCTGATGAGTTTTGGGGACTGTGCAGGGCTTCAGCTGACTCCCCACTTCCTCCCCAGAGGCCTTTAAATAGCTGTAACAGCTGAGGGAGAACAGGTGAAGATTAAGCTGTGGAAAACCCAACTGAACAAAGCAGAGGGAAAAAAAATATATATATAGGGAGGAGGAAAGGAGAGTAAAATTATTTTTGATTTGTGAAAATCCCACAGAAAACAGCTTATCCAGTGGTGGGAGATGGAATTCTTGTCCCCTAAGATCAGGAACAAAACAAGGATGCCTGCTTCTGCCATTTCCATTCAACAGTGAACTGGGAGTTTGAGCCAGAACAATTTAGCAAGAATGAAAAATAAAAGGCATCTAAATTTGAATGGAAGAAGTAAAACAGTCTGTTCAAAGACAGCATGACCTTTTATACAGATAAATGCTATAAAATTCATAAAAAAGTATTAAGATTAACACTCAAATTTAGCAAATTTATAGGATACAGGATGAACATATAAAAATCAGTGGTATTTCTATAACAACAGTAAAGAATAATCTGAAAAGGAAATTAAGGGGAAATTTTTCATTTATAATAACATCAAAAAGTAAAACACTTAGAAATAAATTTAATCAAGGAGGTAAAAGTCTTGCAAACTGAGCAAAAAAAGTCTGACTAAAATAAATTTAAGATGTAAATAAGTGTAAACACCTCCCATCATCATGGTTTAGAAGAATCACTGTTGTAAAAATTATAATATTCCCCAAGATGGTCTAGAGAGTCAGTGTAATCCCGTTCAAAATCCCAACAGCTGTTTTTTCCTATGAATTTTTAGAATCAGATTTTCATAGGAAATTGTGATAGACCTGGAATAGCCAAAACAATCTTGAAAAGTAGCAAAGCAGGAGGCATCACATACCTGATCTCAAGACATACCACAGAGACACAGTAACAAAGAAAGACAGCATGCTACTGATCAAACAGGCACAAAGATCAGTGGAGCAGACCAGAGGACCCAAACACATCTTCAGCCAACTGATTTTATTTTATTTTTTTGGTACCAGGGATTGAACTCAGGGGCACTAGCCACTGAGCCACATCCCCAGTCCTGTTTTGTATTTTGTTTAGAGTCAGGGTCTCACTGAGTTGCTTAGTACCTCATTTTTGCTGAGGCTGGCTTTGAACTTGAGATCCTCCTGCTTCAGCTTCCCTAGCCATTGAGATTACAGTCACTGCATCCAGCCCAGTCAACTAATTTTTGATAAAGGTGCCAAAAAAATACATTACAGGAAGGACAGCCTCTTTACCAGATGGTGCTGGAAAAACTGGATATTCACATGTTGAAAATTGAAACTTGACTCCTATCTCACCCTGTACAGAAATTAACTCAAAATGAGTCAAAGACCTTAATCTAAGTCCTGAATCTTAAAAACTACTAGAAGAGAACATAGGAGAAACCCTTAAGATATTGGTCCCTAGCATGCAAGAAGCCCCAGGTTTGATCCCCAACACTGAACACCACCCAATAAAAAAACACAAATGAATGATTTGTTTGACACAATTGTATACACACAAGCAAAAGAATAAATTAAAACCCTTTACCTCACACAAAATTTAAAAATGGATCAGATATTTAAATATAAGAGCTAAAATTATGAAAACTAAATTTATATAAAACTATAAATATGTATATAAAACTGTAAACCTTCCTGATCTTGGATGTGGTAATAGTTTTCTAGATAAAATTACAAAAAAAGTAGACAAAAAATTAGATAAGTTTGGCTTCATAAAACCTGAAAACTTTTTCTGCATCTAAGGATACTTTCAAAAGAGTAAAAATTCAAACCACAGAATATGAGAAAATATTTGCAAATTATATGTCTGATAGGAGATGTTTGCCTAGAATGTATAAGAACTACTACAAGCCAACTATAAACAGATAAGCAAGGACTTGAGTAGACATGTTATCAAAGAATTTTGTATACAAAATGGCCAATAAGCATGTGAGAAAAAGCTCAATATCATTTCATCTTTAGGAACATGCAAATCAAAACCACCATGAGATACCATGGCATACCCACTAGAATGACAAGAATTAAAAAAAAAAAAAAAAACAAGTGTTGGCAAGGGTGTGGAGAAGTGGAACCACTTTTACCTTGCTTGTGGTGGTAATATAAATTGGCACAGCTAATTTGGAAAACAGTCTAGCAGTTCTTCAGAAAGATAACCTAGTTACCACATTACCAAGCAATTGTGTGGCTAGGTAAATACCCAAGTGGAATTAAATATATGTCACAAAAAACTTTCACATGAACATTTATAAGCAGCTATTCACAATACCGGAGGTGGAAACAACCTAAATGCTCACCACCTGATGAATGGAAATGTGGCATATCTACACAAATGGATATTATTGATCTCTAAAAAGGAATGAGTACCGATACATGCTGCAACCTGGATAAACTTCAGAAACGTTCTGCTAAGGAAAAGAAGTCAGACCCAAAAGCATTTCCTGTTAAACTCTGTGCCCCAAGGGGTTTTATTAGTTTTATACTGGAAATTAAAAGTGTGGAGGTGAGGCCCGCGAGACCCAAAGAGTTAAATTGAAGACAGGAAGGGGCTGGTTTCTTTTGGAGGATTTCTACCCTCCCAGTTTTGTCTCTTCCCTGCTCCTCCCTTCCTTATTGCTCTCTTTCATTTCACTTGGTCAATCAAGGCTTCTGGTCCACACCAGGTATTCCCCACCACTTGGCTTTGGACTTCTGCTCCTGTTTGTCAAGAGAATCTTCTGCTCTGTGATGTGTTCTCTTTACAGCTTCTAAGAGCATCTCAGACCTTCATTATTTTCCTTCTAAATGACTCCAATTAATGGTACTATTGGACTTCTTGTCCTTAGTGTTTCCCATTTTGGTCATTTTGGCCCAAAATCTCCCTAAAATACTTAATACACCTGATACATTTCTTGTCCCCTGGAGAGCATCCTCAGTGCTCGCAGAATTGGGCTTATGTTTGTTCACCGTCACTCAAGGTCTTCCTCAGCTCATCCCTACCTTTGTGGATTGTTTCTGGATTCCACGCAGAACCTCTCCACTCAGCCCAGCTGCCCCACTTGCCATGGCTCTACACTTACCATGAACCCTCTTATGCCATTGTCACCGCTCACAGGGCATTCATTCACCTATCTTTACCTATCAAAGCTTCAGCCCACCATTCAGTTCCAGCTCATTACCTAAGTTTTCAAGGAAGCCTTCCACGATTGCTTTAGGGGATGCAATTTCTCTTTTCTACCAATTCTTATGCAATTTAAGCCTCTGTGTCTCTCTCTCTCTCTCTCTCTCTTTTTTTTTTTTTTTTACATATTTTCTTTCACAATAGTAATGTATGGAAATGCTCTCAAGTTCCATGAGAGAGTATAATGTCCTGGAAGGTAGAAATTGTGTCATATTTCTTTGGGTTATCTGATTCCTTCACAAAAGTCAAATAAATTATTTTGAAATTATTTTAATTTAAACTGAGTGTGAATTCTACTTTAATGAAATGGTGAAAACAAAGGTAATAGGGCAAGGGTTAAGAAAATTTTTTTCCTTTTGAAAATGAGAGGACTCAATAAAGTAAATATGAAGTGAGGGAAAAATGTACCCTGGAATTATGTTTAAGAACTATGCTTTAATAAATACATTTTGGAGGTATGACAAAACTATTTAATTGTTCCCCCTTGAAATATCTTTCTGAAGGGTTATTGGGCATTTTCTTGTTTTTGTGTCTGACTCTCCTTTTCTGTTTATGTTCAGAGTGGGTTCATGTAAGAACAGGCGGGTGACAAAGTGGGGAATTGGATTCTCTTGGGAAAGCAGTATTCTCCCAAAATGAAGAAAAGCAACTTTGTAAAGCAAAGCAAAGTCCCAAGAGGAAAGTTGATTGAGCTGGGAAACAGTCAGGGGAACATACATTGGTCTAGAAGTCTGTTCTCCTCAGACTGTCCCTGGTCAGTCCTGATGAGAAACTTCAAAAATGCAGGGTGATTATTATCTGAGAAAGAAAGTGGTGTGGAGTGAGACTGAAGAGAGTGAAAGGCACAGTCTTTGTTTCAGAATGAGCACCCAGAATGTCTCCCAAAGCATCCTTTCCTTATGGCCTTCCATACTCAACTTGGAGCAGTTGCTGGTGTGTCTTGTTATTGCAGGTTCTAGAGGTGCTACATGGGCTGTTCTGTATCCATATACCTAAGGAATGTGGAAGAGGGAATCAAAGCAGACAGATGAGTGTCACCTTGTATTTGCGGAGTTTTTCTTTGAGTCTGAAACTAACTTAGGAATTTACTTTATTTCATGATTTTATAGTGATGATACATGAATCATGCAAACTGGCCTTGAAGTGGATCATTGGATTCTCTGTTAGTATGCAATTACCAGAGTCTTCTCCAAAGTTAGCTTTGATTTTAGACATCCCTGAGAATATACTCATTGTTTTCTCAATTTCAATTCTTCATCCTATTTCTGTATTTCAGAACAGACCAGAAATAATTCAGAACCTCAAATAAGTAAGTATAAAACTAATCAAAAAAAATTAACAAGTTTGTGTGATGGGTGGAAAAATAATAGAAGTTGGGTCTTCTTAGTCTAGTGGATTTGTTTGTATTAGATTATCTGTTGTTTGTTATCCAAATCCCTCCCAGAGACAGCCGTCTCCCACTCCTGCAATGACTTGGCTGCCTGCCCAATTTCAACAGCAGCTGCAGCAGGAACAGTGCTACATTTGTTTCCACTCTTCTGAATTACCAAACTATAGAACATATAGTCTACTATATGTCCACCCGCAGTAAGGTGAAGAGGTGTCTTATGTAATATAGGGTGTTTAGCCTGTGCTCATTATATGCCAGTCCCATTCCAACTTTGTCACAACCGGAAACATTTCCAGACATTGCCACTTGTGTCCTGGGGGAGAAATTGTCCTGCTTGAGAATCACTACTGTGTGTGACCCATTCCAATGTATTCTGTTGTGCTCTGCTTCATTTTCCAGAAATGATATTTGTGATCTACTAAATTGTTTTATAATCTGCTAACAAGTTTCAAACTACCCTGGACAAGTAGCCTTAATGTTTGTTAACACCTATAAATAATAATGAGCATCAGCTATATGCCATGCAAAGCATATTTGAGGAAGCCAAAAGTATTCGGTATTTGGAGATAACAGTGAGTTATGAGACAAAGAAAAGGCACTGTGTTGAAGGGAAGTGAATTTAGTATCTGAAACATGTTGGTTCACTGGCTGTCTTATTTGGGGGTAACTCCTGGAATTATTATTATTATACTCAAGTCACAGAATTGAATAAAGCTAAAGCCTTCTTTAATTTCCTTAAATAGTGCATATGAATGGAAACTTTGATACTGTAAAGGGAAGGGCTTGGTGAAATACTTTCTGAGAGCTGTTATGAAGATTGTTCTACAGAAGATTAACCCTAGCAGAATAAAAAAAAAAATGCAAAAGATTAAGCCAAGTACTGAGGCCTATTTTTTTAGGAGAGACCTCCGGAGGAGAAATAGAAGCATCTGATGATGCAGAGGTATGTTGCTGAACCTAATATAGCTCTGACTTCCTAAATGTCTTTAGCACTGACTAACATTCCAGATGCACCAACTGCCTCAGGATCACCCTCCAAGGAAGAGGTGGCAGACAAGCCGTGGCTCCTCTACAGTCTGCTTCCTGTGGGAGGATTGTCTCTCCTCATCATTGCCTGTTTCTGCTTGTTCTGCTACCTAAAAAGGCATCAAGGTGGGTTCCATTTTCCTTCTGCCCCTCTGTATCACACATCTGGGGTTCTGTTTTCCAGGATGATAGATTTTCCATTGGTTCCTGTTTTTGTTTTCTTTTTTTTCCTGATCTATGATAAACCATGGAGAAGGAGTTCCTGGGGGGACTCCTCATATTTTCACCAAAAAGCCAAGTGGGTCCATTTGGGCTCCCTCTTGTCATAGTGAGGCAC
Source organism: Marmota flaviventris (assembly GCF_047511675.1). Classification (NCBI taxonomy): domain Eukaryota; kingdom Metazoa; phylum Chordata; class Mammalia; order Rodentia; family Sciuridae; genus Marmota; species Marmota flaviventris. Next base: position 65,761,443 of record NC_092505.1, read on the forward strand.
CTGCATTACAGAAAAGTGCACAGCCCAGGAGTGTGGCCAGAAAGCCATGTTGCTGAGACATTCTCTATTGGCATCAGTCTTATGCTCATATGAGAAAGAATTCTTCTAAACTTTGAGTTGAAAGTGGGGTTGAAATAATTTCTCAGTGAACAAGTCTGCGTTGAGTTGTTTTGTCTCATCTTTTTACACCTATAATGCATCATCCCAGTCACACAGTCTTGTCTAAAGAACCATTATCCTCGGCAGGAATTCATATGTGTGTCCTTTCTATTGCCATCAAGAACACACAACTGAATTGATTGCACTCAGTCCTCACTCAAAAATAATGTGTTTGAAAAATGTGGGTTTGGTGAAAATGGGAGAGGTGTGGTGTTTTGAGAACAATTCCTTTCTACTTTTGAAAACATTCTGTCAGGGTCACCACCAAATACTTAAACCCAGTAAGAGAGGAATGCATTGAGAATTCTGATTAACTCTGATCTTGTCACCTCAGTTTTCTCTTTTTTTTTTCTTTTCCTTCCATGTCTCCCCATTCATTTTCCTACAACATCAGCTATAGTGTAGGTATAGAAACTAAGCCAGACAGACCACCCCTGATTCCATTGCCACAAAAGAAAGATTTATCTGGTTGAAGTGCTTCCAGTGAGGAATTCTGAAGCCCAGAACCTTCTTACAATTCTGAGGAATCTTCTGTAATCCCACCTTTGCATCTGCAACTCCATAGATATTTCCTTGTCTCTCTGTATATTCCATCATTTTTCTTGAGGCTACTATAACTTCTCTCAGAACTTCAGAAAAAAGAGGAAGGCATAATTTTTTAAAATTCATTTATCAGTTTATTTTTATTATTTGCAGTATTGGGGATTGAACCCAGGGTGTCACTCTACTGGGAGATACATCCTCAGCCCATTTACTATGTTTAATTTTATTTGAGACAAGGTCTCACTAGGTTCTCCAGACTGACTTTGTGATCCTCCTATATCAGACTCCCGAGTAGCTGGAATTACAGACAGGTGTGGGACAAATCTTTTGATTTGCCACATCAAAGTGAACTGAGTAACAGGAGATACTGGCTATGCAGGTGACAGGACAGGAGCATTTCTGGGATTGCATATGGGATATACTCCGAGCAAGGGCTTCCAACCTTTTCAAAGTGAAGTTGCTAGATCCTGCCCCTTTCTCTTGGATATGCCATAGGCCATGTGGTGTCAGGAGGGCTGGAAGGGAAATGGGTAATGTGAATTCTCATCCACTGGGTCCTGTACAGCATGCTAGCCAAGGCGAATATACAAGCCCAAACATATGACATCATTGCTAGTATGCAACAGGGTGGGTGTGGGGGGAGGTGGTTTACCTCTGCTTTCTTTCCTCCTTTTGATTAATCTTTTTTTTTTTTTTTTTTTTTTTTTACTTTTATCTTCCAGGGAAACAAAAGAAGCCTTCTGATATAGAAGGAAGGGAAATTAACCTGGTATGTTTAATGTATCTGTTATGATAAATGTGACTTGTATTATGTCATCTTTTTTCAATAAGTTTGCATAACACCAAGGGCCACCCACTTTTTTTTTCAATACATCAAAGACTCTTTGGGAATAACAAGTCTCATAATAAGTGTTTCTTTGATATGGAAGCAGTCCAGAATAGAAACAAGAAAGTCAGAGACGGACCCACATAACTTTGGCTCAGCTCTGGTCTATTATGTGGCTTTGGGCTCTTCATTCATTCTTACAAAAACACCTTGAAGTCTTTCTGGAAGAGAGTAGAGAGTTAATGAAAAAATGAACCCATAAATAACCATAATTCTAGGTTAATTATCACAATAAATTATAACTGCATTATAATAACTAGATTTTTTTCATAAACATACCAGTAGGTAAAGAGGCATGATTCCAGGCTAAATGATTATGCCAAAGTCCATGGTCAGGTGTGTGGGCTCATTAAGGAAAGGAAGAGAGAGCCAGACAAAGTAAAGGGCTTTTGGAAAGCAATTGTTCCTGGAAGATTTGGAGAATAAATTTAGGTCTTTCTTTTGGATCCAAAATTGTGAAGATATTGGAACGAAAGAGAGAATGCAAGATAAAGTAATGTATTTGTGGGGAAAAAAAATGAAGCTCCTTAATTAAAATAGGCATAAATGAGGTATTTGATGTGTATGTGTGTGTGTGTGTGTGTGTGTGTGTGTGTGTATTTCAGTAAGGAAAATTAGAGACAAATAAGCAGTAAGCATCTTGAAAGTTCCAGAAATGCCAGAGACAGATACAACCAATAATTCTACATGTAATATTAAATAGTATTCAACATTTCCCACCTAAGCTGTCAAATTTTATTGTATTTTCCCCCTATTTTTATTCCATTATAATTACACATAATGATGGGGTTCATTATTATGCATTTGTTCTTGTGCACGATAAAACAATATAACAATATCATTTGGTCAATATTATTTCCTAGTTTCCTCTGCCCCTTTTTCCTCCCCCTAGTCCCTTTTCTCTATTCTACTGATGTCACTTCCATGTTCATGAGATCCCCTCCCCTCCCCTTTCTTTTCCTTTTTCCTCCCTAGCCTCCATATGCAAGAGAAAACATATAATCTTGATATTATGAGTTTGGTTTATTTTGCTTAACATAATGTTCTCAAGTTCCATGCATTTTCCTGCAAATTGGATAATTTCATTCTTTTTTATGGCTGAATTTTATGGAGAATCAAATGCATTCACCTTGATAAACTTGTATTAAGTTTTTAATAAGCACTAGTAGGCACTATGTTTGGTGCTAAAGCTTTATTTTCTCAAATAGGGAAAGGTTCTTAAATATTATTTCCTATATTTCTAAGTAAACAACAAGAAAAATACAGCATTCTGTCATAGTCAGGCCTGAAACTATTTAAAATAATAATCTAAATAATATACCATGCAAGGAAAACCCAGACTCATTAGAATGTGGTCATATTTTTTCCTGTGTAAGCTGGTGTTAATTATGACTTGAAGTTGAATTTAAAAGGGGGAACACATAGTTCAGCATTCTTTGCAGGTGAAAACTTGAACAAACCTGGTGAGGGGAATTGACTCAAATCAGAGCAGTTACAAAGTTTGCAAGTCCATTGCCATACCAAGGAAAGACCGGTAACTCTGGACTCTTTGAAGGCCCATTGGATATTTACAAAGTACCAAAGATTACTTAATTTTCAGTTTTTGTGGCAATGTGCAGCAACTTATCCGTATCAACAACCTCTAAGGTATGAAAGAATTTTTACCTTCTCTTTGTTCATTCTATAGCAATTTTGACTTTATCAGTACATATAAAAAACTGATGATATTCTGGATTTATTCCAAAATGGTCCTTAGCATAAAAGTGATTATACACTTAAAAGTCGAATGCTATGGTATGTGCATTTTAACATTTTTTTTTGGGGGGGGGGTGGGTAGCATTAGCAGGAATTGAACCCCAAGCACTTAATCACTGAACCACATCCCCAGCCCTTTTTATATTTTATTTTGAAACAGGGTCTTGCCAAGTTGCTTAGGGCCTTACTAAGTTGCTGTGCTGGCTTTGAACTTGAGATCTGCTTCAGAACTTCCAAGCTGTTGGGATTACAGGCATGCACCACTGTGCCCAGCTCAATATGCATTTTTAAAAGCATATTATAAACCATAATGTGCCATAAGTATGTAAGTGGGATTGCTGCTTCTGTCTTTATCAACTCTTTCCACCACATCATGGGGCGAGATCTTTGTGGCACTGATTGTATAAGAACTTTCTTGTGATAGAAATAACAACTGGAATAATATTTCAGAACTTTATCTAAACTTTATCCCTCTAAAACTGACATCAATTTTCCAACTCCAGGTCTCAGATCATAATAATTTATCTTGGATATCTCATAATATTTATTCTTTTGGCCCCCATCAGGAGGTCACTATTCTGCTTTATTTATGAATCTTTTTATTCTATACTACATTAATACTTCCCATTGGATTATGAAATACCTGAAGTTTTCATGAGTCAGTTTATGTTTTTCCCATTAATTTGGGCTAAACTTTTATGTTGAATGGAATTGAAAGTGTTCTATGATTTCAAAAGTGACCCATAATAAAGCACCAAATAACCACTTGGGAGGAACATAATAGTCCTCAAAATTTATCCCTTAAGAACCAAGAATTTGCCAAAAGTGTAGATATTATCAGCCTATGTGAGGAAAAGTAGATTATTTCTCTCAAGGAAGATGACACCATTTAGCCTTTTGCTCACAGTTTGCTAATGAGGGCATATTATCATTCAGTGGTGCACCTTTTTTTTTTTTTTTCTCTTTTAGGTGGATGTCTCTCAGCCCTTGAGGAGTGAACAAGCTGAAGTGAGCATCAGAGAAAATTCCCAAACTCTGCCATCCCAAACTCAAATTTACGATAACGACTCCTTGTTCAGGATAAGAGAAGGCTCTGAAGTTTATTCTAACCCATCCCTGGATGAAAACAAACAGGGCATCGTTTATGCTTCCCTGAATCATTCTATCATTGGTATGAACCTAAGACAAGCAAGACCAGTGCAAGAAGCACCAACAGAATATGCTTCAGTATGTGTGCGGAGTCAAAGCCGGTCCTGATACCAACCAGCCAAATGATGGGCCTGTCACCTCGTCTGGCCCCAAGAATTTGCCAAATATTCATCAACTTGGGAAATTTCACTTCAAGGTGGTTTATGGTGGTGCTTGTGTCTTAATGGTCCATAGAACATATGATCAGAATTCCTCCTGATAACTTCTTTGGGAGAATTTTATATTATAGCCTTGAACAACAAAATCTTCTCTCCAAAACTGTTTCATATTGTTAATAGCACAATAGTAGAACATTTAAACTCAGCTATATTTTACCCAATATATAAACTCAATATTTCCTTTGAGGCTATCAGAGAGACTTGTGGAGAAGAGAGGTTTGTATTATCTGGATCAATTCACTACACACTCTTGAAAAGGAAAGAATGTGCTAATTTGAGTAACTATAAATATAGTCACTGTGTGTTACCAGTCAATATTCTGTAATTAGAAATTTTTATTTGTCAATCTAAAGCTATTGTTTCTTACATATAAAGGAGAAATAAAATTTTAGACTTGACATAAGCAAAGAATGGAAAGAATAGGTGCAATACAGGTATATAATATACCAGCTGGATGTGGGGTAGATATTCTCTATGCCTGGCAAGCAAACGCTTAAATCTACCCTGTTGGATTGTGAAGCAAATATATAGGTATTTATGGAGCAATCAATGTATAGTATTTTATGAGCAGGACAGTGACTTGGTGTTTGGGTCATGTGGTATCAGGTATGTGAATGTGACATAATGCTGCTGATTTAATGTACTCGTGGGCATCTGAATAGACCTAAAAAGCAATGACAACAGGTATTATCAGGCAAGTACCGACTGAACTTTTAACCCTCTCATTCTTGACCTGACAATAATAAAAGGATAAGTAATGGAATGGAAGGTTAGAATAACAAGTTGGTCTGTAGGGGTCGACATACTTTCATTAACATCTATAACTTGGCTGTTTTTAGGAAGGAAACAGGGCAAATCATATGCTTTGAAGCATTACAGTTTGACAACCATTTGTTAAAAATACTGAGATTGCAGCCAATTAGGAGGATTTCAGATTTCAGATTTTTAGAATTTCTGGAATACTTGAGTCTAATTATTTAAGCAGTAGCCTGCAACTTGATTCAACAGTTGAGATTAGTGTTCTTGGGCGCTGCTACTAAATAATGCAGAAGTCCTGGTACAAAGTGGATGGCAAACATTAGGATCCACTTGAACAAACATGTGAGCTGCTGAACAAATGAATGTGGTCTGTGTGTGTGCGTGCGTGCATGTGTGTGTTTTACTGTAGAGAGAGGCAGGTGACTTACGGAAATAGTGCAAAAGAAACTGATCAAATCGGCTTTCCATTTTTAGTTTGCTGATGAAACACCGAATACTAGAACGAGTTATTAAATAAAATAATCCATACAAAATTATGACAGTGGGAGTGTGAGTAGAGAACACACACAAAGACAAACATGAGGTTTTATGATGAAGCTTTTTTTACACAATGCTCATGTTAATTTTAGTTCTGTGGATTTGGGTTTTGGAGTCAACATTATTTAGCCAGTTTGATAACATTACATATCTAGAATTTTAAGCAACCAATTCTAGGTAGGTTCTTTTCACCAAGCTACATTTGTGAGCAATTTATGTGAAAAAGAATAGCGACTAGTTGTGATCTTAAAAATAGAAACCGGAAGCATGGGAGGATGCATGCAGCTGCCTTCTTATCAGATGAACACACAGAGTTGAACAGTTCTTTCATAAATTCCCTCCAATTTAAAAACAAGTATATTTCCATCACTGCATTTAAAATATTCTTAATACATCTTACAATCAAAGATAATGTTGGGAGTGACTTCATCTCTATCAATGATTTATTCTTATATTTGTACCATGCTTGTCAAAATCATAATTCATTTATGCTTCTATTCCTTCTTAATAAAAAATATCAGAGAGATATATATAATAAATCTATTTTAGTATTGTTCCATGATTATTTCATTAATTTATACATAGTATATAATTTAATGATTTCCTGTGAATTCTAAGCTTGTTGATTGTTCCGAATAAGAAAATAAAGTTATTAAAACTTACTTGAAATCAATTTGATGTTTATTTTTGTAACAAAAATGTATAGATACAAAATGGAAGTGATTCTTAAATTTCATGCACATCAAACAGCCTGAAGAATTTGTTAACCTACAGATCACCAACTCCTGACACTAAGAAATTCTGATTTGGGAGGTCTAAGACATGGCTGTATGATCTTCATCCTTAAGATATGCCCTGGGTAGTTTTGACATGTTTTCCAAAGTCCATGATTTGAGAAAATGTGAAGTAGAGGCTAGGTTGGTTATGTCATTTACTTGAATTGTTTTGTGCACCAACCAAGATTGTCTAGACCAGAAGGGATGAGAGTAAAAGAGAGACTGACTGAGACTTAAAGACTAATTTTAGTTTCATCAAAACTAAGCAGAAAGCACAGGGATTTTTTCATTTGCTCCTTCTCCACCCCACAACACACACAGACTCCCTTCTCATTAATATCCTTCTCTGCTTCACTGCCATGGTATATTTGTTAAAACTGAACAAATACTGAGATATCACTATCAACCAAAGTCTCTAGTTAGCCTTAACATTTACTCTTGGTGTTGAAGTTGTTTGGGCTTTGACATGTATAATGGCCTATCCCCATAATTATAGTGACATGCATGATAATTTTACTGCCCTAAAAAATTTCTGAGCTCCATCTATTCATCCCTCCTTTCCTTCTAACGCCTGGTAACTAGTAATCTATTTATTGCATCCATAGTTTTGCCTTTTCCAGAATGTGATGTAGCTGGAATCATATCCCATGTGGCCTTTTTTGGAATGACTTCTTTCATGTAGTAACATGCATATAAGTTTCCTCCATGTCTTTCTATGGCTCAATAGCTCATTTCTCTTCAGTGTTGAATAATATTCAATTGTTTCACTATACCTACTGAGGGACATCTTGGTTTTTTCCCAAGTTTTTTAAATTATGAGATTGCTGTAAACATTCTAATTTTGTGTGGTCACACTTTCAACTCATTTGGGTAATTTACAAGGAGGATGATTGTTACATCACATTGGTGAGAGTCTGTTCAATTTTGTTAAGAAAATACCAAACGGGCTTCCAAAGGGACTCTACTGTTTTTCATCCCCACCAGCAATGAATGAAAGTCCTTATTGCTTCACATTCTAGCCAGCATTCGGTATTGTCAGTGTTTTGGAATTTTGCCATCCTAATAGGTGTTCAGTGATATCTCTTTGTTGTGATTTCCTAATAACACATTATGTTAATCCTCTTTGCATATGCTTGCATGACATCTTTTTTTTGGATTATTTTTGTCCATTTTTAAATTGAATTATTTATTTTCTTGTTGAATTTTAAGAGTTCTTTATGTGGTTTGGATAATAACCCTTTATCGGAAATGTCTTTTGCAAATATCTCCTCCCAATCTATAGTTTGTCTTCTTAAACTCATGATAGTCATAGCATTTGTTTGTTATTGTGTTTGTTATCTAGACTGTGGGTTACATTCCTCTTTAGTTTCATAGCTCAGTGCCTGATACATTTTAGAATTAAATTTACTGTTTAAGAAATTTTAGTATTGAATGAATGAATTATTATGAAATAGATCATCTACTTCCTTGTTGCTCAAATAAATCAGTGGCGTGGGAACCTCTGGGAGTTTGGTAGAACTTGTGCTTTTTCAGGCTTCACACACTCAATAAGAATCTGGGGTTTAGCAAGATTCTTGCGTAATATGTATGCACTTTAATTCTTTCAATCCACTTAGTCCTTATGTACCCATCTCTCCCTACCCTGAGTAAGTGGGGTAGGAACCCAAGATACATTTGTAGAATAGACTAATTTGGAAAGTTCTATTTTAGGAAGAAACAGGAAGGAACTCACCACCTCACCCAGAAAGTAAAAATGACAAGTGAGACATGACATTTTATAGAAAAGAAGTTGGTACTGAACTGGAGAATGTGGGAACTGAAAGTTTTGTGCTAGAAATCAACTCACAGTTTCAAATTCAAGTTGTAGATATTGTGCTTTAACATACGGCCTCGATCTGAAGTCACTCACAGTAAACATGCCATGAGAGTTGCTTTCTCTGTAAATAATTTATGACCCCCTACTACTACCTACTAGTTTGCTAGATGCTGAGGTTCTATGGTTGAGAAAGATTTCATTCCTAACACTGCTTACAGTCTAGATGAAGAGGGTAGAAACTAAACAAAAGATTATAATTCATGGGCTAAATTATAATGTATATAATATATATGTTAATTGCTGTGGAAACACCACAGAACTGTGAGTTCTTTGAGCATAAGACACACTTCTGATTCATTTTAGTAGAATATTTTGTTCCAAATATACTGAGGGTTTGGGAGAGAACCCTGATTAATCACATTTCTCTGTTTCTATAGGCTATTTCTATTTCTATATTTCTTAACCTATTAAGATATAGAAGAGCCTACAGAGATACCCAACCAACCCATGGAAGGGTGTCAATCAGCTTCAAGCTTCCTTGCAACTGAAGAGGAGTTGGGATATGGTGACACCTTCCTTACCTTTAACACAAGGGCTGCATCCTGAGGTTAATGTGGCTGAAAGCCTCTGTCTCACTAACCACTTAAATCAATCCTCTTTCTGTAAGAAGGCAGGGTAGATCAACAGAAGACTGTGTTTTGTAGCTAATGTGAGGACAGGAGGAAAGCAAAAAGAATGATTTTCCCCCTTATTGGAGAACATAGTAAGAATTCACTGAATGTTACATTAGTAAAATGAATGGATTAAAAAGGAGGCAACTCTTCTTTAGGAAAAATCAAAGATTGTGCTTTCTCTTAGAGCCATCATCCTTAAGAGATGCCCTGGGTGGTTTTGACGTTTTCCAAAGTCCAAAATTTGAGAAAATGTGAAGTAGAGGCTAGGTTTGTTGTATCATTTACTTGATCAGTTTTGTGCACCAACCAAGATTGTCTAGGCCACAGAATCCTCTGTGGAGAGGAGAGCTATTTGAAAAGGCACAGCATATTCTGAGAATGGCCAGAAATCCAGTGGCTATCGTGTAAGTTACATGAGAGGAGGGACAGGATATAAGACCAATTTCAGCGGACATGTCCATTTAAATAGAATGTGGGTGGTTACAAAGTGCTTTCCTGTATATTATTCAAAACATTTTATTCACCGTGAGAAATCTATTGCAACCATTTTCTCTTTAAGTTATGTGGCTGTCAAAAATATGCATAATTAACATGCTGATATAGTCATAAACTTCATTTTATTTTAAACACTATCACAACAAACATAAATTATTAATTTTTTCTTATTGTTAATGACAAAAGTCTTAAATAATATATTTCCAAATATGAATCAGTAAAACACTTAAGCAATAATGTACTGGAACAAAGGGAAGCATATCCAAGGAATGTCAAGCGTGTAACTGCAGTCTTAGAAGAAGAGGACACTGAAAAAAAAGATATATTTGAAGAAATAATGGTTAAAATTCTTCCTAAATTTGAGGGAAAAGATAAATCTATATGTCTCCAGATAGACAAATAAAAGGAAGGTTATACTTAACCATATCATGGTTAAATTATCAATACCCAAATATAAAGGGAAAATATTGAAAGCAGACAGCAAAAGGCCATGATATATATATTGCATTAATAAAAATGGCAATTTGTCATAAAAATAGTGAAACAAAATTTTAAAGTTCAGAAAGAAAAAAACAGTTGTCCTAGAAATTTATGTCAGGGGAAAATATCATTTAAAATAAAGGCAAAATAATTTTTAAAAATTTAAAAAAATAAAAATGGGGAAAGTTTGTCACCAAAGCAAATATGCCACTAAAATATTTTTAAAACATTTTTTGGGGGGTGGCGCTGAAGGAAAATGACACCAGATGAAAAGCTGGATCTGAACAATAGAGTGAAAGGTTTCAGGAATGGAAATTATGTGAGTAAATGTAAAATAAATCTGAATTCTTGTTTTTAATTTTTTAAAATGATTTTCTAAAGAAAACATAACAATGTTATATGGACTTAATAGAACATGTAGATGTAAAATATATGACAATACTAGCCCAAAGAAAGAGGGTGGTAAATGAAAGTATGATATTATCTAAAAATAAATGGTGATAAATCAAGGATGCAAATTGAAATACATAGAGTAATCATTAAATTCTTTTCTAAAAAATTATAGCGAGAAGGCAAATAAAAGCAATAAAGGAGGATGTTAGGTAAATATTTAATGAAAAATAAGTCAGAAAATAAGAAAATAGACAAAACATATAAGACCAATAAAAAACAAATATTAAGATAGTGAACTTAAACCCAACTATATGAACCATTTTTATCAAATGTAGATGGAGTGTTGATTCCAATTAATAGTAAGACTGATAACACCAAATATTGGCAAGGTTGTGGTACAATTGGAACTCTTAGAAGTTACTGGTAAGATTGTGTAATGAGCAACAATGTTAGAAAGACAGTAGTTAAGTGTTTTGTTATAAAAATAATCATACACCCATCTCATGACTCATTAATTCCACTTGTAGATATTTACTGAAGATAAATGCAACATATTTTCACTTGTATAAGGACTTGTTCAAGAATCTTCTAAGCAACTTTAACACAATAGTTAATAGGAGAACTGATTTTAAATTGTATGCTCATGCAATAAACTACTATTCCAGAAAAAAAAAAAAAAAGAAAAAGAAAAAGAAAAGGATAAACTGAGGTTATCCACAATTACATGGAGACAACTCTAAAACATTTTGCTGGGTGAAAGAAGTCAGACAAAAAAGATTATAATTTCATTTATATAAATCTCTAGAAAAGGGGTAGTGAATATTTGGAAAGAGAAATTTAAAGAATTGGTTATCTTGCCTTGGGTGTATGTGTGTGAAAGTATTGGTGTAGAAAGGGTAATTATCTAGAGAGTAATATTACAGATAGGTATATACATTTACCAAAACTCATAGAGCATTTAAGTTTTGTACATTTTCTTCTATGTAAAGTATACTTTGAAATTTAAAGATAAATCTTCAAAATTTATACTTCAGAATTTAAAGATAAATGATAAAATATATAAATGCAAAGACAAACTGAACTTTTAGATAGTAAGACTTAATAGGACTTTCTCTAAAATTTTCAGTACTTAATGATTTCCAATTAAAATATCAACAGATTTTCATTTTAAAGTTGGGAAAAATTATATCAAAACTTACTTGGAAAATGCAAAATTTTAGGAAATTTCTAAAAAGGAAGAAGAATAATGATGACATTAAAACCTACAACACTACCATAGTGAAGTCCATTTGAAATAGAGATAAATAGCAACAAAAGGGAATCAATATATATGAAAAATCATTTGGAAAAGTATCAGAAGTTATTCAATATTTATTTCATGTTTAGATATTGACTCAGAATTACTAATCTTTACATTAAATATAACTACTAGATAAATAAAGGGTTTTCACATTCACATGAAATTGTGATGAAATTGTGCAGGGTTTTTGTTACTGACAATATCATAGACTAGATGTTATTTAAAATGCCCACAATTCAAGCATCATTATATGCTAGATTAAAAAATATTTTAAGTATATCTTTTAAAAGATATAGCTGATCTGCCAAGAAGATAAAGCATTTTGGGGAAAGAGGAATTGAGAAAACCACTCATCTGAAATGTGAGAATACTGAAGCTGGAGGCTATTCTGGTGGTGTATGTTAATCTTGAATGGCCTGGAAGCTGTATGTTACAACATGAATGTGCACAGTTACTTGTGGATCTTACTATTTGCACGTTTTGATTCAGTTGATGTGGGGTACAGCTTGAGATTTGTTGTTTAACAAGCTCTATGGATGTACATGGTGCTGATCCATGCATGTGTTGAGGTAGCAGGCCTAGGGCTTTGGTTTCAATAGCTGAATTTAAAGTGGAGTGTAGTAACAAATACACGAAAAAATGCTCACCATCTCTAGCAATAAGAGAAATGCAAATTAAAACCACTCTAAGATACCATCTCACTCCAGTAAGAATGTCAGCCATTATAAAGTCAAACAATAACAAGTGCTGGCAAGGATGTTGGGAAAAGGGTACACTTGTACATTGCTGGTGGGACTGCAAATTGGTTCAGCCAATTTGGAAAGCAGTATGGAGATTCCTTGGAAAGCTGGGAATGGAACCATCATTTGACCCAGCTATTCCCCTTCTTGGATTATACCCAAAAGACCTAAAAAGAGCATACAACAGGGATACAGCTACATCAATGCTCATAGCAGCACAATTCACAATAGCTAGACTGTGGAACCAACCCAGATGCCCTTCAATAGATGAATGGATAAAAAACATGTGGCATTTATACACAATGGAATATTACTCAGCACTAAAAAACAACAAAATCATGGCATTTGCAGGGAAATGGATGGCATTAGAGCAGATTATGCTAAGTGAAGCTAGCCAATCCCTAAAAAACAAATGCAGAATGTCTTCTTTGATATAAGGGGGGGGGTGGGCAACTCAAAACAGAGCAGGGAGGAAGAGCATGAGAAGAAGATTACCATTAAATAGGGATGAGAGGTGCATGGGAATGGGAGAGAGAAGGGGAATTGTATGGAAGATGGTAGGAGACCCTCATTGTTATGCAAAATTACATATAAGATGGTGTGAGGGGGAAGAAAAAAGAGAGAGAAAAACGTGTCACAGTAGATTGGGTAGAAAGAGGGGAGGGGAGGGGAGGGGGGATAGGAAGGGCAGCACAATACAATAGACACTAGTATGGCCTTATGTATAAACGTGGCTGTATAACCAATGTGATCCTGCAATCTGTACACATGGAAAAATAAGATTAAGATTACGTACCCCATTTGAATCAAATGTATGATATGTCAAGATCATTGTAATGTTTTGAGCAACTAATAAAAAAATAAAAAATAAATAAAGTGGAGTGTAGGAAAACAACTTAATTGCCTAACTTATCATTAGGAACCATAAAAGGTTAACACCCTCAAAGGGTAAAAGGGAAAAACATAAATCCTAAAACTGCATCATCCATGTGGTCAGACATTGCTTTTCCTTCTCATTCATTAATTTACTCAACAAATGTATACATATTTTTGAGCCCATTGCACATCAAGCCCTGTGCAGGTTTTAGAGGTTTCCATGAGATCTTGTCTTTGGAGGCTTGCTCTCTTGTGAGGGAGGTCATTGTCACAACAAGTGGTAATCATGAAGATGGAGGTTCATTCTAGCCGTTTTGGGTGCACAGAAGAAAGTCATCCATCTGGCCTTGGTGTGAGTAAGCACGATTGTAAGGTCCTTGCTTATCATCTGGGCTGCCATCTTAAGTGACAGCCGCCATTTTTCTGCCCAAGGACCTTTCCAGGAAAGGCTTACCACTCCCTCATACCAACCCAACCCTTCAACACCAGCATTCTTTCCCACCCAAGGGGATATCACCACTCCCTCACACCAGCTCTGACAAATAAACTCTCATGTGTATCTCTGCCTGGTCTCTGTCTTTCATTTCTCGCTGGCCTGTTTCCTGGTTCCTCACTTTCCTTTCAATGATCTTAAGCAATTTTTCTCTTTGAACCAAGATCACTGAACTTTGAACAAAGAGGGAATCTATATGCTAATTCTTACAGATGTCATTAATTAAATATGCTTGAAGCATGCAAACTAATGTAAGAAGAAAAAATGACTTTCAAACTTTCCCAAATCATTGGCCATCAATCAATGTACACAAATAATAATAGCAAACATTTACTGAATGCCAGATATACACCAGAAAGTGTGCAATAGGCTTTATATGGTTCATATTATTTGATTCTCACCACACCCCTTAAGGGGCAGAATCCCAGGATTCTGTCATTTGTGTTTAAAAAAAAAAAGGTTTAATTTACTTACTAAAACTAATTCTATTAATGATGCTTTATGTTTAGAAAACTCTAAAGATGTCCTACTGCCTGTAAGATCTTCCCACTAGGATGTAGAAGCAAAGTAGGTTGAACCAAGGCTGTGTTGTAAGGAGAGCTCAAGTTGATCAGCAGGGCTACCTGTGAGTTATATCTGGGTCTTGGGAAATGTAACTAAAATGGTAAAATCAGAGAACTCTTATTCAGGCAAATCTAAACCCAAGTGTAGCCATGTGCTCCAGCCATGTTGTGTGACTGAAGGGAATAGAGAGAAGGGGAATGGGAGGAAATTGGATCAGAGAGATTAGAGTGGGTGGCACCCTGGAAGCAAAGGATGGGAGGAGGAGCCCTGAGGAAAGTTTGGGTTATAGGGTCATAGTAAAGGGTATTCAGACTCAAAAAAATATTTTTAGTGAAGTCCCAGAAGTTCTCAGACTTTCACACTCCTCCCTTGGATACAATTCTTAGTTTAAATATCTGGAGATAATATCTTTCAGTTCAGATAAATTTTTCTTCTGAAATCTCATTCTGCTTAATGCATGCAATGTCAATGAACAGCAGCCAGAGAGCAGACTTTTTATATCTGTGGTCAGATCTTAAATAAATCTTAAACAGCCTGCTAACTACATCCCTAGCAGGAAGAGAGCTCTCTTACCTTGGACAGTCATTTCACCTGGGCTTCTTCCCACCGACTGACAGTGAATTTCAGATCATTCCTGGTGACTCTTTCTCCCTGCCGCTGGGAACCTAGAGAATCAAGAGCAATTGTATGTTCAGAGGTTTCCTAAGGCATTTCAACTAGTCTTAGCTGATTACTGATTGGACAATCAATCTGTTAACACAACAGTAACAGGCCATAGTTCATCAAAATACCATGGTTTGAAAAGTCAATCTTGGTTACAAAACATTTCTCCTTTCACCTTCCTCTATCCCTAGGAATTTACTGGAAGAGAGCTCTCCATGCTTATTTGGCCAGCTTCTTGGAGTAGTGAGATAAACCCACACTCCTGGAGCTGATCTGTGTTCTCAGACCTCCCTGCATTGTTTGGGAGGAAGGTTCCTTCCAGCACTTGGCCCTGCCTGATAGTTTCAGTCTCTCTGATTCCTGTATTTAAGGCTTTGCTCCATTTTTTTTCTTGCTAATATTGCATAAGCTTGTCTGGAGGCTTTCTGTTTTGTACTAGTCTAGCTTTGATCAGAGATTCTAAGTACTTTTGCCAGGAATGCTTTCCCTACCCTGTTTGGTTGGTAATTAGGTTCCCGCTAAACTCTTATTTAGTAAATATTCTCACTGAATATTTGACTTACACCTAGGAACTCATTTTATCAATGTGTTTCACTAAGTTCTCATATTTCTCTCAGCACATTGTGTTTTCTGGCTTGCCCTCTCCCTCTCTTTGAATGGCACAGAGCTACCTCCTAGTAGTCGGATACTTTCCCTAGACATCAGCTTTTATGGGAGTAATCTACACATTCCTCATTGGGACATTTTAAAGTCTTTGCAATTTTGATTCTATGGTTACATTTCTCCCTCTCCAGCTTTTATCTTTTTTGCTTTTTTCCATACTCAAAAGACTGAAAAGCATTTCCAGAATCTAGCAAAAGAATATAAAAGTCATACCATCTTCCCTCTGATTGCTTAGTCTTTGCAAGATAGTGAGCACATAAAAGGGTGCCACCACGAGATTGTCTGTGCACATTGTGAGCTCCTAACTGTGTTTCACTGAAAGCAAACATTACTGTAGTAGTGAGATAAACCCACATTCCTGGAGCTGGTCTCTATTCTCAGACCTCCCTGCAATGTTTGGGAGGAAAGTTCCTTCCAGCACTTGGCCCTGCCTGATAGTTTCAATCTCTCTGATTCCTGTATTTAAGGCTGAAGGGAGTAATGTTTGTTTCCATACAACATTCAGCATGTCTTTAATCAAGTCCTTGTAGGCATCACACCTTAACATTGGTGCTGAATTCTAATTTTAGAGGATGTGCACAGGGGGCACACTCCTGATAGCCCACATCCTATAAGCTGTTTATGTTCCATAATCTTTTACACTTCTAGAGCCTTGAATATTGGATTTCTTCTCTTTTACATATTTCCCACCATTTGGTACCTGGATAATTTCCACTCATTTAAGATTTAATTCATGTCACTTTGTTTGTATGTTCTTTCTTAGGTTCTCCAGCAGAACTAATTCTATCTACCACATTCTGTGTTCCATAGAACTTTGGATCATTATTATCTGAGTTCTAACAGTATCCTTGACCCCTTCATTCATCCACTTCTTGAGGTCTGGGGTTTTAGGCTTCATCTATATGAACTCATTGCCAAAACAATGCTTGGCATGCACTGAAATTGCCACAGTCATTTATTTTAAATAAAGCTTGTTACATGTAGAAATTCATTTAATAATCTCCAAAAAATTGATGTTGACAATTCTTGTTTATTTTTTGTACCTTTATGAATGGTTACTTTAAAATTTTTATTTTTAACTGATATATAAAAACAAAAATTGTACATATTTATGGGGTATCATGTAATGTTGATAAATGTATGAATCGTGTAATGTTTAACTCCTCAAAAACATTTATTATTTCTTTACATAGAAAACTTTTAAATTTTCTTTTCCTAGATTTTTGAAAGGTGCAACGTATTATATTTTCTATAGTCACCCTACTGTTCAATAAAACATCAGAACTGCTTGTTTCTGTTTGTGACTTAGTACTACCCATCAATCAACTTTTTCTCACCTACTCCCACTTTCCTCAGGTTCTGGTAACCACCATTCTTCTCTCAACTTCTTTGAGATCAACTTTTTTAGATTTCACATATGAGTGAGATCATGCGATACACACCCCTCTGTGCCTTCCTTATTTCATTTAACAAAATCCTCATCCATGTTGACTCAAATGACAGGATTTCATTCTTTTTGATGACTGAACAGTATTCTATTGTGTATATGTATCACAGTTTCTTTAATCATTCATCAGAATCTGATCCCTTAGGTAGTTTCCATTTCTTAACTATTGCAAATAGTACTGCAGTGAACACAGGAATGCCTGAATCCCTTTACCATATTGATTTCATGTCTTTTGGATATATACCCCTTAGTGGGATTGTTGGATTACACAATAATAGCTCTACTTTTAATTTTTTGAGGAGTCTCTATACTCTACTATAATGGTTGTACAAATTTATGCTCTCACTAATAATGTGCAAATTTTCCCTTTTTTTCCACATCACCAAGTACACTTGCTATTTTTTGTCTTTTTTTTTTTATAATAGCCATTCTTACTTGGGTAAAGTGATATCTGGCTGTGATTTGTGTTTGCATCTCCTTGATAATTAATGATAGAGTAATTTTCACATACTTGTTAGCCATTTATATATATTCTTTTAAGTCATGTCTTTTTATATCTAGTGCTTATTTTGAAATCAGATTATTTGTTTTGTTGAAATTAAGTTTTTGGAGTTCCTTATCTTGTATCCTTGTCAGATATATAGTTTGCATATATTATATCTCATACCGAAGTTGTCTGCTGCATAGAAGCTTTTTAAAATTTGATGTAATTCCATTTCTTTATTTTTTTATTTTATCTTTTGTGTTTTTGAGGTCTTATCAAAAAAAATCTTGCCCATTTTAATATTCTAAAGTGTTTCTCCTATGTTTTCTTCTAATAGTTTTATAGTTTCAGGTCCTACATGCATGCCATTAATCCATTTTGAATTGATTTTTTTTTTTTTTTGCAACTGGTGAAGAATAGGGGTCTAGTTTAATTCTTTTGTAATTGGATATCCAATTTTCTAGTACCTTCTATCAAAATGACTGTCTTTTCTCCAACTTGTGTTCTTAGCACAATCATCAAAAACATGTTGGCTATAGATGTGTGAGTTTACTTCTAGGCTCTGTAGTCTGTTACATTGCTATATAAGTTTGTTTTTAATGTCAATACCATGCTGTTTTGATTACTACAGGTTTGTAGTATGTTTTGAAGTCAGATAGTGTAATGCTTTCTACTTTGTTCCTTTTTGCTCAAGGTGGTTTTGTCTATTTGGCATTTTTTATTATGGTTTTACAGAATTTCAGGATTCTTTTTTCTAATTCTATGAAAAATGCTGTTGGTATTTGATAGGGATTGCATTAAATTTGTTTTTGTAGCATTTTTAAGTTAGTATGAGCATTTTAAAAATACCAAATCTTCCAATCCATGAATATGGGTTATCTTTCTATTTTTGTGTACTCTTCAATTTCTTTCACCAATGTTTTATAATTTTCATTATGAAGATCTTTCCTGTTTGGTTAAGTTTATTCACAGGGATTTTATATATTTTTTGTCATTATTTTAAGTGGGATTACTTTCTTGATTTCTATTTCAGATAATCCACTATTTGCATATAGAATACTGATTTTGTATGCTGCAACTTTGCTGAATTCATTTATTCTAATAGGCTGTGTGTGTGTGTGTGTGTATTTTTTTCATTTTTTTCTAAATGTAAGAACATGTCATTTGCAAACAGCGATAATTTTACTTACTTTCCAAAGTGTATGATTTTTATTTCTTTCTCTTGTTCTGTCGCTTTAGGTAGAGCGTCCTAACTCTGTTGAATAAAACTGGTGAAATGAGCATTCTTGTCTTACTCCACAACTTAGAGAAAAACTTTCAGCTTTTTCCCATTCAGTATATTGTTAGCTGTTGACTTATATTCCTTGTATACCTAATGAGTTCAACATTTTTATAATGAAGAAATAAAGTTGAATTTTATCAAAAACCTTTTGTGAATCTGTTGAGATGATCATGTGGCTTTTGTCCTTTATTCTGTTGATGTGGTATATCACATTTATTAATTCACAGATACTGAAAAATTCTTGAAACCCACTTGCTTATGGGAAATAGTCTTTTTCATGTGCTGTGGAATTCAGTTTGCTAGTATTTCATTTGGTATTTTTGCATTTATGTTAATGAAGGTTAAAGGCCTAATGTTTTCTTTTATTGTGTCCTTAACTGGTTTTGATATTGGGATAATGCAGGCCTTGTAGAGTGTGTGCTTGAGAGAATTCTTCTCTCTCTCTCTCTCTCTCTCTCTGGAATAATTTAGGAGTATTGGTATTAGTTCTTCCTTAATGTTTCTTTAAATGTTTGGTAGAATTCAGCAGTGAAGCTGTCAGTCAGATCCCAGGCTTTACTTTGATGGCAAGGTTTTTATCACTGATCTAATCTTGTTATGTATTATTGATTTCTAATTTATTTATGATTATGTGTTATGTTTATGTGTTATTTAATCTTGCTACATGTTATTGATTTTTATTTCTTTATGATTCCATGTTGGTAAGGTGTATGTGTATATAAATTTGTCCTTTTCTTTTAGGTTTATCAAATTTGTGGGCATATAGTTGGTCATAATCTCTAATAAAATTGTGTAATTAAGTGGAATCAGTTGTAATCTCTCCTTTTTCTCTCCAATTGTATTTGAGTCTACTCTCTATTTTTCTTAATCTAGCTAAGGGTTTGTCTATTTTATCTTGTCAGAGAACCAGTTCTTTGTTTTATTGATGTATTTATTTTTGTCACCATTTTATTTATTTTTGCTCTGATTTTTATTATTTTTTCCTTCTAATAATTTGGGGTTTGGGCTTGAGATGTAGTAATAGGTTGCTTGTTTAGATGTTTTTCCTTTGTCTGATGTGAAAATCAATTGCCATAAAGTTCCCCCTTAGCATTACTTTTGTCATATCCCATAGATTTCAGTATGTTGTGTCTCCATTGTCATTTGTTTCAAGAAACTTTTAAATTTCAATCTTGTTTCCTCTTTGATGCATTGGATGTTCAAAACTAAATTGCTTAACTTCCATGCATTTTCATAATTTACAATTTTTTTCTTGTTTTTGATTTATAGTTTTCTTGTATTGTGGTCTGAAAAATTACTTACGATCATTGCATTTTTATTTTTCCAAAATTTTTAACACTTGTTTTGTTGCCTATCATATGATCTATCCTTCAGAATGTTCCATGTGCTGATGAGAAATATGTGTATTTGGCAGCTGTAGGGTAGAAATTTTTGTGGATATCTGTTAGGTCCATTTGGCTTAGTGTACAATTTGACCCTGCTGACCACAATCTGGCTCCTGATTGTGCCCAGCCAGACTGCGGCATTTGGTGGCCCGTACAGGGAGCGACTGAGGGTAAGTGAAACTGCTCGCCCCTGAGGGCAGGGCAAGAGGATGGGTAGCCATTTTAAGATTCCTCTTTTGTTATTTTGTTTCACTTTTGTTTTAAGTTGCCTGTCCCTGGAGATGTGTAAGATGGAAGAAAAACCGCTCACATCTGAGGAACAGATAGGGAGAAAGGACGGATGGACATTTCAGGGGGCTGGGGATGTGGCTCAAGCGGTAGCGTGCTTGCCTGGCATGCGTGCGGCCCGGGTTCGATCCTCAGCACCACATACAAAACAAAGATGTTGTATCCGCCGATAACTAAAAAATAAATATTAAAATTCTCCCCCTCTCTGTTTAAATTATTTATTATTAGCACACAAAGATAAAAACACATTGCTAGAATGTTATGCCACACTTACAAACTTATTAAAAAATTATAATCTAGAGATAGCAATAGATAAAGTACAATTAAATTTTCCAATTAATTATTTAGGAGTTCTATTATCCTCAACCATGGTCCGTCCACCAAAAATTCAAATACGAGTAGATCAACTCAAATCACTTAATGACTTTCAAAAGTTATTAGGAGACATAAATTGGATAAGGCCTTATTTAGGTATACCAACAGGAGAGTTGGGACCTTTATTTGATATCCTAAAAGGTCCATCAGATCCGAATTCACCCCGAATGTTAACGCCTGAAGCAAGAAAGCCATTAAAAATCATTGAAACATATATGGAAAATATGCATTTGGATAGAATTGATATAAGTTTGCCTTTATTATTTATTGTACTACCAACAAAAAATATTCCTACAGGAGTATTTTGGCAAGAAGTTCCATTATTATGGATACATTTATCTTATTCTCCTAACACTATTCTTACTAGGTATCCTGAGGCTGTAGGACAATTAATACTCAAAGGAATAAAAGCAGCAAAGGGAGTGTTTGGAATTTCTCCCAATAAAATTATTACTCCATATACTATGAATCAAATTGATGAGTTAGCTAATGAGTTAAATACTTGGGCAATAATCATGTGCAAATCTAATGTTTCATTTGATAACCACTTACCATCTAATCCTTTATTGTCTTTTTGGTCATTGCATCCTGTAATTTTTCCAAAAATGACAAGAAAAACACCTATCATGAATGCTCCAAATATATTCACTGATGGATCAAATAATGGTACAGCAGCAGTAGTTACCCCTGATCAAACTTTTACATTTTTAGTACCCAAACAATCAGCTCAAAAGGTAGAGCTTAATGCAGTTTTACAAGCTTTTGTGATGTTTAAAGATTCTGTATTTAATTTATTTTCTGATAGTCAGTATGTAGTTAATGCTATAGTATCTCTTGAAGATGCTGGTGGGATTTCCCCTTCTTCTACTGTTTTCTCTTTGCTTTCCACTATACAAAGTCTAATCTGGGACAGAAAAGATCCATTCTTTATAGGACATATCAGGGCACATACAGGATTGCCTGGAGCCCTTAATTTGGGCAATGATTTAGCAGATAAAACTACACATGACATACATATTTTCTCTACACTAGAAGGAGCTATAAATTTTCATAAAAAGTTCCATGTCAATGCTAATACTTTACAAAAGCGTTTTAAAATAACTAAGGAACAAGCTAGACAAATAATAAAACAATGTCAAAATTGTGTGACCTTTTTACCACAAGTTAATCTTGGAGTCAATCCTAGAGGATTGATACCTAACCATATTTGGCAGATGGACGTCACACACTTGCCAGAATTTGGAAAATTAAAATATTTGCATGTTACAGTTGATACTTCTTCTGGATTTTTGATGGGCTCCCTTCATGCCGGAGAAAAAACTAAAGATGTTATAGCTCATTGCTTACAAAATTTTGCCACTGTGGGTGTTCCAAAACAGTTAAAAACAGATAATGCCCCTGGTTATACTTCTACCTCTTTTAAACAATTTTGCTCAACATTTGGCATTACTCATATAACAGGAATCCCATACAATCCACAGGGACAAGGCATAGTTGAAAGAGCTCATCAAACTATTAAAATGTACTTATTAAAGCAAAAAGAAGGAATTGGGAAGGGGTATATATTCCCCAAAGATAAACTTAAAATAACCCTTTTTACTCTAAACTTTTTAAATTTGGATTCATCAGGACTTAATGCTGCGGAAAGGCATATGTGTCCAAAAAATGTACATAAGCCCAAGGTACTTTGGAAAGATATTCTAACAGGACAATGGAAAGGTCCTGACCCAGTAATTGTCTGGAGTCGGGGGTCTGTTTGTGTGTTTCCACAGGGAGAACAGCAGCCGATTTGGATTCCAGAGAGATTAACCAAGGTCCTGACCCAGTGATTGTCTGGAGTCGGGGGTCTGTTTATGTGTTTCCACAGGGAGAACAGCAGCCGATTTGGATTCCAGAAAGATTAACTAAAGCGATTTCTACAGACCAAAAAGAAGATGATTTGGCTCAAATCCATAACAACTGATATCCAAAACTCCAGTTTGGCTATTCTTACATCTGCAACAGAACCAGGATGCTTTTTTCAATATCTATTTTATTATTGCCCTTTGCCATATCATGAAGTTCTATTTTGTTTTTTGAGCTCATACAGACCTAGGTTAATGTTTTGCTGATCAGTTCTATTTTTTGACTATAGAGTTTTTAAACATTGCAATGGAGATTTCACCTGTAAAAAGTTATAAGGCCTTTACTATAATGTTATGTGTTGTATGTATTATATTATGTGTGCACACTTGTGTTTTGTGTTATATGTTTGAATGTATGTATGTCCATATATCATATATGATGAGCGCTCATGATAAAATGGATCCAAATATTTTTTTTTCACGTGATTTATATGGTTTAATTTAAATTGGGTAAACAACTGTTGAGGATTGTTTTAATATGTAAACAAAAAAGAAGGTTAACAGATCTGTTTGTTTACTTTCACCTTTCCTTTTCATTATATTTAATAATTCTCTTAAAGATAATGTAAATTGTTAAGAAAATTGTTTTCTTTTAGTGCCTTCTGTAATGTTACATAATTTTTTCTTTAGCCATTATTGCCAGAATTCCTATCTTCATCCCAGTGCCGGTGAAGACAATGTAAATTGTTAAGAAAATTGTTTTCTTTTAGTGCCTTCTGTAATGTTACATAATTGTTTTCTTTAGCCATTATTGCCAGAATTCCTATCTTCATCCCAGTGCTGGTGAAGTCAAAGATAAAACCAATCTACAGCTTCTGCAATAGCCATCACTGAACTGCTTGCAGAACTTGCCTGGACACATTGTGAACTCACCTGTATGCATTGTGAACTATCTGTTGGTGCAGCAACTTGTGGTAGTGTTGGGGTATTTTTGTTGATGATGTCATCAGTGGTACAATTTTTCCAAAAGGAGCCGTCAATTGGCTTGGTGTATCTTCCTCCCTTCTGCTTGTCATGATTGTCCAGCTAAAATTTGGGGGCCAACAGAGGTGAGGCCAAGAACCTCACCCCCCCGCTGGTACAAAGACCTCTCCACAGGTGTGGCTGTATATTGGACCGGTAGTCAATGACGGGTAAGATCCAATTGCAATGGTACCAACCTAACGGGTAAGGACCATATGTACTATTGGACAACCTAAGGCAGGCACGGTCCCTAAGCCACATGCTTTTTGTTTAAACAGAGAGGGGGAGATGTTGAGAGCCACAGCCGAAGGGGCCCCAGCAAACTTCCAGCTGCCGGCTGATGATTGGCTCACAGCGGCCCCAGCAACATCTAGCTGATTGGCTCCTCTGCGGTGATGCTCATTGGGCTGTTTCCCTGCCCTTTCAGACCACGGAGCTGCTCATTGGGGGACTTTTTTGGCTCTGCCCACGTGACCCAGCCAATCAGCCTCAAGAGCAGGAGGATTGTGGGAGGTGGAGAGAAGCTTGTGTGGGAGAGAGAGGCTTGTGGAAAGCCGGTGGTGGCAGTTGAGGCTCTGAGGGTTTTTCCTGAGAGGCTGTTTTGTTTGGCGTGTGTGGTTCTAAAAATAAAGTTAGTTTCTTTTGACAAGTGGCTCTTGATTGTGCCCAGCCAGACTGCAGCAGTTTTCTTTCTTTCTTTCTTTCTTTGGCCAGGATAATCTGACTATTGCTGAAAGTAGAGTGTTAAAGTCTCCAACTATTATTGTAATGGAGTTTATATCTTCCTTTAGCTCTGCTATATTTGCTTTTAATGTTTGGATGCTCTGATACAAGATGCATATATATTTAGCATTGTTATTTCCTCTTTCTGAATTGACTGCTTTATCATTATATAAAGACTTTTCTTGTCTTCTTTTACTTATCTGGACTTGAAGTATGTTTAATCTAAGTATGACTATTCCTGTTTCCTTTTGGATTTCGTTCATGTGGAATCTTTCATTTTCAAACTATGTGAGTCCTTAGAAGTGAAGTCAGCTTCTTGTGAACAGCATATATATGGCTCTTTTTAAAATCCATTCAGTCACTCTGTCTTTTAATTGGAGAATTTAATCCATTTACGTTCAAGATAATTATTGATAGGTGTCTTACTACAGTAATTATGTAACTTGTTTTCTATTTTTGTTGTATTTTCTTTTTTGCTTTCTTCCGCTCTGTCTTACAGTCTTCCTTTGTGTTTAAGTGATTTACCAGTAGTGTGTTTTTATCTCTTGAGCATTATTTTTGGTTTGTCTATTACATATTTTGCCTTATGATTACCACAGGCTTACAAAAAATCTTTTGATTAGAACAACTGCTATTTTGAAATTAGGGCTGTAAAAACAAGAAGAGGAAACAAACAAAAGAATAAGAGAAAATATGCTAATAAGAAAATTTAAAACTTACATTTCATTCTTTCCATCTTTTCAAAGTTTTGATATCTTATTTAATCTTTCTGCTTATCATTTTTTTGTTTTCTTTTTATCGCCTTCATGATAAAAGAATGAAAGGCTTAAGTACCATGTTTAAAGTATTAGAGTTTTCTAAATTTATTTGTATAATTACTCTTACCAATGAGTTTTATACCTTCTTATGCTTTCTTTGTACTCATTTATAGATATATATATATATAGATATATATATATATATAGATAGATAGATAGATTTTTTTTTCAATTTGATGAACTTTCTTTAGTTTTTGTTTTGTTTTGTTTTGAAGGGCAGGTCTGGTAGAAAGATATTTTCTCAGCTTCTATTTATCTGGGAATGTCTTTAACTTGCCTACATTTTCAATGACAGTTTTGCTAGGTATAATATTGTTAGTTGACGATTTTTTCCCTCAGTCCTATGAAAAGTGTCCTGCAACTCTCGTAGCCTATATGCTTCCTGCTGAAAAGTCTGCTGTTAGGAAAAATAGGACACATTGAATGCTACTTGTTTTTTTGTCCCTCCCCTCTTTTCAACCTTGAGAATGTTCTCTTTATTTTTCATCTTTGAGAGCTTGATTATCAGATACTTTAGAGTACACTTGTTTCAGTTAAGTCTGGCTGATGATCTTTGACCTTCATTTACATGATATTTAGCCATCTGTCATTTGTATCTTGGAATAAACTTCCTATCCCTATGGCATTCCCAAGTCCTTCTCAAACCCCAACATGAACACTTGTTTTTTTAATACTGTTCCAAAGTTCCCATAAGCTTTCTTCACTCATCTTTATTCTTTTTTCTTTTTTCTCCTCTGTGTATCTTTTTTAATTAATTTTTTATTTATATATGACAACAGAATGAATTACAATTCTTATATACATATACAGCATAATTTTTCATATCTCTGGCTGTTTACAAAGTATATTCACACCAATTTGTGTCTTCATACATGTACTTCGGATAGTAATGTTCATCACATTCCACCATCATTAATAACCTTATGCTTCCTCCCTTCCTCTCCCACCCCTCTGCCCTATATACAGTTTGTCTATTCCTCCCATACTCCTTCTCTCTATCCCACTATGAATCTCTTTAAATAGTCTGTTTTTAGGTTAACATTTTTTTTTCTTTTTGGTACTGAGGATTTAACCCAGGGGTGCCTTACCACTGAGTCACATCTCCAGGCATTTTTATTTTTTTAAATTTTTAGACAAAGTCTTGCTAAATTGCTTAGGTCCTCACCAAAGTGATAAGGCTGACTTTGAATTTGTGATTTTCCTGCTTCAACCTCCAAGCAGCTGAGATTATAGTTATGAAACAGATTAACAAATTATTTATTCTGTCTGATCTCTCCTGCTTATTGATTCTTTGCATTATGTTTTTAATTTTGCAGAGTGTATTTTTCAGATCAAGGATTTCTGTTGAATGTTTTTTAAGAGAGAGAGAAGGAATTTTAATATTTATTTTTTAGTTTTCGGAGGACACAACATCTTTGTTTGTATATGGTGCTGAGGATCGAACCCGGGCTGCACGCATTCCAGGCGAGCGTGTTACCGCTTGAGCCACATCCTTAGCCCCTCTGTTGAATTTTTTAAGAAAAATGCTTCCATCTCTTTGTTAAGTTTTTCTGTTAGAATATTGTAATGTTTCTCTGGATTTTCTTCAAGCCCATTGAGTTTCCTTAAAATATCTATTTAAAATTATCTGATAATTCTCTTATACTGAGTACTATATGGTCAGTTTCTGACACCTTATATTAAGTATTGGGTGAGGTCATGTTTCTTGGAAGCATCCCCCTACCACACACTCACACACTTCTCTCTCTCTTCTAGATATCAAATCCAGTATCTTGCATATCTCAGGCAAACACTCTGCTACTTAGCTACACTCCCAGCTCCCTGAAAACTCTTGATACTTGTTGGCATGCAACATCATTTGGGTACTAAAGGATTAGCTAGTTATTCTTCTTAATCTGTCCTTGTACCTATGTTTCCAGAAATTTGAAGTAGGCTGTTTATTTTCTCTGAGCCTAGGTTCATGTCTCTTATTGGAATACTGGATGTGCCTAGGTCCAGGTTTGCTGGGAGTCTGCTGTTGATGTATTGTCACTATTTCAGTGATAGAGGGCAATCTAAGCCCAGGTTTCATCCAGATACACTGTTGGTGCATTGTTCACAATGAACCAAGAGAATACATAGAAAGAGGAGTTCATCCCCACAGTACCTTGTTGGTCTGGGGTAGGGTCAGACACTTCAATCACAGCTACCAGTCTGTCATCATTTTGCCTATCTCTGGATAGAATCACTATAAAACAGAGCAGCCACGGGTTATTTTTCACACCTGTGGCCACCAATACCACCAGGCTGTGTCACTCTGAGCCCACAGTGCACTAAGATAAGCACAACACCAGGGTTGTGTCAAGGTCCCTGTTGCTGAAGTAGGCTGATGGTCTGAGACTGTTGCTATCAGCCTCAGATGATGCAATGTCTTCCCCAGGAACTGGATCTGTTCCAGAGGCTCCTTATTGGGCAGTATTGAGGATGAGGGCTGTTAGGATCTGCTCAGTGTTGGATTTCCCTTGCCCAGGATTAAGTTCCATGGCAAACTTATGTTTAAACCTGTCCTAACCCCAGAGAATGAAATCTTGCACTGTGCCATGGTGCCAGAGGTTGGGAAGTGTTGGTGAAGGCAGTCTCTTGGTCTCCTAGACTGACATTGTGCTGGGTTGCACCTGAGTCTCATAGCTGCAAGGGGTTGTGTGGTCTCAGGGATGCACTGAGGCTCACATTGCAGCTGGCAGTGATGTAGATTGAAGCACAAGTCTATCCTACTCTGCCACAGGTCTGACTTGTGGTGGCATAGTTCTAGAGTCATCTATGAGGATTTGCCTGGCAATAACTGTGCAAGCTGAGATTGGGAGAATAGATGGAGCATGCCAATCTCTTGGCCATTAAGACTGACTATAAGCTGGGTTGCACCTGATTCTCTCAGCTGTGACCCACAACAGTCTTGGGATCAGGATGGGTATGCCCTAGGCCCACTCTGAGGCTGGAAATGATGGGTCAAAATGTGAGTATCCTACCAGTACCCGGTTCTCCCTCTGATGCCAGTGCTGGTCTAGAGGCTCTTTCTAAGCTTTAGCCTGTGTACAGGACCTTCAGTTTCTATGGGGTGCTAGATCTCACTACAGCAGTCTTGACATTGAGCTTACACACAAAACCCTGTACTAGTTTCATGCCCTGCTCCCTAGTGAGTGAATCTTATTCCCTACTCCTCTGCCAGGTAGTTGGAGGGGAGTGAAGGCAGGCAGCCACTGAGCCCAATGAGGGGGGGTCTATGGGTTTTGGTGTGGTGCTAGGGGTCATCAGATTTTGCTTATCAATGGATTTCATCATGGAGTGTCACAAGCCGTTCATGGGTTTCATGTGAGTCACCGCTCATGGAAGCCTTGTGGATAGAGACATCGGGTGTCTGGGAATAACCAGTGAACATTTCCATTTCCTCTGTTCAATTGCCCAGGGACAATGTGAATGTCTTTCCTGCTCTGCCCTGGTCCACACAACACCTAAGATGGGTTTGACATGACAAGATGTCAATCAACCTGAAGCAGTTTTCTGCCCTTGGAAAGTTATCCCTGCCTTTGATGTACCCCCTTACATAAACCACCAGTACCATTTTCCCTTTATCTAGTTACAGAACCTATGTGGACTAGATCTATCAGGGGCTTTGCATTATGTAAATATATTTCTGAATATCTGTGTTTTGTTACTTATTAATTATCTGAGATTGTAAGTTTTAGGGTGACTTGGATTCCCCTGGGCAGAAAGGAGAGCCCTTTACTGAGATGCTGGCCATCATCTTCCCCTCGAATTGGAGGACCTTGTACTAGATTTTAAATCTAAGGCCTTTTTTCCTCTTTCTCCACTCTGGGCTACTTGGAGTTGGGAGCCAGGTGGCAGGGACAACTCTTTCCTTCACATTTTCTTTAATAGACATCTTTTTCCCCAAAATGTCAAATGGCCTTATTCTTAAAATGTGCACAGTATCGTTTTTACTTAAATACAAAAAGTCCAGTTTCCTTGCACATAAAAAATTTCACCATCATTTCCGTGTCAATTGGCTTCTTTTTAATCAAAATCTTCCACTAAAAATAAACATTTAAATTACTGACCTGTTATGTTCATTAGTGTCCATTCCTCTTACAATGCTTTGAACTTTATAAAACTGACCTCACACCTTGTGGCATTGTCTGAGCTGGCCACCAAGGGGTGAGACTGCTCTTCCCCTTCCTCAGTTGAGTATGTTTATACCTGCTATTTTGTCTGGTTTGGGTTGACTGTTCAGTGGAATAGAAACACACTTTTCTAAAATAATTTATTCTCTTGGGCTGAGGCTGTAGCTCAGTGGCAGAGCACTTGCCTAGTATGTGTGAGGCACTGGGTTCAATTCTCAGCACCCCATAAAAATAAACATATAAAATAAAGGCATTCTGTCCATCTACAACTACAAATTTTTTTTAAATCATTCTCTATTATGCCTTTAAAAAATCGCCAAACCCCTAAACAAAGGCAATTCATTCAAATCAAACTCTTGAGATGCAGAAACATTGAAATTCTTTTCCAGAGGGTGCCTAACCAGCTACCTTGATTAGTGTGAAAACCTAGTGTGGATCACTTTAATCTTATGAATCACTTCTGTGATATCTGAATAGAAATGTGACTAAAAGTCATTATCAGGGGAAGAAGTACAGAGAATTTTACTTTTCAACTAATTCAGAAGAGGATGTAATTGACATGTAAAACACACTACGACAACCAGGAAGATTTAAGAGTAGGAATTAAATGGAAACTAGTGAATAAATTCACAAGACTCCGAAGAGGAGAAGTTATCCTATGAAATATGAGAGACAAGAAGGGGCAGAGTCCTCAGTAGGTCTGCGGCTGTGGAGGTGCCATGGGATATGTTTTTAATTCTCTGTGTCAACTTGGCTGTTCCACAGTACTCAGTTATGTGGTCAAATGTTATCCCAGAAGTTTCTGTGAAGTTTAAGTGAGATTCACAATTGAATCAGTAGACTTTGAGTAAAGTAGATTATTTTCTGTATGTGGGTGGGTTTCATCCAATCAGTCATGGGTCTTGATTTAAAAAGACCCACCTTCCCTGAGGAAGCCAGAGTTCTGCCAGCAGATGGCCTTTGGGCTCACCAGGTCCTTGGTGCCCTGTGGTGTTGCAGGGGACAGACGAGGCAAGAAACCGATTAGGAACAGGAAGCAGGTTTATTTGGCTATAGCCAGGTTAGGGGGCAAAGCTTTCACTGTAATCAGTGAATCCCCTGAACCCTGAGTTCAAGTATTTTCAGAACTTTATACCCGGCGTATAAGGGGAGGGAAGTACACAGTCTGCAGTAGTTCATGCAAAAACAGCTTTTTCTTTCACTGTTTTGGGCAAGTTAACCCTGAGAATGGGAGAGCTTCTTCTCCCCTTTCTTCCCTCCCCTTGCCAGCTGTTACCATGGAGCTCAGTTGGTAACTTCTATTTTCTTAGAAATGTAAACATCTCTGTGAAGCTACAGCTCAAGGCCAGAGGCCTTGTTAAAGATTTTTTTTTTTTTTAATTACACTTTGCATTTGCAAACACACTTCTAGAAACTACTGTCCTGGATAAATGTTTGTGAAAAACTAGTAAGGGGGCGTTCAGCACCTGGAATGCTGATCTCTTCTAGGCCAGTGGCCAAGTAAAGTAGAGCAACAGGAAAATAGGAAGCTTAGCTACATTGAACTCTTTTGTAGAGACTCTTTTGCTGATAATCCTAAAATCAATTATGATGAAGATTTCTGAAGAAGCTTAATTAAGATTTTCTGTGGAGGAGGGGGGTGCCAATACACTGGGTTTGCAGCATGCCATCCTACCTTTCAGATTCGGGACTTGCCAGTCTCCCTAATCACATGAGCCTATCCCTTAAAACAGATCTCTCTCACTCTTTCTCTGATTGGTTATGTTTCTCTGGAGAATCATCACAAACACAGGCAAATTTTGCAAAAGTGGGAAAGTCATTTAGTCATTTTAATAAAACTCCTTCTTTATCCAAGGAAAAACACAGTTTATTGTTAAAAAGAAAACATCCAATGCTGTTACTTAATTCTGAAGCCAGAAAATTAAAATTTCTTGTTTTTTAGCTTCTACACAACTATCATGAAGTGCCAATAACTTTAAAAACTATTCTAGCATAATTACATGATTTTACGGATTCCCAGTCTTTCAAGGAAGAAATTAAAGGGTTTGTTTTTCCAAAGAATTTATTTTTTTCTGGGCTGGAAATTCTTGTTGACATTTTCCCAGCTTTACCCTTTTCCATTTGTTTGCATTTGGGAATCAAGCCATAATTATAGCTCAACCTTGCACCAGTAACCCAAAGGAAGTAAAACTGGGGTGAGCCAAACAAACTTGAAACTGCCTCCATGAATCATGATGGACACTGGGAGAGAGGTGGTCACTCCCTGAGAAACCTAAAAATATTCCATGGTTCTTTTCCAACAGTCATAATGACTTCTCCAGATGGAACTGTGCACTCTTAGACTATTTTCTTAGTATTCCATTCATATCTTTATGCATCAAACCACACTGGTGTTCTGTTGGAAATAAAGTACTAAGATATGTGAGACACGCTATCTACTTTGAAGGAAGTTAGAGGTCAATAGAGGAGGAGAACTATGTGGAAGCAAATTTGTACAAGAGCGTTTTAAGTTTAGTGATGGAAGAACATATAGCATATGTGTATATTGGATATTGATTTTCTGATTTTATGTAAAATTGAAGACGTGGTGGACTCAGGTTTTGTATCCAAATCATCTCTGATTGGGCATAGATGATGATTATTCAAAAGTAACAGTTGTTTAAATGGTCAAATTATTAAGTGTAAGAATTTTTATTCCATTCTAACCACTGAGCTCCCATGCTTATTGTCAAAGGGCTTACTCTTACTATATCTATGTGCATCCTCCTGAGGAGCCACAGAGTATGGCCAAGTTCACTTCACAAAGCACACCCATCTTTTCTCACTCCTGCTGATTTTCAGTAGCATTTCTAAACTATATCCAGCTTCCTCTTTAATGCATCTTAGCTAAAATTATTAAACTAATTATGCATGTGAGATACAGGTGGACTGCAACATATATTAGATGTTGTTGGTGTCTAATTGCCATCTGTTTTTGTTTTGTTTTGTTTTTCTGGTTCCTTTGTTTTGTGTTTGTTTTTGTTTTTGAGATAGGGTCTTCCTATGGCCAATTGCTTCTACCAGAAATTATGTTCCCCCAATCTGTCATAAGTGTTGAAAGCTAATGGATCATAGCTACTACTCACCTATTTCCCTGGATGATTAATCTTAGATAATGTCAGTCATCTCCCAGGGAGATTAACAACTCCTCTGCTGCAGACAATGACAACTGATTCTGGAGTTGAATAAACCAACATCTTACTTCAAGGTGGGAAATCTTTGTAGTGCAATATATGCTCCAGTGCACACCCCTACTTGAAGATCAAGCCAAAGTTATTCTGTACCTGAGATCACAGTCTGTTCATATCTTTCCCCTTTTTATTCTGCTTCACTTCCTTTCTTAAAGACTTGTTCTGAAGAGCACCCCTTCAATAAATCTCATGCAGGCAAATTGGTTTCTTCGAATTCATTCCTAGGAAATCTAACCTGACTTAATTAATCTCCTAAGTGATCATAATGTATTTTCTATACATCACACAGAAAAACAAATTGGGAGAGAGAGAAACTGCACACAATCATTTGTAGCTTTAAAAAAAATGCTTAAAAGAAGCAGGCCTGCAGCCCATTCTATTTACTGGTGGAAACCCAAGCATAAAAGAAGGTGGCAGACCTGAAGACAAAAGTTGGAGGGTATGAAGATGCCACGGGGGAAAGGAAACACCAAGGAAAATTGTACACTGCAAAGTGGTGAGATTATTGGAAAACCTTCACTTTAATCAGAGAGTATAAGTGGGATGATATTACATATGAATGAAACCTGGTGATCTTACCTCTGCCAGTTTTAGTTGGCCATACCACATAGGAATCTTTGGAATTATTTTACTCCTTCTTTCTAGTAAACATTAAGCAATTCAAAATTCTGGGAAGACATCTAGCGATAACAGCTCTGATAGAGAAAGTAATTGAAGTGGGAATTTTGATTCCTACTAACTAGATCTCTTGACAACCTGCCAGGCCCTAACACAGGCAGATGATTTCTGGGGGTTCATAAGAGAGTGTGGAAGACTGGGAACCTGATTCCTTTGATCGCTTCAGCTATATCTGATATGCTACGGATTAGGCAACTGCTTTTCCTTTGATCAACAGTTTAATTAAATCATCAAACACATAAAAAAAAAATCAATGAGCTAAGTGACTCCCTTAGGACAGATACTCTTTTTTTCTATAATCCAATATGTACTCATTAATATTTCTGGTGGAAAAAATCAAAACAACAGTTGTTCAACAGAGTAAACTTATGATAGGTTTCATTCCACAAGAATGCAAGCATACATTTACTCTTTTGCCACAAAATATTTGAATTTGTTCTTATGTTATCGTAACCTAATTGAGATTCGATTAGACTTGATAACCACTAAGAGCAAGTTAGTGGCTTGTACTTCTCACACCATGAGAACCACCGTCCTTACAGGATGCCCAAGGGACCCTAGGGGCAATGATAGATAGAATGCAGCTGATAACTGCAGCTAAAAGCAGCAAAACTACAAAATGAAAATTATTTCTCGGAGATCCTGCCAATAAACAAATATCTAAAAAGCAAGTAGACCCTCGCTATTTAACTTCAGAATACACACACACACAAAAAAAAAACCACATTCCTCATCAGAAATTCTGTTTAACAGAGTTTGCATCACGAGCAAGAAATCCAATTCTAGTAGGCATTTGAGCAAAAAGAGGTGTTAGACACTTTTAAAAAGGGCAGTGACACAGGTAGTCTCACTGAATTCTTATGAACTATGCTTAGAAAATATTTAGAAGCACCTATAATCACAATATATGCATATTGAAGCTTTTAGAAGAATCAAATATATTACCCAATGGATACCTCTTAAGTTTTAGACTAAAAAGCTTTCCATTTACAAAACAATTGGTGAATCCATTTATTTGGCTGACCTATGCCAAGGTAATATGCAGATGTCAATTGATCTGTAAAAAATAAAGCATATTTCTAGTTAATTTGATTATCATTAATTATATATTCAATACTTGTTTAGAGTTTTTCCCTTCAATGTAAAATTTGTATGTAATGAAATGTATATTTGAGTTGAAAAATATGTACACCCAGGTCAGTCAGTCTCCTGTCAGGATGTGGACTACTTCTGTCACCCCTAGAAGCTCCCTGTCTCACCCATAATACTCCCCACACCAAGGAACAACTGTTGTTTTAACTTTTTTCCACCATAAATATTATTAATGAGTACATACCTGGGTTATTTTAAAAGTTTCTGTCTTAATGGATTTATTTAACTCATTGATTTTTTAATGTGTTTACTGATTTCATTAAACTTATTCCTTACCAAAGATTTGATATTTTCTACTTGGAATGCTTTGATTGCTTTTTCCCTCTTTCCTGCCTTTTTTTCTTTTATCCCTAAACTTATTTAAATGTTTTATGTTATCATTCTATTCTATAAAGGTTAATTTTTTATCTTATATAATTAAACACATATTTTTCTAAAAATGTCTAAGTTTAATTAATAACTATATCCTTCAATTGTACAAGAAAAGAAAATTGGTATATGTTAGAGTCTGTAAACAAGTCTGGATGGCGCCTGGCATTTTGCCAGAGGGAGTGGGTTGTGAAGTAATGCCAGCGAGCCATTAAGTGTGGAGATTCCTTATTGGTTGACTGATGTATCTAGTTTATGTTAATTAAGATAAGCTGTGTGGAATGTATAAATACCCGTCCTGTCCTACAATAAATGGCTCCTACTCCTGCTGTATCAATCTACACAAGTTGTTCGTCACCCACCCCCCACCCCCCCCACCCCTGTTATTTTTCTGCAGCCGGACTGCGGCAGGTATATTTACAAATTGGTGCATTAAAAAAATCCTTCTACTTCCTTCTTCTCTTTATCTTTCACTGTTATCACATGGAGATTTCAGTCTAGGTGACCCAAACACATTCAGACTTCACATTAAATTGTAACGCTTTCTTTAGTTATTGTTGCTTGAACCCCTCATTGATTTTTTTGAAATAACCCTTTATTTGCTGGCATATTTTCAGGAAATTCTTACAAAAAGAATGTCAGTGGCAAATATTTTGAGTCCTTGCATGTAAAAATATGTTTATTTCTTCTTCATAATTTGGCTGTGATTTGAATTCTAAGGTCAAGTAACTTTATCTTCAAACTTTGAAGATATTTTTTCATTAGCTGGAATTTCTTATTCCAGCCTCTGGAATTTCATATGGGAAGACAGTGTTGATTGTTTTTTTTTTCATTTGTAAGTAATTTTTGTTGAATGATCTTAGGATTTTCCCCCATAATTTTCTGGGTTCTGTCATAACAGCACAGATAATAAGTTTAGGTTTTCCTTGTTTGGCTTTTAGTAGGACTTTTATTTAATTTTTTAAATTAGGACTCTTTCTGGAATTTAGGATAATAGTCTTATATCATTTCTTTAACTATCATCTCCTCCCCATTTATTATTCAGGAACTACTATGAAATGACTATTGAAAGTCTGGTCCCATTCTACCTTCCCTCTTTGTTTCCTTATGTATCTTCTAGGGGAATTCTGTCTCACTCTTTTAGCTTACTCCATCAATCTTCAGCTATGTGTGCTAGACTTTTGAGACCATCTCTTGAATTTTTCATTGCAATGACTTAATTTTTAATTTTCATGACCTATACCTTGTTATCTTTATGATTTATTCTGAGGATACTAACTATGCTTTAAAACAAATAAATTGACCTGTTTCCCAATTGCCATGTCCTGAGTGGCTTTTCTCATTCGTACTCTCCTGCCATGATGTTCTGCCTCATCTTGGGTCCAGAACTGTGAAATTGGTCAACCATGGACTGAACCTCTGAATCTAGCCTAACACTTGGACCTATAATGACAGCATCTCTGCTGTTTATTGTGGTGCCTGAAAAGCTCAGAGGGTGGATCATTTAAAGACCCAATCTCTGAGGGTGGATCATTTTCCACTGGAGTACAAAGGGGAACTTCTGGAGTTGGGATTTAGATCCCTGGAAAGGACTCATTGGGCTGTACTCTTCTATCTTCTCCTCAAATACCTAGTGAAATGCACTCCTAATTCTTAAATTACTCTACTGAGTCTCAGTTCCCACTTTTCATTCAGTTTGGTATGATATTTACCAAGTTAAATTCCCTAGTGATCCTAAATTGTGTGTTTTGTAGAAGAAAATGAAAACATTTTTATTTCCTATTATTACAGAGTGTGGTCCGTTCCCTCCAAGAAAATCCACTTCCCATACAGTGTTAAGACCAAACAAATTCATATGGCTCTGCTTAGACTATTTCTTTTTTTTTTTAACTTATCTTTATTTTGTTCATTTACTTTTATGTGGTGCTCACATGGGAGAGGCAAGAACTTTACCACTGAGCCACACCCCAGCCACCATGCTTAGACTATTTCTTTCCAAGTTAATACTTGATTATTTAGTAGTGTGAAATAATACTATACTTTGGAAATCCTTTAAATACATGCTTTCTCTCTATTCTGAGGATTCGGTAACTTACTATGTATACTGCTCTTGATTATGGATGCTTTGCATATAGGGACTTCATCTCATGTCCTTCTGACTCTATCATGAACACTTCACCTGGCACAGTGTAGGAAAAAATATGTCTTCAAGCATGAACAAGTTTAGTCATGTTGTGTGGATCCAGAGTGTCTCCCCTTTTGCATAGTATGTAGCTGACCCAAGTATGTCTCAAGTAATATACGTTAGTAAGAAAAGTTTAGGTTTCTATAATTCTTTTATTGGTAATGATTATTATTGCCCAAATAGATTATTCATGATCAAGGAATAAGAAATAAGTGCAATAAATAAGAGAAATCATAAATGGAAAAATGCATTAAAACTTTAATTATACAAGGTCTAGTAATTAATTTTCAAAATATGTGTCCAAAGGGGGAAAATTTAACTGAATCAATACACAAAATATACATATGTTGACTGACATGTTACACTGGACCTTATAAATGTGCATATATGAATTATTACATGCTAATCTGAAATTTTATAAATATTTGAGAAGATGGAAATGCTAACTTCCCTGATTGGATCATCACACATTGTATATACATACTGAATTATCACATGGTAATCCATACAGATTTTTAATTTAAAAATAATAATTAATAAAAAAAAGCCTGTTGTAAAAATGAAATTAAACTAACAAAAACAACTCTACTAAAGCTGCTCTATTATTTACCCCATTGTAGTTTCTTTGACTTATTGACCTTTTTTCTTTATGCATTGGCTTTCTTTAAATATCTCATTCCTGATTGTTTACTTTCCTTTCAGTTGAGACCTTATTTTAGATCACCTGTTGTGTTCCTGCTGCCTTCCAGGGCACTGCCTCATTGACTATGTGGGGTAGCATGGTATGCTCACAGGATAGCCCCTTAGCACCTACTTTAGAGTATGGATGCCCATCATTCTCCTTAGGAGTCACAATCACATGCACCCTGTCCATCCTCCATTCTCTTATCCACCCTCCCTAATTCCCTGTAAATAACTACTCTCATTAGGTGTCTAGTCAACGGGGCAGGGATTGTTTAACTCCTCTAGTCCTACTAATCACCATATTTATTGCCTGTCCTATACATCATTCATTCTCCAGGAGTTGAGTCTCTTGGTACCAAATCTTACATGTTTTTATAGTTTAATCATATGAAGATTTTTGATGTGGCACTTTAAAAAATCAATTGAGTCTGTCTGATTTTTGTCTTTTATGGATTCCTTCCAATTTGGGGAAGGAGAGTAAATAGGGCAATGCACTTATACTTATGTACTCACATACTCACACACACAATCTCACCACTCCTTTGATCAGAAACTTTACACTTTTAACTTAATATTTCCAATTTCTACCATAGAGGATCCTCAGAAGTTCATTGTTGATTTGGAATTGAGTATAACTGAGTGGGCCTGTCATTTTTTGTCATGGGAAATCGGACCATTTACAAAGCAAATGCTCTAAGGACAGCTTGCAGGTTGAATACAAGTGATTTCCTCTTTACTGTCCTGGTCTGTCTTTTGTCTTTCTATGCAAGAATGAGACTGATAATGGAAACAAAAAGCATCTGTAGTTTTTAATAATTGTATTCAAACACACATGCTCCTATTTGTTCCTTACAACAACCATGTGAGACAGAAATCCTGACCACCATCTGGCTAGGTAAACTGCAACTCAGAGGAGAATGGTACAAGAGCATATTCTGGAAAGAGCAGATGGATACAAGTCTTAGGTGACTCCTCAAATGTAACATTTCCTACAAAAAGTTGGATTCATGCTTTTCAAGTCTTTAAGTCATTGGTATAGAGCAAATGGTTAGCAAAAGTTTATTTAAAAGCTAAGAGACAAATTTTATCAATTTTAGAATGAAAGTCAAAGAGAGAAATCAGAGAATATAAATGAACAAAATCGAATAGAGGCAATTTAAGTTTTTTGTTTTTAGTGAGTTTATATATTTCATGACCAAATATCTCCAAAAAGTCTTTTTTGTTGTTGTTAGTAAGTGGAAATTTTTTTCATTTTAAGTTTCCTGTGGAAAGCAAGTAGATATTTTTAGTGTATTAACTCAATCATATCCTTGACTACCAGTCCCTGTTATCAAGGGAAAATATTACAAAAGGGAGTAAATTTTTTTTCTCAGTTAAATTGAATTTCCATAACCCTCCCACTTATTTTTAGATTTTTAGAGATATAACAAATATATAGGAGATATTCCTAATCTTAATGCTTTTCACAAGTTGAGGGATTCATAAACAATTTGAACTAGATATCAGAGTGATTCTTTGCACATATGTTTTAAAATGCAAATTCTGTATGTGGTCATCCCACGACAGTCCACTCTAATCATACACTGAGTTTGGCTCAAATGACTCATTTCATATTACAAACTACTAGATTAGAAATAAAATTAAGTATCCCATATGCCAAGGTAAAGTGCTTAGAGTGGAAACAGAAGTGAACACAATAGAGGTCCTTCTTTTGAGGATTTGTATTGTTTCTGTGGAAAGACAGGAAAGCTGCCAGATGTAGCAAATAAAAATGTAGCATTCTCATTTAAACTAAATTTCAGACAAATAAATGATTTTTTAGTATGACTATGTCTATAGAGTATCTGGAACAAACTAAAAATTTTCTTTTTTTATTGAAATTCAAATTAAACTGAAAGTCCTATATTTTATGTGGCAACCCAGAAGAGAAACAAGGACAAAAATGGTTATGATACACTATAGTATGTGGTATAATACGGCTAAGTTGAGAGAATGGTGGAAATATGTAGCTCCCAATGATTAAGAGTTTTAAGTTTTTCAAACAATGTCTGTGGAGAAAAAAAAAAGTGACTCTTTTCTGCAAATAGATAAAATCAGTGATGTGTCCAAGGATCTGACAAGAGAGAACTTAGATAAAAATGATGCACTTGTAAACATGCAGGGAAATTCTTCATGCACATTGAGATTGCATTGCAAGAGTAAAGTCACAACCAGTTCACAGCCATATGAGAGGTGAGTTTTGAAGATGAAGCCAGTTACTACAACCCGCCCCCACCTCTTAACCAAAGATTGAATCCAGGAATGCTTTTAATCACTGAGCCATATTCCAAGACAGTTGTTTGTTTGTCTATCTATCCATCTATTTATTTATTTATTTATAATTTTGAGACAAGGTCTTGCTAATTCGCTGAGGCTGGCTTCAAAATTGTGATCTTCCTGCCTCAGCCTCCTGAGCCACTAGGATTACTGGCATGCACCACAGTGCTGGCACAAATGTCTCTTTGTTCCTATGGGACAACCATGGAGGACAAACACACCTTACCATTCTAAGAATAGAGAAGAATCATAAGTGTTTTCCAGAGGGTCAGAAATCCTGGGTCTCTAGATTATTAAACTTAAAAAAAAAAAAAAAAGAAATCCTGGGTCTCACCTTGTAGTGACTGAGTCCAGAAAAGGAATGTTAAGTCAGGAAGAGCAACTGGACTCATCTAATTTTGCTTCTCATGCTGCAGACAAGATTGAGGAGGCCAGCCAGGACTTAGGCACAGTGACCACTGAGATAAGTCAGGCTGCTCAATACCATCCCCCAACCCTAGCCGTTGATTTATTAACGTGGGTGACAATCATGATGAGATTCTAAATGACTTTTGCAAATTTGCGGGGAGGAATGGAAAAAGAGAAAATACAGAGAAAGGGAAGGACAAAAAACATACTAGCAAATATTTCCACTGTTTTAAAATTAATGAACCTTTCAAAAGACAAAAACTGTGTAGGAGTTCCCTCATCCCTGTTTCTTGTCTTTGTCTCTAGACACAATTATGAGATTTTACTGAAAAAAAGTAACCTTAAGTGTTCTAAACCAGAGGAGACCTGCTTGAGAGCACCTGAAAATGTTTAAAAAATGGAATTTAAAATGAATGTGCATGTATATTTGGGTTTAATATTAAGCAATTTAGGGATTATTGTCATTGACTTCATAAAAATCTTGTATGACTCATTTCTGTATTTTATAGCTTTTTTTTTTTTTCCCCCTTGTCTGTAACCGAATTCTCTTGGAACTCTCCTTTTACTTTGATTTTGAAATGCTTCAGTAAATCTTAGGGGTCCATAAAAAATCAGATGCCATATGTTTCTTGTTCATTTTTAGGTACTCTGGTTTTGTGTTCCACCACACCCTACCCCTGTGCTCTGAACTTTCATGGGAACATGTGTGGGTTTTTATTGATTCTTTTTGTCCCTAGCACTCATGGTACCTTTCCATGCCCTTCTTCAAATCTGGAAAGTTATCTTCTCTACTCTTTTAAAATATTTTGATGATTTTCTCCTTTGATAATTTCTTTCTGTCAATTCATTTTGAAACTTCCTTTAGTCTCTTGTTAGATCTTCCAAGTTTATTTTGTATTTCTTTTATATTTTGCTCAAATTTTCCATCTGTTATTTGCTCAAATTTTCCATCATCTCTCCAGAGATTTTGTTTCAACTGTTTCACTGATTCTTCTCTTCTTTTGATTTCTTTTCCTATTTTGTTCAGTCATACTTTTAATGTCCAACAATTCTTTCAGATTAACTGTTTTTGCTATCTTTGCTTCTAGCTTGTCTTATGTAATTGATATACTTTCAACTCGCTCTGCAGAATTAACTAGACTTCTCTTTTTAAAAAATTTACTTTTGTTTCCTAAATTGTTTCTCTTTCCCTAAATTAAATAATCAGTTCTTTGTAAAAAAAAAAAAAAATGGCTTTAACTCGATCTTTATTTCATGCTGCCAAATTTTCTCAAATAGCTGTTGATGATTCGAAACTCTTGACTTCACTGATGGTTGCCATGTTGTGGAAACCAGAAGAAAGCCAATTAATTGTTTCAGGACTCCCAGAGCCCGCAGGTATGATTCTCTGCTATGGACAAATTGATATCCAAATGCTCAGCCTTAGGTAACCTCAGATAATAATTATCTGGATGCCAATGTTTCTAACTGTGGTTGGGAAAATTAGAGAACATGTCATGAGATCAATGTCCTAGACTTAGAATTTCAGTTAGACACCTCCTGGGTCTGAGTTTTGAGCCTCTACAGAGTTCTTCAGGATCCATTGAATTTCCCTCTTCTGAGCTATTTTTGTCCATTTTGTTTCATCATTTACTTCTACCTTCATAATTTTGTTAAAACCTCCTAATTTTTAACATGGGTTCCCCTTTATTCCCTCATTTGGTTGCATATTTATGACATTTTTATTTATTTTACTATTTTAGTGGAAATTGTAAGGAGTAGGGGTGATACACATGTATGGTAATTCATCTTGATGTAGATGAAACAAACTTAATCTATAAAAATTAAATTTCCCTGAGTCCATGATATTTTGAAAATATCAACACAACAGTATATAAATTCTACAGAAATCTATCAGCTGTTGCAAAAGTTTGGTAAAGTATCATGTTTTGAGGCACTTACTTAATATAAAGTATTTCAAAATTTATTAATTTTATCACCAGATATAATTCTCAAAATATGTGATATGCCAATTTAAAAAGATTTTTTTTTATCCCATTTAGTATTGTGAATATGCTAGTACAGAATTTGTTTCACCTGCTCAACTGTG
This sequence comes from Marmota flaviventris, assembly GCF_047511675.1. Taxonomy (NCBI): domain Eukaryota; kingdom Metazoa; phylum Chordata; class Mammalia; order Rodentia; family Sciuridae; genus Marmota; species Marmota flaviventris. The sequence continues at coordinate 65,804,319 of NC_092505.1, forward strand.
TTGTTAGAGACTCTGCTCCTTTGATCAGTCTGTGCTGTGTTTTGCTGTTGTGTAGAAAATTATTTTCATATAATGGTAGCCTCCAACTGTACTGCTGAGGAAACTCTCCCAGACCAGACAGAATATAAGTGTTCAGAGACCAGATTAAAAGGTTTAAATTACATGGTTTATTAAGTCAAATTTAAAACATATAGCAATATTTGAGAGGAAAATTGGAGTAAGTTAATGTACTTATGCTAGAAAATCCCAAAAGAATAGTTACAAAAATAAAAATAAATTTTTTAAAAATAGGTCATTTTCAAATGAGCTCTTGTAACAAAAAATAAACGTAGGCACTATAATAGAGCCCTAGGATACCACTATATCATGGTTTAAGCCAATAACTAATGTTCAAAATAGTGATCAAATTGAAATGGAAATATGTAGTTGTCTTTTGTAATAAAAAGATGTAATAAAATCGACAAGCTGAATGTAAAATTGATACGGGCAGGCAAAGGTTTAGGCCAGGGAAATCCTGAGGAAGAGGAAGAAGAAAAAGAAAAGAAAACAAAACAAAACAAAAACTGAAGGGCTTGTGTTATGAGATATTAAGATCTGTTGAAAACTATAATTAATTATATTCTTAAATAATATAGAAATTAAGGCAGTGTGGTTTGGCTCACACATAAATAAAATGACCAAAGGAACAGAATAGAGTCCAGAAAGATACTCACCTGATTTATGCCAAATATGACGTGACAGTGTCATAAGAAACAGATGGGTCCACTGGATATTCACATGGAAAAAAGTGTATAATAGTTCCTTCCTTGAAAAAGTAAACCTTGAAACTGTTAATGTGAAGAGTTAAACATGAGGCTTTTATAGGTAATTATAAGAAAATGTATCTGAGACCTTGGAATAGGCAATCCATTCTGCATAAAGACATGAACATTTATCCATAAAGACAGGTATTGATACATTTGACTAGTTTAAGATTTAATGAAATAATGAAAAGAAATATGAAGACTGACAAATTGACAATTCAGTCTGCTATTAATCATCAATGTCATATTTGAATAAGTTTAACTCTTTTTGGAAAGTAGAGATTGGTAGGTAGAGTGGAATAACCCCAGGCAAATGTGAAGGCTTACTAAAAGGTGAAAAGATCCCAGAGATGGGAAAGCTGGATAAGCCTGGGTGTTATGATTTAGAGTTCTAGTTTATTTCCAAGGTTTATATGTTAAAAGCTTGGTACTTAGTGTAACAGTGTTCAGAGGTGGGGTTCTTGGGAAATAATTAGATCATTGAAACTTTGACCTCATCATGGATTAATAATTTTGTGGCATTCCTGGGAGGTAGTAGAAACTGTTGGAGTTGAGGACTATTTAGAGGATATAGGTCACTGGGGGTAGGCTCTGAAAAGGCATAATTTATCCCTAGCCCCTTTCTCCTCTCTTTTCTCTCTCTCTCCCTCTCTCTCTCTCTCTCTCTCTCTCTCTCTCTCTCTCTCTCTCTCCTTTCATGGCTTCCATAAGGTGACTAGTTTTTTTCTGCCATGCCCTTCCATCAAGGTATTTCTACCTTGAAGCCAGTCAATCATGATTGAACCATGAGTCAAAATAAATTGCTTTTTCTCTAAATTGTTTTTCTCAGCAATGGAAAGCTGATGAACATGATGGAGGACAAGATCATGAAAAGAATGAACGTGATTCCTTCATATCAAAAGTGATAGAAAAGATAATAAATTATTTCCTTCGCTCGAATAACAAACATTTCCCAAGAGCCAACTAGGTTCCAGGAATCGTTCTAGGAACTGAGGATGCAGTGATTAATGGGGCAAGGTTCTTCATTTCATGCTCATTTACGGGACAGGGATAGCAATACTATTACAAATAAGTAAGTAAAGAAAGAAAAGAAAAATAATTACTGGGTGGTGAAATTGAGAAAATGAATCAATGCACTGAGTAATGGGACAAAGTTGCCAGGGAGTTCCAATGGATGATGTGGTCAGGGAAGTCATCACCAAGAGAATAGGGATTCAGTTGGCATCTGAATGACAAGAATGAACCAACCATCAATGCTCTGGAGGAAAAGCACTTCTGGGAAAAAAAATCAACCTCTAAAAAGATCTAAGGTTGTAAAAGAAAAATCCACAATTCAGAAATCATAAAGAGGACCAATCGGCCTAAAATAGTAGATGATGCTACGGAGGTAACAAGTGGGTTGCTCGTGGAAGTTCTTTCAGACCAGAGTAAAAAATTGTTTCACTATAAGTACAATGAAAAAGCACTGGATAAAAATGCTAATTTTCCTTCTGAATTTTTCCATGGAAGGAAATTTCTGATTCATTTCCCCAGAGGAAAAAGAACCAAAGTAGCAATTCCGGCTTCACTGTGACTTATCTGATTGAAGAATTCTGAAGAAGAAAATGAGATCACAATATAGGTTTTATTGTGATAGGACATCTATACTCTGATAGAACATGGTATTTTCAAATACCAAGACATGAATGTTCTTTTGGTACAAAGACATAATTAAAATTTTTTAAAAACATGAATGATTAACATTTTAAAATACTCATATACTATACTAAAATGTTTAATGGCACAGATCTGATTGATTATAACACATGTTCCTATACTTCCAAAATTCATTTAAACAAAACCAACAGGTCAATTGACAATTCAAACTTAATGGTTGACACGATTCTTATTTTAGTTCCAAGACTTTCATGACAAAATTTAAATCAATGCAGATTTTAATCAGTTTCTACAAAACTGAAGAAGGAGGAGGAGGAGAAAAAAGGAGGAGGATGAAAGAAAGGAGAAGTAGGGGAAGGGGAGAAAGAAGAAAAAGGAGGAGGAAGAGGAAGCAAAAACAAACTTTTTTCTTGGAAAACAGTGACAATGGATTCTATGGCTTACTATCATTACACTAACTGAAGAAAGTAAAAACTATCAAAAGGGTCTTCTCAACTTCTCCAACAAAAGGTAAAAATATTTAAAGGTGAATGACCAGATAAAAATATTATGATACATCTAATAAATATCTCCTTATCATTTCTCCCAGGTTGTTTAGAAATAAGACAGGAGTTTTGTTTGTTTGTTTAGTGCTAGTCATCAAACCTAGGGCCTCACACACTCAGGCAAGCACAATACCACTGAGCTTCTCCAGCCCAGAACAAAACGGTTTCTAACAATAACAAAAAAATTCACTGCATGAAATTCATCAAGGTAACAGAATGTGAGGTCCCTAGTCTAGTCTCTTCACTGAAAAGCTGATTTAGAAACTGTCCACAGATAAGAATACTTACGTGAAAAGTCTGGGTCCCAGAGAGGAAATTTCAGCACCCCAACAGAAAAGCTGCATTGAAAAGGTAAAAAAAATACTTTTACTTTATCCAATTTTCCTCCAGCAAGTGGGCATGAATCCATGCCAAGAAAGATCCCCCTGGCCTGTGATTTCTCCAGTGGAGGAAAGAAGGACCAAGGTAGATATCCAACTTCCCTAGAGTCTCAGGACACTGTTCAGGAGGTCCAATTCTGTCACTTTTTACGTGGAATACCTGAGGAACTGGCATAGCTAGATCTTCTGGAGACAGCTATAAACAAAGAAAGAGAGTTAGGAGAATCTTGATGTCCAGCAATAGATTTTGGCAGAGACTCCACATTTCCACTGGTGGCCTTCTTGAAACAGGGCCCTCACTTACAGCTTTGTCCAATCAAGAAGTCCTTCCAATAGGCCTTGCATAAATTTGGATACCCTTCAATAGATTCCTCTTAACCACAGAACCCAGATAGTGATCCTATCTGACTACAGAGCACAGAAAGCAGTTCTTCCAGCCTGGAGAGCACAGCTAGCTGCCCTGCTCAATTAGGGAGTCAAGCTACCAACCTCACTTGACAGCCCTGTTCAACCAGGGAGCATGAACAGCAGCCTAACTTGAAATGTAACCTGTGAAGTAGGCCTACATAACTACAGGAAACAGTTAGAGGCTCCACTGTGGAGTCTCATAGTGACCCTGTCCACCCATGTGGCCCCTCCAAATGGTCCTGGCTGACTATAGAGCCCAGCCAGCTAAACTTGACTGAATTTGGAATCACTTTCAGTTCCATCTAAATTTAGAGCAATCCCCATTTGGTACCAGGTGACTCTGATGCCTAGTCAGCCAATTTTGGCAGAGAATAGCCAGGGGGTACTATGTGACCACAGAGCATGAGCAGTGTGTCCTGTTTGTAGACTCTAGCAGTAGAATCTGCCTGCTCATGGTCAATCCTAGCTGGTGTGTACTAAATTATAGACTGTGCTAATTGATGAAAATCTTTGTTTGTTTGTTTGTTTTAATTAGTTACACATGACAGTACAATGATCTGGACATACTATACATTTGAATCAGATTGGTGAAATTCTTTCTCTGCTAAAGCCATTGAACTAAGAGTGGCCACTTCAAGTGTGGCCCAGACACCAATGCAAGTGTCAAAGAATAGAAAATAGTTCAGAAACACCACACCACCAAAAAAAAAAAAAAAAAAAAAAAAAACAACTAATAAAGCTCCAGAAACAAACCCTAAAGAAAGGGTGATCTACAAACTTACTGACAAAAAAATTAAAATAAATATCTTAAAGTAGCTCAGTAAACTACAAAAGAGCACAAATAGACTAATGCAATCAGGAAACAACATGTGAACAAAATTGGAAGTGCAGAAAAGAAAAAAAAATCCTAGAGCAGAAGAATACAAAGACTGAACGAAACACTCAATAGATAGCTTCAACACAGAATTAGTCATGCAGAAGGAAGAATTTGTGAGCAGTTCATTTGAAATTATCCAGTCACAGGATCAAAAAGAAGAATAAAAACAGTGAAAACGTATAAGAGTTATGGAACCATCATTGAACAAAACAATATATACTTTATGAGAGTTCCAGAAAGGGAAGAGAAAAAGAGAAAGGAGAGCCATCCTAATTGAAGAAATAATAATTTAAAACTTCCCAAATGTAAGGAAAGAAAGATAAACAGTTTTCACAGCCTAAAAAAAAAATCTTCAAATAGATTGAACCCAAAGATACAAAGAACATGTGTTTTCATTAAATTTTCAAAAGTTAAAGAAGTTTGAAAGCAGAAAGAGAAAAGTGACTTGTGATATACTAAAGAATTAGCATAAGACTATCAGTGGGTTCATAAGAGAAACCTTTGCAGGACTGGAAAAAGCAAAGGAGGAAAAGATAAACTGTCAACCAAGAGCAGTATACCTATCAAGATGGCCCTTTAGTAATAAAGGTGGAATAAAGACTTTCCCCAATAAACAAAACTATGGGAGGTCATCACCGCTACAGCTGCCTACCAAGAATGCTAAAAGGAATTTTTCAGCACAATGAGCTTAAAAAAGAGCTACACAAATGCATATGACAGCATAAATCTCATGGTAAAAAATAAGTATATAAACAACCACAGAATATATACTACTGTAATGGTAGCACATAAATCACATTTAATCTTAGTATAAAAGTTAAAAGACAAAAGTTGTCAAGAGCCATTCTTGAACTGTGTGTGAACTAAAGTGATGTGGAAGCCATTAGGCAGGAAAGCCTGGGATCCAGAACTCCCAACGGCAACCCTGCTGGTTCTGTGCTTTCCTACCTAGCTCCACCTAAGTTCAGCACAGCATTGGAGATGGGTGCCCCGTTGGAGCCACACAACCTTTCCGAGATGGGTGTGGCTTGCCAAGATGCCAATCAACCTGTTTACTGTAAGACCCCTGCCACTCTAAGAAGCAAGCACGGAACCAAGACTACTAAGACTCCTCCTGCTGAAACTTTATCCCTGCCTTTGATGACCCCTCCCCCTTAAATAAAGAACTAGAGCCATTTTCTAGTTGTTCAGTTACAGTTACCACCAAGACTGGAAGACCTATCAGATGCTCCACCCCCTTTTTATTTAATTTTTGTCTCTGTCTCTATTTCTTACTAATTATTTCAGACTTTCTGTTTCTCAGGTGGCTCACACCTCCTGAGCAGAAATCTATCCTGGCAGGGGACTGGTCACTCCAGGATAAAAAGTATTAAGAATATTTATAATCACAAAAACTTATCAATAAATACACAATATAAAAGTAAATCTTGATATCAATTACATAATGTTTGTAGAGATTTAAAAGCGTAGAGCTTTCATATGTAATTGAAGTTATCCTCAGCTTAAAATCGACTATTAAAACTACAAAAGATTTGATGAAAGCTTCATGGTACTGTCTGAATCTCACTGGACTACTATAAAAATACCATAAGCTACCAGTATGTAAACGAATGAAATTGATTTTTCATGGTTTGGGAAGCTGAAAAGTTCAAGGTCAAGATGATGGCAGATTCATCGTCTCGTGAGGGCTTACTTCCTCATAGAAAAATCAGAGTATTTTCAATCTTGTCTTTTGGGGTGGATAGGGCAAAAGACCTTTCTCTATCTTCTTTTAGAGAGGTACATATCCCATTCATGAGGATTCTGCCCCAACACCTAATCAACTCTCCAAACCCCCACCTCCCAATATCATCATCATAACAATATCAACAAATATGGGGAGACAGAATATTCAGACCACAGCATAACTAAAGATAACAACTCTAGTAGGTACACAGGAAGTAAAAAGCATCCAAGCATATCACCCCCCAAAATCATCAACTCACAAAGATAGCAAGAATAGAGGAACAAGACGACTACAAAACACAAAACATTTAACAAAATGACAATGATGAATCTTACTCTAAATATACATGGTTTAAAGTCAGCAGTCAAAAATATGTAGTAGTAAGTGGATAAAAAAGACACAACCACACACCATGTCCAGAAACCTTAGTTTTAAGAATATACATAGAAAGTAAAGGGATAGAGAAAGATAGTTCATTTAAATGGTGACCAAAATAAAGAAGAGGTTGTATATTCATAAGAGATTGAACAAGCTATAAGTAAAAAATTGTCATGAAAGACAGTCATTATACAAAGATAAAATGGTCAATTTAATGGTAAAATAATACAAAGCACCTAAATATATAAAGCAAATACTGACATATCTCAAGGGAAAGATTGATAGCAATACAATAATAGGAGACTTTGACATCCCAGGTTCAACAGTGGAAAGATCATTCAGATAGAAATTTAATAAGGTCATGCAGATTTTAACAACACTACCAACTAAAGAGACATAACAGTAAAGAGTCTTCTATGGTGCATACAGAACACTCTATAGGAGAAATCACATTCTAGTTTGCAAAACAAGTCTTATTTGGAGAACATTTGAAATCATTCCAAAAATCTTTTCCAGTCACAATGGAATAAATTTAGAAACTGAAAGCATCCCAAGGATCTTTTCCAGTCATAGTGGAGAAAGATTAGAAATCAACAACAAAAGGAAATTAAGAAAATTCACAACTGCATAGAAATTACACAACATACACTTGATTAGATCAGAAAGGAAAGAGGAGGCATTACAACCAATGCCACAGAAAATTTTAAAAATTTGTAAGGGACAATTTTGAACAATTATAAGCCAAAATTAGAAGAAATGGATAAATTCTTAGAATCACAACACTACAAGAATAAAATCAAGAAGAAATAGCCTGAGCAGATCAACAAAAAATGAAATTGGTGAGCAATAAAAAGTCAACCATTAAAGAAAAGACCAGGATCTGATGGCTAGAGATCTGCTTTAAAGTTTATCATAACATTAATGCCTACTATATTCAACCTCACCAAACTGTATATGTTAATTATGTGCAGATTTTTGTGTAGGAAAATGTGTTTGACATTTGTAGACTTCTAATGTGTCCCCCCTAAATGTGTCTGGGGACTGAGGAAAAGAAGTCAGTAGAGAAACCAATGTAAACTCCAGGAAAAGGAAAAATCTGTGGTCTGAAACTCTAGGGGATGGAGACAGATGGAGATGAGGAGTGAGTCTCAGAAAGGAAGAGGCCACCCTCTGGGAGAGGATGGCAAGAAGAGAGGGTTGAAAAGGTAGGAGAGAAGAGCATGGAACTGGGCCTATGCCTGAGTGTTTCTGCTGGGTGTGTCCCCTTACATTCAGGAACACAGACACTTCTTTCTGCATTCCTTTGAGAATTACAGTGCCTAGAGAAACTGCCACTGTTTTCCAGGAACAGCTCTAGAAAGCTCAAGCATTAGATACTAAGTCTCAAATCGCCACATGCTTGGAAATTCCCTTGAGAAATGTCTGGAACATACCCTTGATTCTGCAAGCACCTTGCTTGACTCAGGCATTGCAGGGAAACTAAAAAGTGTGGGCGTTGGTTGAATGCCTGGAAGTCTACAGCTTTGGGAGCAGCAGGAGATAGCACCCCAGATGGAGAAGCACTGTTCTTGGGGCAAGAGTTAGCCAGAGTGGTCCTAGGAAGGCACATCTCACAACTGGATCTCAGGCATGAGATGTCAGTCTCAAAACAAAACAAAACAAAAAAAAAAATCCCAGAGACTTTCTAGACATTTTTCAAGAAAAAAACTGGAAGAGGTTTGGATGAGGGGTAAGGAGCCAGGAGGAAGACAGGGCCTGACCAGGTCCAAAATCAGGTATGATGCGATGAACACTTGGTAAAACTGGGTGGCCAGTGTTAAGGTTACACTGAGCTACAACCTCAGCCCTAATGGGAAGAATTTTTAATAGGAAAGTAACATGAGGAAAGTTACATTTTTTTTAAAAGATTGTTTGAGCTTCTGAGTAAAGAATGTGTCTAAGATGGTCAAGGAAGAACACCTATGAGTTTACCTGAGTTAATGAGATGACATTTGGACAACATGAATTTCAGCAAGTTCTTTTTATCTATTTAATCCTAGAATAGAAAACACTTTCAGTAGCTTCAGCATTTGTTATGGAGATTTAAATTCTAGATTAGAAACTAGAATACAGGTAGCATGACCCCCATGACAGCCACAGGTGAGATTTGAAGATTGGTTTTCAGAATGAGATGCTGTCTCAGCAGGGAGGTTGGAGACCTATGTGCTCTCTGGGCTGAGTATCACTGAACATGCAAGAAGGTGCCAGTGTACATTCCATACAGAGCTGCGTGTTCTTCTTCCATTCTCAAGTATCCTTCAACTCTTGACTTTGACCCTGCAATGCTGAAGCACGCCTCCTGGTGTCCAGATATTGTTATAAAATGCTCTGAACAGGGAACGTTGAGAGAGAAAGTTCAAACTTTTCTTAAAGAAACAATGTCTGAAATATCTTTTCACTTGTATTGCTGTACACAAAATGTATGGAATATGTACATTATTCTACATTCCAAGAATAAGATTTATGGTTCAATTTTATTTATGGTTTATCATCCATGACCTTCTAGAGGCATAGTAGCTTTCAAACACCAACAATTCCCCAGTTTATAACTCCAGCCCTTATTAAAACTAATTACCGTTCAGATTCACAGATATAACTCTACACTTATCTCCAATAATGTATCTTGACAGATAACTTGACAGATAACTCCAATAACTTGCCAGATAAAACACAGAACTGTTAATTTTCTTCCTCTTTGAAGCCAGATCTGTTGTCTTTCCTGTGTAAATGACATGTATTCCTTTAGTTATGTCAAAAACCTAGGAACCATCCATGACTTCTCTCTTACTCTTTCATCACCTTCAGTTATCAGTTAGTACTATCCTCAAAGATGTATCCTTTTAATGCATTTCTCACTGGTCTTTTACTATCACCTTTATCCCAGCCACTATAATTTCCCTTTTGGGGGCAGCAGTTCCCAACTCTCTTATGTTCTTTCTTGACAATCTTACACACATTCTTTACTCAGAAGCGCAAACAATCTTTTTTTTTTTTTAAGTATTTGTGTGTGTGTGTGTGAGAGAGAGAGAGAGAGAGAAAGAGAATTTTTTAATATTTATTTTTTTAATTTTCGGCGGACACAACATCTCTATCTGTACGTGGTGCTGAGGATCGAACCCAGTGCCCCCGCACATGCCAGGCGAGCGCGCTACTGCTTGAGCCACATCCCCAGTCCTCAAACAATCTTTAAAAAAAAAAAAAAGTAACTTTCTTCACGTTACTTCCCTATTAAAAATTCTTCCCATTAGGGCTGGGGTTCTAGCTCAGTGGTAGAGTGCTTGCCTAGCAAGTGTGAGGTACTTGATCCATCTTCAGTACCACATACAATTTAATTAATTAATTAATTAATTAAAGGTATTGTATCCATCTACAACTAAAAAATATTTTTTTTTCTAAAAAATCTTCCCAAGGCTGGTCGAGGTGGTGTACACCTGTAATCCCCGCAGCTTGGGAGGCTGAGATAGGAGGATCTCGGGTTCAAAGCCAGCCTCAGCAACAGCAAGGTGCTAAACAACTCAGTGAGACCCTGTCTTTAAATAAAATGCAAAATAGGGCTGGGGATGTGACTCATTGGTCGAGTGCCCCTGAATTCAATCCCTGGTACCAAACATACAAACAATAACAAAAAAAACTTCCCATTAAGATTTTGGAGAACTAATAAATAACTTTCTCTCTCTCTCTCTCTCTCTCTCTCTCTCTCTCTCTCTCTCTCTCTTTACCTGTGCCTGCCTCTCTGTCTCTCTCTCTCTCTCTCTCTGTCTTAGATTTCCTGTCTGGGTTCAATGGAGGGATATATTGGTTTTGTTAACTATAAATACCAAGATTAGCAGGTGTCACCCAATAGTAAGTATGACCATAAAGACCTCACTAATATTTAACTTACCTATTTAGTCTTCCTCATTTTAAAATATGATTAGAATTTTGGGAAAACAATTTGGTGAAGGTTTGATCAAGATAAACCTTACAAACTTTTAATCTTCTTTCTCAAAAAGTATCTCATGCCCTTTCCTGCCCGTAGGCTTAATCATGAAGCCTAAAGTTTAAAGAGAACAAAACCACTCCCTTTACTTGTATTTTCAGATCTCTGCCTCACCTCTAGTAATCTTCCCTGCGGAAGGAATGTATTATTATTTGATCAGTTGGTTTCAGATGGAATCTAGACATGGTAGGATTCATTCCTTTTGGAATTGTTTGTTGTCTTCCTTCCTCAAGAGAGTTGTGGTCTGTGCTCTGTTCCTTGGGGGTTATTTCCTCTGCCTGGAGCCACCACAGCTGTATATTTGTGCTGGTGAGAGAGTAGTTATGTTTTCAGAAACTCCTGCCCTATGGGCAGGATCCAGTTTGAAGATGATCTACTCTATGAAGATTTCGCTAGTCAGGGTCTGTTTTCTCGTGCTTCTCTATTCTTATAATGTTGTGCACAAACATCTGTACTTCACTTCTCTAACTACTTTATATCATATAGTCTTCTATTTTTGTTTGTATGTTCGTTTTTAACATAACACCGAGTTCCTCAAGGGTAGGAACAGTGGGTTGTAATTGTTTTGTTTGTTTTGTTTTGTTTCTTTGACTTCATATTCCCTGAATCAGAATTACGACTTCCTATCATGTTCCACCTCTATTTTGGATGCATTCCTTTTTGTGATCTATCCTGGTGGTTGTACTATGGCTGTAGAATTCCAGAACATATATCTTAAAAATTCCAAGTTGAAGAAAAAAGAGAAAGTCCTTGTCTCAGAAAGTTCAAAGAGAAATCAGACTATCACAGATTTTGACTTTCCAGGCTTAGATGCCACTTATTCTTGAACCAAATTATGACCAGACCAAATGGTGATATACAAAATGTGTTGTTTGAATTAAGATTTTGCTACAAGTGAGCTTTTAGAGACAGAAGTGAATTCAGTTTCTTGCTACATATGAACAGAAGGGTGGGGAAAGAGCAAGTCACCATAACAGAATCAGGCATGATTCTGTGACCACAAGATAGGGAGTCTTCATTCTGAGTGGGAAAACCAGCAAATTTCCATTATAGATGTCCTGATATACAGTATTGTCTCCAAAGTACATGTGAAACTCACTCTTGGGACTACAAAAAAAGAAGAAATGGACTGATGCTTGAAAAGATGCCCATAGACTGCTGATTTGGAAAGAACCATTCATATTGAGTCCATTAACATATAAAGCAAAAATCCCCCAATCTAGCTTCTCATAAGAGCCAAAACTGAAAGTAATGAAAAAAGGTGCTTCAGCTATCAAGCATTCATCCATCACTGACCTGCCTCTTAAGAGACTATCTCTGACAGAGAGACACAGGATTTATTTATTTGACAATTGTTAATACAGTTAACAACACAGAACTGTATACCTGAAATTTGCTGAGAGCAAATCCAGAGGCTGGCAAATGAGCCACTTGAACCAGGAAGGAAGACCTCTTTCTTATGTAATGTCTCTCAGTTGAATGCCTTCAACTAACAAGCATTAACATCATGTCAGATGCCAAACGGAAATATTTAAAGAGCCCAGATCCATTTGGACAGCTCAGGGAACCAAAGGGGAACTGGAACTTAGAGGCAATTAATTAACAGTGGACACTGTTAAAGTTAGGTAAAGACTGCCTCAAGCAGAAGGACCAACACATAGGAAGTGCTTCATAGAAAAACACTAAGTGTCTTAAAGAGTTGAAAGAAGGCCAGTGAGATATTGATAGCAGGTTGCTTGTGGGGCCTGAGTTCTCATTCCTAGGGTTGGATGCCTAGGGAGGCACAATCATTCCTTTTACTGATAGAAAGACAGGATTTGGGAGACAATCATCACTTTGGTGATATTTTTAGACATATTAAACAAGTCAGCATGATATTGCTGGAAAATCAGAATGCCAATATTTAGGGATTTATTCCAGTATTTCTGAATTCCAAGGTTTATTTAAAAACCTGATCAGAATTCATAAAGTTACAAAACACATAATACAGAGCTGGAGTTGTGGCTCAGTGGTAGAGTGCTTGCCTTGCATGTGGAGGGCACTGGGTTCAATCCTCAGCACCACATAAAAATAAAATGAAGATATTGTGTCCATCCACAACTAAAAAAAAATATTTAAAAAAATAATAATACATTCCAGATGCGAAAATGTATACACATTACAAAGCATCCAATGTAAATGTGTAAGTATTGAATGTGCTTTATTTTAATGAATATTATTTGCTAGATCTGCTGCTTCCTTCAACATCAATTCTTTTGGCTTCAAAAATCATCTTCTGAACTTTGCCTCTGATGGAGCTGGTTTCTTTGGGCATGAGTATTGTTATCCTGAGCTTCTCTCCCAGAATGCTCCTGTGCTCTGGCCCTGAGTTACAGGAATTTTTGTTTTCAACCTTGTCCTGCCCTAAAATTTCCCCTTCCTTAGAGGAGAGGTCCTCTCACTGCAGAGGGCTTCTTCCACCAGTTCCTGGCTCAGTCTTTTCCCTTACATGGGGATGGGGTGGAGAAGGGGAAAAGGACAGAGAGGCCTAGTAGCCCCGGGACTGTGTCGTCAAGAGAGCCTGGTAGGGTTTGCAGTAAGTGTAGCAGGGAAGGGGCAGGAGGAAGGGAGTACAAGAGTCCTCTGAAAATAATACACCCTCTGTCTTTCTCAGCACTCTACTAGTCTTCGCTGTTCAACACTTTAAGTTTTTACATGATTTTGTATATTTAGATCGCAGTTTCTGAATTTTTTTTCCTATTTTCACTGAAAGTTGAATCTGATATCAATGAACTTCTTTCAGCCAATGAACAAAAACATGTTCTGAGAAATTTAAAATTATTCAGGGTTAAAATGCGAGCAAGTTTAACAGGAATGTATTCTTCAGTGATATGAATAACATCATTATTAATTTGGTTTCCCATAGTCTTTTGTAACATTTTTTTTCTAGAAAAGGAAACCAATGAATTAAAGGAAGGCATAGATGACCCTGAAATTATACAATACTTCTTTGATTAAAAAAAATCAGGCTTTTGTACAATATATGAAGGAACATTTAAAAAATATTGCCTAAAAATGGAGAAAATACAGTTCTTTGAGAAAGCAAGAAAAAAACAGAAGGAGAAAGAGAAAGCGGATGTGGCCTTATATTCATCATGTGTTTTCTAGACATATGTGAGATCCAGAAATAGCTTATGGCACAAGAATGGATTGTGTTTTAATTGTGCATTTGTGTTTTTTTGTTAGTTCTTAGAACAATGTTAGTTAAGACAGTAATGTCCTCTAGTATCAGCAACAACCTGTTTAAACTTCAACATCCCTGAAGTTTCTTAACAACAGTAAATCATCAGCCAGTTTAATTATAGATCAGAATAAAAATGCAGTCAAAGTCATGGTGTCAGACTCCAGGAGTCTATCTCTGAATTCAGGCAGATTGTTGTCTAGGGAGATAAAGGCCCTGGGGCATGAGGTACAGGTACCATATTGGTAACAGCATACTAGGTGCACGAGCCTGTGAAGCATCCAGTGAGCCAGCCCAGAACAAGAGCATGGGTATGCTCAAAGGTACAGTAGCTCTAGCACCAGGGTGGGACCTAGTTTTCTGGTGCCTGGAGCATGAGTCCTCAGAGTCCTTGGTTTTTTAACTAGCTTCCCGTGCAAAGGCCTCAGTTTCTGAGACATGGGCAGGTGTGGTGCAGCCACAGAGCCAGGTCTATGGTGTAGCCTCTGCAGGACCAATGTGGTTTAGGGGTCAGAGCATATGCAGGGTGGCAGCTCTGACCTGAAGCAGCACAACAGGAGCTGTTTCTGGGCATGTGAAGGGTGTTCAACCACAACTCTTTCTCTGGGGTACCCAGGCAGGAACCATGGGGGTTATTTTACTGGAAGAACTTGATAGTGACTGTTAAACCACGACACAAAGAAAAGACCACTGACTCCTATTTTAAATCAAATTAAAGCAAGCTTATATTTGTGTACACTGGAGCTTGCCAGGACTGTCACTCCCGAAAACCCCAGGCTAGAGATCAGCACCCCAGCTTTCCAAGAACATGGTTTTATAGCACAAAAAGTAGCAAACCGGGGTTGTCTTGAGAACTTACAGCTAACAGGATTTTCACAAGCATAATACAAAGGCAGATAGCAGGTTAATGATCTACATGGCATGATATTTCAAGGTAGGAAGTAAATTTAGATCCCAATATCAGAATTTATGAGGTGCCACAGAGGTTTTAGAGAGGGTTGTTATCTGGTCAGGAAAAGCCAGGCATGGGCGAGTTCAAGGCGTGGGCAGGCATTCCTAACAAGTTTAGAAATTGCAGTAATTTATAGTAAAACAGAAATTAACTTTTCATGACTTTGTGATGAGATGGCTCCCAATCTTAGGATGGGAATCAGGCTGGGTTCATCATGACCTCTGTGAAGCAGGCCAAGGAGGACCACTGTGGTTTTTGCCACATGGCTGATACATACAGCCTTCACCTGTCTTTGTTCAGAGCTCTCCCCTGGCGTTCTAGTTCTGCTCATCTCGCTGGAAGTCATTTCTGCATGGATAGTCTCTTCTTTTGTCCCACTGTGGTTGCTGCAGGTTTAATAATGGACATTTAAGCTCTCTCAGGCCTATTTTTGGTTTGTGGATAGCTGTCTTTATTTGCTTTTATTTTTGTGTTTTTGTTTTGATTTTGGTAGAGAATTAAGGCTTGTATCTCCCCCTCTTGATGTCACTCCTATAATTATTAAATGATCTAAAACAGTTTTCAACTTCATTGGTTTTTTTACATTAAATTTCATTTTGTTGTTATTTTGAAACTTCTTATAGCCTAAAAGGATCGTGACTGAGAATGGTTTTTTTTTTGCTTTGGCTTAATGATTAGTGAGCAGTGGCCCAGCCTTCATGGAACCTCCGTCAATCTGAGGTAACAGCAAAAAAAACCTCAAAAGGATGAGGAGGTTAAGGGATTTTTCTCATGGCTTGACAACCTATTTGGGAAGCTCTGCTTGTTACAAGGTGATGAGATACATTCAGGTAGGAATTTACATATCACTGGTTTCCTGAAGTGCTTGTTATTTCTCAGGTACGCAACATTCATAATAATAATATTAACTAATCAAAATATGTCATAGTAACAGCCTGATACTATGATCCAAGTACAACCTGTGACACAGGAAAAGTAAAAGCTCGACCCAAGGACCCACTGCTATGGTTTGAACACAGTTTTTTCTTTGAAATTCACCATGAAATTTGGTTGTCACCTGCAGTGTTGGGAGGTAAGGTTTTTAAAAAGTGTTAAGCTAGATTAATGGTTTTGTCAGGCAATAAATTAATTCTCATGGTAATGGATTAGGCACCACTAGGGAGGGCTGTTATCAAGCATAGCTGCCTACCGTTTAGATTTCTTCTATGAGCTGAAGCTATATTTTTGAATACCTAACCTCTAGAACTATGTAACAAAATAAACTTTCCCTATAAATTATCCAACCTCAAGTATTTTGTGATAGCAACAGAAAACAGACAAAGACGTTGCAAACCTCTATATTTGACATTGAGTCAATAATATTGAGATGGAAAAGCTTTGATTTAAGATGAAGAAAAATGTGAGAATTTCTCCCAAAAGTTCACAAAACATATTCACTCAATGTAATCTAAGTATTAGCAGGTTGGCATCATTTTGGCATTGTTAGCAATGAGGAAACTCAGAACACCTGAAGATTTGAATGAATTCTGATTTGTAAGGCCTGTATTTTAATAAGTTTTCCACAAGATTCATATGCACAGTAAAGTTGAGAAGCCCTGCACAAGAATAACTTAAGAATAATGTTTCTAAGAGTGGATAATTTACTTTTTGTCTCTGCTTTTGATATACATAGGAATATCTTTCTGAGCTCCATGATTAATCGCACTTGGGAATATAAAAGTGAAATAAATTTGTTAAACTTTGTTCTCTAATTTCCTTGGATACAAAACATTCTGTTTTTAAAGAATAAAAAATTTCTTAATCAGCTTTCTACTGTTGCCAAAGTTGGGTAATTTTTTATTTGCTATCATACAAGCTAATTAAAAAAAAGAGAGAGAGAGAGGACTGTTTTTTCTCTTTTCTTTTACTACTACTTCTCAGCTTCCTGTCCTGACCTCATAGTTTATACTTAACATTTATTTGACGCGCATTTATTAAGCACTGAGCTGTGTTTCAGTCTCTGTGCTAAATGCTGGGGATTCAATGAGTGAAAACATGGTCTGTGTCCATATTTGAGGGCATAATATCTAACATTTAAACCATATAGAAATGTTACCCCTAATTCCATGCTTTCAAGTGTCAAGTCAATTTATACACAATTTAAACCATTCACTAGATGAAATCAGTGGTAGCTCTGCATTTAACATCATTTTACATGTTTTATTAATAGTTTTCTTCATGCTCTTCCTGTTGTAACAATTTATTTCCTTTACTTAATCTCCAGAATGGATAACTAATAAGGGACAGGGATAAAGCAATCAGAAGAGGGCCTGCAATGAAGGATTTCTCTGTTTGGGACCTAGATCTGCCTGTGTGCCTCAGGTTAAAGTCGCTGTATTTTCTACAAATTTCGACAAAAAGTCGGAGTTTCTCTGCACATACTAACATGAAGGGCAATGTAAATTATCATTATTATTAGTATTATTCGTATTGCACATCTGATACTCTTTAAAACAATCAGATACACCAGAAAGGTCACTTTGCTGGGTGGTGGGAGAAAGGGGTTAGAGTCTTAGCCCTACCACGAACTGGCTATGAGACTTTGGGTCAGTCCAAGCACATCCCTGATAGCTTCCTAATATGCAAAATGAGAATAAATGTAAAAGAATTCAACGAGAATGATTTAGTACAGAGATATCATTAATTATGTCTGAAAGAATTATTATCTTTCTGGGTCTTTGAGAAATAATACTCATTCAGAGCTCTTATGCTGAAATAAGTTAGTAAGTGGCAAGGCCTGGGATTCTAAAGAACAGTTATTATAAAGCACACTCAAAGAGTTGGTTTACAATGAATTCCTAAAGACCTAGTTTTATTTTTGTCTAAAAATAGACAAAAAATTGAATTCTACCTAGAATTTCCAATAACCTCCTTCCAATCTCTTGAAAATATTTATTCATCTCACTTCATCATTAGTTGACCCTAAGAGGAGTCTGTCACTTGTAAAGTCCAAGTTGAGGTTTGTGAAAAATATCTGGTTGTTTGCATTCAATCCCTGTTGAGTGCCTCTGTAGTAACTTCCTATGGTAGTCTCCCTTTATCCACAAGAGAGATGTTCCAAGACCTGCAGTGGATGCCCGAAATGGTGGATGGTACCAAACCCTATAAATATGATAAGGTTTTTTCTTATACATACATACCTATGATAGAATATAATTTAAATTAGACACATTAAGAGGTTAACAACATTACTTACTGATAAAATCAGACAATATTATAAAGTAACATAAATGTTATCTCCTTCTTCCTCTCAAAATCTCTTTCTGTATTGCATACATAAGGGGTTGTCCTATCTGTGGTTTCCCATGGGTAAACTGAAGCTGTGCTCCATGAAATCACAGATGAGAGGTGAGTAATGTGCCCATTGACCGAGAGACCAGCCAGAACCAAGGGGCACATTGAAAAGTAAGCGTTCCCTCAGGTAAGCAAAATAGAACTTCCATATTTACTGATATTTGTTAAGTATAAAAGTCTCATTATGCATGTGTAATCAAGTAAAACAAACTATTATTACAGATAATAAAAGGTGAAAGGTACAAATTCTACTTTCTCACCAAAATTCTGTTTTTTAATTTTTTTGTTTGTTTTCTTTTTACACGTGTTCTCTCAAACTTATACTAAAGTTTGACAGTCTGGCCTTTTAGAAGTTTGTTTCAAGAATTTGCCCCAGTCTTTGCCTGATTTTATCTTATTTTATTTTTTCCCATCACTAATATATTGTCATACATGATACTGCAGTTTCTGTCTCCTTTGTGCTCTCTGTGTTTGGGCTAGTCAAAAGCTCTTAGCTATTGCTTCCAACTATGCCTGGGAGGGCTGCCTCCTCTACTTTTTCAGTATTCTCTTTCACTAAAGAAACTCTCATTGCAAGTGCACTTATTCCTTCATGAGTAACAAATTCCAGATAACTACAGTGAGATGAAACAATAACAAATACTTTTCATATTAACAAACTTTTTGATTAGATAAATGTGTACGAGCTGGATTTTCCTGTTATTCTTCATACTTATTCCCAAACAATTTGTTAAATATGAAATGTATTCTTAATTTCATATTTAAGAAGTTTAGTTTGCATTAAGAGAGACAGGCTAATTTATTCAAGTATAAATATCTCTGCCAGAACATGAATTAAAACATTTTTAATATTTCATAATTATATTTTCTGCTACAACTTATTTAAAGGAATTCAAGTCTTGTAGATTTGTGCAGAAATTTGAAAGACAAGGATTATTTGTTTGGTGTCTGCCAGGCCCCTGCCTGCCTGCCAGGAAGAAAAGGAATGAGTTAATCAAAGTTTAAGAATAACAAATTCACTCTGGGAAGTTCTACATTTTTGCCATCAGTTATTCGTTCACTCATCCATCCAACCATTGTTATAAAAACAACCATAGAAAACGAAAACATAAATAAACTATGTAGAAGTTATTGGGCTTTACCAATTCAAAAAAGGGAGAAAAATCCCAGGGAGAAGTGGCGTGCTATGCCATATACTAAAAATAGGTATGGCTTTCATGATATAAGAAAAATAGAATTATTTGATATTTGTGCTTGCTGGATTAATTTCAAAAACTGCTTTCTGAAGTATTTGTTTTCATATCACTGAAGATTCCCATGTGATGCCAGCAAGATGACTGGCTAGATGGTGCCTTCTGAGCTTCCCTCCACACAAAACAGATCAAAAGAAACACAAATGCTATTGCAGTGGAGTGTTTGAGGAAGACAGTTGGGGTGCAGTGGAAACATGGTAGAGATGCCACAGAGCATAGATTCAGGACGGAATTATAAACAACAAAACAAAACCCACAGTGTCTGCTGCCCCATCTCTCCAGTGAAGATCAATCCTTAACCAAGAGAGACTTTGCATAGTGGGAGAGCAGGAGGCCCAGTTCCCACTAATGCCATACATTTGCTATTTGAGAGGCCTGCAGCCCTCACAGATCCCAAGACCAGTTTGGGGAAGCTGCCAAGGAATACATACCACTGCATTACCCAGAGACAGAGATCCTCCATGACTCGGGCTCCTGCTTCACAGAACCTTCTTGAGATTATACAACCCATGGTCCTACAAATCAGTCAGGTGGGCATCCAACAATGTTTCCACCACTCCATCTATTCTTCTGTCATCCAGAAGCCCACAGCAGCTAAACAACACACCCACAGAAGCTCATTCCACCTAGGTCCTTGGGAAACAGCCCTACCTACCCTCCTGCAGCCCTGAGGAAGCAACTAGTTGGTCCTACCTACCCACTTGTGGCCCTAAGACAGAGCTAAGTAACTCACCCATTGAGGCCCTGTGAAGGCACCTTGGAGCCCTTGAACACCGATGGGCATCTTTCCTGGGCCCACCAGTGCAGTCTGTCCTCTGAGCTCCCCACCCCCACTGCCAGGAGGACTGCAAGCACCCATCTAGGTCTCCCAGAATGGCCTGACAGACTCAGGCACTAAACAGAGCACCCCACCTCCCTTGCTGTGCCAGCTGCATCTCACTTTTCTGGGCCCACCAGATCATTACCACCCCCAAACAACCCATAGAAACTGACAAGCACTCTGCACCTGCAAAGACACCTGCTAGCCCAGACTAGCTACATCTCAGCTGCCAGAGAACTCCCACAAAGCCCAGAAGCCTAAGCGACTGAGCACTGCAGACATCACCAATGTTGATTACTGCTGAGGAAACTCCATGGAGACTACTGCCTCCCCAAAGCACATGTATCCTACCCAAGCCTACTCCTGACATCCTAGAACACATTTGCAGAAGATCATCTTTTACTATGAAAGCCACCCTAGAAAATTGTAAGAGAAAACTTATCTACTAGATGTGCAAATATCAATTTAGGGATAGAAGAAGCATTAAATATAAAAGTAGTTAGGAAATTAGGGAAATAATTCATGTTCTGAAAGAGACATTAAACAAAGAGATCATAAAAAGGACCAGACAGAAATATTAGAGCTGAAAAATTCAATGAATGAAATTTGAAAATACAGCTAAAATCCTAAATAAGCAGAAGTACTTTCTGAGCTTGAAAGAATATCTTTTGAAATAACCAAGTCAGACAAAAAATAAATAAAATAAAGGGTAGAGGTGGGGGAGGAAGGAGAGGCAGGAAGAGGGAAGGAAAACAACAACAAAGAAAGTCTACAAGATTATGGAACATTACTGAGTGAACTAATGTTCACATTATATATTTTACAGAAGAAAAAGAAGAAAGAAAAGGCATAGAAAACCTACTTGATGAAATAAGAGTAAAAATCTTCCCAATCTTGGTGGGTAAGATATGAACATCCAGGTCCAGAAAATTCAAAGAACCCCAATTAGAGTCAACCAAAAAATGTTTTCTCATACAATAGTCAAACTTGGAAAAGTCCAAGAGAAAAATCTAAAAATATTAAGCGAAAATTATACATAATGGGATCCCTGTTAGACTAACTGTAGATTTCTCAATAGGAACCTTTTAGGTCAGGAAAGAATAGGATAATATATTCAAAGTCCTAGAAGAAGAAAAAAAATCTACCAATAGAGAACACAATACTGGGGCAGGAGTTGTGGCTCAGAGGTAGAGCGCTTGCCTAGCATGTGTGAGGTACTGGGTCCAATCCTCAGCACCACATGAAAATAAAATAAAGATATTATGTTTACCTATAACTAAAAAATAAATATATTTTAAAAAAGAACACAATATTTAGCAAAGCTATCCCTCAATAATGAAAGAATAATAAAAATTTCCCCAGATATTTAAAAACAGGAGATTTCATCAACAATCAGACCAGTCCTACAAAATATGCTTAAGAGATTCCTACAATTAGAAGCAAAAGGACAATAACTACCATAATGAAAACATGTGAAAGTATAAAACTCACGAGTAGAGTATATACACAAAAAAGAAAGGGAAAGAATTAATCCTTATCAATACAGAAAGCCACCAAACTACACATCTGAACAACAAAGAAGAGGAAGAATGGAACAGAGGTTATACAAAATAACAACAACAAAATTAACAGAATGAAAAGAGTGCTTATCTATCAATAAAAAACCTTAAATTTATATAGATTATATTACCCAATTCAAAGATTTAGACTGGCTGAGTGATTTACAAAAACATAAGACCCAATTTTATGCTTTTCTCAAGCACCTCACTTTATTGGTATAGACACATATAAACTGAAAGTGGATAGATGAATAAAGGTATTCCTTGTAAACAGAAATCAAAAGCAAGCTGGAGTAGCTATGCTTACTTACATCAGCTAAAATGAACTTTAAATTCATGCCAGCAAAAAAGAGATTAAGGCTACTATGTAAAAATAATGGGATCAATTCAACTAAATAGAAATAACAATTTTAAGTATTTTTGTACACAATTCTATGGTACATTCAAATTCCTAAACATTATAAAAATCAGAGTTAGACACTAAAAAAATAATATTTGGATACTTTAACATCTCACTTTCATCAATGAACAGATCATTCAATCTAAAAACAACACTGGTATTCACTATGTTATAGACCAAGCAGACCTGAGAGACACGACGGACAACAAACAGTTGCGAAATACATTCTTCTCATAAGCACATGAAATTTTCTCCAGCGTAGACCATAGGGCAGGATGTAAATCAAACATGAAAAAGAAACTTTAGAAATTATACAAACATGGAAATTAACAGGCGAATGCAGAAATCAAAAGAGAATTTTTTTATTAGTTACACATGACAGTACAATGATCTTGACAATTCATACATTTGAATCAAATGGGGTAAAATTTCTCATTTTTCTGATTGTACAGGTTGCAGAATCACATTGGTCATACAGTCACCCATATACATACAGCCATAATAATGTCTATTTTATTCTGCTGCCCTCAAAAGAGAAATTTTAAAAATTCTTGACACAAATTAAGGTGGAAATATAACATACTAAACCCTATGGGATACAGCAAAATTGGTACCGAAAGGGGACATTTTAGAAAAAAGCACCTACACTACAAATGATTTGAAATTTTCAAATAAACAACTAGTGATAAAATTCAAGGTCCTAGAAAAACAAGAAAAAGTCAAACACAAAATCAGTAGAAAAAAAGAAATGTAAAAATCAGAGCAGAAATAAATGAAATAGAGACTGAGACTAAAGAACAATACAAAGAACAAGCCCCCCAAAAGAAACAGAGTTGGTTCTTTGAAAAGAAAAGCAAAACTGACAAGCCTTTAGCTAAACTGCCAGAGAGGGAAGCAGGAAGGGAAAGGGAGGGAAGGAGAGGAGTGGGGAGGAGAGAAAGTGAGGGAGAGGAAAAGATAGACACTCCCCAATAAATAAAAGTAGAAATGAACAAGGATACATTTCAACCAATACCTCAGAAATTCAAAGACTCATTAGGGGAAAATTATATGCTAATAAACTGGAAAAATCTTGAGGAAACAGAAAAATTTCTGGACACATATGACCTAATAAGAGGATATAGAAAACCTAAATAGATCAAGAAAAAGTAATGAGATTAAATCAGTAATAAAAAGTCTCCCAACAAAGAAAAGCCCAGGACCTACTACTAAAACCTGACAAGGACACAACCAAAAATCAAAATTGTCAACCAATATCATTGATGAACACAGGTGCAAATAGCCTTAGCAAAATACTTGCCAATTGAAGCTGGGTGCAGGTGCTCACCTGTAACTCCAGCAGCTCAGGAGGCTGAGACCAGGGGATTGTAAGCTCAAAGCCAGCCTCAGCAAAAGTAAGGTGCTAAGCAACTCAGTGAGACCTTGTCTCTAAATAAAATACAAAATAGGGTTGGGGATGTAGCTCAGTGGCTGAGTGCCCCTAAACTCAATCCCCAGTACCCTCCCTCAAAAAAATCTTGCCAATTGAATCAAACAGAACATTAAAAAGATCATATACCTTGATCAAATTGTTTTACTTCTAGGGATGCAAGAATGAATCATTATATGCAAAATAATAAATGTAATCCATCATATTAACAGAATCAAGGACCAAAAAAAATGATAATCTCAATAGACGCAGAGAAAGCACTTGATAAGATTTAACATTTCTTCATGATAAAAGTCCTGAATAAATAGGAAGATCACACCTGAATATAATAAAGGCTATAGATGACAAACACATAGCTAATATCACACTGAATGGTGAAATCAAAAAGCATTTCCTTGTTAAGATCAGGCACAAAACTAGGGTGTCCACTTTCAATGCTCTTATTCAATATAATACTAGAAATTTTAGCTACAGGAATTAAACAAGAGAAAGAAATAAAAGATGCCGCAGTCTGGCTGCAGCAAACTAACCAGGGGGTGACGAGCAACTTGTGTAAATTGATACAGCAGGAGTGGGAGCCGTTTATTGTAGGACAGTAGGGGTATATATACACAACTGAATACACAGCTTGTTCTTAATTAACATAAACTAGGTACAGCAGTCAACCAATAAGGAATCATCATCTTAATGATTATACACAGCTTAACTTGATTGAAATAATCTAGACACAGCAGTCAATCATTAAGGAATCTATCATCTTAATGGCCTTACTTCTCGAACCACTCCCTCTGGCAAAGTGCCAGGCGCCATCTTGCCTTGTTTAGGAACCCTAACAAAAAGACATACAAATAAGAAAAGAGGAAATGAAATTACCCCTGTTTGCTGTTCACATGATTCTATATATGTAAAAATATAAAAAGTTTCCACCAGCATTAGTGCTGATAAATTCAGTAAAGCAGCAGAATATAAAATCACAAAAATCTGTAACTTTTTAAAACATCAATAATGAACTTGCTAAGAAAATAGTCAGGAAAATAATCTAATTTGCAATAAGCATATGTAAAAATAAGATACCTAGAAATAAACTAAGGATGTGACAGACACCTACCATGAATTTTACAAAACAATTGAAGAAGGAAATTGAAGAAGATGCAAAAAAGGTGGAAGGATATATCATGTCTATGAATTAGGAGACTTAATAGTTAAAATGTCTATATTACCCAAAGTGATCCATCGATTCAATGCAATCCCCATCAAAACACCAGTGACATTCTTCACAGAACTAGAAAATAACAATCCCAAAATTCATGTGGGGACACAAAAGACCTTAAAAAGCCAAAGAAATCTTGAATGAAAAAAGCAAAGTTGAAGGTGTCACAGTATCTAATTTCAAGACATACTACGGAGCCATAGTAACCCAAACAGCATGGCAATGGCATAAACACACACATATAGACCAACAGAACAGAATGGAGGATCCAGAAATAAGTCCACACATCTTCAGCCCACTTTTCTTGACAAAAGTGCTAAGAATCTATATTGGAGGAAGGACAGTCTTTTAAACAAATGATGCTGGGGAAACTGGGTACACATATGTAGAAGAATAAAACTTGACTCCTTTTTTGCACCCTGGACAAAAATCAACTCAAAATGGATCAAAAGTCTTAATGTAAAACCCCAAACTCTTTAACTAGTCGAGGAAAACATAGGGGAAACACTTCAAGATATTGACACAGGCAATGATTTCCTGGATAGCATTCCAAGTACAGGAAATGAGAGTAAGAGTTAGCAAATGGGATTATACCAATTAAAAAGCTTCTGCTCAGCTAAGGAAATAATCAGCAGAGGCAAGAGACAACCTACAGAATGGGGGTTTTGCCAGTTAGTCTTCTGATAGAGGATTAATGTCCAAAATGTATAAAGAACTACAAACAAAAAGAGCACTCCAATCAAAAAATGGAAAAATGATCTGAATAGATACTTCTCAAAATAAGAAACACAAGTGACCAATAAAGATATGAAAAACTGCCATTATAATTAGCCATCAGGGAAATGAAAAAAAAAAAAAACCCACAAAACTAGAATGAGATTCCATCTTACTAAAGTTAGAATGGCTATTATCAAAACAAAAATAAATACTGGAGGATGCGGAGAAAAAGAAACTCTTATACACTGTTGGTAGGAAAGTAAACTAGTATAACCACTATGTAAAACAATTAGACGGTCCCTCAAAAAACTAAAAATAGATCTAACAAATGATCAGCAATCCTACTCCTGGTCATATACCTGAAGGAAATGAAGTCAGAATACGAAAGAGAGACCTGCAAGCCCATATTCACAATCACTAAGACATAGACTAGCCTAGCTAATGCTCAACAGGAGAATGAATAAGGAACATGTGATATGTACAATACAATGGAGGATTATTCAGCCATAAAGAAGAATGAAATCCTGTCATCTATGGAGGCTATCATAGTAAGTAAATAAAGCCAGATATGGAAAGATAAGTATTGCATGTTTTCTCTTATATATGAAAATTGGAGAAAAAGAGCAGCAACCTAAAAGTTGAGAAACTGTTAGACACTGGAAAGGGTCCTGGAGGGAGGAGGGATAGAGGACTCAGGAAGAGAGTAGAAGAAGTGAGGAAGGATATGATCAATGCAGGATGCAATATATCAAATACCACAGTGAGTCGCATTGATTTGTACAATTAATATGGATTAATATAATTAGAAAAGATATCAATGTTAAACTATTAGGAATAATGTCTCCTCCTGAATGCATGTTCTCTGATTTTGCCAAAGGGCAGTAGGCATTATTTTCTAAGAAATACCAGACCATACTTGAAACTATCCTAATTGCGGAATTGATAACATTAATTTCTCTAGTTTGATTTCCTGTCATGTTTTTGTTGTTATTGTTATTGTTCCTTCCATAACATTTATTTTTCTTTGTAGGTTTTTGCAGTTTTCCTGCCAGTTCACAGTTAATGAAATCAAGCCAAATTTCCTAATTCCTCAAGTCATATCCTTAATTAGTATAATTATACAAAGAGTTAGTTGCCTAGCTTTTATGTGACCCTCAATACTGCTCTTAAAGATTAGTGTATAAAATGCTAAGAGTAACTATGACTTTGTATATGTAGGGTGTTTCTGTTTTTTTTTTTTTTTTAATTTTTCTGGAGTTATAATTATATTTTCTTAAAGTTGAAAAAGATCCACATCTTATGTCCAAATAAGGGACTCTTTCTGCCGGAGATAAAACTAATTTCTTGTTTGAAGCAGGAGAGAAAGTTGGATACCTTTATTTTTTATTATAAAGAATTAGACTTTTCATTGTAAGTTTTTATTATAAGTTATAAGGAGGTCCATCTCATGGCACTCTTACTTATGCCTACCAAAGCAACCAATTGATCCCATTTCAAAAAAGCTTACAAATAAAGTCCCATTGTTCTATTATTTGTATCAAAACCAGGTTAAGCCTTTGTATTGAATCATCCTTCACAATACTGAGCCCTCCTTCTCCCTTTTGGTCACCTTCTTCATGTTACCCCAAATGCGCTGATAATATATACATATTGATTTAACTCACAGAATGGAAACTCTGCAACCTCTCTTTGAGACTGGAATATACCAAAATTGATTCACAAACTCATTATTCTGAACCAAACTTTATGGCTGAAAGTGAGAGCTATTGCCAAAGGAACTCTCCCCTTGCTAATCTACACCTACAGATATGCCATGACCCTGGCCATGTACAGGAGACGCTTTGGGTTGCTGCCACTTCCCTTCTGGCACAACGCTCATCTGGGAAAGCTTTAGACAAAGCCTCTCCAACTTCAAAGAGCCCTTGCCTGTTGCCGTCACCACTTCCCTTAAGCACTCGATTTCCATCCATTTCCAGTTCAGCCCTGATGGTAAAACTTTCTTGAGGAAGAAGTGGGGAGCCTTAGCCACTGTTCCCACAGAGTTAGTCAAGTGTTCTCATTGTTTGTTGACACTAATTTGTTTGTTCAGTAATGATTTCTCAAGACATCTGGTAGAAAATAAAATATATAACTCATCCTGCCCTTAGGCAGTTACATCTGGTGAAGATTTTTACAAGGCAAAGGAGTCCTGGGATCAAGGAATTGTTTTTTTCCACACACCCATGTGAACTGAAAACATTCTCAGTTCTGCCTTCCCAGGCTCCTCCAGGTATACCCCATTGTGTTTAAAATAACTTCAATACAAATTTTTCTTTCTTTCTTTTTTTTTTTTTAAGAGAGAGAGAGAGAATTTTAATATTTATTTTTTAGTTTTCAGCGGACACAACATCTTTGTTTTGTATGTGGTGCTGAGGATCTAACCAGGGCCGCACGCATGCCAGGCGAGCGCGCTACCGCTTGAGCCACATCCCCAGCCCACAAATTTTTCTTTGTTGGAGAAATTTGTCATTACTATACCATTGATGGAAGTTTTCCTATTCATACCACAAACTCATGAACAAGACCATTGTAGGCCACAAATTCAGGAGGTACATCTTTGTAAGTGCCAGCTCAAGGGAAAAAAAAAAAAAAAAAAAAAAAAAAACAACCCTCAAATCTGTGAAATCACAGTGATAGCCATGGAAACATAATTTTCCCACATTTCTCTGTATTGCTCTCCAGAATGACCACTTTGTGTCCTCCCATTTATTTTGCATCACCCGAAACTTCTTTACTAGCTACTGTAGGTTTATAAGAATACAAATGACATGTAATTATAGGAGCACATGGTGAATAAAGAGCCAGCATTGTCTGCCCTGGAAGAAATATTTGTTCTCCACCTGACTCCATGCCAGAGTCTCACGTTTGGATCTATTAGGTAAGTGTCCTTTCTCCTGTTTTAATGAACTTGGGAGACTGAGGAAGTATGTCAAGAAATAGAAAAGGGTTGGGGTAGTGGCTCAGTGGTACAGTGTTTGCCTAGTGTGTGTGAGGCACTGGGTTCGATTCTCAGCACCACATATAAATAAAGAAAGGTCTATTGACAACTAAAAATATATATTAAAAATTAAGAAAAAAAAGAATCATGAGACAGGGAAAATACCTGGGATACCAGATGACCCTCCCAGTAGTTTATGGTGGTTGATAACATGTTGGGAAACCATGTAGTTCAGCACGTACTCCCCTTGTGCCCTAAACCAATCAGTTCAAACGAATCCCCCTCTTGTACTAACCAATCACCCTTACCCAACTTGTTCCCGCCAGTGAATGTGCTAATCATGTTTTAGAGTTGTTCTATGATTTTCCCAAGGTGTGTGATGATTTGCTAAGAGATGCTATGATGTATGTGAAGTCCCTGCCTTCCCCAAAAAGTGTATAAAACTGCTGCAAATCCTGGGCTTGGGGCCTCTCAGCGTCATCAGTTGCTGTGTGCGTGGAGGACCGAGCTAGGTCGCAATAAATGCCTCTTTGCTGCTTACATCGATCTTGGTCACTGGTGGTCTTTTGGGGGTCCCAAACTCGAGCATAACAAAGTTAGGAAACAAAATGAACCAAACCTAGGAAAAATGATCTAATATTTTGTTGTTTACCTCCAGTTCTTTCTCTCTTTAGTTACTGGATAAGAAAAACAGAAACTAGTTCTAGGAGAATTTCCTGTGAGAGTTGGCTTTGACAGATGGAAAAGACCTGCGTAAGTAGAGCAGAAGTGGAGGGAGACTTCACCCTAGGCAGAAAAATGTGCATATGTGCAAAAACACAGTAGTGTTGAAGATTTCAATGGAGACTTTTGAAACTGAGATGAACTTTGAAATAATAAGTGATAATACAGGTTAATATACAAAAGTAATCATTTTCCTATAGACCAGCAATGAACAAGTAAAACTGAAATTAAAAACAATAAAACTTTAGATGATAAGGACCTTACTTGTCCTTTAAAATTGTTCCAATCTCGCTGAAAATTAAATATGATTTTATTCCTTTGATAAGTTTTGCCTCCAATTAAATTAAAACATATTTATCAATTTACTCAGCAAATATTTATAGTGTACCTTCCCTCATGTGACAAATGTGTGATATGTGTTCTTTAAAAAGACAAACACAAAGAAGTCATTTATAATGACTATGACTGACATGTTTATGAATCAAAAATTAAAATGAAAATTTGAAATAGAATTACTCTTAAAAATCCAGGACAGAAAAATTACTTCAAATATCGTTGGTATTTAATTTCAGGCAAAAACAAGGAGGACCCATCTGTCTCAGAGAAAATCAGAGGTGCTCCAGCTTCCCCAGGGAAGGGACTTGAAAGAACCCTGAGACTGACAATAGAGTACAAAGAGTAAAGCCACAGGAAACATGTCATTGCATGTTAAGAATATAATCATAGGTTGTAAAGTAAAACCCAAGCACCTCTTAAATCATGGAAGTGTAATACATGTTTATTGGCTAGAATGTATCAAAGTGATTCCCATACATATTAATGGTGTTCTGGGCTTGGAAATAAACTTACTATCCAATAGCAGGGAAAAAAAATAGGTACACGGAATTTTATTATTTCAAAAAGTATCAAGAACAAAAAGAACTTTAAAATTTAAACAAAGAAGTAAGTACTAAGATGGTCCTCCCAAGAGTTTGAATGATGTTTGCAGTTGGCATTAGTCTATCTCTGAAACTTGGCCAGGGAGCATTGCTGCTTTTATGTTACTCTTCATCCTCAGAAAGCTTTTCTTATATAAATTAGTTCATATACATTTATTTTTAATTAAAATATCTAAAAAAAAATTATTACTTTGGTTTTGAGCTGTCAATCTCGATTTTACATGGCATTCTTGAATAGTGTTAATTTACCCTGTTATCCTACTCAATGAAAAATAATTACGTTTGCTTGTCCAAACTTCCTTTCTTTTTGTGACTCTCCATGATAGTTTTCCCTCTAATCTAAGATGAAGGTCAAGCAATGTCAAATATCTGGAATGCTGGAAAAGGGAAGACATTACAAAATCTATTCTTCAGGCATATTTATTATAATTTTGAAAGTATCTGGAATTCTGTATAAGAAGGCACAAAATCTAGAGCCCTTTAAACCATTGGTATCCCTGGTTGTTTGCACGGGCATTGTGTGAACAAAATGAATTCTGACAGTGTCCCCCACCAATTTCCAGAGCCAGAGGAACAAGATGAAGGTGAAGAAGAGCTAGCAGACAAACTTCTATAAACCCTCCTATATGGAGAGCCTCGTGGTGCCATGGAGTCCATTCTGCTGAAACGTGGGAGAATTTTACTAATCAGCTTATGTTTCCATTTTTCTGCACATAGTGAAGTTTTATAAAGGTTTTAATGTTAATAGAATACTAGTTTTAGAATCTACTTTAAGAATCAAGTAACTAATATGACTTCACAGATTATGGAGCCAATTTAGCATCATATCTGCCATTGACTTCAGTACTGGAAAGCAGTGGGTTTATACAAAGAAAATGATCTCTTCTCAACACTTAGGCTAGCTATTAGAGAATTGGGTCTGAATTTCATGTCAAAGATTCCTATAATTTGATCAGAATTTGAACACAGAAGAGTCAGCTGCCGTCCAGGAATCATCTCAGACAACTCTCAGGAAGTTCAACATTGTCTGTCAAGGAAGTAAAATCTAGGAGATCTAAAATGTTTCCAACCAAAGACATGTTTATCAGAACTTAAGAATGTAGAAGTAAGCTTTGTTCCTACTCTTTCCAGAAGTTACCCTTGCAGAAAAATGTAGCACTTTAATTATCTTTATTTATTTAAAATTAGGCCTCTAATTGTATTTACTTAAAATTACTTAAGGATCTTATTTTATATTTAAAGTTATTAAAACTTAAAAGTTATTTTTAAAAGTTGAATTTAACAAACATCACATTTAAGTGGGTGAAACTAGATTCTTCCCTACAAAGACAATAAATCATGCAAAGACTTCCCCACTGACCACTCCTATTTAACATCATACAGAAAGTCCTAGTTAATGCAATAAGACAAAAAAAAAAATGGTGTGTGTTAAGGGCTAGGGAGAAGGTAGGAGTGAATCAACAGAGCACAGAGGATTTTCAGGACAGTGAGATGATTCTTTAGGATACCATCATAGTAGACGAATGTCATTACCTATTTGTCAAAATGCATAGAACATTCAACACAAAGAATGAACCCTCATGTATCCTGTGAACTTTGGGTAATAATCATGTGTCAATGTAGATTTGATTGTAACAAAAGTCACTCTCTTGCATGGGGTGTTGCTAGTAGGGGAAGCTTTGTGTGTTGAAGGAAGATAGGGAAAATTTCAGTATCTGTGGCTCAATTATGCTACATAGCTAAAGATTAAAAATGAAGTCTGGTTTTAAAAACTTAAAAATTAAGTCTATGAAAGCAATAGAATTAAGCAGTTTTAGAACCTGAAGTGCCTCTAGAAATCTTATACTCATCTGAAACCCAGTTTGAAATCCACCAAGTGAAACTATCCTTTTATATACTAATGTCAATAAAAACCACAATACAAATGATATAAATTGTACATGTCCGCCTTAAGGAACGTGAGTAAATCTCTGCAAATGTTTTCTTTGTTCCTCACTGCAACCAAGTACGAGCCTATTATTGTCTAAGTCATTTAAAGGAGGTTTTTAAAACTCATTTTACATATAAGGAAATGGACATACTGGGAAGATTATTGAGTAGCTTAAAGTCAAAGAGCTAGCAATACAAGGGACAGCATCAATCCAAGGCTCTGACATGCCAACCTGACAGTTTTTTTCTGGTCTTTCATTCTTTGGGATTCTGCAGACATTTGGCATGACAAAAAGGACCAAGTGCAGAGTATCCACCTGTGCCTTTGGGAGACTGCATTGAGAGCTTCCCAGGAAGCAGCTAGTTTCTCTCTCTTAACCCTGAAGGGCCCCAGCTGCTGCTCCTGGATGGGAGGCAGGAGGCAAGTCTGCTGCTGCCCAGAGGGGTCCACTCCACTTTGAGGGGGAATGGAAGCTGAGAATGTCTTGGACTTGCTGGTCTCTATTCATGCAGCCACAGGGAATCTCTCAACGGCTGTCATATAAAGACCCTGTTTTGGACAGGGAGAGGCAGGAATGAACAAGACAGAGAAGGCTCATTTTTGAGGCAGAGGAAACAACAAATACCAAAGCCCTGAAGTGAGAACAAGAGACGCCTGTGATCAGACAGGAGGAAAAGTCTGCCTATGGCCTTCAGTGGCAGGGCAGAGGTCTACCTGGTTTACATTTTATCCCATTCAAACGTGCTTCCTCCTGATACCCTTTGGTTTCCTCCCGTTTACACCCATGCATTGACCTCAACTTAGATGGAGGCCCTGCAGATGGGCTGCGGAAGAAGGGAGGAGGGGAGGAGGCCTGACTGCCTACCAGGAAATGAGCTTATGAGCTTAGACAGAGAGGGCAGAGGGGAGAGAAACAATCCTGCTCTTTTTCCTGAGCTCTGGAGCTGGCACCAGGCTCTGCTCAAGGAAACACTAACAAAAGCCTTATTTGTTTCCCCAGGGCCACTGCCCACCAAGGCCTCTTCACACAAGAGAGGTCTGGACGAAGCCATTGGATTCATTTTTATCATACAAGTGTTTGTGCATCTGTGTGTGTGTGGTGTGCGCACACACACTGCACACTGAAAGTGGGAGGCATTTGGAGGAGTTGTTTTCCTCTGCTTTGCATACTTTTCCAGTTAAGGAGTTTTGGCATCTGCTTCCCTAGGAATTCCTGTTTTAAAATTTCATCCTCTGAGAATGACGTCCTCAAGTTCCCTACACAATTTCCTCCCTCTGTCCCACCCAGGTTCTTCCTGTGTCACTCTTTTCAGACTCTTTTCTTTTCAGCCTTGGTGACACTTTCATCAGAAAGATTTTTTTTTTTTTTAATCAATCCCAGTCTGACATCAGTAAAGCTTTAAAAAAGAAAAAAAAAAAAAAAAACCTCATAAAGGCTTTTGTGTGCAGCAAACAATACTTACAGTAGCCTGTGTTAACCCTTGACATTGAATCTACTACATACTACTACAGCTATAAATGGAAAACCTTACTTTTCTTAAGTTTTAAATATAGTTTAAAAAAATCTAGCAAATTAACTCATAAATCTATGAATTTTTAAGGTTGAGACCAAGCATAGTTTGTATCTGGTTATTGTTTGATCAATATACATCTCACAAATAAAATGTGCATAAATCTTTGGCTAGTATATTATATTTCAAAGTGTATGTAATTCAACAAGTGTACTTTTAAACCCAGCAATTTGATTGTTACTAAATACTTAAGCATATTTTATACACCTGGTTAATTGTATTCCTGTAAATATTTCCAGCTACAATCACAACATCAATATAATGGATCTGTTCAAGAACTTCTAACATCTAAAAAAGCAGAATAGAAATTCTAGAAACAAAACCTTCCCAAAATACATAAAAACTGTACTAAAGCTGATAATAAAACTTAAACATTTCTATGATTCTCTTAAACATTTCAAAATCTTAAAACCTAAACTCAAAATTTCAGTAAATCAAATTATCTTAACTATTTAAAATTGGTATAGCTGGGCACAGTGTCACCTGCCTGTAATCCCAGTGACTTGGGAGGCTGAGACAGGAGGATCACAGATGTGAGACTAGCATCAGCAACTTAGTGAGATTCTGTCTCAAAATAAAAAGTAAAAAAGGCCTGGGATGTGGCTCAGTGTTTAAGTGCCACTGGGTTCCATCTCTGGTGCAAAAACAAAAAATAAAAAAATGTACAAACACAAATGGGCAAAATCTTCCAAGAACTTCAGTTAAAATCACTTGTCTATTGTTTGATTTCTCTTAAACATTTTTAACAGGAAGCCTATTGGAAACAATATAATGATTCTTATACTTGCTATATTTGCATACAATTTTATATACAAAAACAATATCACATTCATTTTTCATCATCTATATGTGGATTTTTTGGTACAATCTTAGATATGCAAAGCCATGTATTTAATCAAGTAGAACAGAACCATGGTTTATGTGGTGCTTCTGTTAGAAGAACACAGGTGTTAATGGATTAGGGACCCACACTACTGCATTGTACTGCATTTTCAGTGACCCTGTCTTCCAATAAAATCATATTCCATAGAATCGAGAGTTGGGACTTCAACACATCTTATTTTGGAGGACACAATTCCTTCCATAACATACAGGTAGAGTCCTAGAAATGTGAGAGTTTTTCACCTTGGCACTATTCACAGACCTGACTGGATAAGTCTTCACTGTAGAAGGCTGTCCTGTGTACCTTGGGCCTTTGCTGACTATATGAGAATAGAACCTTCTTAGAAGTGACAAACGTTTTCAAATGTCTCCTGGAGTAAGTGGGGTAAAAATTCACCCTCAGTTGAGAACCACAGATTTAAAGGATAAAGTACAGAGAAAAGGCAACCAGAGTTGGAGCATTAGAGGAAGTGAACAGGAAAAATAGGAGGTGGTTTTGCAACCCCACCTCTGTTGGCCCCCAAATTTGGCCTTGGTGCCAGTGGGGGGGTGAGGTTCTTTGCCTCACCTCTGTTGGCCCCCAAATTTTAGACCATCACTAGCAGAAGGGAGGAGGATACAGAAATGCCACGACACCAAGCCAATTGACGGCTCCTTAGGAAAAATTACATCACTGGTGACACCATCAGCAAAGATATGCCAGCACTACCACAATTTGCTGCACCAAACAATAGTTACATAGTCCAGGCAAGTTCTGCAAGCAGTTCAAAGTGGAGGAATCTATCAATATGTCCGTTTCCTCCCAAAGTAAGTCGACTCCTTGATTAAGCATTACTTGTTGAGTTATATTCATTGATGCATCAGTTTATACAGTTTACTGTGATAGCTATCACAGAAGCTGTAGTTTGGTTTTATCTTTGTCTTCACTGGCACTGGGATGAAGATAGGAATTCTGGCAATGATGCTAAAGAGACATTATCCTGAAAAGAATTATTAAATATAATGAAAAGGAAAGGTGAAAGTAAACAAACAGATCTGTTAACCTCCTTTAAAAACAATCCTTAACAGCTGTTTACCTAATTTAAATTAAACCATTTAAATCACGTGAATAAAAAAAAATTCGGATCCATTTTTTCATGAGCGCTCCTCATATATGAAATATGGACATACGCACACACAGACATACAACACAAAACACAAGAGTGCACACAAATGTACAACACATAAGACAATAGTAAAGGCCTTGTAGCTTTACCTAGGTGAAATCTCCATTGCAATGTTTAAAAACTCCACAGTCAAAAAATAAAACTGATCAGAAAAATATTAACCTAGGTTTGTACGAGCTCAAAAAATAAAATATAACTTTATGATGTGGGAAAAGGCAATAATAAAATAGATATTGAAAAAAGCATCCTGGTTAATCACTGTCGCAGATGTAAGAATAGCCAAGCTGGAGCTCTGGATATCAGCTGTTATGGATTTGAGTCAAATCGTCTTCTTTTTGGTCTGTAGAAATTGCTTTGGTTAGTCTCTCTGGAATCCAAATCGGCTGCTGTTCTCCCTGTGGAAACACACAAACAGAACCCCTGACTCCAGACAATCACTGGGTCAGGACCTTTCCATTGTCCTGTTAGAATATCTTTCCAAAGTACCTTAGGCTTATGTACATTTTTTGGATACATATGCCTTTCCGCAGCACTAAGTCCTGATGAATCTAAATTTAGAGTAAAAAGGGTTATTTTAAGTTTATCTTTGGGGGATATATACCCCTTTCCAATTCCCTCTTTTTGCTTTAATAAATACATTTTAATAGTTTGATGAGCTCTTTAAACTATCCCTTATTGCTGTGGATTGTATGAGATTCCTGGTAAGTAAAACATTAACTGATTTTTCTTCAGGGATGACGTTCCAAAATATCCTATATGCATCCTTTGGAAATTTAAAGATCCTTTTAAATTTAAGTCTTCCAAAAGCATTTTGCCTTAGTTTTTAGAATTACTTTAGTCCTTTTAATTTTTTGATGTGGTTTTAAACCAATTTCCTTCTAGTTTAACATTTTCTAAATTGGCTCTTGTCTATAAATTTTAACACCCTCATCTGAGACTTCTAATTTCTGCACCACCAGAAATTAAAGTTGATGGGCTTTTTGAAAAAAATTACTAATAATCTCCTTGTTCTTCTATTTTATCCAATATTTGACTTTAAACTTCTCTTTTCTACCTTTTTCTATCTTGAATGTCTGTATCTAATAGTTGTCTTAGCTTTTTGTATTTTCTATCTGAAATACCTTTACTTGACATTTTCAATCTTATTTCTATCTTCTAGTTTTTTTCCTAAGGTTTGTATATTTACCCTTAGTTGCTTATTTTCCTCCTAGTTTTTTTTCTTCCTATTTTGTGGGTTTAAAATTCTTGTCTTCCTACATTTTTTTATCTTTCTACATCTTCTTTATCTTTTTTTCTTTTTAACTTTCTATACTTCTGTCTTTAAAGTTTTTCACTTCAAATTTTTAATCTTCTTTATCTAAATATCTTTTATCCTATTATCTTCCCATTTTCATAGTTTTTTTTTTTTAAGTAATGCTTTTAAGATTAACTAGGCTTCAAATGATGCACTCTTTCCTCCACCATGAAGGCATCTTAACCACCTTTAATTTAACCTTTTAAAGCCTTCCAATTATCATCTATACTGTACTTTTAAATGTACTTTTTCACCACCTACAGCTTCACTCTTTTAAAAGAGGCTTAGATTTTGTTTAAATTGCTTCAATGTTAGTTTACATGGCTGCCCTTCAACCAAAGGCTTTTTTTTTAAACTCCATTAAGAAGCTTTGTCTCAATCTGCCATGTACAAATATCTTTTTCTTCTTTCTTCCTTTCTCAAGCTTTTAAAGTAAGTCTAGTTTCCTCAAAATCTTTTTAAATGGCATTTTACAACTTTTTACTTTACCACACAGAGATTATCTCATCTAGAAACATTTCTCTCTCTTTTTTTTAACCTTTATATTAAAATATATTTCCACATCTTGAATCTTTTTATATCTCTTTTGTAGCCGTTAACCCTTTTTATAAATTCACATTTTGAAACACCCTTATAAAATTTCTGATTTAGACAAATTACTCCACTTTAATAAGGTGAAATACTTTCATGTTTTTTATGGTACTATAATAATATAATTGAAACCCAATTGAAACTTCTTATACTCTTTGTATATAAATTACACATGATAGAATCTTAACACTTAGTAACCTTGTTTCAGCAAAGACACAGACACAAAGCAATATTAAACCTTTTTTCCATTCACCAATTTATGAAAACACACATAATGTTTAAATATATTACCTTATGTAACTTAATAAGTAAAGAATACTTGATTTTATATTTAGTGATTGATATTTTGACACTTTAGCTTTGTAAATTAATCAGATGTCTGTAAAAACCAAGATCTTAGACAAATGTAGTAAACAGAACTAGCCATCTCTTTCTTGTTGAAGAAAAATCCTTCTACAGGATACCATGATGGTCCTATTAATATACTTAATAACTCGTCTTTAAAAAGCCATGGGCTACATTTTTGTATTGTATCAACATATGTCCTAACTGTTCTTGGTATTACTGGGGTGCCTCTTTCCTCTAACAATTTCTCTTCCTCGGGGGTGAACAACTTCAAACTTTGAGCCAACCATTTTTCCCAGTTTGCCTGAGAAATTTCTAGGGATAGGCAGCTTGAAACAAAAACAAAATAAATCAAAACAAGAACACATTGTTTTTTGAAATGGTCACCCATTCTCTCGCCTTCCCTCAGGGGCGAGCAATTTCACTTATCTCCAAGCTTTAGACGTTCCCCGCACGGACCACCAAATGCCGCAGTCTGGCTGGGCACAAAATCACGAGCCACCACACACCTTGTAGATTCAAACAGCAACTCTTTATTCTCGAACTGTCACCGGCACTTTACACACACGTTCTGGGCAAATCCACGTTCTGGGCAAAATCCACACACTCCACCGGGCTCTGAATCCCAAATACTCTCTGAATCCTGCGAGAACTCAACAGGAACTCAAGGATCAGGCGCGCCTGAGGCAGCAGGATACGCCCTATTCCCAGCAGGGTACACCTTAAACCTGGAACTGCCCTGGTCCTTGAGCAAGGTCACCTTACATGCAATGTCACTGCACATGACCTGGGTCATGCCATGCGTCATACCTACTTGGCAATGGCTCTCAGCAATAGAAAGTGTGAAAATAAGGTCACCGGGAGTAGCAATTTCTGTATGAATGCAGAGTGGAATATAATTACAGGAGCGAGGTTGGATGCCTGAGCTGGAGTGAAGGCTAGGTTAGTGGAGAGAAAGAGGCCAGAGAAAGGCAAGGATCATCTATGCACACAGGGATATAATCAATAATTACAATAGCAGTTTGGCGTACCTATAATTAACCAGCAACTTTAATCTTTAAGGAATGAGAGAGAATGACCTGGGTAAGGTAGATGGACTTTATAACAAAGATGCTAAATCATCTGATCATTTTAAATGCCAAGAAAGGGCTTTTCATGGAAAAGAGAGCAGTTGGAAAGGAAAGCAGCTTAGAGCAGCTTAGTCGTGGCAATGCAGGGTGGGGATTGTGTGTGGAAAAGACACCTCCACTCATGCCATGTCCAAGCCCATTGGTACAAGGAAAATAAAATCACCGCAAATGAACACTGTCCTTCAGGGGGTGCCAAAATAAGGTAGTGTAGCCGATGGAAGAGAACCCTTAGAAAAAAGATCAAGGACACAAGGTAGTTCACTGGTTGTTGACCATGAGTTCCAGGCAACAGAGTTCAAAGATTTCAGGAGGTGGGGATTACTGAGCAGTAGGGTAAGAATAAGGATTTGCAGAGCCTTACAAAGATTAGTGTCTAGAAGAATAAGCAATTTCCTAGAAGCCAGTCCTAGGTTTCCTGCAAGAACTGACTGGCACAAGGGTAAAGATATATTAAATAATGGTCACAAAGCTAGGATATTTGAGAAATATTGGGCTAGGGATCTTTCCAAAAGAAGCAAGAAACTTTTGAGGGCTCCCTCATGAATTCTGATGATTGATTGTTAGGGTCATTTTTCACAAGGCCTCAAATGGAAACTTAGATAGAAATAATTTTTGCCAGCAAGATAAAGAAGAAAAGAGTTTGGGCTTTGGAATCTGAACCACCTGGGTTCCTATCCCAGCTCTGCTACTATCTCAGTACATTTTTTGTTGATATAACAAAACTCTTGAATCTGGGTCCTTTATAAAGAAAATAAATTTATTTGTTTTATGATTCTGGTGACTATAGAGAGTCATTGGCATCAAGATGAGCTCCCTACCCCTGCCCGCAACTGCATCACAACATGGTGAAAAAGTAGAAGGGAAATGGTCTAAGAGGTCCAAGCTTGGCACATGCCATCACTCTGAAAGGAACAAGCCACAGACCTGGGTGGTATCCGTGTGGTGCTAATTCTACAAGCATACAGAATGCAAGAATCAGGGGTTAAGCTTCCAGAATATGAACCTTAAGGAACAAACCTCATCCAAACCATAGCAACTAGTGAGGAAGAGGGGTGGGCTTTTATTTTTCATTTCTCAGCCGTTTTGTGTTTATCTATCAGTAGTAGCGTCTCAAAAGTGATTGTGTCTATGTAATCACCTAGGCACAGGAGGATCTCTGTCCATTATCTGAAATATTCCTAGAGGAAAGGATAGGGTTATAATTCAAGTTGGTTAAAAAAAAAAAAAGAAAGAAAAAATGGCTAGCACATTTGAGTTTTTCTCCAAAACTCTACTGAAATATATACTGAAGTATCTGCTTAATTGTGTCGATATTAAATTATCAAATTACTCAATTACATTTTGATTCTGTATTTTTACACTTTCATATAATGCAGAAGAAGAAATATATATCATGGCCCAGAGTACATATTTTTTAGCACTTTGTGTATTGATGTATGCCCTTATAACATGTCATGTACTTTTCTAGTTTTCTTTTTTATATATATTGTTTAAGATAGGAACAATTTAAGTTCATGTCAGGATCCCCAAATTTAAGCCACTTTATTTTACAAGCATTTATTGAACACTTTCTGTGTGCCTGGTTCTGACAGCTACTGAAGATAGAAAGAATAATAAAATGTACATTCTGTCCCTACAGACCAGTGGGGAAAACAAGCACCTAATGTTACCAAATAAAGTACTAAAATATAAATCTACAAAAGTGCTGTGATATCTTAGCATGGGAAATCTGAAAACATCCTTTAAGAGGGGAGGACACAAGATTGTGTTTGAGGGGAAGCAGGACTTGTATAAACAGAGAAGATGTGCTTTGAAGATGTACAGCCTCAACAGCATCCTCCAAAAGGAATCACAGGGAAGGATAGACACAGCCAAAAAAATGACAAATTCAGAAACTTCTGGAATAATTCTTTTAGAGTCTGCCAGGAAAGACACAAAATAGAGTTGAATGAGTCCTAATCTACCCACCAGACATTTTAATTATTTTGACTGTGCTAAAATCCCAGTAAACACTGAAATTGTCTCTGCATTCGAGATGCTTGTCATGTGCTAAGAAAGGGATTGGACAGCTTAAAGAGGAAGACAGGTGGTAAAATGGAGCTGTGAGCCTTCACCCTGGGAAAGGGTGGAGTATTTCAGAGGAAGCTTCCTTTCAATCCAGATACAAATTCCTCTAAATCAGAAGTTGCAAATTCAAGCTTTATGAGAAGTCCGGTAACCAAAATGAAACCCCTTGGTTCTCCCATGATTAAGCAAAGGATGTGGTGATGAGGTCTGTGGAAAACCAAGGATCCTGGCAATCTAAAGGAAGTTGTGGTTTGTGCATAAATTGTAC
This sequence comes from Marmota flaviventris, assembly GCF_047511675.1. Taxonomy (NCBI): domain Eukaryota; kingdom Metazoa; phylum Chordata; class Mammalia; order Rodentia; family Sciuridae; genus Marmota; species Marmota flaviventris. The sequence goes on from NC_092505.1 coordinate 65,845,885, forward strand.
ATTTGGTCAAGCATGGGCAGATTTCCTTAAAAAAAAAATCAAGGAATTCATACTTTTACAAGAAATTTTCCAATTTTGTTAAAACTTTTTATTGCTAAACAAAACATAACCACTAGTGGCTGAGGTCATTTGTCCATTTTCTAAGCCTTTTCCAGAATTCCATAATTTAAAATGATTGGAAGTAATGTAATACTTTCGTATGAATTAGCTCACTTTCTCCTTAATTGGAGAAAAGGGAACTAGTGCTTCCCTAGTCTCTTATGGGTTGGGTACCAAGAAAATAACTCCTAACACAGCAGAAGCAGTGGCTTTAGATAAAAAGGAAAAAACTCTGCTCTGCAAGGAGGCCCTCAGCTCTACACAGAATGAAATGCCAGAAACAGAAGGAACAAGATGTCTCCAGGAGAGGTGACCTTATTTCTGTCCTGTTTGCTCTTTCTTAGCAGAGTTGGGGGAAGAGAGATTCTTTAGCATGGGTGAGGTAGCTCTGGCTATGGATTATAGAAGAAAGGATGTAATGGGTGGAGAGAGGAAAGGGTGGGAAGGAAGGTCGTATGGGGCACTTGAGCAGGCTTTTCCCATGTAGAAGCAGGCATGCCCACAGTGGAGCCCAAGGGAAGGGAAACCACAGCATCTTCTTTCTCTTTCCCTCTCCTAGTCTCCCTACCCCCAATTCCTTAAAGGAGACATTCAACTGGATGCCCTGGATTTCCAGGATCTAGATGCAGCAATAGGTTAGGATCCTGCTTTCCCAGTCCGCCAATAGAAATGTGTACATTCCACCAGAACAAGGCACCAATGAAAGCTTTGTCAAAAATTCACATCCAAAGATCATGCTGTGCAAAGAGCAGAGGTGATTAAAAAAGAAAAAAATCGCAGAGTCAAAGAGCACATGTGATTCCTGTCAATGTTGACAGCTCCTTTAAAAACATTCCATTTACAGTCCCCACAAGTATTAGTCAGACCACGTACTCTGACTTTTAGCTGCCATCAGAGACGTGAGGAGTGTTCAGAAGGTTAGAAAGGAGTCTACATCTTGAATAACTTGTGAGTAAATGCTGTCATTTCCACACAGGGCTTGTGTTACTGGGAGAACAAGTGGAGTCAGTGGGAAGGAAGAAGGATCATGTCTTCATGGAGGATGAGTAGCTCCACTGGTTATGCCAAAAGTGATTACAAGATTTTTCTCCTCCAAACACCCTTCTGATCTCTGCTTCCAGTTCTCTTGGCCCTGACAGGGTGGGTGCTCTAAAGCATAGATGTCAGCAATTTACTCCAGGACCCAGTGGTCTAATACTTAGAAACGTAATATGGAATCACCCTTAAGGGTGGGAATGCAATAGAGGAGGAAAGGAATTTTATTTAGTGTTGATGTCATACATGGGATTGGGCGTTGAAATGGGCACAGTAGGTCCATCATCTCCTTGTTTAAAGGGAGGCCCAGCTGTTATTTTATCGTCTCAAATAGTTGACCCTTTTCGTTACGCCAGTGGTTTCTTTTGCAACTCATTTTCCTCTGAAACTTACAGCCTTCTGTAGAATTTCCTGTTCCGTGAGTTCTGTATCCAGGACATGTCTAATGCACTTAGATGAAGGTTTCCAGCCCACCTTTTCTGTGTGCTTCCTTTCCTTCATGCCTCTCCCTCCCTCTCTCAGCTTAATTGAAGCTAATTTGAAGGCTGCTATGCTAAAGTGATGACATATTGCATTGGGTTCCCCCCCCCCAAAATAAGGAACTCAAAACTGAAAAAAAAAAAACTAAGAAATATTTTCAAAATTAGTAGGTTAATAATGAGTAAAGTGAAGATTCTATCTCACATTTCTCTAGCTCCAAAACTTGGTACACTTTATCTTTCAGCAAGCCTGGTGGGGAATTCTCAGCATTTCTCAGATGCTTTGGAAGATAAAACTTAAAGGACTAAAGCCTCCTCTATCACATCTGAGAGGTAGCTGATGCAAGGCAGATTGGGGGCATTAAAAACAAGGGAGAAAGGGGGACAAAAGATGACAGAAAAAGTGTGCACAAAGAAAAAGAAAACAAATATATTTGTATGTTGGGAGACAGTGGTTTTGGCCTCAGCAAAACCTACACCAAGGAATATCCTGCTAAGGCTTAATTAAGTTCTCTTAATTATGTCTATTTTGCCACTAAGAAAGAAAGAACGAAACTGAAAATGTGCATTAGATTGAAGTCAAGACTATGAAAGTTAAGAACTTCATTTATTTAATCCCATTGACCTTTAGTTTCCTCACCCGTAAAATGTAAATAATGATACAATTGTGTGGATTTGCTGCAAATATAAAATAAAGCAATGTAAACTGAGTTCAACATAGTATCTGGATTATCTCAAAAAATACCTATTTTATTTTGCAGTTATCTTCTGCTTGTCTCTATAGTGATAAAAATGCCAAAAAAGGAATTGATATGAAAATAGTTCTGCAAATTGGTTCAAAAGGCCAATAGGAAGAGAACAAAAACAGGAAGTAGAGGAAGTAAGTTTTTGGTTACCATCAAAGCTTCAACAGGACCCAAGATATTCCTATGTTATATGTTGGACCGCAGGCCACCAACCGAGTGCTCAGTTCAGATCCCAATTTCCCCAAGCTGTAGAACTTCCATCCTCCAAGTGTATCTTCCAGAGTCATATCATCTTCAGGAAGTGATTCTTAATGTTTTTGAGAATTGCCAACCAACTTGAAGTTCTAATAAGAACTACAGATCCTTTTCTCAGATGTAGGCATTCAGTCTTATCTGGGGCAAATATTTGCTGAGCACCTAATCTGTGTTCAGTTCTAGAGACACAAAATAAAATTATTTAAAAACATCTCTTCTTGCTCTTACTGAGACTGTCAAAAGGTGGTCAGAACTTTATTGCAAATTACGCAATTATTTATGTGGGTAGAAGTACTGACTCAAGAAGAGGATATCTGGGGCAAAGTAAGGAGACAGAAATATCTGAGCTTTGTGGAGGGGGCAGTTGTAAAAGGTTTCTTCTAGATAATTTTGTTATCTAAGTGCTGAAGAATGCATAGATTTTAGGCAGCCAAAGGGAGTGGTGAGGTCAAGGTGGAGCCTTGTAGAAACAAGAAGGAAAAGGGAATATTCCAGATATGAAGGCAACAGATTGTGATGATGATGCTGAAATTCCATTCTTTATCTTTACCCTTTGCTAAGTGTCTTTGATGTTCCTCTCACAAAAAAAGTTTCCATTTATTTTCATACATATATTTTCTTATTTTCATACTTCTTGAATCTGGGTTGGACTTGATTGATTTGATGAACAGAGTGTCGTGGAAGTGACATCTGCTGTTCCAAACCCAGATCTTGTAAGTTTCTACTTGTTTAGAACTTCTTTAATTGCCACAGGAATGTGTCCAGGATAGTCTGCTGGAGGATGAGAGACAGGGAGAGGAAAATTAAGGTGCCTCAGTTTTCCTAGGTGACTGCCAACTTGCTTCCCCAGATGAGTAAGCAAGCCTAACTAAGACCCGAAGGTATGCTTGGCCAACCGTCAAGGATACATGAGCAATATATGGTGGTTTTGTGTTCCTGTGATGTGGTGGTGGCTTGCAATATAATTGACATGAGTAACTGACACAGTCAATATGACTAAAGCCTACAGTGTCAGAGGAAATGGTTAAGGTGAAGCAGGTGAAGTAGTTAGAGTCTAGATTATTCACTCTGTTACAGATCTTACATTTTAAGAGAAATGTAAAACCATTATTGGATATGAATCAGAGGAATGACATTATCAGCACTTAGAAAGTTCTTTGGATATGTTGTGATAGGCTCAAGTTCAGGACCTCCAAAAGACCACCAGAGACCAAGATTGATGCAAGCAGCAAAGAGGCATTTTTTTGTGAGCTAGCTTGGTCCTCTGTGCACACAGCAACTGGTGATGCTGAGAGGCCCCAAGCCCAGGGTTTGCAGAAGTTTTATACACTCTTTGGGGAAGGCAGGGACTTTACATACATCATAGCATCTCTTAGCAAATCATTACACACTGCTGGAAAATCAAACAACAACTCTTAACATTGATTAGCACATTCACTGGCGGGAACAAGTTGGGTAAGGGTGATTGGTTAGTACAATAGGGGGATTCCTTTGAACTGATTGGTTTAAGCCATGAGGGGTGTATGTACTAAACTACATGGTTTCCCAACATGTTATCAACCACCATAAACTACTGGGGGGTCATCTGGCATCCCAGGTATTTTCCCTGTCTCATGTTGATTGGTGGCTGCTAGGGAGTTGCTATGGGTCCTCAACTAGCCTAACTGAATCAGGGACACCTGGCTCCGGAGATCTCTCCTGTTATTTACAGACAAACAACTCAGCAGGGTGGCTGTCTGCTTAGAAGTGCTCTGTGGGTTTTTTTTCCCAAGGACAGGGGTCATGCCCCCTTCCTTGGACAGGCTTTGCTCTGAGGTAGAGGCTGGTTTCTCAAAAATGGAGTCACATCAGTTTCTCAGTTGTAGAAAATGGACTGGCAATATTTCAGACAAGTGATAATACAGAATAAAAATAGCAGTGGGGATTCAGAGATACATTTTTTTATACTTAGGATGTAATGGTAATAGGATTTTTATTAGTTGGGTATGGGGACTGATGGAAAGAGAAGCATTAAGCATATCTGCCAGAATTCTGGTTTGTATGTTGTAAAGATAATGACACCATCTGCTATGATATGGAAAATTGGAGGAGAATCAGTTATAGGACTGAGAAAGAGCAGAAATTCTTTGGACATGTTTGGTTTGAGCTGCCTATAAAGCATTCAGTGGAGATGTTTGATAGGCAGTTGGATGCACATATCTAGAGCACAGAAGAGAGGTCTGGGTTGGAGGTAGTCATTTTGTAGCTGTGAATATATAGATATTAGTCAAAACCATGGATATGAATGAGATCATGGGGGAAGTATATATAATAAGAGAGTAAAAAGACTTATGTCTGAGTTTTCAAAAGCTGAAAAATTTAAAGGTGAGGTATAAGACAGTGGACTAGAAAGATCAGAGGAAAACCAAGAGCCCATAGGGTCACAGAGGATAATGGGAAAGAGAATTTCAAGAAAGTGATATCTTGTGAGACATGCAGACAAGAGCTAAAAGATATTCATTAAATTGAGTGATATGGAGGTCATCTGATTTTTCTAGAAAGCAAAAACTGACTCAAATTTTGAAGAAAATCATGGAGTTGACCATTTCATATTCCTAGGTTAAGACCTACCTGTGGCTTCTGAATGGCAATCTAATAAGATAACCTAAATGAACTTAAAGTATTAATTCTCTTTTTTTTCAAAGGCAAGAAAAATGATTTTGCTAACTTTCAGGTCAACTCAAATTTTTCAAGTTTTGTGTCCCAGATTGGCTGGTGATCCAAAGAAAGAGACTATGTTAATATTAATAAGGCAACTTCTTTCTTTGCCCTTAAAAAAGTCTGATTTTCTACCAGCAAAGAAGCATTAGATGAATTAACTGCAGGGAGATGGTTGCACACATAGGAAGCCCCATCTGGTATTTCCAATCTGTTTTCCAGGCATTGTCAACAGAGACTTCCTCCTTTTCTGGAAACTAATCTTCCTGTTTGGACCTAATTGTATTATTCTTAACCCAATCAGAAATAGTGAACAACAATGTGAGTCTGGGGATTCCTGAGAAGTTATTCCAGAAAACTGTGTTTAGAAATATTAAATCTTAGAAAAATAACAGCAGAAAAGTCCCAATAGACCCCCAATTCAATGCAATGAGCTCCCTTCCTCCTGGCTATTCAGCCACTGAACCACATTTCCAATGATTGGAGCCAACTCTTTCCTAACAGCCTCTCACACTCCTGAACAGCTCCTATAATTTGAAAATTCACCTTTCTACTTCCTCCTAATCGGTCTGCTCTTCAGTTTTGTTCCCTAGGACTATCACAAATTTGATGGCCTAAAAGAACAGACATTGTTTCTCTCACTGTTCCAGAGGCTTGAAGTCTAAAAGCAAGATGTTTGCTGGCAGGGATGCATTTCCTCCAGAGGCTCTGGGGAAGTCTGCTCCCTGTTGACTTCCATTTTTGGTGGCTCCAGGCTTTTCTTGGTTTGTGGTCACATTGCTCCAATCTCTGCTTCATGATCACATTTCCTTCTCCTCTTCCCTGTGTGTATCTAAGGACACTTTTCATTGGATTTAGTGTAGGTCTAAATAATCCAAGATGATGTCTCTCAAGATCTTTAAACCTTAAATTATATCCACACAGACTCGTTTTCCAAATATGGTCATGTTCATAGATTCTGGGGATGAGAATGTAGATCTATATTTTGAGGGACTAAATTTGATGTTACAACCTCCAAAGAATACATCTATTTCTTATTCCACAGAGCTGCCCATTCATTGTTTAAATACAAGTTATTGGTTTTCCTCTTGTTCAGATTAAGGAAAAAATGATTCCCATTACTGAAGACTTGTTATGTTCTAGGCATGTCTAAAATTATATTATGATATATTAGTTTATAGTTTCTCCCTTCCTATTTATTAACATTTCTTTTCTGTGCATTTTTTTCTGTGCATTCTTTTTCTGTGCATGGTGATCTTTTTGTTCAGTGTCTCACTTAAAAGGCGAGGGGAAAGTAACATTAACCTATTTTAATTTCACAATATGCAGAAAGCCCAAACTCTTGGGTAGAAGGGAATTAATTGCACATGTGTGGGGAAGAGGGAAGGAACAGAGCAGAGCTGGGAGAAGGTCTATGGATCCCAAGAACAGAGGGTACATGTGTGGATGCAATGGTGCTCAAGTATCTAAAGCAGATTAGGTTGTTATAAGGAACCCATGGCAAGTCACAACAGAAGAATTACAATTTCAAAGTACTTGGTTTTGGAGAAAAGCCATGAGTTTTTGTAAAACAAACAAACAAAAAACAGCTCCTGGTTTGAAATTGAGTCTTGGCATGTTCTAAATACATGGTCACCAGGATAAGTGAAGCCCTACTCATAATCATGATCTTTGTGATCTGACTCACCCAACCATAAAGTCTAAGGACACTGTATTATCAAGTATAATTACTATGTATAAGCCCAGGCTTGAGAAGGGCATGAGGATAGCAATTCTAAAAGATACAATTAAGTTGTTTGGGCATATGAATACTCTTGCAGTGGATGTACTTGAATTTTATCCCAATCAAGTCAGCTGAATAAGGAACACAAAAATCTGGCCTGATTTATAAGGTTACAAAGAACAACATTCTCCTGCTAATACTCTTAACGAGATTTTTGCTTCTTTTCTTAAACTGATCTGAGCGAAGCTACCTGTGAAGACCTACCAGCCAAGCCAAAGTCACATCATCATCTGTGTGCATAACCTTGAGTAAGTTAGAGTTCTTCATCTGCAAAATATGGGCATCTGCCAGGCACGGTGGCATATACCTGAAATCCCAGCAACTTGGGAGGCTGAGGCAGGAGGATCACAGGTTCAAAGCCAGCCTCAGCAACTGAGCAAGGCCCTAAGCAATTTAGACAGACTCTGTCTCCAAAAAATAAAAAAAATAAATAAAAAGAGGCATGGGTATGTGGCTCCGTGGTTTAGCAACCCTTGGTTCAATGTCCAGTACCAAAATATAAATAAATAAATAAATAAATAAATAAATGGGGGTTAGACATGATAAATCTGAAGTTTCTTGGTTCACTAATTTTCCTATTATATGATGGAGGCAATCTGATATTCAATGTGGAAAAAAGTTAACAAGGTCTAGCTATAGCACTGAATTCCTTTGTTCCTTTTGTGCAAAACCAGCAAAACCAGGACATCTCCCAGTTTGTTTGTTTGACATAGATTGTCACTACAGAATAAAATATACCAGGCTGGGGATGTGGCTCAAGCGGTAGCGCGCTCGCCTGGCATGCGTGCAGCCCAGGTTTGATCCTCAGCACCACATACCAACAAAGATGTTGTGTCCACCGAGAACTAAATAAATATTTAAAAAAAGAATAAAATATACCAAATTCCTGGCTTTGGAATAACTCTGAATTTCAGGAATCAAATGTATTCCAGAGAGAAATATTCATCAATTCAATATCAAGTCTCACACTTTTAAGTTTCAGTACAAGATACAAAGCAAACTCCCTATGTTAGAATGATCTGTGGTGCAAAAGTATCCTGCTTTTCCCCTCTCTCTTCATGGTCCTTTTCTGTTGCCCACCCCAAACCCTGGACCTCATGTTTCCCTCCTTAATCTCACCTGTTCCACACCTGCGTGTACCAGTCTGACTGCCTGAAGTATTCATCATGCTGTACTCCATTCATTGTCCTCGCTTATATGATGATTTCCCTGAACACCTCTAGAGAAAAGATCTCTTCTTATTTATTTTGTATCATTAGAAGTAAGCAGAATCCCATAATTGATGCTCAAAAAATATTTAAATATCCAATCACATGATTAAACCAGTAATTTTTAATCTCCTGGCTCTGCCTCGGGGTAGAAGCAGTTCTCTTCTTTTCAGCCCATTCCATCCTTCAACAGTTCCCTGAAGATGATTCCTCTTTTATTCTCTCTGCTTCATTGATCTCCAGTGAAATAGTTTATGGAGAGGTCAATTAAGTGTCTTACTTCTTCTGTTTGTTTCTTCGAATAGAGGAGTGATATTTCTACTTAACTATACTAATCCAAAAATGTAACCTCAACTTATTCTCCCATTACCTTACAAAAGAGTAGAGTAGACTGTTTAATAACCAAAGGCTAAGATTTAGGTATGACTTCCTGGAGAAATTCTCAAAGAGGTTTTTACCAGAACTACTTCAAAAATTTTTAATGTGTCAAACTTTTTTCATCTAGTAACATCTAGCTTAGAAAATTTCTAACTGGAAACATTACTTAGCCTTCCCAAGTCTCTAGAGTTTGTTGTTGTTCGTAAATTAAATAATATTACCTTCTCACAGGGCTGTGGTGAATATTATATGGCATGTTTATGAACAGCAATCTGTTCCATTCCTGGTCAAATACCAAAGTACTCGATACACGGGAGCTGTTTTTGTTAGAATTACTTCATAGTATTGCAGTCTTCAGTTTTCCACATGTAAGCAGTGATTCACCTAATCAATCTCATAATCCCCTGATTGAATTACTGTTATGTCAGGAATCCTAGGTCTGGCAAGACTTACCTCATATTGCCACAATATCAGTTTATTTAAGGATTAATTTTTATCTGCCCTTCCTTTTCCCAAAAGTCACTTGGAACAGCTCCAAAATATATAAACTTAAAGTGTAAATTGTAAAAATTAAAACTAAGGAAAAAGTGAACCCTCCTATATGAAACATAATGGCAAATACAATTTCACCAATCAAGTGTCATATTTGACTTTCACACACACATAAATATTAATACTGGCTTTTCTTGATGATGGGATTGTCCTTTAATTTTTTTGATAGCTCTCCTTTCCTCGTTTTTACTCTTCTGTACTTCACAACTTCTTTATAATGAGCATATACTATTATAAAAATCAGAAAAAAAAATTTCTTAATAGTCAAGGCAACAAGGGAAAATTAGTCATTTATATAGTTAGAATCAGAAAGTAGGGAATATGCCAATTCCTTCAGTAAAACAATATTTTTTCTAGCTTTGCTTCACTTGCAGGGCTTAACAGTATGATGTATTTTGACCTCAGCACCTCTCCTTAGTAAATACACTGAAAATAGCTGGTGATACTTCTTGTAGCATTGTCCAAAAAAAAAAAAAAAACAAAACAAAACAAAACAAAAAAAACCAGAAAGTGCAAATAACTCTGTAATGGGCTAAGATGGTGTGCTTCAAGAATAAATGCCAATTAGATGGATTTTGTGCCCTTAGTCAATTGCCCCTAAGGATCAGTGTGAGACGAGCCCAAGAGGGAGAATAAATGCACAGTGATCAGGTCTGGTGTGACTTTCCTGGCTTGAATATGTTCTTGGAGCTGGCTCTTGTAGCTTGGAATATCTGAGGATGATAAACGAAGTAGGAGTTAAGTTTTGCAATATTATTGTATTTTGTATAACTCCAGAAATGATGAGGTCCTGGCATGGGTGAGAGGTTTCCAGCCTGTACCCAGTCTGTACTTCTGGTTGTGTCAATGTGGTCACAGAGGAAGACGTTGATACTACCAGAGGATGTGAAGGGAATGTCACTCAGACCTTATTGTGTGCAATAATGCACGCTTTGATAAATCGCTGGCAGTTAAGAAAGTCACACTAACTAGTCAGAAATGATTGTAAACCTCTAGAAAGAAGAGCCCAATGGACTCTTCAACAATTTCAACAATGATCAGCATATGAATAATCTTATTCCTTATTATCCATGTCCAGGATATTTGCAATTATGTGGAAAAAGAATACAAATTTAATTATAAAAAAAAATACTCAGCTGGAGCATCTCTAATCTGGGAATCTGAAATCTGAAATGCTCCAAAAGCTGAAACTTTTTGAGTGCCCACACTATGCCCCAAGTGGAAAAACCCCACAGCAGAACTTATGGGAAGGATTACAGTTAAAATGCAGGCACACTAAAAATGTATAAAATTATATTTAGGCTATAACTATAAGGTCTATATCAAACCTACATGAATTTTGTGTTTAAACTTGTGTGCCATTCCCAAGATAGCTCCGTTGTATATGCAAATACTCCAAGATCTAAAATCCTTCTGGTGTCAAGTATTTTGGAGAAAGGATATTCAATTTGCATTTCTAAATTTTACTTTTATATTCATGGTATGACTTCATGAATTTCCACAAGTTGTTTCTAAATATATGCAGATAGTTTTACTTTGTCTCTTCTTAAGTGTTAAATCTCTCCAGGACAGGGTTTTATTAATGCCTTCCTTTCCTACTATCTCTCAGGACCCAGTACAGTGAGGTACCTATCAAATGACAGCTTAGTAAATGCTACCCATTGCCAGACATACTGACCCCACAACCCCAGTGCTAGGGATTGAACCTAGGGCCTTATGTACCCTTGCTCTACCACTAAGCTACATCCCCAGCCCAAAGTGCTATTTTGATCACCATAAATATTACTGTGCCAAAGCACATATATAATATAGTAAAGAGATTTGTAATGTTGCCTTCTAACAATGGTATGTTTAGAAAATTATTAGAGATTTATTTTTTATAAAATCCAATAGACACAAACTTCATTTAATGACATCAGCATCTGTATTCACTCTTTGTTGAGTAAATCAAGCCAAACATGGGCCCCAAACTTTTGAAATCACTTGTTTTCTTTTTCTTCATCTTTTTTTCCACTGTTGAAATTTCTCTCTGATATGTTTGTCTTTTGAAACTTGATGAGAGAGAACAGAAATTCATTTGCGTCTGGCTTTGTAAGTGTTTGCTTCTTGAGTGTATTTGCGTGTTTTTGTGGCAGTTGCTAATGGTATCTCTGGATACCTCCCCCTCCCTAGCCAAGCATGCACTCATACACTCAACTCCTGTGCTTTCTCTGTCTCTCTAAGACCCAAGGGGGGAAAAAAAAAAGTCTTTCTGAAAACAATCACAATGATTCTAGCCAAGAGAAATCTTTATACCAGAAAAGGTGTTCTCCAGAACAAAGTGCAACATCAGAACTGTTCATACAGATTATCAAACCAGGTGTGACTTTTCCACTGCCAAAGAAGCTGGAAGTAAGTCAAAAAACCAATGATGGGAATAGCTTTGAAACACAGAAGCGGTTAAGGAAAGTTTTGGATTCCAGTAAACTCTGAGGTCCTGGCACTCTATTTAAACTTAGGAAGTGGCTATCTTAGCTGAGCCAGTGCCCAGACCAGACTGTTAAAGCCACAGGAGAGTATTTGTTTTTAATGGTACTGAAATTTCTGCCATCTGGTTCTCCCATCTATCCCCACAAAGATGTGTGTGGGTCTTGTGCAGTCTCAGGAAGTCCCTTCACTTTGCTAGACCTGATATCTAGAAAAGAGATCCCTTCTAGTACTGACCTTCTAGGGTTCTCAGCCAGTCTCTTCTAGAGACTCATAGGGTACTTTGCCTCTTGGTGACCAGCAAGAATTTCAGTATATCCAAGGGCATTTTGTCCTTTGAGCACTGAGACACCAAGTCTCAAGCTAACCTTTTCTTATAACAGTGGCTTCTTGTGGCACTTTGAGATATGATCTAGTTAAATCAAATGCAGTATGATAGGCCTGAATTCTCTGAAGGAATACATTCTTTCTTTCTAAGCTTTTTTATATTTTTTTAACTGGTTGTTTTTAGTTTTGCATGACAGTAGAATCCTTTTGACATAATTTAAAAAGCCTGGAATAGATCTCATTCTTATCCAGTCTCCATCCAGTACCACTCCTCTCCCTTCCCACTCCCTAGCTCTGGCTCCTTTCCCTCCACTGATTTTTCTGCCGTAGTTATTTTTTAAAATTAATTCTTGTGGTTGTACATGATGGTTTGTAAATTAAAGTTAGCTCTAAAATGAAATAGAAGCATCTTTTTTCCCTGAATAGCTCCAACCATGTCTGAGCAGCCCAAGAACCAGTTTGACCTCTCTGAAATCCACTGGGACAAGGGGTAGGGGAGAATAATGTCTAGGATAGCTACAGGGTATATTTCACAAACACTGCTAAGCCAGTTCTACCTACCTCTAAAGGTTCACAGGTGATCATTGTGCTTCCATCTGACTGCTCACTGTTTTTGCAATTAGTTACTGAAATTGTAGTACTTCCTGATGTTTCTTAACTAAGAGTCATCCAGTCTCTTAATCAATATGCTATTTAAGGATATTTAATCAAAGCCAACACCTGACCTAATGTTAAATGAGATCTATATGATAATTATCATTGATCTACCAGAAAGGAAACCAACATGTGTAGAATTTAAGAAAATTTTTAGGTACAGAGCTAAACATCACCACTTGATCATGAGGTATTTGAGCTTCATAACCTAAGCAGCTGGGCTTTCTGTACCCGGACTGAAAAGGGAAAACTACTCCCAGAAAAATGTAACTACATATTTTTTTTTATAACTCCATTTTTGGATTCCAGCTTTTTTAATTTAAAATTTCTAAAATTAACACATAAAATTGTACATATTCATGGGGTACCAGCTGGTGTTTCAATATATTTTTGAGTTGAATACTCCACTATCTAGACTAATATTCATCAGATTAAAACTATCAAAGAATTTGTTGAGTTCTCTGAAACCACTCAAGTTCTGGCCAGATCTTTCTGTCATGACATGTTATCTCTTTGATTTAATAACATAACTCTGGAAAGGGAAACCAAGCATGTCAGCTTTGGCATCGGCTTTAAGTGATCTGGAATCTCTCTGCTGTCTCTGAAGGGGTCACAAACAGTCATACTCCAGCGTCAGACAACACAATTGTTCTGGGCAAGCCAACACAGCAGAGACAGACTTTGACCTTTTCCATGTTTTTCCTTCTGCCTCATCCTCAGCACAGGAAAGGCCAAGTCATGCTGGGTAGTACACTCAGGCCTCTGCTTCTGAAGCAAAACCCAATGGGTTTTCTCTCTGCTCATCCAATGGCAGGTCCCATGGGCTCCAGGGCTCCACTTCCTCCTCAACCCTGTGTGTAGTTCTGAACAGGGATGAGGCTGACTGTGGGGTGAGGGGGCACTGGACAGGTCACTGAGGATAAGAAGCTTGTGCTGATGCAGTGGGAATTTTTATGTCATGGAGAAGAATTTACTCCTTGTATTTTTGAAACTTGTAACCACCCCGGGAGATAGATTTGGTGCACACTGTAGTTTATACTTGAGAAAATATAATTCCAAAGAGATTAGGTGACTGGCCCATGATCACACATACGAAATGCCAAGCATAGAACGAAACTCCATTCTTTGGGATCCATCATGTTTGTTTCTGTGCTTCACAACTACCAATTTCTCTCAGTCCTTTTTTTTTACACTCATTCTCCCATAGGGCAGAAAGGATGCTCCAGTTCAATGTCTTCTGAACTGCTCCTCTCTCCCATAAGGTATTTGTAGGAAAAGAATTCACTTGAGAAGGATTTACTGACTAATAAAAATCTCCAACTCCCATGAAGCTTACAATCTAGTGGAAGGAGACAAATAATAAATAAAACAAGCAAGTAAAATATATAGAATATTTTGAATAGTGATGGTTGCGATGGAGGAACCACATGAAGTGGGAGAGGGAGTTAGGGCATGTTGGTCACGGGGGTTGAGGGGGGACCACATGTGGCTCTCTGCAGAAAGAATCTTCCAGAGAGAGAAGAAAGTGCCAAGGTCCTGAGGTGGAAACATGTCTGGAAGATAAGTGAAACATCAGAGAGGCCAGAGATCAGGAGTGAGAGCAGTAGGAGATGACTTCAGAGGAGGAGGGAGCACCTTCATGTGAAGTCTTATGGACCATGTAAAGACTTCGCCTTCTGTTGTATGTAAGATGGGAAGCACTTAGACCCTTTGTACCAAGGAGTGGCATGATTTGACTTGATGTCGTTTAGAAAAGTTATGTTTAGAATAAACTAACCAGAAGAGAAGGCAGAAGCAGAGAGATTAATTAAAGCAGTTGCCAAGAACTAGGAGAATGATAAGATGGTTTGGGTCAGAAGGTAGGACTGGAGGTAGGAGTTGAATTCCAAAGCAAACAGGGTACACTCACACGTGGGAGATAGGATGGATCACAGCAGAGGTGGTAGAGCAGAGGACACTGGACAGGAAACCTGGAATTCTGAGTTGCAGTTTTGGCCCCATAACACATACTCAGTGATACTTAAAGAAAGTCGCCAAAAAAATTGGAGTCTTGGCCTTTATACCTCCACAAATGGGCTCACCAGGTATCTGTGCAATGATTATGGTATCTGTGCAAGTGTTGACTGGCTTGGGTTGTGTCCTAGCCCTATGTGACCTGCTCAAGTTAATTATTCTAAGTATCCATAGAGGGGCACTGAGATCAACTCTGGAATATTTTGAGGACAAATACAAAAAAAAAATTAAATTATAATTTTGAGGAAATAATCCAAAACAAACTTATTTTAAAAAGTGAAATCACTGACTTGGTAAGTTATATATATATATATATATATATATATATATATATCTCATAGAAGAAATTTGTTTCAAGAAAATTGTTTTAACCAAAGAGTTCAATTCTTAGTACTAATATGGATTTTGTTTTCTTCCAACCTAGATTTATGAATTATCTAGTCAGTGACTGATGAATAACTACCAAGAAAAAAAAAATCCTCAACTTCAGATTTCAGTTTCAGTTAAGGACACAAATCTTCTTTTGTTTTCCCTTATCTCTGAGCAAGCTTACCAGCACCCTGGAATTTTTTCAAATTTTTACTAAGAAATATGAGATTGAATTATTCTAAGTGACTCAAAAGTTTACAACTTCCTCAATTTTACAATTTACAATTTCCTCAATTTTGCTTAAATATGCAAAGTCCTGATTACCTCTTTCTAATTCAAGTACAAAAATCACCCATAATCTCAAGTTCAAGATGAGTAGAGAGCGGGAGGGCTGGGAAGCCCCTCCCAGGGGTGAAAGGGCAGGAGTCACAGGGAAGGCAGGACCACAGTGCCACACACTGTCATGCCCTTTCAGACAGAGGCACTTGCTCTACCTGACCCCTTCCTGCTCCTCTTATCTTCTCTCTGACCCTCCAAGTCATCTCCATCAAACATCCCTGTTCTAAGTCAAGGGTCTTAAGGTTCCGAAAGGTAACTGATAAGCTGTTTAATACCCAATGTAAATTGAATGATTAATGGTGAAGAAGGATTAGTCTCAGGGCTCTCTGAAATCTCTAAAT